>NC_031989.1:72604189-72726176 GCF_001879085.1 Nicotiana attenuata | reverse complement strand
GGTTCATAGCACAGTCTACAGTCATCTGTGAGCCAATCTTTAAGATGTTGAAGAAGGACGCCGCTACCAAATGGACCGATGACTGTCAAAAGGCCTTCGACAGAATCAAGGAGTACCTGTCAACACCACCAATCTTGGTCCCGCCTGAGCCAGGTAGACCCTTATTACTCTACCTTGCGGTGTTAGATGGAGCTTTCGGTTGCATTCTGGGGCAACATGATGAAACAGGAAGAAAGGAACAAGCCATCTAATATCTCAGCAAGAAGTTCACCCCGTACGAGTCCCGATATTCTCTTTTGGAGCGCACTTGCTGTGCTTTAACTTGGATGGATCAGAAGCTGAGGCATTAATTCTCTGCCTATACTACATATCTCATATAAGGATGGATCCTTTAAATTACATCGTTCAAAAGCCCGTTCCCACTGGCAAGATAGCCAAGTGGCAAATCCTGTTGAGTGAGTTCGACATTGTCTACGTAACAAAGAAAGCGATCAAGGGACAAGCACTGGCAGATCACCTCGCTGAGAATCCCATGGATGGAGAATACGAACCCCTGAACACGTATTTTCCTGATGAAGAGGTATCATTCGTAGGAGAACATATTGCAAAGTCCTATGATGGTTGGAGAATGTTCTTCGATGGAGCAGCAAACTTCAAAGGAGTTGGCATAGGATCAGCCTTGGTCTCGGAAACCGGTCGGCATTATCCAGTGTCCGCTAAGCTCAGGTTTCCCTGCACCAACAACATTGCTGAATACGAAGCTTGCATATTAGGGCTTAAAATGGCCGTTGACATGAACATTCAAGAGCTGCTAGTAATTGGAGATCCAGATTTACTCATACATCAGGTGCGAGAGGAATGGGTAACCAAGAACTCCAAGATACTCCCGTATCTACATCATGTACAAGAGTTGGGAAAGAGATTCACGAAGAGAGAATTCCGACATGTTCCCAGAATCCAGAATGAATTCGCCGATGCATTGGCTACCCTATCTTCTATGATACAACATCCTGATAAGAATTTGATTGATCCCATTCCGGTGAAAATTCATAATCAACCAGCTTACTGTGCCTATGTTGAAGATGTGGCAGACGGAAAACCTTGGTTCCATGATATCAAGGAATATTTGACAAAGGGAGAGTATCCGGAGTCTGCCAATCATACTTAGAAGCGCACGCTTCGGAGATTGTCTAACAACTTCTTTCACAGCAGAGGAATCCTGTACAGGAGGACTCCTGATTTGGGATTATTAAGGTGTGTCGACACAAAAGAAGCATCCAAGCTGCTAGAGGAAATTCATGCTGGGACCTGCGGTCCACATATAAATGGTTTTGTTTTAGCAAAGAAGATACTCCGGGCTGGTTACTTTTAGATGAATATAGAGACATATTGCATCCAGTACGACTGGAAATGCCATCGCTGTCAGATTCATGCAGACATGATAAGAGTGCCTCCGAATGAGCTCCACACAACAAGCTCACCATGGCCATTCGCCGCCTGGGGAATAGACGTCATTGGACCAGTCAAGCCTGCTGCTTCCAATGGACACAGGTTTATCCTAGTCGCAATCGACTATTTCACCAAGTGGGTCAAAGCAGCATCTTACAGAGCAGTAACAAAGAAAGTCGTGGCAGACTTCGTCCGCGACCGCATTGTTTGTCGATTCGGTATCCCAGAGTTGATCATCACTAATAATGGCTCCAATCTCAACAGTGACCTAATGAAAGGTATTTAAGATTAGTCGCAAGAATTCCACAGCCTACAGGCCTCAAATGAACGGAGCTGTGGAAGCCGCCAACAAGAATATCAAGAAGATATTGAGGACAATGATAGAAAAGCATAAACAGTGGCACGAGAAGTTAGCATTTTCTCTATTGGGGTATCGCACCATAGTCCGCACATCGACCGGGGAAACCCCCTATATGCTGGTTTATGGTACAGAGGCGGTCATTCCCACCGAAGTAGAAATTCCTTCCCTAAGGATCATACAGGAAGCTGAGCTCGACGATGAAGAATGAGTGAAAAGTCGTTATGAGCAACTAGCTCTTATAGACGGAAAGAGGATGAACGCAGTTTGCCATAGTCAACTCTATTAGAGCAGAATGTCTAGAGCCTTCAACAAGAGAGTCAAACCAAGACAGTTCACACCGGGACAGTTGGTATTAAAGAAAATTTTTCCGCATCAAGGTGAAGCCAAAGGGAAGTTCTCTCCCAGCTGGCAAGGTCCGTACATGGTTCACCTGGTTCTGACAGGAGGAGCCCTCATACTTGCAGAAATGGACGAAGAAGTTTGGCCAAAGCCGATTAATTCTGATGCAGTCAAGCGCTACTATGTGTAATCATTATGTTTTCCCTGCATGATATAAATTGAACTACGCCTGACCTGATTCCCGTTTAAGAGGGGATACGTAGGCAGCCCTATGGGTTCGGTCACAATTCAATAAAATTTTCATTTCCCTCCGAAATTGGTAATTGGGGCAAAATTTTGAGGAGGACCCTCAAAATTTCGAAGCAATTTTAGCCGAATCGTCGCAAGCAGCAGTCAGAAGCAACAACCCATTAAACTGGGACAGAATTTTGAGGAGGACCCTCAAAATTCCATAGCAAGAGAGGTTGCAATGTCCTAAACTACGTCACAGTCGTCGGTTCATCAAAAAAGTTATTCTTAATTATATGCATATGTCATATTTTTACGAAATCATGCATGTTTATTACTGAAATCACTTCGTTTAGCAACACTACCCCAATGATGCAGACAGTATCACCAGATTAAAGCACAACAGGCCAAGCAGAACTAGCAGGGATACGAATTAACCTTCCCCCTCCTTTCAAAACTCACGATTTTTCTTTGGATGCAGGCACTTGGATTGCAATATCATCATTACTATACACTCACGAGACAAACACTATTCACGAATACAATTCTCAAGACCGTTGCACTTACCCACAATTGCTATCCACACACACCGGCGACATTCCGTGTGTCACAATGCCCCGTCAGTCACAATATCACAATCCGCTATCAGCTAAGAAAGTTTCGTTACCATTTGCCATTTTATTTCTTGCATTCTGCCTCCCGACATGCATAAGGATACTATTCTGCCTTCCGAGACTAAACACTATCTCCATCTGCATTTCTGCATTGCATAAGGCTACTATTCTTCTTTTCGAGACTAAACGATGTCTCCATCTGCATTTTTGCATTGCAGAAGGCTACTATTATGCCTTCCGAGGCTAAACGTTGTCTCCATCCGCATCTGCATGGCAGAAAGATCACCTCATACTGCATCTGCATGGCTGAAAGATCGCCTCATACTACATATGCATGGCTGAAAGATCGCTACATACTGCATCTCTATGGCTGAAAGATCGCCACATACTGCATCTGCATGGCTGAAAGATTGCCACATACTGCATCTGCATGGCTGAAAGATCGCCACATAGTGCATCTCAGGGGCTGAAAGATCGCCTCATACTGCATCTGTATGGCTGAAAGATCGCCACATATTGCATCTCATGGGCTAAAAGATCGCCTCATACTGCATCTCCATGTCTGAAAGATCGCCACATACTACATTTGCATGGCTGAAAGATCGCCTCATACTGCATTGCATGGCTGAAAGATCGCCACATACTACCTTTGCATGGTTGAAATATCACCTCATACTGCATTACACGGCTGAAAGATCGTCAAATCTGCACGGCTGAAAGATCGCCACATCTGCACGGTTGAAAGATCGCCATATCTGCACGGCTGAAAGATCGCCACGTTTGCACGGCTGAAAGATCACCGCACTTACACGACTGAAAGATCGCCACATGCTACTACATCCTTCATGGGCTGAAATATCGCCAACCCATCCAAATGCGTCATCGTTCGGAGGCACCATCTTCATAGCCCGAGAACACCATGTCATGGCCTGAGGACCCCCTTTAATCTTTTGCATATCATTATTCAAAGGCATCATGGTTCGGAGGTGTCATCCTCATAGCCCGAGAGCATCATTTTATAGCCTACGAATCCTTTATTACACGCTTCATGGCCCAGGACGTCATGGTCTACGGATGTCATCCTAACCGTCCGACGACAGCATTTATGGTCCGACAGGAACTTGCATCATGTCTAATTTTATGCACAATATACACTTATATTATTTCTAATTGCAGGTAAAATCGGCAAGCAACAGCTATCCCGGCAGGAGCCCGCTCCAGTGCCCGCAGCCACATCGAACCTTACCATTCCAGTAGGCCACTCACTCGACCAGCTCGAAATATTGCGTCCGTTCTTGGAAAGTACCTGTCGGCATACTCCGCCGACGGATTCTGAACTACATGCGGCCTGATTCCTGTAAAACCAGGGATATGTAGGCAGCTCAGAAGCCAGTGTGCGGCCTGAACCTCTCCCAAACCATCTCGCTCGGTAAAAATTGGCCATCATATCTTTACCCGAAAACTCTTTCATCCTTCCCGGGTAAAGAGGGGCAGCTGTTGACACTCAATTATACCCTATATATTTTCAATATGCAAATAACTTCAAAATGGTATATGTATGCATATATATAAGTATATCCAAGTGTTTCATTACTTTTCCTTAATTTTAAAAGGATTTTTAAATCTATCTATTTCCCCTATTTTATCTATAAAAATCCAATAATTGTTTTAAAAAATTATCATTTTGGTGATTCACTTGTTGAAATTTTATATCTATGCTAAAATATAGCTAAGAGAATTTTTGCATATTTTAACAAATTTATTTAGTGTTTTTAAAGCTAAATTGCATATAATTGCAATATTAGCCTCCTTTAAGATTTAACTGTATTTATATTCATAAAATTAAGTTCTGTATTTTTAAATTGTTAATTATATATTATAAAAAATTTTAGTACCTTCAATTTATTTCCAGAAATCAATTTGTTATTTTTATAAATTAAATAGGGAAAATTGGCTATTTAAATAATGACCCAATTTTATTTCAATTATAGCCCAAATTTGACCCCAATTTGAATCCCAATTACCCCGGCCCAATTCCTATTCAAACCCGACCCCTAACCCATTCAAACGACCAAATACCCGGACCCCTACCTGCCCTTTTTAATCCAGGCCGTTCATCAAAATGATCAACGGCAACCATTCACCCTACCATAATTAAACCCAAAAGACCCCTAAGCCTAATTCATTTTTTAACCACCCGCCACTCTAGAATCCCCTCTTCTCTCAATTCTCTTTGAATCCTCACCTGAACCCTAATCCACCCCAATCCATGGCCTTCCGGGGTCATCTGAGACCTATACCAGCCTTCCATGGCTTCTATGTGTTTGGTTCTGTGGTCTCATGACCAGACTTTGAAGGGATTTGGTCCAGTCTTTGCTCGATGACCTTCTCCGGTTATCCCTGACCATTCTACGGCCAGCCATGGCCATTCGAGTCAGACCTTTGACTCTCCTGGTTAGATCGATAACTTTCAAAGCCTTTTTTCATTGCTCTTGGGTTTTTTCTGAAACCCTAATCTCTAAGGTTTTTTTTTTCTTTTCTTCGATTTCTTTCAGATCTACCTTTGATCTATGCTTGCTATGAACTTTTAAGCATCTTCTCGAAGCTTCTTTAACTTTGCTTTCAAAACGACTCATCATCTTTTCCGATTAGGGTTTTTCATTTAAATTATTTTGAAAACTCTTCTCTGATTTTAACGTGTTTCGGATTTTGCTATGTTTTGCTCATGTCGTTCTTCTATATGAGTTGGTATGTTGAAAACCCAAATTTCTTTTGGGTCTCGTTCGAGTTCTGAAGATGTTTGTTAGATAAGTGCTTGTTTGGTTATGTTCTCGTTCGATTTATTTGTTTATCGTCTTTTAAGCTTTACTATTGTTGAAAGAACCTACGTCTTTGAGTTTGAAACTGTTCGTTTGAATACCTGACTTGATTTGAAGTTCCTTGTTTCAGAATCTCTTTTCTTTATGTGAGTCCTTTGATTCTCGGTTTTTACTATCTTTAAGACTCGACTATGCTTAAAACCCTAACTTTTCAAAAGGTTTTCTCATCTGCTACTGTGAGACCCTTTGCATGCTTCTGATACTTTGTTTTTCTCCACTCTTGATTCAATGTGACTTGACCTACTGGATTATTATGCTTCGAATGTTTGCTATCTACTGAACCTTGTGCTACTATTGTATGTTGTTTCTTTTGCAAATAGGTTTGGCCTCGCATGTTTAGTGTTTGTTCACTCTATTTATATGTTGAGGTTCCTTCTTTGATTGATCTTCAATCTTGGGACTGACTTCAAAACTTTTCTGTTATGAACCTTGATTTTACTCGCCTGTTTAGAATTGGTTGATTCCTTTCCCCTTATTGTACTATTTACCTTGCTGAATCTATTTCCAAAATAAGCATATTTCCGTACTTAGACTCGATTGCTTACTTAATGTCTTTACTACTTCTTTTATGGCAATAATCAGGCTGTCTCTAAATTGATTTCCTTCCTTATTTTTGAATCCGTTAAACAGTGATTCCTTAATTAAAGGGAATCACTTGTATAATTGATTCTGACTGATTGTTTCTATATTTGCACTAAAATTTTACTGATTACCTTTCCTTCACTCGTTTTCAAAAGGCTATAAATACCCTGAACCCCTCTTCTTTCAAAAAAAAAAACACACGAACACAAGGAATAAAAACATTGAGTTCAAAACACACACTCCACTAAAACTCTCTCTCTTTTCTTTAGTTCTACTTGTGTTGCTGCCTTACCTAGCCGGCTGAAAGCCAAGGCTAGGCTGTGGGATGCAGGCTTACTTTACTTTCTGCATTTGCACCTTTACTGGTATGTTCTAGCTAATTTTTAGCATCAAAAACAACATGTTTCTTTACTATTTCCTTCACCCTTGTTTGTTTCTTGCTTGTGTTTAATCAAGTTCCATTATTAAGCATGCTGTAATCGGCCCGTTCCTTTTCTGAATTAATGCTTTCTTATGTATGACCTCTATCAGTAACTTATGAATCCTAAACCCCCATATCCCCTATGTGTTTGATATCCTTTTGGTTGGTTTGGGGCATGTCAGCATTAGACATTGCCGTGCATGACCCAAACCTGACCCCCCGAGGGTCACAACCTCCATATCCCCTTTATGTGTTGTGTTCTCTGGCTTGCTTATGGGCATGCCAGCACCATCTATTGTTGTGCATGCCCAAATCTGATCCCTTCCTAAGGACATATGCCCTTGCAATGTATTCCCAAACCTCTGACCCCCCCCCCCTTTGTATGAAAATGCTGATTCTGTGCTTTGCTACTATTTCCCATCACCCCTACCCCTCTCTGTTCTCCACTCAGTTCTAAATCCCTGTTCCTGCACTTCCACCATATTCTTAGACTTAGGTTCTGCCCCTCTTGTGTGAGCCTTGCCCTGGGACCCATGAGTTCCCTCTGAACTTGGACACATAAGGGCTGGCCCTTCTACACTACACTAATCTCTATCTAGTTCTGCAAACTTAGGTGTAAGCACTACCCGGGGTCTCTTGAGACCCTCAGGGAACTTTGACACACCCAGGTCTGAGAAAGGCCTTGGAAACAAAAAATGGCATTTGAGGTGATTTATTCCCTAACTCAGAGAGGAAGTAAAGCACTAGGCTTCCTCTGGTTATAACTTCTTTTGTTTTTATATTTTTTTTTCTGATGTAACTCATTATTTCGGTTTGTAATAATTTGTAATAAACACTTGGGGTTGGCTAGTGATAAAGGGATGGGTAATTATGCATGTTCAGCTCTTTGAAGGGTAGAAAATATGCCTATATGACTAATTTTAAATTCTGCATATTCAATTCTGCATTTAGACACCATGTCTATAGGACTTACTTTAAATTCTGCACGTTCAGCTTTGCATTTAGACACCATGCCTATGGGATCTGTCCTCTAATAAATTCTACATGTTTGACTCTACATTTAGATAACCTGCCTATAGGATTTGTTTAAAGTTCTGCATGTTTGTTACTACACTTAGACACCATGCTTCTTAGGATCTAAACGGCTATAAGCAGATATAATGTTCATAATGCTAAAATCAGTATTTTCAAAGAAATCATGCGTATTGTATTTCCCAAGTGAAATCCTGCCCGTTTCCATTTCACGTTCAACTAGATATCATGTCTATAGGGATTAAAATCAGCAATAATAGATGCCAACGTCTATAGAATCTGAAGCTAGTCTAGTCTAAAATCAGCCTATCTCCTAATGGTCTGAACTAGTCTTTTAAACAGCCCACTCTCTTCTCATTAACACGGTTTAGCCATCATGTTTATAGGATCTCAACCAAACACCTAGGCAAACCTTAGGTAATAACAACAAATAAAATTGAGCCAGCTTCAGTTAACTAGTGATTGCTACAACCAGCAGGCAACCCTGATTCGGACTTCTTATCTGAGTTACATAATAAATTGGTCTGCTTCAACAACTTAAACTCCCTCTTTGTCTTAGCTTTTTCAGATTCAGACCTTGATTGTTGTTTGAGTCATGCTATTTGGTTGCTTTGCTTGAGGAGGTATACATGAGCATTCAGTGTTTACGTGCTTCCCCTTTTAATGTGCAGTCCTATGTGTTTTGTATGTCGCCTTAGCTTTTTCACCTTTGAAACCTCAAAGTCAGCCTAATATCCCTCTCCTTTAGGACCAGTAGTCCTAAGTGCCTCCGGGACTGATAGGAATGGGACGCGTAATAGCAAGCAATAGTGGTCGACACCAATCCGCGCTTTAGTACCTTAATAGAGTGGGAAGGGTAGATATGGATATGATGACCGGTGCGCTAATACCACGTGTAGCCCCTCTTTTGAAGAGTGATTACCGGGTATTGCATTGATGTGATCCATACTACAAATAAACCTAGGACCTCCCCACTCCTCTTTCTTTTCCTTTAAAGCATTATGACTTCTTTTCAAAAAATCAGCTTTTTGATTATTCTATTTTGCTTTTATCACCTCTAAACATTTGTGCATTGAAACCCCCTCATATTTAAGCCTTATTTTTTTACATGTTAATTGCACCAAATTCACAAAGAACTATCTGGCCGGGAACCACACTAGTGGATCCTGAGGGGTGCCTAACACCTTCCTCTTAGGATAATTTCAAGCCCTTACCCTATCTCCGGTTACCAAAAAATGTAGTTGTAGTTGAACCTTATAGGTGTTCTAATGCACCCTAAATCATTAGGTGGCGACTCTTCAAATGCAAAACCCAGTTCCCAAAAGGAATGAGTTGTCCTATACCCAAAATGTCATAAACCTGATCTCCCGATGCAAAGAGGGAAAAAGGGTGCGACAGTTGGCAGACTCTTTCATAAAGGCACACGCCGGTGCCATCAAAGTAGCGACGAGGAAGTCTGACGTATTCAAGATCCGGCAGAGGGATAATGAATTGCTGCGAGAGTTCGTATCTCGCTTCCAACGGAATGAATGGAACTACCCCCGCTCTCTAACGATTGGGCGGTACAGGCCTTCACTCAAGGCCTGAACGAGCAGAGTTCAGTGGCCTCAAGGCAGCTAAAAGTGAATCTGATCGAGTATCCTGCCGTAACCTGTTCGGACGTCCACAACCGAGACCAGTCATAGATCAGGGTCGAGGATGATCAATTAGGAGCCCCTTCCGGTTCAGTATACTCGAGCAGGCTCTTAGCAAAGGAATTTAAGCCAAATAAAGAGAGGTATAAGTCGTACCCCGAAGATCGAAGGAATGCCCTGAGACGCAACCCGCCTCGCAACGATCGATTCGTGAACCAAGGACAGAACCCTCGGGGACTCATCAACAGAGCCAGATTCGATGGAAATACGGGGCTGTCAGGGGCAGCGCGCTTATCAGAATATAATTTCAGCGTCGATGTGTCAGACATCGTATTCGCCATCAGCAAAACCAGAGACACCGGACGGCCCAGGCCTATACAGTCGGATCCTTCCCAAAGGAATCATAACTTGGTATGCGAATTTCACAACGCGCATGGCCACAGGACCGAGGATTTTCACCAGCTACTAGAGGAAGTAGCCATGCTACTCAATAAAGGTCATCTCAGAGAATTCTTGAGTGACTGAGCCAAAAATCAGTTTCGAGAAAGAGAAGGGGCCAAGAAGAACGAAGCAAACGAGCCACGACATGTTATCCACATGATATTAGGGGGCGTCGACGCTCCCTAGGAACCCGTGATGAGAAGGACAAAAATATCCATCACCAGAGAAAAGCGAACCCGGGGATACGTACCCGAGGATGCCCTCACATTCAGCGAGGAGGACTCCGAGACCTTGTCCCAACCTTATTGCAATGCACAAGTAATCACTTTCCTCGTAAATACATTTCAAATAAAATGTGTACTCGTGGATCCAGGTAGCTCGGCCAACATTATCAGGTCGAAAATAATAGAGCAGCTCGGACTGCTAGATCAGATCGTGCCTGCCTCTCGAGTCCTCAATGGATTCAACATGGCAAGCGAAACAACGAAAGGAGAGATCACTCTCCCGGTTAGCGTGGCCGGCACGACCCAAAATGTCAAATTCCATGTCAATGAAGGAGACATAAAGTATAACGCCTTGTTTGGACGACCGTGGATACACTACATGAGTGCAGTACCGTCCACCCTCCACCAGATGATGAAATTCCCGACAAAAGATGGGATTAAAATCATCCAGAGGGAACAACACACTGTAAGGGAAATGTTCGCGGTGCACGACGTGGCACCGACACCAATATTTCCACCCTCAAAAGATCTAAAGGATAATCGAACTACATCTTCGGCTAAGCCCGATTAGACATAGAAGAGAACCGTACTGAGCCCTCATTACAAACAACAGGGGCATACCAGACCTTGGAACGTCGCCAGCGCGTCCCACGATAAGGTATAAGCATCCTTTTCATTTTGTACTTTATACTAAACCTTTATGCAGGCACCCAATTAAAGCAGTCAAAAGCGCTGACCCAGCGCGAAGAGCTTAAGGTTATAAAAGCATCCGTTGCACTCTTTTCCTTCGACCGAGCTTTTGTCCCGAAGAGGGTTTTGCCGGCAAGGTTTTTAATGAGGCAACACCTATATGCTACCTAAGGGGAATCCAACAAGTCTTCAAGGCTTTTTTGCTATCAATCCTGAGCGCCGAAGGACATCCTCTCGGAAGATCATCCGCTTAGAAGAGCCAAGAAATGCCAAATAAGGTCCCAATGGGAAAATGATGTACCGAACTAAACGGTCGAATGAACCGTGTCCGCACAGCCGAGCCCCCGATGGCGGAGACACATGTAATAGTGCCAAATAATCAAGGATTGCTTTTTGTCAACATATCTCATGCTACAAAGAAAACCCAGCGTTTTCTCCAAAACGATTCCTTCATCAAGAAACGTCTCAAATACTCGGAGACTAGCGTCGATAATTCGGCACCCGCGTGACCTCAGGGTCGGAATCTCCAAACTCATAAGCCCTCAATGAGGCAGCACGGAAATAACGAAATATCTCGAAAAAGAAATAAAGCATCCCGAATACTCGGAGACTGGCGTCAAAAAAAAACCCTCAGAAAACGCACGACCTCAGGGTCAAAATCTCCATTACTTCGAATCTACTTCGAAAAGAACCAGTTAAACAGGCTACCCTCGACAGGCAAAAGAGCTTCAACCATGTCAGCTCCAAATCACGAGGCTTCGAGCTACTCAGCCCACGAGCCATACCTTCCGAGGTGCTCGAACATCACAGCAAACGACTTGAAATTGAGGTTCTTCCTGAACCGACAATGGGTCAGGCCAAATCATTTCAAAAGTACTTAACGAGAGGAAAATAAATCATACGTTAAAAGGTTGCTTCGGCCCAAAGCGTAAGAGCCATTGTCGCCAGCTTACAATAAAGGCCGCATCGGCCAGAAGCGTAAGAACCATTGTCGCCAGCTTACATAAAAGGTTGCACCGGCCCAAAGCGTAAGAGCCATCGTCGCCAGCTCATCGTCGCCAGAGCGAAGGAGCCGTTGTCGCTTGCCTAATAAGCCTCAGGGCCATTTACATAAAAGATCACTTCGATCTAAGGCGTAAGAGCCATTGTCGCCAGCCCATGCAAACATAAAAAGCTTGAGGGCTATATGAGCTCGAGTCGATACCCGACTCGGAGACTTTACCTGAAACAGTTAAGCAAAAGCATAAGTGCTCAGACGCCAGTTTGAACTAGAGGTCGCATTGACCAAGCGCGTAAGAGCCCCCGTGCCAGCCTAATGAGCCCCGGGGCCATATGACGAATTCAAGGATTCTCACCGACACTGAGACCAATTCACCTGGAAAAATGAGGACACAAATGGGTACAGAAGAACTAAAGCCGCAAAGGATTTTTCTTTTATATACAGACGCAAAAAAAGTACATTCTCCATCTACAAACATACTCTAAAGATACTACATACGGAATGGTGAGGTCTACACCCCACCCTTGATAGCTACGGCCTCATCTTCCCTCCCCTCGGCGTCGGACATGAGTAATCGAGCATCACGCTCGTTCGCCCTCGCTCGCGCGAACTCTTCCGAGAGAACAAAACCCCTGGCACTGATCTCCTCGAGAACCTTTCTTTGAGATTTGCAACGAGCATATTCTTCGATCCTCTCTCCACGATCAAGGACCCTCTTCAACTTGGCTTGGGCATCGGAAGCGTCCTTCAAATAAATTGCCATCTCTTGATCGGCCTTAGTATGGTTCAGTGCTGCTTCAGTCCGAGCATCAACAATCTCAGCCCTAACCTTCGAAAGTTTGGATTCAAGCTTCGTAATCATATCCGCTTGAACTGAAGCGTTGTCGCGAGTTAAGCGGAGTTGGACCTCGAAGGCAGGAACTTTAGCCAAGGCAACTTTCTCCTCTGAAGCTTGAACCTGCACCCAAGCTCTTAGCTCGCTACAGTGATTCCTGACTCGGTCGGCCTCACCCCTAAGACATTCCAGGGCCTCCGTCTACTTCTACAGCTTTGATAGGCAACGATTTAACATCAGAAGTTAAAAGGCAGAACGTGTACTCGCCTGGGACGGAAACTAACCTGCTCCATCAAATAGCTCTCGTAATTCGAGCTCCGGTACGCCTCATATCGCCAGTGTACCAACTCAACTTCCCTCTCCTCTCAAAGGAGCCTATGGAACCTACCTTCACCCAGAGCTTTCCAGAACCTAGCTCCGTGACAAAGCAGCTCAAACCTAAGCTTCTCAAAGGCCTACAAAAGAAAAACTTGGTAAGGAAGGGAAAACGCAATGTTCGGAAGGCCTAGGAAGAAACTCACCACAAAATGTAGCCGGTGGACTTCCTCGAAGGCCGAGCACACATCTGTTGATCCAGTCTCCTCAGCCCTGAAAAAATCGACCCCGGTTGAAGCACGATTGCTCGGAGAGGCCACCTTTCCAGAACCAGAAACTTCGGGTGCGGCAGGCTCGGACGATGTTCCCATCTCGAAGACGCGGCCCCGTTTCGCCTTGCTCTGAGCGCCATCACCCTGCAAGGGCATGTCCCGCTTATTGTTATCATCCTTAATTCGAGGAACTAGCAACCTCTCCCCCTCTCCGGATGAGCACGGCTTCGCCTCTAAAGGCTCTCCAATACCTACGACAGCAGGTTAATACGCGAAAAGGGAAAAATGTCTCTCCTAATGAACAAAGGATAAGGAAAAATTGGTACACGCACATACCGTGATGTTTTGCTTCCCATCTGCCCCGGCACACAGCTCGCCACCCACGCTCGTCACAAGTCAAGTGGACTGCCAGCTCCCAGTCGCAACTAGGCAGATCAGGAACGTCGACCGCCGCCCATGAAGTTGCTGCAGAAAAGGAGGAAACACGGTTACAAAACATTCCTTCACCATGAGCAAACTTGAAAAAGCACGGGACGCTTCACTCACGCATATAGTTCCATTCTTCGAGGAATGGCATAAGTTCCACGGGGATAACATCAGCCGTCCGGACCCGGACGAACCGACTATTCCACTCCCGATCTCCATCTTCTTCATCATCAACAACAAAGGGCGTGGACTAACGGCACAGCAAGGTTAGCAGACCTCGGTGGTGAAAGGGCCGCTACAGCCTGACGAGATGGCTGAGCGTGAATTCAAGCCCTGCCTTCTTCGCAAAAAACCTCATCAGCAACACTGTTCGCCAAAATAATAGGTGTATCTGCACCAAGGTAACCCGATACTTCACACAAGAGTCGAGCACAACCCTGTCGAGAGATCCCAGTGTGAAAGGATACGTATACACATTCAGGAATCCATTTGCTGGGTCTGTGATACCCTCGCCCGGGGGAAGCACCTGTAATGTTGCCTCCTCCCCCCATCCACAGTCTCTCCTCACCAACTTAAGATGCTCCTCTCTTATCAAAGACATAGTCTTCAAGGTAAACTCCCGCAGGTCCTGAACACTGGGAGCGGAACTCTCCCCTCTCTGCCAGGCGAACCCCGAAGTAGTAGTCATGGCTATGACAAGACTAGAAGAGCTAAAGAGGGAACCTACACAAACACTCTGGTTCTAAGGTAACAAAGGACTCAACGCCGAAATGGAAGGATAGCTATCTAAAACAGTGGGGTCTCCCAAGAAGCGAAAGCAACCCCATATATATGTGGGGAAACAACAACGGTTCGCCTGATCATGATAGGCCCTGGAGGCCAATGGCATCATCTCCAGTCCCGAGGTGGTACCCGACCTCGAGGACCTCCATCAACAAGAAGTTAGGCTTAAAGAAGCCAATGGCATCATCTCCAGTCCCGAGGTGGTACCCAACCTCGAGGACCTCCATCAGCGGGATGTTAGGCTCTAGGAAGCCTTTAGCACCATTACAGAGTTCAAGATGCTATCTGATATCAAAGGTTCCCCTCATGAAGAAGAACGAGAACTTCGAGCTCCACCCACAAAGGCTCAACCTCGGGGCACCGCCTTAATTTAGGTAACCCCTCATCTGGGACACATCTACAATGCCTTAAAAGGTTATCTACGCCAAGCTCAAAGAACGTTTTCATATGCATAGAGATAACCCTCACTCAGAGACCTAGCCAATCGGACCAGTTTGGGCTTGTTCTGAGGAGTGACGGTGGGCTCAGAGAGGAACCGTTTCTATCGACCAAAGACCGAGAAAAATACTCACACCCGAGTTAGATATTGACAATCATCAGCAGAGGCATACATGTAGAGTCCTCACAAATATAAAAGAATATGGCAAGCATCAAAGGCAGAAGTCAAGGAAACATCTTTGTATTTATAAACATTTGCTTATAACGGCCCTCGAGGGGTCCTTACATATGATCACAAAAGCCTAAAAAGGGCCCCTACATAGAAACAAGGAGGCAAAAGGGAATACGTGAAGTAAAAGCCTAAAACCTAGTCTACCCTCGAGGGTCCATCTCCGGTAGCAGCATTCCCGAAGCGCCACCTCCTCTAGGTTCCCAGCTCAATCCCTCGGAATAATATCTTCGAGGGAGAAGACGAAGAAGAGGAAAGAGGGAGGACGCAGAAGAGGCAGAAAAAAAAAAGACATAGCCCGCCGAAGCCAAAGGTTGAAGATTCGGCGGGCCCCAATCTCGACGGCCAATTGGAACATTTTATCCCTTGGGAAAAAACCCAAGGAATGAACTGCCAAAACAGGCCAGGGTAGGAGAGTGAGTAGCGGTGTATAGTCCGAACACTCTCTCGAGCAGTAGTATAGAGTCCGAACGCCTTTCCAGATTGGAAGAAGCCGGCCACCACTGTCTCATCGCCTCGAGCCAATAACAACAGTAGTATCAGTCGTAACAACAAGAACAGCAACGACAAAAAGGCGTGATCCCTCTCGACAAAGGGAAGCTCAGGCGGGAGGCCCCCACACAGCTGATAAGAATACTGCCATACAACCTTAAGGCCATGAACCCCAAACATGGTGGTTAATAATAAAGGAAGATGGTGAGAAGAAAGTGATGAATGAAGAGAAGGGAATTTAGATGAAGAGATAGTGCCAGAATGCCCCCATTTATAGTAGGAGATCACACGGCCGTTACACCCCATATTTTTGTATGTTAGAGTATCCGTAAGTCAATTGATGTAAGCTCAGAAGTGAGATCAACTTTAAAAGTACATAAAGTAAGTTAATCATTTTAAAATGGAGGTTAAAAATATTTAAGATCATTAATACCAAGTACTAAGAGGGTTTGAAGGCTTCGAAGCTAAATGAATTGAAGAAAATAAGTTTCGTCAAAAGACGACAAGTTGGAAATGTTATAACATGTACTTTTCGGGTGAGACAAGGGTGCTTAACATTATAAGGAGATTATGTTATGAGTTATTTTAGTCGTATGATAGTCGTGTATCACGTTTTTAAGTCAAGCGAGTTGTGAAACAAAAGTTGGAAAAGGTCATCACAAGTTACATTCATAAATATGGTGAAATTTAGACCAAATGTAGTTGAGCATTTCTCCCAATGTACTTGGAATTATGGGATGATCTACCTACCAAATTGCATATCTACGAGTCTGGTTTCCGACGGATTAAACCATTCATTGATACAACATTTGAGTAGAGAGATATTCACATTTTTGCGAGACTGCGCAAAATGGTAGGTGACAAGTAGGTGCATCACATACTTGCCAAAAGGAGAGGCCAGAATTAAAAGCCCTAAAGTCGGCCAAGAGGGGTGTTTTAAGGACATATTAACTCATTTCATTCACTTATTTCTCAGACCAAAAATAAGATTGAACCCCTGCACCTCCTCCCCAACAAAAATCCCACACAAACCCTAGGTTATTTCGGATGCTACGATGTGATTCTAGTGCCGAAAACCCCGGACAGCTTGCTAGTTTCTCTTTCTCCTTTATGTAGCTGCGTTGGGGGACTAATTTTTGATGGAGAAGGACTAGGTTTCGTGGTTCTACTCAGTCCAAGGTGAGTTTATGCTTCTCCTTCCATTATCTAAGCTTGTACGAGTTGTAAGTCGTCCGTAAAGACTAGACATAGCGAGTTTCGAAAGAGTGGTATGTTGTTTGTTCTTGCTTCATGGTTGGCTGTTTATGAACTTACTTTTAAGTTGAATTCATGGATGGTTTACTGGATAAGAGGCTTAATTATGTACCTTTAGTTGTGTTTCTCAATTTGAAAGAGAAGACAAGTCGAAACATGTTTAAATAAACTGAAAAAATGAATTTTGAGCTGTTGAACTTGTGGGGCTGTTTTGCGGGCTATTTCGTGTTGCTATTGGGTTGTCTCTTTTGCTACTGTTTTTATGGAGTTGAGAAGAGAAAGGGTGTGGAAAAACACCACATAATGGCAGGGTGGTTTGTTGTTCGTTCGTCGTAACATCTTCGGATTGTTTGACACTATTATGGTTGTTGTTTTGTGTATGAAGTGATAGGGGTGTGTTGGGTTGTTTGGTGATTGTTTTGACTTGTGTGAAGTCATATATATAGGGGAGGTTCTGTCCGTTTCATTGTAAAATAGGTTGTGGTCGGTACATAATTGTTACGACGCTTAAACATTAATGATAGTGTCATTTCTCCTATTGTAGGCTAAGGAGTCGTGACATTTGCATAGCTTGAGGTGGGGCAGTATATACAAGGTATGTGAGGCTATCCTTTTCCCTTCTTTTGCATGACTTTGATTCTACATAATGCAATGAACGAGCTTCCAAAGGTACTCTACTCTTAGAAGCTAGCGGTACCTACATTATTTCCCTTCTTATGGCACAATGGATGTTGAGGTTGCTTCTCTCATTCTTATGTTATTGATGTTGTTGCTACTTCCTGATTTTTATAAGATTATTGATGAAGAGATATTCCTAATATTGAGTACGGAGAATATCGTCCTTACGTCACTGCGAAAGGTTCAGAATATGATCCCAATGAGTCCTGCATGCGTTACATATATATATATATATATATATATATATATATATATATATATATATCTATTGATGATTATCCTTACTTTTGCATAGGCTATTTTTCTAGGTAAATGACGCATTTGCAGTGATCATCGATGTGAGTTTTAATAGTATTTGTTTGACATTTCCTTGAAACAAACATGATCTCTCACATTTTTAGTTTGGCGCCTCAGTTAAAAGTAGACCTGAAAAGAAAGCATCATTCTTGCATAAATTGTCATCATTGGCTTATATGCGCTTTAATAATTTTCATTGGATCTTATCTTGAATAAAATTCTGTCTATGGGAAGGAAGAAAAATCAATTTTTGGTTATCTTATTTCATTTGGTTGCAACTGTCTTGGTAAGACTCTTGACATATTTCTTATTCATTAGTTGTAGAGAAATCTCATCATGCGCGTTTTTCTTTATACTAATATTTTTCTAAGCAATTTGTGAATAAGGATGGAGATTACAGTGGATAGCTTGAAATAAATTGCTAGTGACACATCTATACTAGTTGAACTAGACAGTCATGAAGAAGCATTAAACGATGAATGCTGGATTCTAGTAATACAAGATTTGTTGAGCGAAGTTGAAAGAATCAACAGTATGAAAATCTAGTACCAAGCAAATGAGCTGCAATCATGGGCATCTAAAGCCGAATAAGATTGGTAAGGTTGTAAAAATTATGTGTAGCCCAAGGTTTCACAACAAAAAGGTCTGTTTCTTCCTTGAGAGTTTTGTTAGAATATCATTCTTCATGTGCTTATTACAAAGTTTGTAAAGTATTTTTATATGGATATTGAAATCCTTTTTAAATGGTTTGAAAACTGCATAACATTATTCTCTAGCCTCTCTCTGGAATTGGAAGTTTTTTTATAATCACATTCATGTGACTAAGACTAGTTACCATTTGAAACAAATTCATGTTTATCATCTGACGTTATTCTTTCCAAAGATGTATTTACAAGAGCATATTTTTGTTTTGTAATACTAACCGAAAGTATGTCAAGCATTTTTAAGCCTCTGGTAGATGGTCGAGTTGGAAATGAGTATAATAGAGAATGTACCTTCTCTTCACATTCCAAATAATGCGAAGCAAGGAGAAAATTAGTAAGTCCAACGATCGATTAAAGTACCAAGGTATGACAGGCTCTCTATTGCATTTTTATGACAAATATTTTGGTATACCTGATCCCATAATATCTCTTTGTAGTTCCACAAAAGATCCTTGGTTGATTCTAAATTATAGATTATTATATGCAAGAACTAATTGATTTGATCTAGTAGGATATTTTCAGATGCAGGCAACAAAGTGGACTGAAATAGAAAAAATGGCATGGAGATTTTTTTTTAATTCTCATGAAAAAGACAAAATAGAGCACAAGGCAAAACATGTGTCATTATATTGCTTGTGACAGAAAGCATTTTGAAAATCTGTTTGGAGGACATTGACCATCATCTTGCAGATATTTCCTCACATTTACGAAAGAAGGTGGTATGGAAATGATATCCTAGTGTATCCCTTTTGGTAAAAATGATTTGTTATCTTGTTATCTCTTTTATGTTTATTATTAGTGTGATTTAAAGTTTATGATAGCATGTCTACAGTTCCATTCTATTAGAACTATTTTTAAATAGATTCAAAATTGTGTCGTCCTACTCTATGCTTTTAGAAGTCGAATAATTCTCTTCAAATATTTGAAATTGTTTTTGGTTGACCTAAAATAAACTACAATTTCTCGTGTTTCGTATGGTCAGCAATGATTTGGTTACTCAAAGTTTTTCCAACGGAATCAAACATTTGGTATTGACTGCTTAGTGTTTATTATACATGTCGTTGGTTTTGCTGGATGATGGATTGAGAGATTCTTGGAATATAGATTTTTTTGTTCAGATAAATTGAGCGTATGCTGTATTATTGGTTCTAGTAATTTATATTCTATTCCACCCTTTTGATGATGACAAAATGGGGAGAAAATAATATGTACAAAAGCTCGAAAATTCAGGTAGAATGTATGGAGACAGGGGGAGCATAATTGAGGAATGCATAGAGTGAGGGGGAGTTCACAATTGATGTACTACATGCATTTCGAGAAGAAGACTTCAGGGAAGTAACTAGTTTATCTAGCTTATAGCTTATCACTGCCTGTAATTAAGTCTTTGATTATAATTTCTTATTTTGCACTCAATGGTTTGCCATCATCAAAAAGGGGGAGATTGTTAGCTTCAAGGTTTCACGTATTAATTTTGATGATAACAAACCAATATAAATCAAAGAACATTTACTTGTGGCAATCTTAATTTTGTACAGGTTTATTCAAGAAAGAAGATGCTAGTAAAGATCCAAACAAATATGGGAAAGAGAATATCATGTGAAGAATTATCAAGGAAGATTACTTTCAGAGTTTTAATCTCCAAGCGTCATAGTAGGATAAATATTTGAAAGTGAAAATTCAAATATTAAATGGCTTACTACAATATCAGAAGAAGAATCTATGGAAATTATGAACGGTAAGTTCTTCAACATCCTGAAAAAAAAGTTGCTAAAATCATGCAGAAGATCTGTTATTTTGTGGAAGGAAAATACTATATGGAACAAATACTACAAGGACAAGGAAGGATATATTTTTATGGAATGATAATATATTATGGGTATAGTATATTCTATATTATGAAAAGAGATATCATGTCAAGTACTACAAGGAATTGGCCAAATCTTGCATTTAAGGAATGCTGCACAAAGAAGCCTATTTACTACGTATGAGATGGAAAGTACTGTTCTTATGGAAAGAAGCATGGGTTGGAGTCAATCAAGAATTACTACAATCATGAAAAAGTAAATCATGGGATTTTGATTTAATCATCATGACTTATTGGAGGAAAATGAGGAATATTTTGAAGAAGAATCTTTAAGCAAAGAAACGGAATTATGCACTGGAGACTTGGAAGGCATAATGTCCAAAGTTATAAAAAGGATTAAAGAAAGAAGGTGGAATTACTTACTACCTTTCCTTATTACAATCAACAGATCGAGAACTTAATTACTTATGCTTCAAAAGGAAAAGTCCATTCAAAATTTAAGGAACAACACAATATATGGAATCACATCCATATAAAGTGGTCAAATATTCCATTACGTGAAAGGAGATATGGAAAACTTTTCCATTGAAGGAAGATATCAGGATGCATGACTCTCTTCGTATAAGAAACAAATTTGTTGAAATCAAGGAATTATCTTGTGCCATATAATCCGGTAGAAGACCAAGGAAAGAAATTCAACGGGCTTGAAAGACGACTCGACAATCGTCCAGATTCATACGGAGCTGTCAAGGAAGGACCAAATTCATAGTATATCTCAATGTTAGAAAGGGAAGATTCAGTCAGAGTTCAAAAGGAAAGAAAAGACTGTCCAAATTCAAAGAGAATCCATTGATCTCACTTCTTAAGGAAAAATATATCCTGGCAGTAATATTCTGAAGAAGGGACAAAGCCAACAATCAAGGAATCATCAGTAACGGCTAGTTCCAGGCAATATCTATAAATACCAGAATGCTCCTGTAAAGAAGTACGCAGCCTTCTATACAAATTGTCTATCCAACTACAAGTTCTTTATTCTACTCTTAACAAGCATTGTAATTCACTTTAGTAGATTTACTGTGTACACAAAAGAGAGAAGAGAGATAGAAAAATTGGAAAGGCAGTGTGTTCGGAGAGGTTGTGTCATTGTTCGTTTCTTTGGAGTAGCGAGTGAAAACCAAAGGGTCGTTGTGGTAAGCGANCCTCGCCTTTTCACTCATAGTTCTCTCTTTACTTTGTTTGATATTAGTTATCAGCTTGGTACTTGTAACATTATAATTTAACCCTTTGTTGGCACCTTGAGTGTGTGTGTGTGTGTGTGTGTTTATATATATATATTCTATTTTGCTTGAGGGGTGAGTGATTTAGAATAGACTTCAACTTCTAAACCTCGTATTCTAGCCTTCTATCTTATCCCGGTCTCGTAAAAATTTGTACTTGACTTGTCATCTTAGCTCCTCACATTCTTGATCTTTTATTATGGTACTTTTGTAAAAGCTAGCACATTTAAATTTTTAGCATAGCTTGTCCTAACAAACACTTTTGAACTGATCGATCGATCTGGAGAGTTGTTCATCCATGTTATACTTTATTGTCCACAATCAACTTTGAAGTACCGACCACATGATGTCGCTCATCTCGGATCATGTCCTCATATTTCTACAGTATTCTAGACTACGACATTGAAGTCATCTGTGTTCTTTACTCGAATGGTAGAAATGATGCTCCCTTGCCCTGGTAATGTCTCGAAGCCCGTAACAGTGGGGGCACATATTTAGCCTGTCATCTCCACTCCATCTTTTATCATCTCTGAGGCTGGTACTCTTCTAACCGACTTTATCGTAGATCTATCATAGAATATGGTCGATTTACTATCTCTCTTGCGTTTCTGTTATTGAGAGTGATTTTGCAATGTTATGAGTTATAGTTTCTATAACCATCTGGGTCTGGTACTCGGACTCCCGATTAACTTAGCTGATGTAACTGTCTTCTCTCTAAGCCTTTAAGTAGGCTTAAGTTGTCTTCCAATTTGCGGCTCGGGGTATTAGTTATTATATTAGCCTTTCGTGGATTCTATGGAACATCCATGTTATAACCTTCTAAAAATTGAAGCCTTTTGTGATGTGGACTCAATTCTTTCTTTTAAAAATATAAAACTGTCTTCTATAATTGTAAGAATGCCAACATATATAATACAAGGGTAATACTCCAAAATCTTAAGTGTGTTCGTAACGTAACTAACTCTAGGTCATAGATCGAATAATTCCTTCCTGGTCGTTCTACCACTTGTTGTATGAATACTTGGCTTATCTAAGTGCCCACACATACTTGAATCTCGTGTAACTCATATGATCTCGAATATTACTTTTGATTTTTTACTTCACGGTAGTGAAGACTCAGACTTACTACCTCCTCCTCATGAGATATGACAGAGAGCAGTGGAAGGATTGGAAGGTTATCCCGGGTGAGACTCTCGCCACGTAGCATAGGCTTTTGGTGTTTGACATCGGTATTATGATAAGGAGGAAGAAGAGGCATGTACGAGGACGTCCGAAGATCAAGTGGAGTGCCTTGACTAAGGATAAAGCTCAAGAGATGGAGGGGCAGTTATCGGCTATTGGAGCCTGTAGGAGTTGTGGAGACTCAAGCATTATGTGGTCGATGACAGCGGATTGTATAAGGAAGGTGGCGAGGGAGGTGTTAGGGGTCTCGTCCGGCTACGGTGGTGGTCACAAAGGCTACTAGTGGTGGAATGAAGTAGTCCAAGATAAAGTGGAAGCGGAGATGGCGGCATACCAGAAGTTAGTTGGGAGCACTGGCAAAGAGGAGAAGAGAGCTAACTATGAGAGGTATAATGTAGCTAGGAAGGAGGCGAACCTGGCGGTTACAGAGGCTAAGACTACAACATTTTCTCGTATGTACGAGGAACTGAGGACCAAAGGTGGGGAGAAGAAGTTATTTTGACTGGCTAAGGCGAGAGGGAGGAAGGCTCGGGATCTGGATCAAGTGAGGTGCATCAAAGACGAGAACTGTAAAGTTTTGATGGGGGAGGACCAGATTAAGGGGAGATGGCAGACCTACTTTCACAAACTTCTGAATGAGGATGGGCATCGGGATATAGTTCTAGGTGAATTGGGGCATTCCGAGAGTTAGCGCGACTTTAGGTATTGAAGGTGCATGAAGGTTGGGGAGGTCGTGTTGGCTACGTATAAGATTAGTAGGGGGAGAGCTACTGGGCTAGACAAAATTCTTGTAGAAGTTTGGAGGTGTATGGGTAGAGCAGGCCTGAAGTGGATGACTGGGCTATTTAATGCATTTTGTTCAGGATAAAGAGGATGACGGAGGAGTCGAGGTGGAGTACGATAGTTCCATTGTACAAGCGCAAAGGTGATATCCAGAGTTGTAACAACTATATGGGTATCAAATTATTGAGTCATACCATGAAAGATTTGGAGAGGGTTGTAGAAGTGAGGGTAAGGAGGACGGTTTCTATTTTAGACAACCAGTTTGGGTTCATGCTGGTGCATTCAACCGTAAGCTATCCACCTTATTAGGAAGTTGGTGGAACAATACATGGGGTTTATTGATCTGGAGAAAACATATGACAAGGTTCCTAGAGAGGTCCTATGGAGTTGCTTGGAGGAAAAAGGTGTGCCGGTTGCTTACATTAGAAGGATTAAGGATATGTATGATGGAGCTAAGACTTAAGTTAGGACATTGGGAGGTGACTCGGAGCATTTTCCGGTTGTTATGGGGTTACACCAAGGGTCTGCGCTCAGCCCATTCCTATTTGCCCTGGTGATGGATGCACTGACACACCATATTCAAGGGGAGGTGCCATGGTATATGTCATTTGCAGATGATATAATGTTGATTGATGAGACGCGAGGCAGAGTCAACAGCAGGCTAGAAGTTTGGAGACAGGCCCTTGAGTCTAAGGGTTTCAAATTGAGCAGGACTAAGACGGAGTACCTGGAGTGCAAGTTCTCTGTCGAGCGGACGGAAGCAGGATTGAACGTGAGGCTTGAATCACGGGTCATCCCCAAGAGGGACAATTTCAAGTACCTTGGGTCGGTTATTCAGGGGGGATGGGGAGATTGACAGGATGTCACACACCGTATAGGGGTGGGTTGGAGGAAGTGGAGCTTAGCATCTGGAGTCCTATGTGACAAGAAAGTGCCACCGATTATCAAAGGTAAATTTTATAAAGGGGTGGTTAGACCAATCATGTTGTATGGGGCTGAGTGTTAGCCAGTTAAGAAATCGCATATCCAGAAGATGAAAGTAGATGAAATGAGGATGTTGAGGTGGATGTGCAAGCATACTAAGATGGATAAGATTAGGAATGAAGATATTCGGAAGAAGGTGGGCGTGGCCCCCATGGATGACAAGTTGCGAGAAGCAAGGCACAGATGGTTCGGCCATGTTCAGAGGAGAAGCCCAGATGAACCGGTGAGGAGGTGTGACCGGCTGGCTTTAGTAGGTATGAGGAGAGGTAGAGGGCGGCCTAAGAAGTATTGGGGAGAGATGATCAGGCAGGACATGGTGTGGCTTCAGATTACCGAGGACATGGACCTAAACAAGAAGTTGTGGAGGTCGAGCATTAAGGTTGTAGGGTTGGAGGTAATTGTGCATATTTCTACAGCTCACTAGAGTGAGGCTAGTCTATTAGGACTTAGTCTTAGACTGTTAGTTGTTAACGTTGAGTAACACTACTTTTTCGTTCCTCTTAGTGCCGGGCTGTATCTACTGGTTATTGTTTTGCTGTTCAATCCTGGTTCTGGTGATGATGTTATTTTGTTGCATGGTTTATTTTGATGGTACTAACATGCTGCATCTATTTTCTTCTTCTTGAGTTGAGGGTCTTTCAAAAATAGCCTTTCTACCCCTTTGCGGTAGGGATAAGGTCTGCGCACACACTACCCTCCCTAGACCCCACTAGTGGGATCTAACAAGGTCATTGTTTTTGTTGTTGTTGTTGTTGTTCATTAGTTATGATAGATACCACTTTCTTATGGAGTGCATACAATGTTCTAATATTGTTACAACATCATTTCTTCTTCTAGTTACTATGCTTAGATCGAATCCTTCTTCCTTATTTCCTCGACTAGTCTTTCATGGTAGTACTTAGGAGAGACCTTCTGAATCTTATAAATCAGTGAGGTTATAACATCGTATACCCAACATAATTTTCGATGTTATTACTCGCCTATAAATATCCATAATTACATACCTTTGTGCCCTTGTGTTCGTAGGGTTACTTCCGAACTCAAATTTTTATTGCCTCCCAAGTGGCACTCTCTTTTATTTCTTTAACACTTATACGGTACCTTTAACAACCACAACTCCTTTCTGAATATTTCTCTAGGATTATGATCTCATATTTGCGAGACTGAATTCTCTATGTTAGGGTTCAGTACCTTTATATTGCATGATCTGTTGATTTATCTGTGACCTCTTGTCTAGCCATAACTAGGCTCTTCTTGAATAAACTGCTAACTACTCGTTGGTCCATTCTCATATTATATTATAAGTAACCTCTCTTGGGATATGTCTTTTGTCTTAACTTACCGCTCGCACTGTCTCCTTATATATCAAGTGCACATTCGTACTTATTTATCAATTAACATCTTTGCCGAGAACCCTTAATACCTCTTTTCGGTGTCGTGCTTGCATAACGTTCTAGAGTCGTGACATACCTATTGGATCTGAATAAATGCAATCTAATTCCTTTTGCCTTTTTACCGCATTCTTCCTTTAGCGTTCTATATTTACCTGAACCACTTAACTCTAGCTTAATACCATATCACACCAAATTCTCCCATTTAGGGTAGTACTAACATTTAATGCTCTGAAGTTTTACCTACAAATGTTTTACTTATTCATCTTCAGTGTCTTTTATCATTTTCAATGACCTTTATTCGCCTTGTAATTGCCCTTCCATACCAGCGATAAATGAATTTTGTTATGCATGAGGGTGACACCTAGTGTAACTGGCACACTTAGTCCCTTAAACTTAACTCTACTCACAACGCTTGCTAAAGGGAAGCATCTCCCTGAATTTCTTTTAAAGGTTATTCTTCTATTGTGCGTTCTATTATCATTGAATGCAATCTCTGAAATTCTCACGACGTCGACTATTATTGAATCCTCTGACCCCTGACTCATGTTCGGTTTTATCTTGTTTACTAGCCCATACTAATTTATATTACTCCAGGGGTCTAACATAGCCTTCTGGTAATCATGTTGAAATTATCAATTCATTTCTCAAAATGAGGATATCGCTTTATGTCTTATACTCTTTTATTGTCTCAAGGCGTGCCTCCTCTTGATTATAGACTCTGTCATCCTATCATATTTTGATTTACCGTTATCATTCATTTATCACATCTCGCTCATAATGCTTTATTTACTCTCATCTTATTCTCTTGCTAGTATTTGTCTATCACCCTATTCTAAATGCTTCAATAAAACATTCTTTCTTTTTTAGCTCCCCTTGCTCCATCTCATTGGATCTTTCGGTCGCCTAATAGTCTCTCTTTATTAGGGACGTGAGTCATACAAAGGTAAATATTCATCTTTTCTAGGATTCCAGTGAATATCTTCTGAACATTCTAAACATTCTAGTATTCATATCTAACTGTACTATTTTAGAGTGCACCACCTTGATGTCTCATAAGGTGAACTACTGTCATGTTTGTAATATCCTTTAGAAATGTCAGCTAATTCTAACAATCCATCCACCATTTTGGGTTACTCTAACCCCAACTAGATCCTAATATCACATCCTTCTCTTAAACTATATCTATTAGCTTCCATACGGCATAATTGAGATGGGTGTGGTCAATTGCACATATCTCTATTACTATTGAAAGTAACTCAGAATGCTTATATTTCTCTGCCTGAATTATAAATATTGATAATCTTCACTAACTGGATACCTCGTACCCTTCTTCGCCTTTTTAACGACCTGACCGGTTGTTTTGAGCAATTGCATTTTGCTCGGTTGTTTCAGGGCATGAGTAGCTCCGTAGGAAGTATTATGAATTATGTGAATAGTCGGTTCTGGTTTTCAAGTTATCCATAATTGATTTGGAAGAATGATTCTCAGGTTGAAGCTTAAATCTGAAAGGTTTGACCACGTTTGGACTTTGTAGAATTTGACCTCGGATTAGATTTTTGATGGTTCCGTTAGCTCCGTTGGGTGATTTTGGACATAGGAACGCGTCCGGATTGTGATTTGGAGGTCCGTAGTAGAATTTGGCTTGAAATAGCGAAAGGTGAAATTTTGGAAAATTTGACCGGGAGTGGACTTTTTGATATCGGAGTAGGATTCCGATTCCGGAAGTTCGAGCACGTCCATATTGTCAAATTTGACTTGTGTGCCAAATTTGAGGTCAATCGGACATGATTTGATAGGTTTCGTCATCAGTTGTGGTATTTTGAAGTTTCAAGTTCATTGATTTCGAATTGAGGTGTGATTCGTCACTTCGATATTGTTATGTGTGTTTTGAGGCCTCAAGTAGGACCGTGTTATGATATGAGACTATTTGGTATGTTTGAACAGGGTCACGAGGGGCTCGGGTGAGTTTCAGATAGGTTTGGGTTAATTTGCGCTTGTTTTTATGTTTCGACATTGTTTTTCAAGCATAAATGGTACTACATCAAGCAAATGAGCTCTGATTTCTGTTTTTATTGAAGCATTAGATCCATATGTACATACGGAGCCATATCAAAAAGAATCATCGAATTTGGACGTCGTATGATGATTTTATGGCCATTTTAGTATGAATTGGGTTGCCAGATTTTTCAGATTAATTACGAAATTCTCACTGAATTCGTATTTAAAAAATTCTGCACTATTTTCAAATATTGAAACCAACATATCTTTTTCATTATAAGGTCAAATTGAGTGATTCAAGAGCTTAACTTGACTAAAATTTCACAAGAAATCTATTGGAGGCATCAAAAGCAAGATTCGGGATCGTTTGGCATAAGAATCGAGGAAGAATAGCTGGCAGAAAAATTGATAAAATAAGGGTTTGGTCATTTGGTCATATTTTGAGTTGGGGAGCTCGGATTTGGGTGATTTTGGAGGCGATTTTCACCATATGTATTGGAGTAAGTGTTATCTACTCGGTTTTGGTTATATTTCATGAATTTCATCTTCATTTTTGGCATATGATTGATGATTTCAAAGTGCAATTTGGGGGTTTTGACCTAAAGTTTCATAAAGTGAATTTTTAAGTTTTGAATATCTATTCGGAGTCGGAATTGGATGAAGCTAGTATGGTTGGACTCATAATTGAATGGGTTGTCGGATTTTGTGAGTTTTGTTGATTTCGAGATGCGGGCCTGGGTTGGGCATTTTGAAAGATTTGACCTTTTTAAATTGGGATTGGTTGCTGTATACGGCAAAATCGGAGGGTCCAATTTCCCGTCATTACGACACCTTGTAAGCACATCTCGAAGGCTCGAGACTATGGCCGAGTTTTCCTCCCTCGAGGATCATAGACGCTCGACATCGGGGCAGTATAGACTAACGATTACGGTGAAAGTGGGGAGTTCCCAAGACACATGACTAGGGCTGACAAAGTCTAGTGGACCAGCCCAAAACGCGAATCAAGGCATTAAATGGATGTACCAGCCCCATATCTTTGTAGTTAATGCGTACTATGTTGGGATTCCCCCTCATATATAAAGGGGATCCTTGTCATTTTGTATACATCTGTTGCTCAATACTAAATATACAAGAACATTATCTCTGCTCTCTAACACATTCCATTGAGTTCATTACTTCATTTATTGCTTACATTCACTGTGTTCAATTTATTGTTCATCATTTATTGCTTATTATTAGCCATAAAGAGTAGTCATTTATTTTATTCTAACGGTTAGTCGCCCATCGATTACCCCCGATAGCTCTCAGCCGAGCTTCAGACTCGACCCCGAGGCCCTCGAATAAGCAAGCTCGAGGCCCCGACTATTAATCATTTGGTTTGGCTATCACCTTGTTCTCCAACTCCTATCTCATTTCTAAGTTTTCACATAGCATCAACTGCATAGAACTAGCATAAAAATAGATCATGTATTTTTAGAATCCCATAATAAAATTTAATTGTTATTACCATTTTCACGGTAAACCGTTTGGCGCCCACCGTGGGGCTAAAAATAATAATGGTTATTTTCTTGCTGGTTTAACCACGTAATGCAAGTTATCTTTCACACTTTTTATTGTCCAAGATCTTTAATTTCAGGTCAAAATGTCTAACTCAGTAAACGCACGTGAAAACATCAATCTTGAAGATCATGGAAAAATTGTGTTGACGTCCCAGGTGTTGGTGTACCACCACGAAACCCTGAGAATGCACCGGAGCCAATTCCTGTGGACACAGTTTCACGCGACGCTCAACACGTCGAAATAAGCTCCCACCAACAACAGCATACACCAAGGCGACCAACAAGAAACCCAGAAAACCCCAGGAAGGGAAGACGGGAGGATAGCCGTCACATTATTTTTGAAATGTCGCAGGCACAACAGCTGGCTATTGCTCAGCTGCAAAGTCAACAAAAAACTCCTAGCACGGTAGCACCGGGGATGGCTCCCCAGTCGAGCAGGTACCAGAGAGATCAAGCAACAACGGGTCGGCAGCCGACCCCGCCATCGTAAAGATGCTCGAGGACCTCACGAGGAGGATCGAATCCGGCAAGAAGAAGATAGAGGCCAACAACAAAAGGGTCGAGACCTATAATTCCAGGGTCGACTAGATTTCGGGAGAACCCCCGATCTTGAAAGGTGTGGATTATAAGAAGTTCATGCAAAAGCCATTCCCACAAGAAGCGGCTCCAAAACCCATTCCAAAGAAGTTCAGAATGCCAGACCTTCCGAAGTACAACGGAACCTCGGACCCCAATGAGCACGTTATTGCTTACACCTGCGCGGTGAAAGGCAACGACCTGAGGGACGTTGAGATCGAGTCCTTCCTGCTAAAGAAGTTCGGGTAAACGCTTTCTAAAAGGGCAGTGATGGGGTATCACAACCTGGCCCCAAACTCGATAGATTGATTTGCCATGCTGGCGAATTCTTTCACAAAGGCACATACTGGTGCCATCGAGGTAGCAACAATGAAATCCGACGTCTTCAAGATTAAGCAGAGGGAGAATGAGATGCTGCGACAGTTCGTATCTCGCTTTCAAATGGAACGAATGGAACTACCAACAGTCTCCGACGACTGGGCAGTACAGGCCTTCACTCAAGGTCTGAACGAACGAAGCTCGATGGCTTCGAAGCAGCTGAAACAGAATCTAATCAAATATCCCGCTGTGACCTGGTCGGACGTTCATAATTGATACCAGTCGAAAATCGGGGTCAAGGACGACCAGTTAGGAGCCCCCTCAGGCTCGGTATACCCAAGAAGGCTTCTGGCAAAGGAGCCAAAACCAAACAAAGAAAAGTACCAGCCATACATCGAAGACAGGAGAAACGCCCCGAGGCGCAACATACCCCACAACGATCGAAGGATGGACCGAGGACAGAATCCCCGGGGACTCGCCAATACAGCCGGAATTGATAGGCACACAGGGCCAACGGAGGCACCTCGCTTGTCAGAATACAACTTCCACGTCGACGTATCAGACATCGTGTTCGCCATCAGTAAAATCAGAGATGCTAGGTGGCCCAGGCATGTACAATCAGATTCTTCGCAAAGGAATCATAACTTAGTGTGTGAATTTCATAACACGCACGGCACAGGACCGAGTAATGCCACCAGCTCCGAGAAGAAGTAGCTAGACTACTCAATAAAGGTCACCTCCAAGAATTCCTATGCGACCGGGCCAAAAATCAGTTTCGGGAAAGAGAGGCGGCCAAGAAGAACGAAACGAATGAGCCACAACATGTCATCTACATGATCTTGGGAGGCATCGAAACCCCACATGAGCCTATGATGAGAAGAACAAAAATATTCATCACCAGAGAAAAGCGAACTCGGGGCTACATACCCAAGGATGCCCTCACATTCATCGATGAGAACATTGAGACCTTGTCTCAACCTCACAACGACGCAGTGGTAATCTCATTCCTTGTAAATACATTTCAAATTAAACGTGTACTTGTTGATCCAAGTAGCTCGGCCAACATTATCAGGTCGAGGGTGGTAGAGCAGCTCGGACTACTTGACCAAATAGTACCCACCTCTCGAGTCCTCAACGGATTCAACATGGCGAGCGAAACAACAAAAGGGGAAATCACCCTCCCAGTTAACGTGGTCGGCACAACCCAAAATGCCAAATTCCATGTCATCGAGGGTGACAAGAGATACAACGCCTTGTTCGGAAGGCCACAGATACACTGCATGAGAGCAGTGTCATCCACCCTCCATCAAATGATGAAATTCCCGACAAAGGTTGGAATTAAAACCGTCTACGGGGAACAGCATGCGGCGAGAGAAATGTTCACGGTGCACAATGTGGCCCCGACACCGGTACCTCCACCTTCGAAGGAGCCGAAGGATAAGAAAAAAGTAAAATAGCGACAACAAGATACACTCTCGGCTACTCCAAACTAAACAAAGCAGGGGACCATACCGCGTCGTCGTCACAAGCGACTGAAACACATCAGGGCTCGAAACATTGCCAGCACATTATGCACTAAGGTATGACCGTCTCTTTTCTCTTTCGATTACATTCTACACTGAACCGAGTGCAGGAATCCGATTGCACTCTTTTCCTTCGACCAGGTTTTTATCCCAAAAAGGGTTTTACCAGCAAGGTTTTTAACGTGGCAACATCCATATGCTGCCTAAGGAAGAATCAACAAGTATTCAAGGCTTCTTTTGCATTCAACCTTGAATACTGGGGGGCATCCCCCTGGAAGGTCACCTGCTCGAAGAAGCCTAGACACGCTAAGTGGGGTCTCGATAGGAAAATAATGTACCGGGCCAAACGGTCAAACGAACCGTGTCCGCATAAGAACAATCAAGCCCCTAACAGGAAAGGCATGTGTACTTGTACCAAGTAATCAAAGAACACTTTTTATCAAAGCATTTCACGCTTCAAAAGAAACTCGGTATTTTTGCAAAAACGACTCCTCTGTCGAAGGCATCCCGAACACTTGGGGACAGGCGTCAACAACTAAAAACAACGCGACCCCCAGGTCAGAGCTCCTAACTCTTAAGCCCTCAATGAGGCGACATCAAGATCACAAAACAGCTCCAGAGCCAAAAAATGTCTCGAACACTCGGGGACTGGCGTCGAAAACTCAAGGCCACATGACCACCGGATCGGAATCTCCAAAATCGCAAACCCTCAATGAGGCAATACCAAGTTCACAAGCAATGGCTCCCGAGCCGAGAAACCTCCACGACTCGGGGACTGCCGTCAATCGCCATTTCCATCGACTTATCAAAACCCGAGGCCATAAGACCACATACGGGCAGCCTCGGTCTCCTAAGACCTATATAAGGAAATAACAACATCCGTAAGACCTCAAGCAAGGCACGAACCACACTTGTACCAAGTGACAATATCTGTAAGACCTCAAGCAAGGCATGAACCATACTTGTACCAAGTATCCAAACTGTAAGACCTCGAAGGCATGTAAAACTTGTAAGACCTTACTAAAGGCATAAACCCGATCTCAAAGTTAAGGCTATATATCGAACTTGTAAGACCCCGAAAAAGGCATACCGTCGATATAGATGCCAAAACTAATTCATTCGGGACTAAATGGCTCCGGCCAAACACAAATGACTGTTGTCACAAGGCTGTACCAACCAAACTAATGCGACTTTGGGACGCCCGACCGTCGCTACAAAATCACAGGCCTTTTATTACTTCGAATCTACTTCGAAAAGAACCGGTTAAACAGGCAACCCTCGACATAGGCAAAAGAGCTTCGACCATGTTAGGTCCTAAACACTGGCTTCGAGATACTCAACTTCCGAGCCAAACCTCCCGAGGTGCTTGATCATCGCCATATAACGATTCACAATCGATGTTTTTTATTGAACTGTCGAAGAGTCGAGCAAACACTATTTTAAAAAATCCTTATCGAGGGAAAAATAAAGCCTATGTAGAAGGTCGCATCCACCCAAGGCGTAAGAGCCACTACCGCCAGCCCACACGTAAAAGGTCGCATCGACCCAAGGCGTAAGAGCCACTATCGATAGTCCACGCGTAGAAGGTCGCATAACCCAAGGCGTAAGAGTCATTATCACCAGCCCATACAAAGGTCGTACAGACCCAACGCATAAGAGCCTAAGGGCCAGCTCTAAATTCAAAAACTTGAGGGTCGAATGAGCTCGAGTCAAAACCGTATTTGGAGATTGACCCAAAACAGTTATCTAAATCTGCCTAAGAGCAAAATCGTAAGAGTCGTTGTCGCCGGCTTATACTAAAAGGTCGCGTTGACCAAGCGCGTAAGAGCCTGCAGGCCAGCCTAATGTGCCGCAGGGCCATACCACCAATCTAAGGACTCCTCTCAACTCAATGACCAGTTCACCTGGCCAAAATCAAGGCAAAACGAAATGCAGGAGAAACAAAACCGCGAGGTTTCCTCTTTATGCATACATGCGAAAAAACACAAGCTCCATTTACAAACGTGCTTTGAAACTGCAATATACAGGATCAGAAAGTAAAATCTACGTCCCCCCCTGGGGACTATGGCCCATCGGCCTCATCTTTGCTATCCTCGGCGTCAGACAGAAGTAACCGAGCACCACGCTCGTCCGCCTTCGCCCGCTTCACCTCTCCCAAAAGGTCAAAGCCCCTAGCATGGATCTCCTCGAGGGTTTCCCTTCGAGATTTACACCGAGCATATTCCTTGCTCCTGCCCTCGCGGTCGAGAATCCTTCTTAACTCAGCTTGAGCATCAACAGCGTCCTTCAAATAGACCGCCACTTTCTGGTCGGCTTTAGTTTAGCTCATTGCAGCTTTAGCCCGGGCGTCCGCAACCTCGGCCTTTATCTTCAAAAGCTCAAACTCGAGCTTCGTAATCATATCTTTTCAAACCAAGCTATTATCACGAGCTAAGTGAAGTTGAACCTCTAAGACAGAGGCTTTGCCTAGAGCACCCTTCTCCGCCGAAGCCTGAGCGTCCGGCTGAGCCTTTAACTCATCATACTCGCGCTTGGCTCGGCCAACTTCTTTCCGAAGGCGCTCTAGGTCCTCCATTTTTTTCTGCAACTAAAATAAACGAAACATGAGCCTCAGGAGCAAGAAGAAAGAACACACACTCGCTCGGAACAAAAACTACCTACTCCTTCAAATAGCTCTCATAATTCATGCTCCGACTCGCCTCATACCGTAAGAGTTCCAACTCGACTTCCCTTTCATCGCAAAGGAGCCTAAGGGATTTCTCCTCATCAAAAGCTTTCCGCAGCTCGGACTTAAGGTTGTCGAAATCCTGCAAAAGAAAACTCAATAAGGAAGAGAAGGCGCAAAACTCGAAAGACCTGTTCCAAAACTCACCGCAGAGTGAAGCCGCTGGGCTTCCTCGAAGGTCGAGCGCACATCTGCTAGCCTAGCTCCCTCAGCTCCAAATGAGTCAACCCCGGTCGTGGCACGGTCGCTCGGTGCACATGATCCCGTGTTTCGAGTATCCCTCGAAGTACCTACAATGGAAAAAGAGGACGACAGCGGAGGTGAAACCGCCTTTCCAAAGCCAGAAATCACGGGTGTGGCAAGCTCAGTCAATACTTCCACTCCGGGCCCTGGTCCAGGTTCACCTTGCTTTGAGCATCGTCGCCCTGCAAAGGTATCTCTTGCTTATTGTTATCGTTCTTTAGCCCAGAAACTAGCAACCTTTCTCCCTCTCCAAAGGGGCACGGCCTTACCTCAGAAGGCTCCCCGATGCCTACAACAACAGGGTTAGTACGCAGAAAGAGAAAGTGCTTTTCCAATTGAAAAAAGGGAAGGGAACAAATCGCACAGCACATACCTTGATGTTTTGCCTCACATCGGCCCCTAGACAAAGCTCGCCACTTATGCTCATCGCAAGTCAAGTGGGCCGCCAACTCCCGAGCCCAATTTGGCAGATCGGGGACCTCGCACGGCATCCATGGAATTGCTGCAGAAGAGGGAAAGAAGGCATATTTACGGAACACTCCTTTGCCATAATTAAAAACTGTGAAGGCACGAGTGTACCACTTAAGTGTATAATTCCATTCCTCAGGGAATGGCATAAACTCCACGGGGATAATATCAACAGTCCGTACTCGGACGAATCGACTCATCCACTCCCGTTCTCTGCGTTCTTCATCATCAATAATGAAAGGCGTGCCCGACCAACATCATAAGGTTAACAGACCTCGATGGTGAAAGGTTTGGTACAGCCTGATAAGATGACTAAGCGTGAATTCAAGCCCTGCCTTCTCCACAAAGAACCTCATCATCAATACTATCCGCCAAAATGACGGATTAATCTGCGCCAAGGTGACCCGGCATTTCTGACAGAAATCAAGCACAACCCTATCAGGGGGGCCTAGCGTGAAGGGGTACGTATACACGTTCAAAAACCCCTCAGCGTGATCCATAACGCTCACTCCTGGGGAAAGTACGTGCAATACTACCTTCTCTCCCCCTCTACAGTCTCTCCTCACTAATTCGAGATGCTCCTCTCCTGTTAAAGAAATAAACTTTGAGTCATAATCCCGATAACCTAGAACACTGGGAGTCGCTTCTGGCGGGAGATTCCCTCCCGAAGAAAAGTGCCTAGAGGCGGGGCTACTTTCTCCTTGACAAGCGAATTCGGGCATAGCAGCGATGGCTATAGTAAAATGAAGGGAGGGGGAATGAAGACTTGGGCGAAGCTTTGAGTTAAAGGAAAATTGGCGCAAGAAAGGAGAACTCTACGAAAGAGGATAACTACCCAGAATAGCAGAATCTCCACAAGGGTGAAGACAACCCTATATATGGAAAAAGCGGCGACCACCCACTTGCCCCAAAGGCCGATTAAAAATGTTGGCTAAAGCTTTTATCTCTTTGGAAAGATACGCCGGCGGAGTCACCTCGGCCATTTCGTAACCATATCCTACACTCGACGTCACCATACGATGCTTCAAGGTCGAAAACCCCGCAGCATTGGAAGTCCCGAGGTGGTACCCGACCTCGAGGACCTCCATCAAAAAGAAGTTAGGCTCCAAGAAGCCATTGGCATCGTTGCAAGCCCTGAGGTGGTACCCGACCTCGAGGACCTCCATCAAAAAGAAGACAGGCTCCAAGTAAATCATCAATATCACTACAAGTCCCGAGATGGTACCCGGTGTCGAGGACCTCTACCAAAAGGGAGATAAGATCTAAAAACCTACTCATATAGGCTTGGCCTCGGGATACCACCTAAATTCGGATAAACCCTCATTCGGGATCTATCTACAACGCCTTAAGGCTATCTACACTAAGTTCGAAACATGTTTCCAGGTGGCCCGGGTTTGAGTAAACCCCCACTCAGGAACTGCTCTCGAAAGCCTAAAGGTAGTCTCTATTCTCACACTTCCGAGCAAATCCCCCCTCGAAGATTATCACCAAGTCCAAAGGTTAGGTCTCGGTCTAAGGGTTCGAAGCCCTACTCTCATTCAACTCGAAGTTAGGGTCCCGGCAACCCGAGTTTATTCAGTCCATTCCGGGCTCGATCCAAGGAACGGCAAAGGGTTCTACAAGGAGCCGTGTTAATCAATCAAAGTCAGAAGAAACACTCGCCCCCGGGCTCGATATTTGCACCAATCGGTAAGGTCATACACTCAGATTCTTCACAAGCATAGTCAAAGGGAAATATAGCATACATTAGAGACAAATTGAAGAAACATCTTTATATTCATAAACACTTAATTACAACAGCCCACAAGGGGTCCTTACATATGGTTTCGAAAGCCCGTGAGGGGTCCTTACACAGAAATAAAGAAGCAAAAGTATACATGTAGTAAAAGCCAAGAGCCTAATCTATTCTCGGGGGTGCATCCTCGATGGCAGTATCTGCGAGCACCATCTTCTCGAGAGTCTTGTCTCGGTCTTCTAGAATAGTATCTCCAAGGGAGAAGATGAAGAAGAGCAAAGTGAAAGAAGCAGAAAAGGATGAAAAAACGCCATAGCCCGCCAAAGAGCAAGGGCTTCCACCAGGCCAAGAAGATCACGACCCGGGAGAAGACTTTGCGGGCGTCGGCCTTACTAGCACGGTTACTTTGAGTCCACTTCTTGGGACATTGTGCCGTGAAAGTTACCGGCCAGAAATTCCACCTCACCCCACGAAAAGAAAAAGGGATGAAGTGCCACACTGGGCCGGGGTAGGAGGGTGTGTAGCGATGTATGGTCTGAACACCCTCGTGGGCAGCGGTGTAGAATCCAAATATCTTCCCAGGTCGGAAGAAATCGGCCCCCTGTCTCACCATCTCGAGCCAATAACGACAGTAGTAATAGCAACACCAATAATAGCGACAAGTCAGTGTAATCTCGCTCGGCAAGGGAAAGCCCAGGAAAAAGGCCATGGCGTGGCTGAAGATAACACCGCCATGTAACCATAAGGTCGTGGGCCTCAAACATAAGGGATAATGACGGATGAGGATGAGGAGAAAAGAAGGGTGAAAGGCTAATTTGAGAACACTTGAATAAAGAATTGGTTCCAGAAAGGCTCCCATTTATAGAGAAAGGGGAGCATAACCTACAAGCACAATCAATACTCTCTGGAAAACGTAACCGACGGTGCCACCAATGTCCTTCAAAGACTTATCGGACGGCGTAATCAATGCGTTTTTGACAAATGGACTGACGGTGATGTTATGACTGTGAGGAATAAAAGCTGACAGTGCAGTGAATAATTTTGGAAAAGTGGACCGATGGGACGCCTCGGTTACCACAAAGGCTTATGTCATAAGCATGACATTATCACGGGAAGTTCGGAGAGATAGATATCAAATATGTTCATTCCACTATAAGAAACGCGGGGACTATCTGTATACGGCAAAATCGGAGGGCCCAATTTCCCATCATTACGACACCTTGTAAGCACGTCTAGAAGGCTCGAGACTACGGTCGAGTTTTCCTCCCTCGAGGGTCATCGACACTCGACCTCGGGGCAGTACAGACCAACAGTTACGGTGAAAGTGGGGAGTTCCCAAGACACATGACTAGGGCTGACAAAGTCTAGTGGACCAGCCCTAAAGGCGAATCAAGGCATTAAATGGCTTTACCAGCCCCATATCATTGTAATTAATGCTTTTGTACTATGTTGGGATTCCCCCTCATATATAAAGGGGATCCTTGTCATTTTGTATACATCTGTTGCTCAATACTAAATATACAAGAACATTCTCTCTGCTCCCTAACACATCCCTGGAGTTCATTACTTTATTTGTTGCTTACATTCACTGTGTTCTATTTGTTGTTCATTATTTATTGCTTATTATTAGCTATAAAGAGTCGTCATTGATTTTATTCTAACTGTTAGTTGCCAATCGATTACCCTCGATAGCTCTCAGCCGAGCTTCAGACTCGACCCCGAGGCCCTCGAATAAGCAAGCTCGAGGCCCCGAATATTAATTATTCGGTTTGGCTATCACCTTGTCTCAAACTTCTATCTCGTTTCTATGTCTTTCATATAGCATCAACTGCATAACAACTATCATAAAAATAGATCACGTATTTTTAGAATCCCATTATCAAATTTAATTATTATTGCCATTTTCATGGTAAACAGTTGCTTTAGCATTATTTGATGTAATTAAGTTGTTTTTGGTTAGTTTCGAGTCATTCGGATGTCGGAACGCACGAGATGGCATTTTCGGAGTATCGCTTCGCTTGCTCGGTATTGGAATTGGCTTGTTTGAGGTAAGTAATGATTGTAAATCTTGTCTTGAGGGTATGAAACCCCGGATTTCACATTGTTTCACTACTTTGAGGTGACGCACATGCTAGATGACGAGCGTGGGGGCGTGCACTGTTGGGGATTGTAACTTGGTCCGTCCCATACAACTATTAAGTCGCGTATTTGATTGAAAACTACTTGGTACTATTGTATTTTGGGAAGTATTACTATGTTTTGGACTGGATGTCATATTTGGGCCTCGTGCGAACTGTTTGGACCCTTAGCGGCTTTTTACTACTATTCCTCACTATTTTGACTTAATATTTCATAACTCAGCCTTATTTACACAGTCTTGATACTATAAATGATATTTTGGGTTAAACGCCCTGTTTTACTGTTAGTCCGAGTGGCTTGAGAGGTTTCTGACTGAGTGAGGCCGAGGGCCTGTGTTGTGAGGATATTATGGGATCGGGCTGCACGCCGCAACAGGTTGTTACTGATTTGTGATATTGGGAGGCCGAGGGCCTGATTGATTTATGCCATGAGGTGTCTTGTTGTTATGAGGCCGAGGGCCTGATTGATTTATGCCACGAGATAGCTTGTTACGGCGCTTGGGCTATAGGAGCCCCTATGGAGTCTGAACACCCCCAGTTAGCGCGGGTACCCAAAGCGAGCGATATGATGTTGCCCGAGGGGCTGATCTTGATTCATGTTATGCCTGAGGGGCTGATTACAAGTGATTGTGAGGTAGCCTGAGGGGCTGGTTCTGTTGATATTATGCCCGAGGGGTGGTTTATGATACATGTCTTGCCCGAAGGGCTGTTTGTGATTTATGTTGCCCGAGGGGTTGTATATGAGTTTGTTTTGCCCATGGGGATGATTATGTTATCACTATTTGTACTCACTATTTTATCACTTTGTTAAGAAAAATTGTTGGAAGACAGTTTCAAAGGATTTTTACTAAAATTTAATTTTTAAGGAGATGACTTGATTTATATACTGTTTTGGAAACGTCCTGTACTTGTTGTGGTGTTATGACGTAGATTGTGTGTTTTCTTACTGCTTAGTCTTTATTTACTTTTATTACTTACTAAGTGTGCAGATTCAGGTATTTCTGCACCCGATAGCGGATGTTAATTACTCAGTGGCAGGTTCATTTGAGTTAGCAAGGTAGCTGCCTGGCGATCGTAGTTTCTCCCTCCTTATCCTCCCTTAGTTGTATTCAGTTATTTCCAGGCTATGTTAGTCTTGAGGTTGTCACATAGTTGTAGTAGATGCTCATGACTAGTGACACCCCGATGTCGGGCTTTCTTTCCGCACTATTGTGTTGATTTAAACTCCTTATGTATGTTTATTGTCAAATAGCTTTGGTTTTATCTTAAAAATAAAAATATTGATTGGTTTTCGTAGTGTGTCGGCTTGCCTACTACAACGTTAGGCGCCATCACGACAGGGTTAGTTTTGGGTCGTGACAAGTTGGTATCAGAGCCTAGGTTACATAGGTCTCACGAGTCATGAGCAGGTTTAGTAGAGTCTCGCGGATCGGTACAGCGACGTTTGTACTTATCTTCGAGAGGCTACAGAACCTTTAGGAAATCCCACATTCTTGAATTCTTATCGTGCATCATTAACTCAGCCTTAAATGTAACTCTTGAAATTCCTTCCACGCGTTCATTTGTGCGCATGAGAGCTCGATATCAGTTGTGCATTGACGACTTGTGATTTCCTGATCGAGAGGCGAGATATGATTTCTGTGTGTTGATGTTGGGCCAGTCTGGAGGACTTGGGGCCGGGATTTGCCTGTAGCTTGAGTACTTAGGTGTTGATTGTGTGAGCGCGTGCTTTTGGATTTATACGTTTGGTAGTGTCCCAATTAGTGGAAGTGATGGTTGGATGGCTACGTGATGAGTATGATGTGACTGTGAGATGTGTTCATATGATTTGAATTTACCGAGTAGGGTCATCTTGAGGGTAGAAAGAACTATCCGGTGCTTGATTCCCATCGTGATTTGATGTATGGCCCCGAGTTGTGGGTGTGCTAAAGGATCTTTTCATGTGTGTAGTTAGGACGTGAAGTAGATTTCATGCTATGATATGAGTTCATACTCAGGAAAATTAAGTGATTGCGTGATGTTTATGACGGTGGAAGGGGATGAAGAGATGTTAGTTTGAGGCAAAGCAAGTGGGTTATCTCCTGCAGGGTGTTCTGAGGTCTGTGTGATCCCCATGTTGTTTGTTGGGAGCCCTCTTTTGCTAGTGAAATATGTGTGTTGCAATTTGAGTTTAGATCGCATATGATTGTGGGCTTGACTATTACGAGGGTGAATGCGAGAGTTGCAGATGATTTGAAGTACTAAATGGTTTGTGTTACACGATCTTATGAAGGAGTTAGTTTAATCTCACTATGGCGGTATGTTAGTAATAAAGTATAGGTATCGTGAGTTATGGTGTGTTTAGATTTGTGGCATTAAGCCAAGTGGGGGAGTCTGCTATCGATAAGTTGATCGCGCGAGTAAGTGTCGTATCAGTTTCAGTTTGAGGAGTACTAGCGAATCAGTTGTGGCTTACAGAGGTTGAGATCGAGGATGACTCGAGTAAAGAAATTTTTTGAATAAGGGTTGTGTTATGCGTTATGGGTGTATAAGAATCATGGAATGACTTGAGTGATATTGGTGAAGGACGTAATGTATATGGAGCAGGAATTCATTTGGTTGCATTAAGGTGGGGTTACATCCTAGGGTGTTGGAGTGCTAATGGGCAAAAGGTCGTTCGGCGCCCTTGATCAGTTTAATTGAAACCTGAGTAGCGTGGATGACTCCCGAGGATGGTTCTAATGGATTCAAGATCTATATGTCACAAGTGGGGATATTCAAGATATGTATTTTGCTAGAAAATGAGGTTTACATTGGAGGGTGTCAAGAATTGTGGCATTTCTATATCGGCATGGATTCTACATATCAGTATCAGGAAGGTGAAGGACATTGCTTTAGGTTAGCAAAAAGCCTTTTCAGGGTAAGCATTTTGAATATGGTACTTTTAGGGATATTTACGAGAGTATTCAGTGGCTTACAAGCCTCAAGGCGGTGCGATTTCATGCTTGAGTCTCGTGTGGTGAGTTTGGTTTGAGGATTGAGGTATTATGGCGAGGAGAAGTATCAATGTGACTGCAATTCAAAAGGAACCCGGATAGATAGGACAACTTGGTAGTAGGTTGGATCGGCATGGTAATACGTATGATTAGTTCTTTGGGTGTTCATGAGGTAATGAGTTTCTACAGGTGTTTCGTGGCAATGCTCTTGAGTTTTGGTGACCTGCGTAGCTTGGTTGGGTTAGAAGGATTCAGTCCTAATTGTTGGGTTTTGAGCAAATAGGATCTGGAGAGTTCTTGTTGGTTTCTACCACGGTTAGAGACGTATATTTTGTCCTGGCTTGATGAGAGTAATGTTTCAGAAAGGGCAATGTGTTTGAGTTAAGGGTACTTCATTGGTATTGCGGCACTCTTTTGTTGGATCGACTGTTGTTATTCAAGATTGCTTGGTGGCACGGAAGAATTATAGGAGTATCCCTCGTGGAACGGTTGAGTATAAAAGGTGTGTATATATTCGGACGGTGGGGTGGCGATCGGATATGGTGATTCGTGCTCTATATGGATTTGGAGACTGGGAGTTCTCATAAACAGGTTATGTCGTGATTGTGGACCGCATGTATCGGCCTTGTGTGGTGACTATTGGGGTTTGGAGACCCATGGATCTTTGTTGCTTAGTATGGTAGATTTTGTTGTGATATTGGGTACGGATTGGTTGTCTCCATGTCGTGTTATTCTGGACTGTTACACTAAGACGGCGACGTTGGCTATGCTGGGGATGCCACGGATTGAGTGGCGAGGTTCGACGGATTATCTTCCCAGTAGAGTGTTTCCATTTTTAAGGAGCCAGTGGATGGTTGGGAAGGGTTGTCTTTCTTATGTCCTTCGTGAGGGATGTCAGCGCAGATACTACTACCATTGCTTCAATTCCGGTGGTGAGGGATTTTTCGGATGTGTTTCCTGTAGACCTGCCGTGCATGCCGGGGATACCAAGTTTGTCACGCCCCAACCTCGGGAGGCGTGACCGGCGCTCGATCGAGTGAACCCAACCGAGCAAGCCTAATCACACACTTCCTACCCCACTTTTATGAATAAGATAACCATGTTTCCTTTTTGTTTAAGCAGGGAAAAGGTGGTACATTCATCGTTGCGAGTTCATTTTATAATACAGGCTTAAACCATAGTTAAAGTTAATTTCCGAAATTCCCATAAGGTTACAATTTATAGATAACAGGGGTTTAGAATTACAACATAGTTCATGAACCCCTCAACTCCCGAACATAACCCACACATGTGTCTACGGAGCCTCTAAGGATACAAAAGATAAGTACAACAATGCCGGCGATAAGGCCCCGGCGATAAGGCCCCGGCTATACCTCAAAAATGGAAGTCCACAACAACAAAAGATATACAATATAACCCCTTGAAGGAGGAAGGGGATCACCAAGACTTGGAGAAGAAGGTAACCTGCTACGCGCTATCGGCACTATCCGCAATGGAGCCACCTACATTCATTTAAAAATGTAGCGCCCCCAGCAAAAGGGATGTTAGTACCATGGAATAGTACTAGTATGTATAACTAAACACCATTTTACTAGAAAGAACTATCAAGAAAGAACAAATAAATCACAAGAGTAAATCAAAGGTTTTAATCGGACACCACATCATCACATAAATGAACCATATAATCTTCCACATAATTTCCATAACTTAGTTGGGGCATTTCTTTCATATGCTCATCACTGTTCTCAACACCAGCGCTATCTTGAGCGGAGTCCGATCACGACCCGATCGGCTAGGTCGCCTCATTTGAGACATATACCTCAATCACCATTTCATTTCCCTTTTCCGGAATTCAATATTTGCACATCACCACCATGTGTGCGGCATGGTGTCCGATCACGGCCTGATCGGCTAGGCCGCCTTACCTAGGCATTGTTCATTTCTCATTAATCATCTCATTTGAATTTTTATTTCACATAGACCACATCAATCCATTGGCACTTAGGGCCACAGCTATCACATCATTCCAATTCCAATGGCCATCTTGCAATTTTATGGCCATAGGCACACACAAGCAATTCAAGTTACAAACATAGGTAAGTTTTCACATAATTAACATGATAATTCCAGTTTTAATCTCGGCTTATAGTCTAGGCATTTCAACACATGATTCGTATTCTTCACACTTCTCTAAATATCACGAATAGAATATTACTCACATTGAGGCACATCCTTCATGTACATATATGTATACATTTTCGAATCAATTAATGTGAAATAATAATCAAATAATGTGAAATAACAATCAATACATCAACCAATTCTAGCCTTACCACACTTGCGTAAACGCCAACGGAGCTCAATTTCTAATAAAAGGGGGTTTTAGCCATACATATCTCAATATAGCTTTCCTTATTCTTTACAAAATTTCAGAACTCTTAGCACTTCGATCTATTGTGTAAGAATTACAAATTGAACCGAGAATTAGAGACGAGATTGAGATTCTAGCTTGGTTCGAGCATATCATCAAACACTAAAGGTGCAGTGTGATCTTAGGCCCTTTCTGAGAGGAATTTCTATCATTTTATACCCCCAATTGCCTTCGTTTTAGTTTACTGCCTTCCAATATCCTATGGTGTGATATGCATGCAAGAAATTCATTCTTATACCCATAAATTACTTCACTAATGACCCCTTATAGCTAAGTATAGAAATAAGAGCTGAGGTGATGAAGTCTTACCTCTTGGGATGAAGATTTAGGTGCCTTCCCTTGATTATCTTTAATGTTTTAGCAAGGATTCATGGAGTAATTAGATGGGAGACACTTTCCATCTCCAAGACCCTCTCTCTCTCTCTCTAAAAGCATCAGAAAATATGCTCAAAATGAGCTATAACACCGAATATATCGATAGGGGGTCGGGTTTAAAAATTAGAAAATTGGAGCCCCGAGTCAGGTCTGCAATTGCATTTGCGATCGCAAAGTAGAAATGTGGCCCGCGGAATGGACCGCAAAAGTGCTCCCAAAATCTGAATATTCTGTTTGGGTTTGCGGCAGAAATGCGGTCCATATATCAGTTATGCGATCGCATAATGGACCGCATTTTTGACCTCAAATTTGACTAACACACTGACTCACTTTGCGGCAGAAATGCAGTCTGCATGCTTGATTTGCGACCACATTCTAGACCGCATAATAACACTTTTCTAGAGAACTTTGATTCTTGATTTTTAAATGCATAAGAATTTTACACATTCCTAACACATATTCATAACTTGGCACTACGATCTTTTAAGTTTTGAGTACAAGTTTTCACGGGGCCTTACAAGGGATATCGATTTCGGTACTCATTTAGTGCCGGGCACTAAGCCCATTTTTTATCTCACCCTATCGTATGGCACCGACGAAGTTAAAGGGGTTGAAGGAGCAGCTTCAGGAACTCCTTGATAAGAGGTTCATGAGTAGACCAGTATAGATGTGTGTTCTGCATCGAGTCGACTTGGTTGACTCCGAATTGCTATTGTTGATGGATGTTTCGTTCGATTGTCATTCAGCTTATTCGCGTTCGGGAGTGATCTATGAGTTACCTTTCCATGTTGCGAGAAGTTGTGATTCGTCAGGAACTCCTTGATAAGAGATTCATGAGTAGACCAGTATAGATGTGTGTTCTGCATCGAGTCGACTTGGTTGACTCCGAATTGCTATTGTTGATGGATGTTCCGTTCGATTGTCATTCAGCTTATTCACGTTCGGGAGTGATCTATGAGTTACCTTTCAATGTTGCGAGAAGTTGTGATTCGTTGATTTTATGCGCAAGTGGTAGGGTTCTATTTGGGGCTTTATAGCAGAATTTGAGGGAGACGGGTATGTGGGTGTTGCGTGACTGATTTCGCATTGGATATGTTCTCTCGGGATGGTATGGCATTGTGTTATTTACTTCTATATGGTTATGGTGATTAACGTTTGGTACTAGACATCAGATTGCACGTGGTTGATGATTTTGGGCATGGTGACTTGAGGTGATTCAAGTGGACCAGTGTTTGGAAAGGGTCGCGCATTGTAGTGAAGTTATGTGGAGGTATGATCTGTCAGGTTAGATTCGTGTGTTCTAGTTCCACGATGTGTGATGGGTTCTTAGCATCATGTTGTGGTGGTACCGGTGAGCTTGCAGTACAGCTCTCTCATTTGAGTCATTTTTTTCATTATTTGAGTACATTTGAACTGTTGCTTATTGGCGCGCGGACTGCACGGATTGTGGCTTTATATCGTAATAATGTGTCATGTCACCAGAGTAGTCATGTTTGATGATATGAGGTCATTGAACCTAGAATGAATACTATCGGATTCAATTTCAGCATGTTCGAAGGATTATATTGGAATTCGGCTTAGAAATTTACTAAGGTTCTTGCCGAAGGAGAGGGTGTCGCGCCCCCTTTTTTTTCCTCCTCGCGGAGAACGTCCGGGTTTCGACATTCATGAGGGAATAACTCGTTTCCTTTTGGGAATTGGGTATTTGAAGAGACACCACCTAACGAATTATGGTGCGTTAGGGCACCTTGAGCAATTAACTCATGGACTAGTTTGCATTACCAAAGATTAGGGTAAGGGCTCGAAAGAACCTTGGGGGGAAGGTGTTAGGCACCCCTTGCGGTCCACAACGGTGGGTCCCGGCCGAACGTAAACTCATGTGCATTAGTCATTTTAACAGATAAACAGTTTAAATACGTACTTGCAAGTAAAGGCATGTTTTAACATTCTAAGAACATGTATGATTCAAGTAATGAAACAAGGGAAAAGGATTGAACAAGTTGCACATATATAAAGAAAAGTAAATTCATTTGAACAACAGGAGTTGGGAAAGAGAGGTCCTAGGTTGGTTAGCCTACAGGATCATACCCACACAATGCCCGATAATCACTCCTCAATGAGGGGCTACACGTGACATTAGTGTGTAGTCATCATATCCTTCCCAATTCCCTCCCCTTGGTCATAGCCTAGAGCGTTCTAGCAACCTTGAAAGATATCATATGCGTTCTCTGCCCGTCCCTCCCTTGTGGCCCTAGAGGTATTTAAGACCTCTAATTTCGGTAGTTCTAGACCATCCTAAGGTGTTTAAAGGAGAAAAGTCTAAGCGTCAACCAAAACAATTAGGACTGCATTTAAAGGGGGAACAATTAAAGGCTCACATTTTACCTCCACAAGCAGAACAAATAAGCGCACGTCTCAAACAACTGTTTCACATATTTAAGAGAAAAAACTTAGAACTTGATATCAAGGTGAGCAGAGAATATACAATATTGAATTAGGACCAAAGTGCCAAAGACCTATTCAGCTAGCCTACTGATTTTAGGCCCATTGAATGTGAGGAGTCTCAAATAACAATGCGTAGTATTATAGTTGCAGGATTTTAATCGCCCTATAGGCTTGCCTAGGCGTATAACATTAATGTCCTATGAGCATGGTATCTATTATTGATCAGGAATGCAGTAAAACAGTAAATAATTTCTAAAGGGACAACTTAAGATCCTATAAGCATGCTTTCTAGCAATATTAATTAAGGCAGCGTTTGAAAACTTATTAAAAAGAGGATAGATTAGTTAATTAAATCGATTCAGAATAAACAAGCATGAATTAAACTGTTTTTCAAAGTAAACTGATTTTAAGTCATATAGGCATGATTTCTATTAGAGTTGATTTTAACCCTATAGGCATGATCTCAATTATTAAAGTCGGTTTAGATCCTATAGGCATGGCTTTTAATTCCTGGAAGTAAAGCAAACATGACTCATCTAAACCAAAGCAGATCCTATAGGTATGTTATCTAACAAACATATTTGAATTAAAATGGACCCTATAGGCATGATATCTACCCAATTTTACCCACAATATATGACTACCCACTCTTTTTCACTAATCACCCCAATGTTTGTTTACAATTAATTATTACAGATCGGGAAATGAATGAATTACTTAAATAGAACAAAAATTAAACTATAGGGAGCCTGAAGTAGGCCCAAAGTGATTTCCAAACCTCCAGTAGTCTCAAATGCGCAAAGTTCCATAGCCAATTTCATGTCTAGGTGTGTCATAATTCCCTAAGGACCTCAAGGATCCCGGGCAGTGCTCACACCTAGACCTTTCTCAAATAATAAATAATTTAGGTGTAGTGTGGAAATGCCAGCCCTGACATGCTAGAGTTCAGAGTGATCTCAAGGGTCTCAAGGCAGTACACATATTAGAGGGGCAGAACCTAGTATTCTAAGAGTAAGTGGAAGTGCATAATGGTTTGAAGGTGTTTAGTAAACAGTATAAAGAACGGTCTTCGGACCGAAAAGAATTTCTGGAAAAAAAACCAGTGCTGATTTTAGTTATAAAATCGTTTGAGGAAAGTGTAAAGAAACAGTTTGCAATCAGAACACAAGTCATAGAACAAACAGACTTTAGGAAGTAAAACAACTTTCACACAAAGGATGAGGGGTTGGGAACATAGAGAGTACAAAGGATGAGGGGTTGGGAACATAGAGAGTACACCTTAATGGAGCACACAATCAATAGGATACATAGAGCTTTTGAAGGGTTCTATAGAACTAGTAGGTTAGATAGAATGCAAGTCATGCAGCAAAGATCACAGCAGAAACATGTTGAGGACATCTAAACAACACAGCTAGAATCACTCTAAGGAGATTAACTAACCTAGTAGGAGTGAGGCAGAACAGGCAAGGGCTTAAATGAGCATGTTGGGCAAATATTAATAGGTGAAGGCATGCTAATTACATAGAAGAAAAGTTTAAGCATGCTAGATGAACAGTAGTCATTCAAATAGGCTAGTTACATATTTAGACATGTTAAACAAAATAACAAACAAGCAAGTAAATTGGAAACATACTAATCACAGGTTTGAATAGGCAGTATTAGGCATGCTAGATAAGCGGCAAACAGAAGCAAGAATAGACTCAAGCCATATGAACTAAAGCAGTAAGTAAACATATATTGTTTTGATTCTTAAAAATTAATCAGAAGCATACGTAGTTAAAGAAAGAAAACAGAAGATGTGAGCTAGGTATTGTGAAATTTCCAGCCTTGGCTTGCAGCCGGCTAGAATAACAAAGATCACTAGTAGCAAAGAGAGCAGAAAGAGAGCATAACTGTTGTTCGTGTCATAAGTGAAAATAGGAGGGAGTTTATATAGTAATCAAGAGTTAAACAAAATAAGGTAAGGGATCAATTATGTAGCAATTAGGGAAATTTACAAAATCAGTCACACGCATGAAATCAGTAAGTCTTTCCCTTAATCAAGGGATAATCAATCAACGGTAAAAGCAGGACAGATATTTAAGGATGGAAATCAAGTAAGGTAACTAGGAGTGAATTAACAGGGGTCCAATTAAGGAAATAGTTAGCAAGAATCAGCAAATGACAAATAAGGCAAGAGGAAACTAATTAAGGCAAGAAGTTCAATCAAACCGAGTAAAGAAGTAAGAATCAAAGATTTTATTAATGAAAAGAGTTCAATCAGACCAAAATAAGAACTTCAGATTAGTCCAGGGTTTAATTGAAAGAGAAAATCACGTAAAGAGTCAGCAAATATCGCAGACAATCCAAATAGGCAAGGAAGGAATAATCAGGGCTCAGCACATAGTTTTTTAAACGAAGCAAATCGGTAAATCAAAATTCAAAAAAACCCTGATTTAAGGAGAAAAATATAGTCTTACCATGAATAGTCAAAATGAACATATACATATAAAATCAGTAGAAAAGTTGAACCAAGAACTTAGTAGAGGCATATTAGGATAAGAAAATCACGAGACATCTAAATGGCTAAAGAAAAATCACAAGAACCAAGGCAAATCAAAGTCACTACAGAAGTACTCAGATACCAAACAAAGAATGTCGAAAAATTAGGGCTTTTAGTATAAACGAGTTAAAATTAGAGCAACATTACGAAATCAGTTAAAACATATAACAAACAGAAGATTAACCACTCATAATTACCAAATGTTTTGGAAAAAGAAGTTTCTGGAAACCCTAGTTTAGAGAAAGATGAAAAATCATTCGAAAATCAGACGATTCTTGTAAAGAATCAAAAGGTTCTTGTAAACCTCATACGAAATAGGTCCAAGCCATCTCAGATCTGTACAGATCTAAAAAGTTCAGAATGAAGAGATTAGGGTTTCGAGAAGAACAATTACAGAGATGAAGAAGCAAGCTTAGAAACCCCTAGATTCATGAAGATATAGGAAGATCTTACTCGGAACCAAACCGGAACAGCCTGAAACAGGCGAGAAAGGGCCATAGATGCAAGCGGACTAACCCTGGTCCCTCGAGGACCTTAGAGATGGCAATACAACCGTGAGGGAGGCCATTAAAGGCCTGGTGGTACTGGGGAAACACCATGAAAGGCAACAGATGACCGGCGATGTGGGTAAAGTAGGGTTAGGGATTGAGAGCTTTTGGAGAGGAAAGGGATTTCAGGGCGGCGGATGGTGAGAAATGATAGGGTTTCGGGGGTCGTTTGGAACTAAAAAGGAAGGGATTAATTGTGGCCATTGATCTCTATGATCAACGGCCGAGATTGAATGAGATTGGGGCCGGGTCGTGCATTATGGTTTGGCTGGGTGGGTTTAGGTTCTAATTGGGCTGGGTATTGGGTCAAATTAGGACCAGAATTGAAATAAAAAATAGGGTCACATTTTAAATAGCCACTTTTAATAAATAAATAATTGATAAAAAAATAAATGAATTCCAAAAATATATTTGTGTATTAAAATGATATAAAATAGTTAATTAACATTTTAAAAATATAAAAGACCATTTTATGCATAAATAATGTAATTATACATTAGTATGGACTATTATTGCAAAGATGTGCAATTTAACCTAAAAATGTAAATGTAATTACAAAAATACACTAAAAATATTTAAGCACTATGTTGGCATAAATAATGAATTTAGATGGCTATACCATCATAAAGTAGTACGAAGGATAATTATTGGATATTTATATAATGAAAAAGAGAAGAAATAAATTGATTTGGAGCTTTTAAAACTATAGAAAAATTATAAAAATACTTATGCATGCTTATAACTGTATATGTACTATTTTGAAAGTATATATATATTAAAAATATGTGAGGAAAAATTGGGTATCAATAGCTGCCCCTCTTTACCCGAGAAGGATGAAAGAGTTTTCGGGTAAAGAAATGATGGCCAATTTTGACAGGATGCGGTTTTGAAAGAAAGAGGCCGGAATTCGGCCTTGAGTTGCCTACATATCTCTGATTTTACAGGAAGCAGTCCATGTGTAGTTCTGGATTCATTGGTGGAATATACCGATGAATTCATTGCAAGGACGGACACGAGATGCAAGAGCGGTTATGGTGAACGGTTAAGCTCTAGATAGTTTGAAAGAACTGGAGCGAGGTCGCTCCTGCTAGGATAGCGGTTGCTTGCTGGTCACCTACAGATAAAGAGATGCTACAGACATAGATTCGTGCGGAAATTTAAACATGATGCAGATTCCCTTTGGACCATGAATGTTGTCTTTGGACGGTTAAGGATGACGTCCTCAGACCATGATGTCCTGGGCCATGAATTGTGTAGTGAGGGATTCGTAGGCTATGAAATGGTGTTCTCGAGCCATGCAGATGGTGCTTCCAAACCATGACGCCTTTGAATAAGGATATGCAAATTTGAAAGATCCTCAGGCAATGGCATGGTGTCTTCCGGCTATGAGGATGATGCCTTTTAGACTATGATGCCTTTGGATAGATTGGTGATATTTCAGCCCATGAGGTGCAGTAATATGATGTTAACAAGACAAGGCTTAGTCGTGTGAAATGAAGGTCAGATCTTAACCCGATCGAGAATAAAATAGATAGTGCCGAAAGAGAGCGACATTTATGCAAGGAGGGACAATGCTTAGTCCTATGCAAATGCGGAGGCAGGGATTAGCCTCATGCAAATAAGGAGACAAGGATTAGCCCCATGCAGATAGAGAGGCAAGGATTAACCTTATGCAAATAGGGAGGCAAGGATTAGCTTCATGCAGATAGGGAGGCAGGGATTAGCCTCATGCAAATGGGGAGGCAAGGATTAGCCTCATGCAGATGGGGAGGCAGGGGTTAGCCTCATGCAAATGGGGAGGCAAGGATTAGCCTCATGCAGATAGGGAGGCAGGGATTAGCCTCATGCAAATGGGGAGGCAAGGATTAGCCTCATGCAGTTGAGGAGGTAGGGATTAGCCTCATGCAAATATGGAGGCAGGGATTAGCCTCATGCAAATATGGGGAGGCAAGGATTAGCTTCATGCAGATAGGGAGGCAGGGATTAGACTCATGCAAGTGGGGAGGCAGGGATTAGCCTCATGCAGGTGTGGAGGCATGGATTAGCCTCGTGTAAATATGGAGGCAGGGATTAGCCTCATGCAAATATGGGGAGGCAAGGATTAGCCTCAGGCAGATAGGGAGGCAGGAATTAGCCTCATGCAAGTGGGAAGGTAGGGATTAGCCTCATGCAGGTGTGGAGGCAGGGATTAGCCTCATGCAAATATGGAGGCATGGATTAGCCTCATACAAATATGGAGGCAGAGATTAGCCTCATGCGAATATGGGGAGGCAAGGATTAGCCTCATGCAAATAGGGAGGCAAGGATTAGCCCCATGCAGGTAGGGAGGCAAGGATTAGCCTCATGCAATTAGGGAGGCAAGGATTAGCCTCATGCAGGATATGGAGGAAAGGATTAGCCTCATGTAATTAGGGAGGCAAGGATTAGCCTCATGCAAAGAGCGAGTAGCAAATAAGAGTAGCATATGTCTTAGCTGGAGATATATTCAGTGTCTGAGGGACTGATTGATAGTGATCTCGTTACGTGTATATATTCGCGGACGCTATTGCTACGTTAGATGTACCTGCGTTCAAAGAAAAATTGTAAGTTTTGTGGGGGGAGGTTGGTTCATGCTTCTATCCGCTAGCCTTGCTTTGCTCCGTTCTGGAGGCCTTTCGAGTTTCCCTGGGTAACCTGACTGTTACAGAAATAGAGTTTTCGAAAATACGCAATTATTGATAAAAAATAGAGTTATTTAGAAACATATCAAAATATCCAGTTATTTAGATGAACTAGTGTCTGTACACATTTCAGAGACACTGCAACTTTCTTATGTTAGAATTTTGAGGGTCCTCCTAAAAATTCTACCCCAGTTTGGTAGATGATCCTTCAGCCCTTTGCGGGTAATGAGCCTTGTTGTACCTTCTTCAGGATTTTGAGAATCCTTCTCAAAATTTTGCCCCAGTTTCTTAACCCACTTCTGACTGTCTTGCATATCTTAGCTTTCGCTAGACTTGCTTCGAAATTTTGAGGGTCCTCCTCAAAATTCTACCCCAATTTCTGATCTTGTGGGGGAAATGGAAATTTATTATGGTATGACCGAACCCATAAGACTGCCTATGTATCCCATCTTAAACGGGAATCAGGTAAAGCGTAGTTCAATTACATCAGATGAGGAAATGTAAATAGTCTAAGCATAGTATCTTTTGACTGCGCCTGAATTGATTGGTTTTGGCCAGATTGCTCCGTCCATTTCTGCAAGTATGAGTGCTCCTCCTGTTAGCACCCTATGGACCATGTAAGGACCTTGCCAGTTGGGAGAGAATTTCCCTTTGGCTTCATCTTGATGTGGGAAGATTTTCTTCAGCACCAGCTGCCCTGGTGCGAACTGTCTTGGTTTGACCCTTTTGTTGAAAGCTCTGGACATTCTGCTCTAATAAAGTTGACCGTGACATACTGCGTTCATACTTTTCCGTCTATAAGGGCCAGTTGCTCATAGCGGCTCCTTATCCATTCTGCATCGCTGAGGTCAGTTCCTCCTTGATTTTCAGGCTCATATCTGGTTTGAACTTTTTGAGTTTCTGCTTCACTAGCGGACACATTGGATTGGTAGGTAACTTGTGAGCCACTATGGACGTGCTCAAACCTGTCATGTCTGACCATGCGAAAATGTCCTCATACTCCCTTAAGAAACGAATGTACTCTTCTTTTTTCATTGGTGATAAGTGAATGCTGATGCGAGTCTCCTTAACGCTCTCGGCGTCCCCAAAGTTTACTGCTTCGGTTTCGTCCAGGTTGGACTTAGGCTTATTCCCAAAGTTTTCAACTTCCCTGACAACTTCCTCGGGTATCTCGTCTTCTTCATCAAAATCACTATCCTCATGTTGCGTTTCCTCATTACATGTCATAGTCACCGGTTCATCAGGAAAAGTAATAATAACGATGTAGGAAGAAAAAATGTAGAAAATGATAAAGAATAATAAAGAGCAATGCATTTGATTAAAACTGAAAAACATCCAGACAAGTATGGCTCGATGGATCGAGAATTTATTTTGAAACAAATGAGTCTTGAAAACAAAGTTACTGAAAATCTTAAATGCCTAGAATGGCTATAGAAACAAAATCTGCCAAGCTACCCAGGGACTCGGCGGGCCCGGGATGGTATGGCGGTCCAGTTCCTGAGAATAGTTCCCTTATCCAAATTCTGAATGGTGAGGCCTTCTTCCTCCTCCTCCTCCTCAATCATTGCACTGCAGTCCATGTCTTCGTCTTCCAAGAATAGATTCCTCAGCCCAGCTAATGCTTCTTCTTCTGCGGTTCCCCGTATTGTGTTAGCTTGGTGAAAAGCTTGATCCAGATGCGGCACTGGTTGCTCGAGAGGGTAATATGATCCACGCCACGGAGGCGACCAATCCATATACTCTTGCCATGTGTACTGGTATCTGAGACCGAAAATAGTACCATGACCCTTCAGCTGTATCAGTTTAGTAATACCCTGGAGATTCTTTTCGAGCCCTTTCCCGGGTTCATACCCGGACCATGCCAGAATGCTTTCTATTTTGCTGCTCCACCATTTGTCCTTTCCAACGGCGTTGACATGTTCGATGTGATGATAGGTTTCCCCTCCTAGCCTCCTTTTATTTTCGATAACCGAGATTGTTTGGGTGGTGTAAATGGGGTTATTCCCGTCCCCGTGAATGATCACCTCCTGATGGTTCCATTCGAACTTCACTGCCTAATGCAAGGTTAATGCCACAGCCCTAGCGGCGTGTATCCATGGTCGTCCTAGCAGCAAATTGTAGGATGCAGATATGTCACCAGCACCTGTAACTCGACATCAAACCATGTGGGCCCTATTTGTAGACCAAGATTAATTTCTCCGATGGTAGCTCTTTGAGACCCATCAAAAGCCTTCACGTACATGGTCCCTTCTCGTATCTCGTATAGGCCCTTGCCCAACCTCTTCAATGTTGTCAATGGGCAAATATTGAGGCTGGATCCTCCATCAATCAGGACCCAGGCAATGAAGTAGTCTTCGCATCGTACTATGATGTGCAGTGCCCTATTGTGATTCAGAGCCTCATGTGGCAACTCATCCTCATGGAAAGTGATTTTGTGGCTTTCCAACAACTATCCTACAATATTAGACATTTCTCCGTTGGTGATATTATTAGGCACATAAGCTTCGCTCAACACTTCCACCAAAGCATTCTTGTGCGCTTCTGAATTTTGTAACAGTGACAGGATGGATATCTGAGCTGGGGTTTTGTTCAAACGATCAATGACGGAATACTCCCTTGATTGTACTTTCTTCGAGAGGTCATCTGGCCCTGTTTCAATGACAGGCTGCTTGGCAGTGGCATCCTTACTTGGTCATCCCAAGTGTTCAAGTGTATAGCTTTTTCCGGTCCTAGTCATTCCTTGTGCGGCATCGGATTCCTCCATCTTTGCCTTTCCTATTCACCTAGCTTCGGCAACATAATCCCAAGGTTTTGCTTTTGAATTGAAAGGAGGTGTGGTTGATACTGTCACTGTAAAAGGTGGGACCACTTCTACTTCAAACGGGACAGGGGTGGCTACGAGTAGAGCCACTTCTACCTCAAGTGGAACTCATGTGGCTACCTCAACCTCGATTGGCAACTGAGTCTGTATTACAATAGGAGTGAGTGTGACTGAGGGTTTAAAGTCATCACCTTCCTGAATAAGCCCAATCGACCCCTCAAGATCCCTTTCTTCATTCGTCTCTATCACATGTATTCCACCACCTCTATGATCAGGGAGAGGGTTGCTGCGAACATTGGGTGTGGCCTCCTTTGCCTGTGTGGCCTTGTTGTCAATCAGCGTCTGGATCTTGTCTTTCAATGCTCGGCACGTCAGTGGTGTGCCTCTTCATACCGGAATGGTACGCACAAGTTTTGTTAGGATTGACCCATTAGAATGGATTCTCTAGTGCCAAAGCGGGAACAAGAGTGGCGTAACATGCGGCTTTCAACCTTTCTACAGCTGGTCAATGGGTTCAACGATAGAGGTGTACTGTCTGGGTGGTTTGCGATCAAAATTGGGTCTTGGTCTTGGATAATTTTGGCGAGTCGAAGGTGACTGGAAATTAGATGGTTGGGAGTTATAGGTATGACAGACAGTGGCTGGTTGGGAATATCTGGGAGATGATGGTTGATATGTAGGTGGTGGTGTTTGGTATGTGGATGGAGGTGTTTGATATGTGGGCGGAGGTGTTCGATAGGTAAGTGGAGATTTCAGGCCCTGAGCCACCATTACTGCCCCAACGTCTTTCTTCTTTAATATGCCGCCTGATTGCAATGCTTTATTCGTGGCCTGTAATTCCTCAAAATTTGTTACCATCCCGCTTTTGATGCCTTCCTCAATTCTTTCCGCAAGTTTGATGATATCGGAGAATTTATGGTTTTCAATAACCATCAACCTTTCGTAATACTGCGAGTCCTGTGCCCTGACGAAGAACTTGTTCATCTGTTCTTCATCCAAAGATGGCCTGACCTTGGCCGCTTCCGACCTCCCGCGGGTAGCATACTCGTAGAAAGTCTCAGTGAGTTTCTTCTTAAGATTCTAGATGTAGAAACATCGGGTGTGTTTTTTGTGTTGAACCTAAATCGGTCCATGAAATTTAATTCCATACCTACCCAATTGGACCATTTCTTGGGATCATGGCAGATGTACCAGGACAAAGCATCACCGGTAAGACTCCTCATGAAGAGTTTTATCCGGATCTTTTCGTCCTTTCCGACCCTGACAAGCTTGTCACAATAGATCCTTAGATTAACCCTAGGATCACCTGTACCGTTGAACATTTATAACTTAGGAGGTTTGTACCCCTCCGGCAGTTCTACATCTGGCTGTATGCATAGGTTTTCATAGTTCAAGCCTTTTATCCCTTGCCGCCTTCGACACCCTGAACCCGACTTGTCAATTTCTTGAGTTCTTCATCCATGTTTTTAATGAGCTGGTCCTTCTCTGAGGATTCTGGTGCATAAGAAGTTTGTTTATTAGAGTGAGGTATGGCCTCCACATATATGGGATTGTTTTTATGAGTGCCAGGGACTTGGGTGTAGTGATGGTCATTGGTTGAGTTTTGAGGATCGGGAATGGGTTGTGGTGTGTTTTGGGGAGTGTGGTAAGTGGCAGTTTGTGGGTATTGGATTGATTGATGGTGGTGTTGTGGTGGAGTTGGTATTGGTAAGGGATTGAGATTTTGGGGTGGGGTTGTGTATTGATGTGGTGCAGAAGGGTTTTGTGGGTGTTGGTTTGATGTGTTTTGGGGAGGTGCTGGGTTCTTTGTGTTTTGTTGGTTGATGTCGGAGACATTCAGGGTGAGTGATAACTTTGCCATGTTGCGAACCTACTCAAGCTCTCCCTGTAGCTCCAGTATCTTTTGTTCCAATCTCAAGACTAGATCATTTGGTGCCGGAGTACTCCGGTCGTCTGAAGTTTCTACGTTCTCAACATTCTCCTTTCGAATACCGCTTAAGTTGCCCATTTTTGTTTTTCCTTTGCCTTTTGTATTGCTTGGAGGAGGAGGAGGTGGAGGGCCTCTAGATCCGGTATGATACGCTGATAATGCCAGTATGAGTGAACCAACCTTAGGGGATGGGAATAAAAAATAAAGGAAAAAACAAAAATGTAGCAAGTTAGTAAGGGTTTTGAAATGTTGCAGTATTTAAATACATATTGCGGGAATATAAATTTGTGTCCTAATTTGGGAGCCTCATTGTGCCCGAGGTAGGCCTAGTGACAAATAGATTTGGAGAACTTTAGATGCCAATAAATGCCTCATTTCATAATATGAAAAATAGACGAATCCCAAAACGACACTAAGATAATAGAAAAAGTAAGTCACTACTGGCACTTGGGCTTACAACATTTTAGGAAAGCAAATAAATCTAGCCTATTTGGTCCCAGAAGGACCTTCCCCATATTCGATCTTCCTGACTCCATCGTACAGGTCCCCCAGCTCGCAGACCTAGCAGCAAGTAGGCTCTGGCAAGATGTCCTACTTCAGTTCCTTCAGCGTTCTGGCAATCCTCAATCCTCTTTATGACTTTACCCTCCAGCTCCACTATTCCTTGCTCCAGATATTCCAACTTCCTGTTGGAAGTGACTGCCATTTCTTTCCATTCTTCGATCAACCTCACATTCCTCTCATGTATTTCCCGGTGCTTATTCTCAGAGTCATGGACCCTCTTGCGCAGCCTGTTGTATTTGACTTGAGCCTCAGCTTCTTCGTTTATGATTCTATTCCCTCGATCGGCTCCTGGCATCACCATTCCCTTTAGATTGTCTTCTAGCCATGCTGGGTAGAGGAGTTCGCACCCTGCATGATACCTGTCAGGCTCAATGGTGTTCTTTTCCACAATTCTTTGGCAGTGCCACATGTGCTGGGCTTGGCACTTGTAAGGGACGTCGTCGTCTTGAAAGTATGCTCTGAAATGACTCATCTTGGCAACCCTAGGTACAACCTGTTTCCTTCCTGCTTGCCTCATAACTCGGATAGGGACATAAGGGTATATTCTTCTCAACCCAATCAGCATCAAGTGTGGAGCGTCCCTGGATCTGATGCTAAATTTGTCTGTTGGGAACCATTCAAACATCTGTTGCACTTGTTCCTCGGTCAGATTGTCGAAGAACTCTACCCACTCTTTGGCACTTCCGGCTGAGCAAACCTGTCCGGAATGTAGGTCATCCGCTTTGGGTGATGGAAGGCAATATGGTCACTCCAAGCCCTTCGCGGAAATTCTTGGCGATACTGGCCCCTTTGAAGATGTTCTAAGAACCACAACTACAGCAACAAGTTACAACCCTCGAATTGCTTGACCCCTCTTTTACAGCGCTCCAGAGCCCTGTAGATGTCGGCTATGATCATGGGGACTATGGTGTATGTTTGTCCATTGATCCCTTCCATCAAAGTCTTGGCGACCATGGCCAACCTAGTGTGGATTCTTTCCCTTTTCATTGGGAATACTATTAGGCCCAAGAAGCACACAATGAATACGAACACTCTGCGGTGGATGTGGCCCAGCAAAGTGATAGAAAGCTCGTCATGGAAGGTGCGGTATGACTTGCTATGGCCATTCTCTCATACAGATATTCGAAGGGTATGTAGGACTCCTTCAGGCATCCCAAGTCAGCATTTTTCTTCAGCCGCATCATCTTTAAAAACCTTTTACCAGTACGGTTCTCTGGCACGAATAACCCAGGTCTATCCAAAGTCAATCCCGCAAGTCCCCCAATTTCTTCTAGAAGTGGTGTCATTTCTATGCCGCCAAAACGGAACACAGCCCTTTCACTAACCCAGAACAAAGTGGCAGCCTCGATCAACCTGTTGTTTGGCTCAATGTCTAGTAGAGAAGGTAAATTGCCCAAGTTCTTTCTTACGTCTTTCTTGTCACTTGAGGAAAGGTCCTCCCACCAATCTAGTAGCAATGGTGGAATGTTGCTCACCATACCGAATCTGGGGACCTCGTGCCACATTTTCTGCAAAACAAGAGAGTTAGTCCCTTTTTCCCCACCAGACTCGACTATTTTACATTCATGATTAGCATATTAGCATTTAGTTCTCCAAATTAATGCACAGAACATGGTTGTGTCCGATGGGATTATGGAAACCCCGGTGGACTTTTGGATAAGGCTTGTCATAAAGGATTATTATGTGGATAACATATTAATCTGACTAGGTTTTACCATGATGCATACACAATTTCAATCAGAGTAAGGTTACTATGGGGGTCTAGACTGGTACCCTCAAGCGGACAACTTGAGGGGGAAAGGCACAGAACTGTCGACTGCACTGCTGATCGACTAGTTTTACCGCAAATAAGCCTTTTCGAATTTAAGGGTAATAAATTGGAAGAGCGGAACCACTCATCAAGCGTTGCTATTGGATTTTGATATGTACGAGTGGAATATGATGTGGAGTATATGCAACAATAATAGCATGTTGTCATGTATTTGCACATAAGAAAATAATAAATGCAGTATTTAAATAATTGAAAGACAGTTATAGAAGAAGAAAACAAAGAGACAAGTTAGTTTCAGGGAAATAAAGAAGTCATAAATGCTTTAAAAAAATAAACAATTAAATTCAAGTAAGGGAAAAGGGTACGTGGGATAAAGCATGCTTAAACTAATTCACAAAAACTAAGTTCGTTATGGTAAGAGCCTAAAAGCATCCCCATCAGAGTCGCCATGCTGTCGGGCCCGCTGTTTTTTTCCTCCTCGCGGAGAACGTCTGGGTTTCGACATTCATGGGGGAATAACTCGTTTCCTTTTGGGAATTGGTTATTGGAAGAATCGCCACCTAACGAATTATGGTGCGTTAGGGCACCTTGAGCAATTAACTCATGGACTAGTTTGCATTACCAGAGATTAGGGTAAGGGCTCGAAATAACCTTGAGGGGAAGGTGTTAGGCACCCCTCGCGGTCCACAACGGTGGGTCCCGGCCGAACTTAAACTCATGTGAATTAGTCATTTTAAACAGTTTAAACACGTACTTGCAAGTAAAGGCATGTTTTGACATTCTAAGCACATGTATGATTCAAGTAATGAAACAAGGGAAAAGGTTTGAACAAGTTGCACATATAAAAAGAAAAGTAAAATTCATCTAAACAACGAGAGCTGGGAAAGATGGGTCCTAGGTTGGTTAGCCTACAGGATCATACCCACACAATGTCCGGTAATCACTCCTCAATGAGGCGCTACACGTGACATTAGCGCGTAGTCATCATATCCTTACTACCCAATTCCCTCCCTTTGTTCATAGCCTAGAGTGGTCTAGCAACCTTGAATGATATCCTATGCGTGCTCTGCCCGTCCCTTCCTTGTGGCCCTGGAGGTATTTAGGACCTCTAATTTAGGTAGTTCTAGACCATCCTAAAGTGTTTAAAGGAGAAAAGTCTAAGCGTCAACCAATACAATTAGGACTGCATTTAAAGGGGGAACAATTAAAGGCTCACATTTTATCTCCACAAGAAGAACAAATAAGCGCACGTCTCAAACAACTATTTCACGTATTTAAGAGAAAAACCTTAGAACATGATATCTAGATGAGAAGAGAGTATACAATATTTAATTAGGACCAAAGTGCCAAAGACCTATTCAGCTAGCCTACTGATTTTAGACCTGTTGAATGTGAGCAGTCTCGAATAACAAAGCGCAGTTTTAGTGTTGCAGGTTTTTAATCGCCCTATAGACTTGCCTAGGCGTATAACAGTGATGTCCTATAAGCATGGTATCTATTATTGATCAGTAATGTAGTAAAACAGTAAACAATTTCTAAACGGACAACTTGAGATCCTATAAGTATGCTTTCTAGCAATATTAATTAAGGCGGCGTTTGAAAACTTATTAAAAAGCGAACAAATAAGTTAATTAAACCGATTCAGACTAAACAAGCATGAACTAAACTGTTTTTCTAAGTAAACTGATTTTAATTCCTATAGGCATAATTTCTATTAGAGTTGATTTTAACCCTATAGGCATGATCTCTATTATTAAAGCCGGTTAGATCCTATAGGCATGGCTTCTAATTCGTGGAAGTAAAGCAAACATGACTCATCTAAACCAAAGCAGATCCTATAGGCATGTTATCTAACAAACACATTTGAATCGAAATGGACCCTATATGCATGGTATCTACCCAATTTTACCCACAATATATGACTACCCACCCTTTTTAACTAATCACCCTAATGTTTTCTTACAATTAATTATTACAGACCAGGAATTGAATGAATTACATAAATAGAACAGAAATTAAGCTATAGGGAGCCTGAAGTTGGCCCAAAGTGATTTCCAAGCCTCCAGTAGTCTCAAATGCCCAAAGTTCCATAACCAATTTCATGTCTAGGTGTGTCAGAGTTCCCTAAGGACCTCAAGGATCCCGGGCAGTGCTCACACCTAGACCTTTCTCAAATAATAATTGATTTAGGTGCAGTGTGGAAATGCTAGACCTGACATGCCAGAGTTTAGAGAGATCTCAAGGGTCTCAAGGAAGTACACATATCAGAGGGGCAGAACCTAGTATTCTAAGAGTAAGTGGAAGTGCATAATGGTTTGAAGGTGTTTAGTAAACAGTATAAAGAAAGGTCTTAGGACTGAAAAGAATTTCTGGAAAAAAAAAACAGTGCTGATTTTAGTGATAAAACAGTTTGAGGAAAGTGTAAAGAAACAGTTTGCAATTACAACACAAGTCATAGAACAAACAGACTTTAGGAAGTAAAATAGCTTTCACACAAAGGATGAGGGGTTGGAACATAGAGAGTACACCTTAACGGAGCACACAATCAACAGGATACATAGAGCTTTTGAAGGGTTCTATAGAACTGGTAGGTTAGATAGAATGCCAGTCATGCAGCAAAGATCCCAGTAGAAACATGTTGAGGACATCTAAACAACACAGCTAGAATCACTCTAAGGAGATTAACTAACCTAGCAGGAGTGAGACAGAACAGGCAAGGGCTTAAATGAGCATGCTGGGCAAATATTAACAAGTGAAGGCATGCTAATTACATAGAAGCAAAGTTTAGGCATGCTAGATAAACAGTAGCCAATCAAACAGGCTAGTTACATATGTAGACATGTTAAACAAAATAACAAACAAGCAAGTAAATTGGAAACATACTAATCACAGGTTTGAATAGGCAGTATTAGGCATGTTGGGTAAGCAGTAAACAGAAGCAAGAATAGACTCAGGCCATATGAACTAAAGCAGTAAGTAAACACATAGGTTTTGATTCTTAAAAATTAATCAGAAGCATACCTAGTTAAAGAAAGAAAACACAAGATGTGAGCAAGGTATTGTGCAATTTCCAGCCTTGGCTTGCAGTCGGCTAGAATAACAAAGATCACCAGTAGCAAAGAGAGCAGAAAGAGAGCCTTTTTAGAGTGTAAAAAAGTGGTAGTTTTTGAACTATTGTTCGTGTCAGAAGTTAGAATAGGAGGGAGTTTATGTAGTAATCAAGAGTGAAACAAAATAAGGTAAGGGATCAATTATGTAGCAATTAGGGAAATTTACAGAATCAGTCACACGCATAAAATCAGTAAGTCTTCCCCTTAATCAAGGGATAATCAATCAACGGTAAAAGCAGGACAGATATTTAAGGAAGGAAATCAAGTAAAGCAATTAGGGGTGAATGAACAGGGATCCAATTAAGGAAATAGTTAGCAAGAATCGGCAAATGACAAATAAGGCAAGAGGAAACTAATTAAGGCAAGAAGTTCAATCAAACCGAGTAAAGAAGTAAGAATCAAAGATTTTGTTAATGAAAAGAGTTCAATCAGACCAAAATAAGAACATTAGAATAGTCCAGGGTTTAATTGAAAGAGAAAATCACGTAAAGAGTCAGCAAATATCCCAGATAATCCAAACAGGCAAGGAAGGAATAATCAGGGCTCACTACATAGTTTTTTAAATGAAGCAAATCGGTAAATCAAAATTCAAAACAACCCTAATTTAAGGAGAAAAATATAGTCTTACCATGAATAGTCAGAATGAACATATACATATAAAATCAGTAGAAAAGTTGAACCTAGAACTTAGTAGAGGCATATTAGGATAAGAAAATCACGAGACATCTAAATGGCTAAAGAAAAATCACAAGAACCAAGGCAAAACAAAGTCAGTACACAAGTACACACAAACCAAACAAAGAATGTCGAAAAATTAGGGCTTTTAGTATAAATGGGATAAAATTAGAGCAACCTTACGAAATCAATTAAAACATATAAGAAACAGAAGATTAATCACTCAAAATTACCAAATGTTTTGGAAAAAGAAGTTTCCGGAAACCCTAGTTTAGCGAAAGATGAAAAATCATTCGAAAATCAGACGATTCTTGTGAAGAATCAAAAGGTTCTTATAAAACTCATAAAAAATAGGTCCAAACCATCTCAGATCTGTACAGATCTAAAAAGTTCAGAATGAAGAAATTAGGGTATTGAGAAGAACAATCACAGAGATGAAGAAGCAAGCTTAGAAACCCCTAGATTCATGACGATATAGGAAGATCTTACTCGGAACCAAACCGGAAGAGCCTGAAACAGGCGAGAAAGGGCCATAGATGCAAGCAGACTGACCCTGGTCCCTTGAGGACCTTAGAGATGGCAATACCAACGTGAGGGAGACCATTAGAGGCTTGGTAGTGGTGGGAAACACCATGAAAGGCAGCAGATGACGGCGATGTGGGTAAATTAGGGTTAGGGCTTGAGATCATTTGGGGAGGAAAGGGATTTCAGGGCGGCGGATGGTGAGAAATGAGAGGGTTTGGGGGGGTCGTTTGGAACTAAAAAAGGAAAGGATTAATTGTGGCTGTTGACCTCTATGATCAACGGCCGAGATTGAATGAGATTGGGGGCTGGGTCGAGCATTATGGTTTGGGCTGGGTGGGTTTAGGTTCTAATTGGGCTGGGTATTGGGTCAAATTAGGACTAGAATTGAAATAAAAAATAGGGCCAGATTTTAAATAGCCACTTTTAATAACTAAATAATTTACAGAAAATAATAAATAAATTCCAAAAATATCTTTGTGTACTAAAATGATTTAAAATAGTTATTTAACATTTTAAAATATAAAAGACCATTTTATGCATAAATAATGTAATTATACATTAGTAAGGGCTATTATTGCAAAGATGTGCAATTTAACCTAAAAATATAAATATAATTACAGAAATGCACTAAAAATATTTAAACACTATGGTGGCATGAATAATGAATTTAGATGGCTAAATAACCACAAAATTAATATGAAGGATAATTATCGGATATTTATATAATAAAAGTGAAGAAATAAAATGATTTGGAGCTTTTAAAACTATAGAAAAATTATAAAATAACTTATGCATGCTTATAACTACATGTGTACTATTTTGAAAGTATAAATATGTGAGAAAAAATTGGGTATCAACAGAGGGAACTCCATGAGTGGTTGATATGAGGAATGGTTATGAGTTTCTGCGTGTTTCTTTCATTATTGGGAGTATATGAAAGTGTTAGAATGAGGCTTTGTTTGTTAAGAGGTGTATTACCGGTATTGGATTGTTTTGAGCAGCTACTGTGAATAGGAGTTATCGCCATGAGTGTTTGAGTTATGTGGTATATCATGTGATTACATCTTGAGTTACGGCTATGATTTGATACAGTTTGTTCGGACTTAGATAGTGTGTAGATGCGATGTTCTGATCTTATAGTAAATTCCGGATGGTGGAAATTGGGCCCCTAAGGCTTATGGACTAGGATGGATTAAGAAATTTCAGTCATGTTGCGTTATCAGACGTATATGGGATAGGGTGATGTGAGATCATCCCTGGGTATGTGCATAGGGAGATTATACAGCGAGTTGATGGCTTTTGGAACAACTCAATTATGGATGTAACGACCCGACCGGTTGTTTTGAGAAATTGCACTTCGCTAGGTTGTTTGAGGGCATGAGTAGCTCCGTAGAAAGTATTATGAATTATATGAATAGTCGGTTCTGGTTTTCAGGTTATCCATAATTGATTTGGAAGAGTGATTCTCAACTAGAAGCTTTAAATTTGAAAGGTTTGACCAAGTTATGACTTATTAGAATTTGACCTCGGATTGGATTTTTGATGGTTCCGTTAGCTCCGTTGGGCGATTTTGGACTTAGGAATGCGTCCGGATTGTGATTTGGAGATCCGTAGTAGAATTTCGCTTGAAATAGCGAAAGTTGGAATTTTTGAAAGTTTGATTGGGAGTGGACTTTTTGATATCGGGGTCGGATTCCAATTTCGGAAGTTGGAGCAGGTCTATAATGTCAAATGTGACTCGCCTGCAAAATTTGAGGTCAATCGGACATGATTTGACAGGTTTCGGCATCGGTTGTGGAAGTTTGAAGTTTCAAGTTCATTGATTTCGAATTGAGGTGTGATTCATCGTTTCGATGTTGTTATGTGTGTTTTGAGGCCTCAAGTAGGACCGTGTTATAATATGAGACTTGTTGGTATGTTCGAACAGGGTCCCGAGGGCTCGGGTGAGTTTCGGATAGGTTTGGGTTGTGTTGCGCTTGTTTTTTATGTTTTGACATTCTTTTTCAAGCATAAATGGTACTATATTAAGCAAATGAGCTTCGATTTCTATTTAATTGAAGCATTAGATCCGTATTGTAATTATGGAGCCATAGCAAAAAGAATCGTCAAATTTGGACGCCGTATGAGGATTGTATGGTCATTTTACTATGAATTGGGTTGCCTTATTTTTCAGATTAATTACGAAATTGCTACTGAATTCATATTTAAAAAATTCTGCACTATTTTCAAATATTGAAACCAACATATCTCCTTTAATATAAGGTCAAATGGAGTGATTCAAGAGCCTAACTTGACTAAAATTTCACAAGAAATCTATTGAAGGCATCAAAAACGAGTTTGGGGATTGTTTGGCATGAGAATCGAGGCAGGATAGCTGGCAGAAAAATAGATAAAATAAGGGTTTGTTCATTTGGTCATATTTTGAGTTGGAGAGCTCGGACCCTTAGGGGCTTTTTACTGCTATTCCTCACTGTTTTGACTTAATATTTGTACCAAGTCATGCTGTGTTTTACTGATTTCATAACTCAGTTTTGATACTATAAATGATATTTTGGGCTGAACGCCCTGTTTTACTGTTAGCCCGAGTGGCTTGAGAGGTTTCTGACTGAGTGAGGCCGAGGGCCTGTGTTATGAGGATATTATGAGATCATACTGCACGCCGCAGCAGGTTGTTACTGATTCATGATATTGTGAGGCCGAGGGCCTGATTGATTTATGCCACGAGGTGGCTTGTTGTTATGAGGCCGAGGGCCTGATTGATTTATGCCACGAGATGGCTTGTTATAGCGCTTGGGCTGTAGGAGCCCCTCCAGAGTCTGAACAACCCAGTGAGCGCGGGCACCCAGAGTGAGTGATATGATGTTGCCCGAGGGGCTGATCTTGATTCATGTTATGCCCGAGGGGCTGATTACGAGTGATTGTGAGGTAGCCTGAGAGGCTGGTTCTGTTGATATTATGCCCGAGGGGCGGTTTTTGATACATGTCTTGCCCGAGGGGCTATTTGTGATTTATGTTGCCCGAGGGGTTGTATATGACTGAGTTTTGCCGAGGGGATGATTATGTTTTCACTATTTTTACTCACTATTTTATCACTTTGTTATGAAAAATTGTTGAAAGATAGTTTCAAAGGATTTTTACTGAAATTTGATTTCTAACGAGATGACTTGATTTATATACTGTTTTGGAAACGTCCTGTACTTGCTGTGGTGTTATGACGTGGATTATGTGTTTTCTTACTGCTAAGTCTTTATTTGCTTTTATTACTTACTGAGTTGGCATACTCATATTACTCCCTGCACCTTGTGTGCAGATTCAGGTATTTCCAAACCCGATAGCGGGTGTTAATTACTCAGTGGCAGGTTCATCGGAGTTAGCAAGGTAGCTGCCTGGCAATCGCAGCCCTGCTTTTATCCCTCCTTATCCTCCCTTAGTTGTATTCAGTTATTTCCAGGCTATGTTAGTCTTGATGTTGTCACACGGCTGTAGTAGATGCTCATGACTAGTGACACCCCGATGTCGGGCTTTCTTTCCGCGCTGTTATGTTGTTTTAAACTCCTTATGCATGTTTATTGTTAAATAGCTTTGTTTTTATCTTAAAAATAAAAATATTGATTGGTTTTGGTAGTGTGTCGGCTTGCCTAGTACCACGTTAGGCGCCAGCACGCCAGGGTTAGTTTTGGGTCGTGACAGCCTTGCTTCTTCAACTTGTTGAAGCTTGTATCTACCTTTTGATTCTCTCGTTGCATTTTACCATATGGGTGGATAGATATTCATGCCTTAGGGTTCCTTATCAAGAAGCTTACACGTCTTAGTGCACACAAAATCTCTTGAAGACCTCACATTTACTCATCATAAGCATGATGCAAAATCGAGTTCCTGTGACTCAACTCTTCCACAGCCACATTTAATCTCTTACCAACTGTCTTCTTTCATGATTTAGGTATTGTTGTATTACGAATAAAATATAATTTAGGAGTTTGAATTCTTACAACTGAGCTCTACCACTCGATCTAGAGTAAGAAGAAAAAGTGACAATCCTAAATGCCCTTCAGCCTCCTACTTATGAGCGTGGTTCACAAAACACCCATAAATAAGACTCTACTAGACATGGCTTGTAGACTCCCTCTGATAGAAGTGCTCTGATACCAAGTTTGGCACACCCCAAATCAGAGGGGCACGACGGGCACTCAGTCCTACCTCACCGAGAACCAACATAACGTGCATCAATAACCATGCTATCATGTGTAAATGGGCTAAAAAGGCCGCCATAAAATAATTTGATTAAAACATGAAAGAAAACTCGACAAAGGATGACCCAAAATGATATACAAGCTTATATACATGAGATATATGGGCCTACAAGGCTGTCATGACCATCAATACACATAACCTCCGTTTATAAGCCTCTATGGAGTACATAAACATCCTAAGGTTGGGACAGGGCCCCTCCATACCTAAATATGTACATATGCAACAATCATACCTACCAGCTCACTAAAATGCTTTGGATGAAATGAGCTTGAACACCTTTAGCTGAGTTGAGTCACCTATTGTGAAGTATCGTCTAAATCACTATTTGTATCTACGAGCATGAAATGTCGTGCCCCGGTAAGGGTCTTCAATACAAGATGTACTTAATATGTAAGGAAGGTAAATTATATAAATAGAAAACTAAATATGAAGGAAGAGTTGAGGAATCAATATAAGTCGAAGAGTTTAAGGACCTTTGCAAAGATAATTATGAATTAAAATATGTGTTAAGCAAGTATCATGAGGGTTGTAGGTTAAACGAATTAAAGATGTTATAACCCGTACTTTCGGGTAAACTAGAAGTGTTGAATATCCTAAGGAGGTAATTTTTTAATGTAATTTTATCATATAATATTCTTATATTAAGTTTTGAAGTCAAAGAAGTTATAAAAAAAAATATATGGCAAAAGTTGTCGTAAGTTACATTTTTACTAAACTTTGGGTCTAATATCACTGAGCTTTTATCCCCATAAACATGGATTTATGGGGTGCTCCACTCACCATGATGAAGATCTATGAGCCTAGTTTCCAATGCATTAAACCGTTTATCGATACAATTTCGGAGTAGAGATATATTTGCGATTTTGCGAGACTGCGCAAGCAACTTCCTTTGAGACCCACAAAGTCAATGGGGGATTATCTTGTTATATAACGTGGTGGCCTTCGTCTCCAAGTCTCATTTTCAACCAAACCAGACTTCCAAGCACCTTTAAACTCTCTAAATATACCCTAAAGTTCCACACACAAATCCAAGGCTAATCCACCTAAGTTCTTCTTTAAAAGCGTTGTAAAAGTGGTGGAGATCACTTATATGATGATGTTGATGAGTTGTGAGTTCTTTCAAGTTGAAGGAGAATTGTTCTTGGAGTTTTCTTGCTATTTAAAGGTAAGATCTTCTTCTCCTACATGAGTTTGATCATATCTAAGCCCTAGCTAAGTTATTTGAAGCTAGAAGTTATGAGTCGACAGTCAAAAGACGTGTAGAAGTTGTGATACCATGTTGGACAGTTTTGAGGTGTTTTTATGATATTGTTGCGGCTGGAGTTTGGAGGATAGTTTATATATATATATATATATATATGTGTGTGTGTGTGTGTGTGTGTGTGTGTGTGTGTGTGTGTTGTTGTTGTTGTTGTTATTGTTGTTAATGCGTAACTTGAAGAGAAGAAGAATTATAGAAGAGTGTTGTTTTTCTAGTTAAAGGCTGAGCTTGTCGCTCGATGTATCTTAAGCGAGCTAGTCCTTAGCTTAACAATGGCCCTGTTGTTCTCATATTTTTGAGTTTCTAACCATATGGATTAATGGTGGCATGTTATTGTTGATGTTATGACTTTGAAGGAAGTGAAAGTTATAGGGGAAATTCTGTCTGATTTATATAAGTCACCTACTAGATTATAAGCATGTTTGTAAGTCCTTCTAAGGCAATAACTACAAGTTTTACTATCGTAATGTAGATTGAAGTCTTGGGGAAGATATACATGTTGAGTCTTTAAGCAAACGACAAAAGTATGTTAAGTCTTACTCTTCCTCTCATGGCATGATCTATATGAACGAAACGTAAACAAAATGCTATGCGATAACGACTCCTCTTAGTATCTAGAAACCTCCATATTAATTCATGATCAGATAGTATTGTCTCTACTATTCTTATGATTTGTAAGTTCTATAGTGTCAAGAAACGATAACGATGATAGTCTCATAACGTTGTTCGGAGGTGTAACGACCTCACATCACTCCGATAATATCATGATGTCTCTTTATGGATCTTGCACATTCGTATATAAATAATGATATTATGAGGCCATGTGTGGCTCTAATGGTGTTATATACGCATGTATATGGTACAACGGCGTTATAGATACACCCGTGATCAGGTGATATTATGATGATACTGATGATGATGATGATGATGTCCACAAAGGCTTGACTGCTCTATATACATGTATATATATTATATGATAATGGCGCAATATGCGCATGTAATTCATGCATATCATGGCACAACCAAGGTTAAGTTTCATATTCCTCTATTACATTTATGCCTTTCCCTTATATTGTTATCTGCCTTACATACTCGGTACTTTATTCGTACAGACGTCCTTTTTGCTTGGGGACGTTGTGTTTCATGCCCATATGTCCCGATAGACAGGTTGGCGGTCCTTCCAATAGGGTACCAGTTTAGCATAAGGTGATGTTTCATTCCACTTGCTCTGGAGTTGCCTTATGGAGTCAATTTCTTAAGTACGTATGTTGCGGGTATGGCAGGGGCCTATCCCGACCTTATGACGTTTATGAACTCCTTAGAGGCTGGTAGACAGATGTTATATATATATAGATGCTTATATGGTTTTGTTGGCCTACGGTTTGAGGTACAGATACTCATGCCGCCCATGTAGGCATGTATCGTGTATATCATTTTGGGGTCATTTCTTGTCGATTATTTCTTATGCTCTACTCAGATTGTTGCATGAGGCCCCTTTGGCCCACTTATATATGATAGTAAGATTATGGATATGTGTTATGGCGGTGCCCGACAAGCAATGCCCGAGTGCTCGTTGCGCCCTCAGGTTTGGGTCGTGACAAACTTGGTATCAAAGAAAGGTCTATCCTAGAGTTGTCTATAAGTCGTGTCTAGTGGTATCTTAATTATTGATTGAGTCACGACTTATGTTTGCTAATGATACAGCGATGCTTGCAGTTAGAAAGATTACAGCTAGCTAGAGGGCTAATACATTAGCAGGTAAGGGCACTAGTAGAGAGAGAGTTTTTGAAAACATGGGGCAGTTTGAGGCCTATCATATCGTGCATATCAGATGTGCAAATCTCTTGCTTAAGACCCTATGATGGGAATATCTAACTCACCCCGTGTATAGCAGGCCATGGGAATATCAGAAGGTAAAAGTATAAGTTTCAACGGGTAAAAGAAATAAAATGAAGAAGGGTATGAGGTACCTAGTTAGTGAAATTACTAGTATTTACAATTCAGCCAAAGAAATATAAGCATTCTGAGTTACTTTCAACGGTAGTAGAGGAATGTATAATTTGTCACACGCATCTCAGTTATGCCCTATGGGAACTAACAGATATAGTTTACGAGAAGGATGGGATATCTGGATCCAGCTGGAGTTAGAGTATCCCAAAATCGTGGATGGATTGTTAGCATTAGATGACATTTCCAAAGGATATTGCAAACGTGATAATAGTTCTCCTTGTGAGACACTCAGGTGGTGCACTCTAGAATAGTACAGACAGATATGAAAACTAGAATGTTCAGAAAATTCAGAAGATAGGCACTGTAATCCTAGAAAGGATAAATATTTACCTTAGTATGACTCTCGTCCCTAGTAAAGAGAGAATGTTAGGCGGCCCGAAGAGACAGTGAGATAGAGCAAGGGGAGCTAAAAGCGAAAGAATATTTTGTTGAGGTTTTCAGAGTAAGGTAATAGACAGAAACATTAGCTGGAGAATAATAAAATAGTAAAGGAAGCATTATGAGTAAGATGTGATAAATGGGTGATAACAGTAAATCAAAATATAACAGAATGACACTGTCTATAGTCAAGTGAAGAAAAGGACAAGAGGAGACGTGCCTTGAGACTAAAAAAGATTATACGCCATAAAGCCATATCCTCATTTCGAGAAATGAGTCAGTGATTCCAACGTGATTTCCAGAAGGCTATGTTTTACCCCGGTGTAATAGAAATAAGTATGGGCTAGTAAACAAAATAAATCGTACATGATTTAGGGATCGGAGGATTTGATAATTGTCGACATCGTGAGAATTTCAGAGACCGCATTCCAGTAATAATAAAATGGACAACAAAAGAATAACCTTTAAAAGTCATTTCGGAAGATGCTTCCATTTAGCAAGCATTGTGAGCGAAGCTAAGCATAAGGGACTAATTGTGCCAGTTATACAAGGTGTCAGCCTCGTGCATAAGAAATTCAGTAATCCCTAGTATAGAAGGGTTATCGAAAGGTGAGTAAGGGTCATGGAAAATGTGAAAAGACGCCAAAGCTGAAGAAGTAAAATCTCTACAGGTAAAACTTCAGAGCATTATATATTTGTACTCCCTAAAGGGGGAAAGATGGTATGATATGGTATTAAGTTGGAGTTAGGTAGTTCAGGTAAATATAAAATGGTAAAGGAAGAATGCGGTAAAAAAAAAGAAAGGAATGAGATTGAATTTTTTCAGATCCTATAGATATGTCATGACTCGAGAACATTGTGCAAGCACGATGCCGGGAAGAGGTAGTAAGGGTTCCCGACAAGGATGTTAACTGATAAATAAGTGTGAATGCACACTTGATACATAAAGAGATAGTGCAAGAGGTAATTTAAGTTAAAAGACATAACCCAAGAGAGGTTACACAGAATATAGATATAGAATGGACCGACGAGTAGATGGTGTTGATTCAAGAAGAGCCGAGTTATGGCTAGACAAGAGGAAAAAATCAATAGATCATGCAAGACAAATGTAGAGAACCCCAGCATAGAAAATTCCATCTCGCAGATACAAGATCGTAATCCTTGAGAAATGCATATAGAAGTTGGGATTCTTAAAGGTACCATATAAGTGTTACGAAAATAAAAGAGAGTGCCACTGGAGAGAAAATCTAAATTTGAGTGATGAAGTAACCATGTGAGAACAAGGGCACTGAGGTATGTAACTAAGGATATTTATAGGCGAATAAGAACCTCAAAAATTCTGTCGGGTGTACGGTGAATAAGCTCGCAGTTTTACAAGAGTCAAAAGGTCTCCCCTAAGTACTACAATGAAAGATTAGCTGAGGAAATAAGGAAAAAGGCTTCGACCTAAGCATAGTAACATGAAGAAGAAATAATCTTGTAATAACAGTCTCATTAGAACATTGTATGCACTCCATAAAAAAGTGATCTATCGTGACTAATGAATGGGAAGTAAAAATCCAATGTAATATTCGAGATCATATAAGCTACATGATATTCTAGTATGTGTGGGCACTAAGATAAGCCAATTATTCATGCAACAAGTAGCAGAGCGACCAGAAAAAGTAATTGCTTACGGTTTAAAGATAGCTGAGAAGGCATGAAAGGAATTATTCGATCTATGACCTAGAGTTAGTTACATTATGAACGCACTTAATATTTCGGAGTATTATCCATGTAGCATATATGTTGACATTCTTATAAATATAAAACACTCTAGTATATTGTTACAAGAAAGAATTAAATTGTTAAAAGATTATAACATGGATGTTCCATAGTATCCACGAAAGGTTAATGTAATAGGTAATACCTTGAGCCGCAGATTGAAAGAAGCTTAAGCCTACTTAAAGGCTGAGAGAGAAGAGGAAGCTCGAGAGTTACATCAGCTACGTAAATCAGGAGTTCGATTATTAGACCCAGATGATTATAGAAATCATGACTCAAAACAATTCAGAATCACTCTTAATACTAGAAGTACAAGAGAGAGTGCATCGGCCATATTATATAACAGTTTTACCATAAAACAGTTAGAAGAGAACCAACCTCAGGGATAATAAAAGATATAGTGGAGATAACATGCTAAATATGTGCCCCCACTGTTTCAGGACTCCAAGACATTTCCAAGGCGAGGAAGCATAATTCTTACCATTCGAGTAAAGAAAACAGATACCAGAGTCGTAATGTAGAATACTACATAAATAGGGAGACATGATCTGAGACGCACGACGTCATGTGGTCGGTACTTCAAAGATGATCATGGTCTATAAATGTGCGAGCTTTTACAAAACTACAATAATTTAAAAGATCAAGAATGTGAGTTAGATAATATGACAAGTCAAGTATAAATTTTTATGAGACCACAATAAGTCGGTAGGCTAGAATACGAGGTTGAGAAGATGAAGCCAATCTTAATAAAGTATGTATATCTCAATACAAGGTGCAACAGAAGGTTTGAATAGCAATGTTACTAGTACCAAGATAATAACTAAGCTTAAGAAAAGTAAAGCGAGGACTTTGAGAGCGAAGGTGAGGATTGTATTTGGTTCTAAGAGCATCAAATTAAAAATTATATGATGGCTAACGTCGTAGAATAAAATTTCCTAAAGTACGAACTTATGGAAGTCATAGACGACTAGGTATTCATAAAGGTGTCGCCTACTAATGGCTTCATGAGATCCGGTAAGAAGAGAAAGCTTAGCTAGAGTTATATGGCGCCTTATAGAGTCATTCTACGGATAGGCATAATAGCTTATGAGCTTGGATTGCCTCCAGAATTAGAGTCACTCCATTATAGGAATTGAATTGGAGACTCTTCTTGGGTTGTCCTAGTAGATGATGTTTATATTACATAGGATCTATCCTACGAGGAGATTCCAGTGGCTATGTTAGATCGACAAATTTGTAAGTTAAGAACTAAAAAGGTAGCATCTGTGAATGTATTATAGATAAATAAGAACATAGAAGAAATGACGTGGGAGGCCACAAAGGAGATGAAATCTGAATACCCCACTTATTTCAGACGGAAGATATGGCTCAAGATGGGATATTACATCACAATCCGGTTCAAACCAGTAAGTCGTGAGGTGAGCTCTTATTTTTGACCTGCAGTACTTATAATTGAATGACGTGTGAGGCCAAGTGTCGCTATTTATAGATACTGGCCCCGCGGGGCATGTATAGTGTGTTTTATGGATGGGTGCAGGTTGGTTTTTGTCAAGTGTACAGAGGAGACTCTGAGATTCTAAAGGAATCTTCGCAATTCTCTAAGAGTTAACATTCGAGGACGAATGTTCCTAAGGATGGAAGGATGTTACGCCCCATACTTTCATGTTATAATGCGTCTTAATTGAATCAATATAAGATAGAGAGTATAAGGACCATTACAAAGATAATGATGAGTTAAAACAGGTGTTACGGAAGTATCATGAGGATTGGAGGTTAAACGAATCAAAGATGTTATAACTCGTTCTTTCAGGGTGAACTAGGAGTGCTTAATATCATAAGAAGGTCATAATTTTAGGTAATTGAATCATATAATATTCGTATGTTAAGTTTTGAAGTCAAACAATTGTAAAACAAAAGTCAGCAAAACTTATCGCAAGTTAGGTTCATTATTTTACCGAAATTTGGGTCTAATGTCACTGAGATTTTCTCTTAATATACTTGGAGTTACAGAGTGATCACCCACAACATTGAATATATAAACTCTAGTTTTCAACGCATTAAATTGTTCGTCGATATAAAATTAGAGTAGAGAGATATTCGCATTTTAACGAGACTGTGCAAGCAGCTTTCTTTGGGACCAACAAAGTCGGTGGAGGATTATCTTGTTAAATAAAGTGGTGGCCTTCGTCTCCAAGTCTCATTTTATACCAAAACAGGCCTCAAAGCACCTCTAAACTCTCTCTAAACATATCCTAAAGATTCATACACTAATCCAAGGCCAAACCACCTAAGTTCTTCATTAAAAGTGTTGTAGAAGTAGTGGAGAACACTTATATGATGTTGTTGATGGGTTGTGAGTTCTTTCAAGTTGAAGGAGAGTTGTTCTTGTAGTTATCTTGACGTTTAAAGGTAACATCTTCTTCTCCTACATGATTTTGATCATATCTAAGCCCTAGCTAGGTTGTTTGAAGCTAGAAGTTATGTGTCGACAGTCAAAAGATGTGTAGAAGTTGTGATACCATGTTGGACAGTTTTGAGGTGTTTTTATGATATTGTTGCGGCTGGAGTTTGGAGGATAGTTTATATATATATATATACATACATACATATATATATATATATATATATATATATATATATATATATATATATATATATATATATATATATATATATATATNGCCATAACGACTCCACTCTTAGTATCTAAAACCTCTATATTGATTCATGATCAAATAATATAGTCTCCAGAAAGTCCATTCTTATGATTTTAAGTTATATAGAGTCATGTAGTGATGACGATGCTAGTCTCATAACGTTGTTTGAAAATGTAACGACCTTACATCACTCTGATAAGTTCATGATGTCTCTTTATGGCTCGTGCACATGCATGTATATAATGATATTATGAGTCTATGTGTTGCTCTAACGGTGCTATATATGAATATATATGGTACAATAGCGCTATAGATGCACCCCTGATCTAGTGGATATGACGATGATGATGAAGATGATGCCCACACAGGCTTGACGTTGCAATATGCACGTATATATATTATATGATGATGACGCTATACGCGCGTATATGTTGTTTCATATATATCATGGCCCATAGAGGCAATACAGATCCAAGGTTGAATTTCTTATTCTTGATGTCTTTCCCTTATGTTTTTATGTGCCTTACATACTCGATACTTTATTCGTACTGACGTCCCTTTTGCCTGGGGACGCTGTGTTTCTTGCCCATAGGTGTCGGTAGATAGGTTGTCAGTCCTTCTAGTAGGGTACCAGGTCAGCGGAAGGTGTCATTGCACTCCATTTTCTCCAGAGTTGCCTTTTGGAGTCAGTATCCTTATGTTTGTATGGCCTTGTTGACCTATGGTTTGAGGTACAAATACTCTTGTCGGCCATGTAGGCCCATGTATCTCATGTATATCATTTTGGGGTCATTCATTGTTGAGCATTCCTTATGTTCTACTCAGATTGTCTAGTGATGGCCCCTTTCGCACACTTATGTATGTTAGTACGATTATGGATGTACGTCATGGTGGTGCATGACAAGGAACACCGGGTGCCCGTTGCGGCCCTCCAGTTTGGGTCATGACATGAGTGTGGCTAGAGTTGATGTGGATGTGGTTGCGACTAGACGCTCTCCTACTGGGGAGGGTGATATCATAGAGGCAGTTGAGGCATCTGGCATCGCTTTAGAGGATTCAATAGCATCCGAGGACTAAGGTCTAAGACTAGTCCTCACCACAACCAGAATGATTATGAAGAGAAAATTGAAAGTCTGAACCTATGGTGGTTCTATATATGATGATTATTAAGACAAAGATGAATATAAAATAGATTTTGATATTCGGAGTTGATTTCTTGATATGGTTAAGCCTCGTGTTTTTTTATGAAAGTCCGGCATTTTTGAAGGAGATTAGAAGTGACAGCTATGATTTCTTGTAGTAGTGGAAATGATGGTGGTCTAATGTTTTTGCCGCCCAACGGTTGTTGAATCTGTTCTGGAAGAAACACCAAAGAAATAGTTAAAAATCATGATATTTTTTCAAGTTGGAGAAGAGCGGGCCCATCAAAATAGTGGCAAAAATTGTACGGGCGCCCTATTTGGTCGCTCCTATTTAACCTATACCCATTTTTTTTAAAGTTTTAACTTGTACCCACTTTTTAAATAACTTCAACCCCCTTTCTCCTCCTCCTCCTCCTTCGTTTTCTTCTTCTTCTTCTTTCTTCTGCTGCTGTTGGTGCTGCTATGAAACTTCAGTTTATGGGATGATTTCCATAACTATGTTTATCAGATTATATAAAAACAAATTTTAAATAAATACGTAAGTTGGTAAACAATAATTTGTGAATATTTCTACGTAATTCTGTTCTTTTCACGTTTATTGTTTCAAAAATTTATGATTTAGATATTATTGGCAATTAGTAATACAATATGAAATAATAAGGTTATTATTTATCTAGTATGTTAGAAAGTTTTTTCAAAAACTTCAGCTTAAATAGTGCTGAAGTTTTTACAAATGAACTAAATAACTTCAGCATCTTCTGCTGAAGTTTTTGAAAAAGTTTGATGACAAAACTAATGAATCTAGGACAAAATACTTCAGCTATTTTAGTGCTGAAGTTTTTACAAATGAACTAATTAACTTCAGCATCTTCTGCTGAAGTTTTTGAAAAAGTTTTATGACAAAACTAATGAATCCAGGACAAAAAAACTTCAAGCTATTTTAGTGCTGAAGTTTTTACAAATGAACTAAATAACTTTAGCATCTTATCGAGGACAAAAAAACTTCAGCCCCGTCTACTAGAATGCTGAAGTTTTGCGTGATTGCCTTTGCTACTTCAACCCCGTATGCTGAAGTTACGCGAAAAAGTGGGTAAGCTTGCAATTTTTTTCGCAAAGCGGGCACAAGTTAAAACGTGACCCAAAAAGTGGGTATAGATGCAAATCCCCCAAAATAGTGAGCCGGTCCTGTCCAGCCCAGCCCATCAAACGGCAAAGCCCATGTTGGCTGGGCTAGGCTGGGTGCATCAACCCGTATTGATAGCTCTACTTGTCAAAGTCTATTTTAACGCTCTCAATACAAGTGAGAAACATACATTATTCTACGTTAGCAAAATGTGCTTAATAGATAGTGTTTACCATGAAAATGGTACCAACAATTAAATTTATAAATGGGATTCTAAAAATACGTGATCTATTCTCGAGCTAGTTTGGAAGGGTGATTAGTGTTAAATACGGAGTAAGACAGTAAAGATCAAGCTGGACAAAATAACAATCGAACCAGTAAGGGGGGCGTTCCCGGGATTAGAACAAGCCAGTAGATACCTCGGGGCCAAGCCTCGAGCCTACCTCGGGCCTATCGGAGGTAATCTTATCAAGGGTAGTCGGGAAGGGGATAACAGATAAGTATGTGTATATAAGGCTTTATACCGTCAATCTTGAGCTAAATGACGAAGAACAATAAAATGCTAGGGCGACCTCGGGGTCGAAGAACACAGTTAACTTAGAAGAAAGAGATAGAGAGAGATATTATTGCTTATTGGAGAAGTGGAGCAACATCAGTCCCTTACAAGGTGGGGTGAGTCCCCCTTATATAGGTGAGGGGACTCGGTAAAATATGCATATATTATTTACAAGAGTAGGAAGATGGGACAGCCTATCGCGCGTCATCTCAGTAGGTTACAGATAGACCGGCACTGTTAGGTGTAGCCATGTGCTTCGGAGACATCTCCTCTCACCCTGACCTCGGGCCCTGCTTCCTTTGATTCGGACCTCGACGAGCCCTGAGGCCGAGAACTCGATCGTGGCCTTCCATCCTCGGGGTCTCGAGGGAGGCTTCCGAAATTGTCTTGATAGCGAAAATTAAGTCTTCTAATTTTTACCGCGTACAGATAGTCTCCGCGCTTCTCATGACGAAGTGATGGGAAACAATTCCAACGCTCGACTCCTCGAGCTTCCTTTGGTAATGCTATAATGGCGATTCAGATCGCGGTGCAATCCTTCGTAACCATTGGCGTGTCTCACGGATCTCTGCTCGACGTCCTATTGTTTCCTCTCCTCGAGGCAAAAGTGCTGCCGTTGGTTCATTTTTTCAAGGACGTAGTAATTACACCCATCGGTCAATCTTTCAGAGCATCGATGATCGTGTCGTTTCCTCCCTATAAATGAGTGCATTTTGTGGTATTGCATATTTTCATCTCAACACTTCTGCTGATACGTTTTGCTTCTTTCTCCCCATCGTCTTTGTTTGTCTTTGATTATCATGATGGGAGCTTTTTATCTTGAGGCTGTTTGGAGGGGACCTTCCGACCCGCGTCGAAGCCTCTGTCGGGGTCTACCTTCATCGAACGTAAACATGTACATTGGTCGTTGCTGCTACCATCGGCTCGAGATGGCGATGGATGGAGAGTTGGTTTCACCTTTGCTTAGACGGTTGTTCGGATTATGCACCGCTGCTCACTCTTCTACCTGGGCCTGGTGTGGCACTTCATTCCTAGGGCTCTTCCTTCCCGAAGGATAAAGTGGCACTGCCGGCTGTTGAGACGGGGGCCCGCCGAATCTTCAAGCTTTGGCTTTGACGGGCCATGTCTCTTTTCCCTGCCTCCTCCGCACCCCCTTCTTTTCCTTCCCTGCATCTTTCCCGACGGAGATCTCTTAGGGGATCGAGCTAGGAACCTATGGGAGGTGGAGGTCAAAAGAGTCACCCTCGAGGATACGTGCTCGAGCGCGGGGCCCCTGGGTATGCTAATACCGGAGATGAACTCTCGAGGGCGGACCGGGTGCCCAGGTTTCATCACATGTACATCCTTACGCTCCTCAAATTTAGGCGTAGATTCTTGTAAGCCTTTGTACCTTGTATGTAACGACCCTCCGGGGCTTTGTAATCGAATGTTGTGACCCTTCGGGGGCTTTTGTACTTGAAAATCTTATAAATGAGAAATGAAATTTGTTGACCTCTGCTTTCGAGTTTGCTCTATTCCCTTATGCTTTCATGCCCTTCGAGGCTCTTCAAATGTATTCCTTTGTGTTGTTGATTGCTGATATTAATCTTGGACGTGAGTGTTTGCTTTGATTTCCCGCCGATTGACATGGGCTTTGTTGGTCCCACGGTCGTCCTTCGAGACAACTTCGGGTCGATCTGACGGGTTGGTGCTTGTAAGAGTCTCCCGAGTTATCCGGAGATCGTACGTTGAGTTTTGGGGCCTCCGGGGGCACTGCTCCGGATGTAGTCATCTTCGGGTACCCCAGAGACCTTATTGATGTGGGCATAGATGGTCCTTTCGGGCCACATGAGATAGATCTCTGCTTCTCCTTTGGCGCTTGTTTTCTTTCACGCCCTTTGTGATTTTTAAATGCCTTCTATTGCTTGTAGGCCGTTGTAGCTTGGTGTGATAGCTTGTTTGGGTCCCTAGCTGATTGGCAAGGCTTTTTCCTGCTTTCTCTTTTGTTGCACTTGGTTTTGGAGAGGAACCGACCGGACAGGCTCGAGCTGTCGGGGCATGCTGGTTTGTTTGGAGATCTTGCATCAAATTTCAGGGCCTTCGGAACGATACCCCGGATGAAGGTTATCCCTGGGTGCCCCGGTGGGCCCTGTTGATTTTGATGTGGATAATCTTTCGAAGAGTGTAAGGTTGGCTTCCATTCGAGGAGCTTGCCTATGTGCAGGGCACTTCATTGGGGCCTCGTAGAGATTTGGTGATCGGATCTTCTTCGGGTTTGCTCTTCCGAGGAGGGAATTGTGATCCCGGGTGCACACCTTGCGTCTGGCATCAGCGCCCTGGAGCTTATGGCAACCCTGCTTCTTGGTGGACGGAGGCTCCAAATGTGAAACACTACCTGGAGCAAGGAGATGATTCGTGTGGACCCACGAGCTTGGTCGTCTGTTGGAGGATGTTTCATGGGTCGAGAATTGACCCGCCGACCCGAATCGAGGCCATCGGCTTCGTGGAGCTTACATCTGGTTGGTGACTTCGCCGCTGCTTTTTGTATATAAGAGGGGTGGCTTTGGCCTTTTTGTGAGACTTCACTATTTTTGGGCAGCTGTTCTTCCGTTTTCGGCATAGGGCTCCCTATCTTCTAAAGTGCGAAAAGCGCCTGTGCTTCTTTGCTTTATTTTATTAGTTCTGCTTCAGTTATGGTGACCACTTCGGAACCGTTAAGGCAAAGGTCGGGGGATGCCGTTCCCGGTGTTGGAGAGTCGAAGGGCTTCGCTCTGGAGACGGCGTCCTTGATGATAGAGGAACACCTGGAGATGGCGAGGCAATACTGTGGGTGGAGCGAGGGGATGACATTGTGGGTGCTTTCCCCTCGCGAAGGCATCGCGGACTCTACTGATGGGTTTTTGAGCGTGTACTTATACCCTTTTGCATTTGGCCCTCTTGATAAGGTCGTGCTCGACTTTTGTTTGAAGTATCGGGTTACCTTGGCGCAAATCCATCCGTCGCTTTGGCGGATGGTGCTGATGATGAGATTTTTTGCGGAGAACGCCGAACTTGAGTTCACGCTTGACTATCTCATCAGTTTGTATTGGCCTTTCAACCATCGAGGTCTGCTAACCTTGAGGGATTGCTCGCCCACGCCCTTCGTTGTTGACGACGATGAAGGGGAGATCGAGGGTGGGCCAGTTGGTTTTTTCGAGTCAGCACGACTGTGTTAATCCTTTGTGTTTCCTACCGTTCCCCGAAGGGTGGAATTACGCGCGTATGTGAGGTGCTTTTGGCGTTCCTTCAGTTTTTGTTCATAGCGAAAATCGGCCAAGTAATCAGTATTATTCCTTTTGTTGTAGCAACTTCATGGGCGCCGGGCCAAGTTCAGGATTTGCCCGGCTGGGTTCGGAGGCTGGTGACCAATTCGTCTTGCGATAAAGGAGGTGGCGAGCTATGTCTCGCATCAGGTGGGGAGCGGATCATCAAGGTATGTGCGTATGTTGCTTCTTTGTTGATATGTTCTTGAGGCGACATTTTCTCATCTCATCTACGCTGGACGCGTTGTTTTTGCAGATATCGGGCGATTCCTCGGGGCGAGGCAGCATTTTCCCGGAGGAGAGATGGAATCGCCGGCTTCCGAGCCGAGAGACGGCAGCAGCAAGAGGGTCTGAGACCCACCATGTGAGGGAGCTTCTAGTGGCGCTGGTCGGGCTCGTATTTCTGAGGACGGGGCATCACCCGAGTCGGCTATCCCCNGATATGTTCCTGAGGAGGCATTTTCCCATCTCGTTCTATGCTCGACGCATTGTTTTTGCAGAGATCAGGCGGTTCCTCGGGGCGAGGCAGTGTTTTCCCGGAGGAGAGATGGAATCGTCGGCTTCCGAGCCGAGAGACGGCAGCAGTAAAAGGGTCCGCGACCCACCATGCGAGGGAGTTTCTAATGGCGCTGGTCGGGCTCGTATTTCTGAGTACGGGGCATCACCCGAGTTGGCTGTACCCGGGGTACCTGTTTCTCGGCGAGCGGCTCCCTCGAATGAGCATGTTATGTCCGAAACCGGTTCTTCCGGGGTTGTGGGAGCGGTATTATCAGGAGTGTGTTCTGATCTGGAGAAAACTTGCCATCTTCACTTTGCGGTGAGTTCGCGCATAATTCTCTCATTCCCCGCGTCTTCCTCCCCTTATTGAATCTTTCCTGCGCAGGCCTGTGATAGGCTCAAGTCCGAGCTGCTTCGTCAAAAGGCCAAGTTCCAGAGGGTTCGGGGATGAGGGAGAACCCCTTAGGCTTCTTTGCAAGGAGAAAGAAGTTGAGCTGTAGCATTGGCGATACGAGGCGTATCGGAGCTCGAACTATGAGAGCTATTTGACGGAGCAGGTAATTTCCTGCAGTGCGTTCTTGCTCTTTTAATCTTAAGGCTAACTCTTCTGCCGTGTTAGCTNAGCCAGTAGATACCTCGGGGCCAGGCCTTGAGCCTACCTCGGGCCTATCGGAGGTAATCTTATCGAGGGTAGTCGGGAAGGGATAACGGATAAGTATGTGTATATATGGCTTTATACCGTCAATCTTGAGCTAAATGACGAAGAACAAACGAAGAACAATAAAATGCTAGGGCGACCTCGGGGTCGAAGAACACAGTTAACTTAGAAGAAAGAGATAGAGAGAGATATTATTGCTTATTGGAGAAGTGGAGCAACATCAGTCCCTTACAAGGTGGGGTGAGTCCACCTTATATAGGCGAGGAGACTCGGTAAAATATGCATATATTATTTACAAGAGTAGGAAGATGGAACGGTCTATCGCGCGTCATCTCAGTAGGTTACAGATAGACCGGCACTGTCAGGTGTAGCCATTTGCTTCGGAGACATCTCCTCTCACCCTGACCTCGGGCCCTGCTTCCTTTGATTCGGACCTCGACGAGCCCTGAGGCCGAGAACTCGATCGTGGCCTTCCATCCTCGGGGTCTCGAGGGAGGCTTCCAAAATTGTCTTGATAGCGAAAATTAAGTCTTCTGATTTTTACCGCATACAAATAGAGTATCTGCGAGAGGTCCCCAGAGGTGCCATAAAAAAACTAAAATGAAATGCCATGGCAAGTGGGAAAGTTTTTGCTTATATTTGGCCAAGATTATTACTCGGCCTAAAGTGAGAAATTTGACACACAAATAGTCATTCTAATAATTTTTGAAATTGAAAACTTCCATTCCATTACAGCGAGAGGAGAAGATGGACAGGAGGGTCACAAAATTCGAGATACAGGGTTTGTCGAGCTTACCATGAATCTCAGTCAATTCAATTGAGCGTGGGAGAAAAGATATTCCCTATTATTCATTTTCCCTAAATGCCTATTTTCCACACGCTAGAAACACACAAATTACTGTTATTTCTTTCTAAGGTTTATTGATGGTACTGATATATTGTTTCTTTTCGTCTTCTTGAGTCGAGGGTCTATCGGAAACAACTTCTCTATCTCTCGGGGTATGGGTATAATCTGCGTACACACTGTCCTCCACAGACTTCACTAATGGAATTTCACTGGGTTGTTATTGTTGTTGCTAGAAACACACAAATGTTCAAGTGCTTTGGCTTTATCCTGTACCGACTTTCCGAAAGTCCCAATCCATCTGAAATGAAAAAGAGAAAAGCTAAAAGGTTAAGTAGAATATATAATGGCAAATATGAACACAGGAATAGGCATGCATGAATAAAGTAAGATACGGTCATGGAAATGGGTCAAAATTACTCAAAAAGCGAGGATTCTCATAGTCTTGAGACTTCAATTTTTCCTTTTATTTAAGCAAACTAAAGGGATAAAGTGATGGAGGCATAGGCGAATCCTTGTATTTCAAGTAATTTCCCCAAAAGCTAAACGTATGATATCATCACCCACGGCCTATTCTAGTCAATCATTATTAATCTAATCTTATCTTATCTTATCTTTGTTTTATGAAAATAACCAAGGCTATCAGCAAGTATTGAGTAGTCTTTACCAAAATATAATATCGCACCAACAGATGGTCCCAAAGAGCAAAAGCCAGTGAAGGTGAATTTCTACCCATAAATATCACTAAAATAAAGAGGTTAATCGTAAAGACAATTGACAGATATGTCCTCAACATACTCGTTATCTTGGATTTTCTACGACTAGAATTAATATGTAACATTCAAATTTTAATGCTATATACGACTCATTATATAATATCCACCATATGAAAGTGACTTATGATTATGAAACATTAACTACGTTCAGTTATGTACTACTACTCTTAAACAATAAAATACAGAAATTGCGCATTAACTAGATAACCTTTTTGTCGTAATAGAGAAATCTCTTTTTCTTTTTAGTCTGTTTTTTTTTTTTTGTGGGTTGAATTTATGGTAGAGGTTTAAGGAATTTTTTTTTTCCCATAGTTAAACTGGTAATAACTTTTTGAAAATTTTCCTGTGATGGGAGAGATTATATCTTGCTTCTGAATGATAATGGTCAAGATGCCACTGAAATTTTAATTTATGACACTGCTATTAGGTTTTTATTACAGAACTGTTTATTGTGAGGGGGCTAAGTAAAAATGTTCGAGAAGAAAGCAAAATCACACCGAACCAAAAGATGGAGTCAGACTGACCTTTGTTCGTTCATTAATTTGGTATGACTTAATGAAAAGCAATAATATTTGGTTTGATTTGTTACTGTTTGGTCATACATTGGATTGTTATTTTACAAAAAAAATTGAAGATTAGTTTTTTAAGAAGACCATTTTTCCCGTGAACACTTTTTTTCACTCACAAAATTGTATAATTATTTTCATGTTAAATGTACGTCCAAATATAATATTCATATATTTTTTTTAACTTAACATCAAATAGTACTTTTTTGTACCATATCTTTTATGTCCAAACGCCGAAACAAAAACTTGAAGAAAAGCAACAAAAAAAAATGTCCAGACGGGAGAATATCTAGTGTGTATACTACTTCGTAGTTTTCTTTCTTTCTGCTCCCTTTACACTTTCGTCCTCCAATGAACGAGCAAAAATATTTCTGCTTAATAATATCCTATAATTAAGTGATAAATAGAGGAAAAATATATATTAATTAATTATTTTAAATTATTTTTTCTTAAACAATAAATGTTGATATAAAAAGAAATATCATGCATTCTTTAGGTTTTGATAAAACATCGGGGGTAAGGTAAGTCTCGTTCTATGTATCTCACCAATATTCTCCGTAAAAATCCAAATAACTGGCAGATTTATCTTTCTATATAAAATGTTATATTCGAATAGAATTTTTCTTCTTCCCCGGTTCGCTGAATTTTTTATCTTTTAATATTATGACAGTCGAGAAAATTTAATAGCTATCGCGCTTGGTATGAAGGCCAAAACTAAAAAAAAATTGAGAAAATTTAAAAACCGATAAAACCTATGGATGATAAATTATATTTACTCTATTTTAATTTACGTAACACACTTGTCTTATTTGTTCATTCCAAAAAAAATGTCTCAATTCTATATTTGGAAAAAATTCTATTAACGAGAAGCTTTTATAGTTGATAATCGGCTTAATGTATGCATATTTTGGTATATATCGCCTCACATTTTGCTCATGTCTCGAAGAATTGAGATGTATAATATGATGAATTGTGCCAATATGTGGTATTTCTATGTGTAGGAATCATTCGGATGCAATTTGGGACGAAATGGCGCGAATTGGAGCGAAATTGGGAAAAAAAAGGCGAAAAATGAAATTTGAGGGCCACAGGTAGCGTGGGGCGCTGCCTGTGGCGCAATTCACAGAAGTTTGAAATTTTGGGCGCCAGGGCAAGCGCCCAACGCTGCCCTGGACGCTCGAGACGTGAAGTTGTCCTGTTCCGACTAGGACTCGATTATTTTGACCCCAAGACTCCCCCAACTCATATAAAAGCCAACCTAAACCTATTTTGGAGGGGGCATGACTTTGAGAGAGGAACAAAAGTACAAAACACTCGGGAGCACGGATTTGATCAATTCTTCCTTTCTACTTCTAGTATTCATTGATTTTATGTTTGAAAATATTATTTTTGATGATTGTATGAACATGAGTGGCTAAGAACCCTATTGTTCTGGGGTCATGGGTGCTACATGAATGTTAATGTTTGAAGTTTAAATTGATGAATTTGGTTTATCATATTGGATTTTTTATTTAATTCTGTTTTTAATTATTTTGCTGAGTAGCTAACAGTGAAATACTATCAACGAATCTAGAGTTGGACTCGAAAGTGGGAATTCTAGATTGCATATAGAATTAAATAGAACAGGTTCTTGAACCCGGACATCGGGGAACGGATTCATAATTAGGATAGACATATACCTAATTGCCTTGCTTGGTTGAAATACAGGAATTATAAATGCATTCTTGTTAATCTTAATTACATAGACATATAGGCATTAAGTTAGCTTGAATAGGCAAGTAAGAACTCGACAGATTCTTATGAGTAACATCAACCCTGTCAACCAACAATCCAGATATATCAATTAGTCATTTTAAGCCAAGAAGCAACACGATTGTTAGCTAGCCTGTGACCCTGGAATATCCTCTCCTACTGATTGTTATCCGAAATTGCTTAATTGTTTTGGTTGATTTCTATTTAATTCATTGCTTGATAGTGTTAGGTAGTAAATCAGTCACTTATACATTTTGTGAGAAATATCTTGAATCGATAAGTTATTTGAGTTTGAATCAGTCAATAGTCAATCATAATTCTTCATGGGAACGATACTCTACTCACTACTCTATTACTTGACGACCACGTATACTTGCGTGAGTGTTTTTGGTCGCAACAAGTTTTTGGCGCCGTTGCCGGAGAATTAGAAATTAGTTGCTTGACTGAGTTAAGCTTTTATTAGTTATTCGTTCAAATTTTAAATTTTAGTTTACCTTGTTTGTGTTAACGCAGGCTCTTCTCTTGAATGCGAAAGAGTGGAAGCGCAAACAATCTCCTTCCTCTTGATCCTGAAATTGAACGAACACTTCACAAAGTGAGGAGGGAATTTGAAGCTAGAACTAGAATAGAAGGAGAGTTGGACATTGTAGTTCAACTACAGCCAATAGAGATGGCAGGTAATGAAGAGTGTGCGATGATAGAAGCCGCAAGGCCCAATCTTGCTAATATGACTCAGGCTATTGTGAATCATGATATCACAGGGCATTTTGAAATCAAACAGTACATGGCACAGCAGATTTAGTCCATAGGGAAATATGTGGGTCTATATCATGAAGACTCGCAGAGGCACATTCAGAATTTCCTAGAAATTACGAACACTTACAATTATCCAAACGTTTCCAAAGACTATGTCAGGCTGACACTATTTCCCTTTTCAATACTAGGGGAAGCTAAAGAATGGTTGCAAAAGGAGCCTCCGAACTCAATCCACACTTGGGATGATCTAGCAAGGAAATTCTTAATCAAGTTGTTCCCCACTAAGAAGACAAAGTCATTGAGGAGTCAGATTCTTGGGTTCCAATAACGGGATGGAGAGAAACTTCGTCAAGCTTGGGAAAGATACAAGAAGCTACTCAGAGACTTCCCGCATCATTGTCAGACTGATGAGGTGTTGGGTCGCACTCTTGTTGATGGGCTAGACGAGGCATCAAAGATGAATCTTGATTCAACTTGTAGGGGTAGTTGCATGGCGAAGCCGTATAGTGAAATCCAACTCTTGCTAAATAACTTCACTGCTAATGACCATAATTAGTAAGGAGATGGGGACTCGTGAAGAGAAATTAAACAGAAAGCAGCCGGGTTGATTGTGCTTGATGAATTCTCAGCCATGAGAGCCGATATAGCGAAATTGGCAAATCAGAAGAATAGGATGACAACGCAACAAACACAACAGATGCAACATGTACAAGAGATGTCTATTTGATGCGAACTATGTGGTGACAGTCATATGAGTGACATGTTCCCCACGACTCCTGAATCTATATATACTATGTAGGGCAACAGAGCATAGGTCCGATGAATCAGCATGCACAATATGGGAACACTTACAATCCAAATTGGAAGAATCATCCCAACTTCTCACGGGGTGGAAACCAGCCGACTCAAAATCATAATAGGCCCCAAGGAAATTTCAATCAACCTTAGAAGCAACCCCAATAAATGGAAGAGAGTACAAATGATTTGTTGAAGAAGTTGTTGCTTGACAATCAACAGCTCAGGACCAATTTATAAAATCTTGAGAGGCAAATGGGGCAGCTAGCAGCGAATCCAAAAACTAGACCGGCAGGCGCTCTTCCCAGTGATACAGAGAAGAACCCTCTAGTTGATGCAGTTACACTCATTAACGCGAGGGAACAAGAGGAAGTGCCAAAGAAGAGAAAGGACAAGCCTATACCATAGGGGGAGTTGATTCCTAAAGCAACACACGAGTCAAAGAAAAATGAAGCAAGTTCAGAACCAGTGGAGGCTACAAGGCCACCACTACCTTTCCCCCCAGAGATAGCAGAGAAACAATGATGATCGCATGTTTAACAAATTTCTCTCAATGTTGAGCCAAGTTCAATTGAATATTCCATTGGTGGTGTTGATACCCAATTTTTCCCTCATATATTTTAAAAATGCATATATACTTTCAAAATAGTGCATGAGCATCAACCAACATTTTTCCATAATCTTCATGTAATTTTAAAAGGATTTTAATTAATTTATTCTAATATTTTATTATATAAATAATTACTACTTGCATTACAAACGGTTTTATGATAATTTTATTGCTTAATTTTATCATTTACATTTATACTAAGCTTTAATTATTTCATGAATAACCATATGTACATGTTAGGATTATAATTGCAATAACTTTGCAATAATGGCCCCATGTGTGCATAAATACCTTATTTCACAAGAAAATAACCTTTTATATTTTTATAATACTAAGTAATTATTTTAAATCATTTTCATGCACAAATGATATTTTTATCATTTATAAATTATTTTATAAAATTGTTTTATTAAGCTAATTGGGTATTTAAATAATAGCCCCTTTTTTTCTTAATCAATTTCGGACCAGCCCAATTAAACCTTAGCTCAAATACCCCAATCTAACCCAAACCCAATAACCCAATTATTTTAATCCGCCCAACCCCAGATTCAATCCTGGCCATTGATCTCAAGAGATCAACGGTCCAGGACACTCTTTCCTTTTTTAATATACCAAACCCCCAAACCCTACCTCATTTTACACAAACCGCCGCCCCTGAATCCCTATCTGCTCTCTTCTCTCTCAGACGCTCTCAAACCCTAGAGCGTCCTCACTCAAAATTCCGTCCAAATTCCTTCGATTCCCCACCAGATATGGAATCATCTGGTGGTTTACTGCCTTATCCGGCCTCCTACCTCTACTGGTCGTTTGCTTTCTTCGTGGTTTGAAGGAATCTTAAAGAGATTGAACTTAGAGTCAACCTAGACTCTTCATTTTTTTCAGATGAACCTGCTTCGTATTCATCGCTATGTTTGTGAGTATTGTATCTTTATGTTTATGGCTTGAAACTCCGGTTCTTAACTGGATATTTCCTCACCTCGTTCCATTTTTTCAAAACCCTCATCTCTTTGTACTTGAGTCTGTTCAGATCCTTGTAGATCTGAAACATTTTAAGTTTATCTGGTATTTTTTTTTTAAAAACCTTCTATTTTTTTCTTATTATTAATCGATTTCGATGTTTTCTAAAACTAGGGTTTCCTCTTAAGTTCTCTGCAAAAAGGTTCTAAAGTTTCTAAGTGTTTGAATCTGATTATCTTTACTGGTTCTACTGATTTTACATGCCTATGTTATAATCTCTTGTTTGTTTAATTATTTCACCGTTCGCCCGTTATTTTCAACTCTGTCAATTAGAAGAGAATAATTGATTTTATTAGGGTTCAAATTCTTTTTCTGCCGAGATTGATAATTCTCTGTGATTTTTACCTATTTTCCTTATTTGTGACTTCTAATTGGCACTACTTGCCTTAATTATTTTACTAAGCTTAATTTATGGGAGTTGATTGTTTTACCAACCCCTAGATGGTCTCTAATTTACCTGTTTACCTTATTTATGTGACTAATTATCCTTACTACTGCCCGATTTTCGCGTTCTGACGTTTAATTGACTGCTAGACCTATTATTTACCTTATTTAGACCTCAATTCCGTGTTATTTTAAGCAATACCTCCATGACTCTGCCTGGATTGATCCTGTTAAGCCCTAATTGATTGATTGATTTTATTCGTATACCTTATTTGTGAACTCTGAATTATTCTTTGCCTTATTTGTTTCACCCTGCTAAGTGCTATATAATTCACCCATTCTGACTTCTTTAACACAAAAACACACATAGAAAGACACACAAGCACACACAAACTCTTGCTCTTACACATTCCATTGCAATTCTTTCTGTTACTTGTGTTTGTTGCACTGTCTAGCCGGCTGAAAGCCACGGCTAGACTCTTGGATCCTATTTGCTTCACTTTCCTGTTGCTATCTCTTAACTGGTATGTCTCCACTTCTGCTATCATTTAATATGCTATGTGATTAGACCTATGTTCCTCCTATTTACTACTTCTAAACAGCATGTCTACCTTTGTTATCATGTCTATCTGCTGTAGATATCAACATGCCTCTGTTTTCCCGTATGTTTCTGTTAACTAGCATGATTTAACTCTTGAATTTGTCTTGTCCAATATATCAATATGGTTCATACACTTTAGCATGTTCCTGTTTGATCTAGGATACTTGTCTACTTGTTTCTCAACTAGCATGTCTTCTTCCCGGCTTTATGTATCTACCTTAACAGGTTCCAGATTAATTCATGATTTCTATGCTCCCAACTTTTGCTGCCTTTTCTGTATGACTGTCTGATCAGTAACTTGATCCCAACATATTGTTCTCTGTTTAATATATGCCTATATGCTCACCCAGTAATGGCTAATGAACTAAGTCAATACCAGGCAATGTGAAACCTTGTTTGAACTGATTGTGACTCTGTTTGACTACTGGAGTTCATGTCTGAACTCCATCTGCTAAATATGTTCTGCTTGTAGTTCTTATAGTCTGGTAATCTATTTCTATTCACTTCTAAAGTCCAAACTGTTTCTTTTTTCAAAAACTACCTCCTACTGCATATAGTATTTTCATCTCTTAGTTGTCTAGGGTCCTGCCACCGCTGTGTGAGCACTGCTTTGGGTCCAGGAGACTCCTCTGATCTCTGACACATTGGGGTTGGTTCTCCAATTCTTTGTGAATTTTGTTGAACATCTGATTCTGGTGTGAGCATTGCCCGAGGTCCCTGAGGCCCTTGGAACCTTTGACACACCAGGAACTAGTTTTATGTGTTATGGATGGGCTACCACTATGTTCAGAGATACTATGTTTGGAAGGCCTGTGTTCCCAGGTTGATATTGGGCCTATGAAGGCTCCATATAGTATAATGGTTCTTCCATTGTGTAATTTATTCATATTGGTATGTAATAATAATCTTTGTAAAAACAGATATTGGGGTTATTAGTAAAGCTGGGAGGGATTTTTATATATCTTCGTTGGAATCGGGTAGAAATCATGCCTATAGGATTGTTGTGATAGGCATTAGAAACCATGCCTATAGGCCTTATCTTCATATTTGTCCTGAATTTCCGCTGCACATCCTAAAAATCCTGTTGTAGGACATTTATCAATTCTGTATCAAAATTTATGTTCATGCATATTCTCAAGTTTCAATGTGCATTAGAAACCATGCCTATAGAATCTTTTGGAATTATCAACTCATATAATATTCTGCTCACTTAGATACCATGTCCATAGGAAATTATATTTAAAATCAGTTTTGACAACTTAGACATCATGCATATAGGAAATAAGTGTAAAAATAGCTTCAACACTTAGATATCATGTTTATAGGAAACGTGTATAAAATCAGTTTCTATGCCGTGAAATAATGCTTGTAATCAGTTTCAGCACCTAGAAAGCATGCCTATAGGGTCCAAAAGATAAAAAAAAGTCCGCCTGTTTAAATTAATCACTAGTTTATAAAATTATGGTCTGATTACCGTTTAGATACCATGTCTATAGGGTTCTGCCTGTCATCACTTAGGCGAGCCTGTAGGACAATCAAATCCTGGGTTTAAAATTGTGATTTTCTTGCTGCTTGAAACGTGCTCAGATTCAAAAAGTGATAAAAAATCAGTAGGCAAACTGAAAGGTACTCACTGCCTCGCCTAAATAAAACTATTGTATATTCTGTTATTACTCATTTAGATATTCTGCCTATAGGACTCCTAAAATTATAAAAACTGCTTGTTTGAATGGAGTGCACTTGTTTTCTCTATTTGTGGAGGTAAATATGAGCCCCCATTAATTGCTCTTTATGTGACAGTCCTACCTATTTTTGTTTGTCGCTTAGTTTTCTCCTTTTAAGCATCATAGGTGAGTCTAGAACCACCTTAAATAGAGGTCCTAACATCTCCAGGGCCACAGGTAAGGGACGGGTAGGGTACGTACTGGATGTTGTTAGAACGCATAGGTAATAATCAAAGGGGAAGGGTAATTGGGTAGTAAAAGGAAATGATCACCTGTGCGCTAATGCTAGGTGTAGCACCCCAGCTTGGGGACGATTACCAAGTGTTGTACAGAAGTGATCCTATAGGCTAAAAAACCTAGGACCCCTTTTACTCCTTATTTTAAAAGTAATATCTGTTTAGTTATTTGCTTTAAGACTAATTCGCTTAAATTGAATTTAGCTGGGACCCGCCGTTGTGGACCTCGAGGGGTGCCTAACACCTTCCCCTCAAGGTAATTTCGAGCCCTTACCCAATCTCTGGTGATGTAAGCTAGTACACGAGTTATTTGTTCTAGGTGCCCTAACGCACCTTAATCTGTGAGGTGGCGCAATTCCCAAAAGGAAATTTGTCCCCAAAATGTCGAAACCCGGACTCGGCGAGGAAAAAGGGGGCGCGACAGGTGGATGTACTTCATGAAATTCCAAAGTATGCTAAATACATAAAAGATATAATGGCTCACAAGAGGAGATTGACTGAATTCGAGACAGTTGCACTTACTGAGGAGTGCACTTCAAGGGTCCAAAACAAGCTTCCTCAAAAGCTTAAGGATCCTGGCAGCTTCACCATCCATGTGCGAATTGGTAATATTGATGTGGGTCGTGCTCTTTGTGACTTGGGAGCGAGCATAAATTTGATGCCCTTGTCCTTGTTCAAAAAATTGGGTCTGGGAGCTCCAAGACCAATTACTGTGATGTTGCAGCTAGCTGATAGGTCCATAGTATACCCTGAGGGAGTGATTGAAGATGTGTTGCTGCAAATTAGGAAATTCATCTTCCCTGTAGACTTCATTATCCTAGATGATGAGGCTGATGAACTGGTTCGAATCATATTGGGACGACCTCTCTTGGCTACTGGTGATGCAATTATTAAAGTGAGATAGGGGAAAATGATTTTGAGGGTGGATGACGAGGAAGAAGTCTTTAATGTCTACAAGGCAATCCAACTTCCCCGCCACTTTGAGGAGCTCTCTATGATATCTCTTGTGAAGTGGATGAGCAACTTATTGACACGAGTGTATATCTAGACGATTCTCTAGAGAAAGCACTCATGTTGTTTCATAGCTTGGATATTGATGATGAGGTTGAGGAGATGATGCATATCCTTGATGCATCCTGTGCTTACATACATGGAATACACCCCTTTGATCCCCTGAATAGGCCAAGTGGGCCTCCTCCAAAGCCATCGATTGAAGAAGCTCCAAAATTGGATCATAAACCCCTGCCCCCTCACCTTCAATATGCTTATTTGGTTGGTTCTGACACTTTACCTGTTATTATTTCTTCTGACTTGTTTAAATTGCATGAAGAAAAGATGTTAAGAGTGCTACGTGACCACAAGAAAGCAATTGGGTGGACGATGTCTGACATTAGAGGCTTTGGTCTAGCTTTTTGCATGTACAAAATCCTCATGGAGGATGGACACAAGCCAAGCTAGAGCAACAACGGCGCCTAAATCCAATCATGAAAGAGGTGGTAAGAAAAGAAGTGATTAAGTGGCTTGATGCAGGTATTATATTTCCAATCTCTGATAGCAAATGGGTAAGCCCCGTCTAATGTGTGCCTAAGAAATGGGGGATAACTGTAGTGGTTAATGAAAATAATGACTTGATTCCAACAAGAACTGTCATTGGGTGGAGAATTTGCATAGATCATAGAAAATTAAACTATGCCTCCCGAAAGGACTACTTTTCCCTCCCCTTTATTGACCAAATGCTTAATCGATTAGCTGGCCAGGAATACAACTGTTTCCTTGATGGTTATTCGGGGTATAATCAGATTTCCATAGCCCTAGAGTACCAAGAGAAAACCACATTTACGTGTCCATATGGCACGTATGCGTTCAATAGAATGCCCTGTGGTCTCTGTAATGCACCTGCGACTTTTCAAAGGTGTATGATAGATATTTATACTGATATGGTTGAAAGATTTGTAGAAGTGTTCATGGATGATTTTTCTTTGTTTGGTTTCTCTTTTGATAATTGTTTAACGAACCTTGATAAAGTGCTTGCTAGGTATGAAGAGACAAACTTGGTACTAAATTGGGAAAAGTGTCATTTTATGGTACGTGAAGGTATAGTCTTGGGGCACAAGGTGTCCATAAATGGTTTTCAGGTGGATAAAACAAAGGTGGATGCGATTGAAAAATTGCCCCCACTGACATCCGTCAAGGGCATTCGCACTTTCTTGGGCCATGCAGGTTTTTATCGTCGTTTCATTAAATATATTTCGAAAATTTCTTCTCCTTTGTGCAAGCTTCTTGATAAAGATATCCCCTTCAAGTTTGATGATGCCTGTTTGAAAGCATTTGAGGATCTGAAGGGAAGGTTGGTGACTACACCAACTATCATTGCCCCAGATTGGGCGCAGCCATTTGAGTTGATGTGCGATGCAAGTGACATAGCAATCAGAGTTGTTTTGGGGCAAAGGAGGGATAAAATATTTCACTCCATTTATTATGCGAGCAAAACTCTAAATCCAGCCCAGATGAACTACACAGTTACTGAAAAAGAGTTACTTGCAGTGTTGTGGGCGTTTGACAAGTTCAGAACCTATCTAGTAGGAACAAAAGTAATCGTCTACATAGATCATTCAGCTATCAGATACTTGTTTGAAAAGAAAGATGCCAAACCGAGGCTGATTCGTTGGGACCTGCTCTTGCAAGAATTTGACTTAGAAATCCTAGATCGAAAAGGGACAGAGAATCAAGTGGCTGATCACTTGTCTAGACTAGAAAATTGGAGCAATATAGCTAAAGGGGGGTCTATCAAAGAAACATTTCCTGATGAGCAGCTATTAGCAATCACCTCAAATGAAGCCTCGTGGTATGCAAATTATGTGAATTTTATTGCAAGTGGGGTGACACCACCAGAATTGACGCCCGATAATAGAAGAAGGTTCCTACATGATGTGAGGCTCTACCTGTGGGATGAGCCATTCCTATATAGGCAGTGCGCAGATCAGTTGGTACGAAGATGTGTCCCTGAGGAAGAGATGAATGCAATACTGCATGACTGTCATGCTTCGCCATATGGAGGTCATCACAGTGGGGATGAAACCGCCCAAAAAGTGCTACAATCAGGTTTTTATTGGCTAAAACTGTTTAAGGATGCATATGCCTTTGTTAAAAAGTGTGACAGATTCCAAAGAACCGGAACAATCATGAAGAAGCACGAGATGGCTCTACAAAACATTCTAGCAGTAGAGCTTTTTGATATTTGGGGGATTGATTTCATGGGACTGATCCCATACTCTAATGGTCACAGGTACATCTTAGTGGTGGTCGACTATGTTTCTAAGTGGGTGGAGGCCATTGCTCTTCCTACTAATGACACAAAGGTAGTGGTAAGCTTTGTAAAGAAGCACATCTTCACATGCTTTGGGACTCAAAGAGTGTTGATAAGTGACGGAGGAACTCACTTCTGTAACAAATTGCTGAATAATGTTCTTGCAAAGTATGGAGTTAAGCACAAGGTTTCCATTGCCTATCACCCCAAAACGAGTGGTCAAGTAGAAGTTTCAAACGGAGAGGTAAAGCAGATTCTGGAGAAAACGGTAAGTGGAAATAGAAAGGACTGGGCCGGGAAGCTGCGCGACGCATTATGGGCATATCGAACTGCATATAAGACTCCCATAGGTACTTCTCCGTATAAGTTAGTTTATCGGAAGGTGTGCCACTTACCCGTTGAGCTTGAACATAAATCCTATTGGGCAATAAAAAGCTGAATATGAATATGGACTTAGCTCGTGAGAAGAGGTTGCTACAACTCAACGAGCTTGATGAGTTTCGATTGCACGCATATGAAAATGCCGAATTATATAAAGAAAAGACGAAGAGGTGGCATGACAAGCACATCCAACATCGAGAGTTTGAGCTGGGTCAAGAAGTTCTCTTGTTCAATTCGAGGTTGAAGCTTTTTCCCGTAAAGCTTAAGTCTCGTTGGGCAGGTCCTTTTGTTGTGGTAAGTGTGAGGCCTCATAGAGCTGTGGAACTACGTGATACAAGCTCAAGTGGTACCTTCTTGGTAAATGGACAGAGAATAAAGCATTATTAGGGTGGTGAGATTGCACGTCACAAGACCTCGGTGGACTTGGCTGATGCTTAAAAATGTGTTGAGTTAAATCAGGCGCTCGTTGGGAGGCAACCCAATTTTTATTGCTTTCGTAGTTTAGTTTTTGTTCTCTTCTACTTAGAGTAGACTAATTTTTTGTTTTCCTTGTAGTGCAAAAATCATAGGTGAGAATGGTGTGGGAGTGTGTAATGTATGTATTGAGTGCTCAGGTAGTCGGGATTTTATAAAAAAAAAACAAAAAAAAAACAAAAATTTGCAAAACGAGCGCCTAGGCTAGCACCCCACGCTGCCTGGGGCACAATTTCCAGTAGCTAAAGAAAACCCAACGCCGGCCCCAGCATGGGGCGCTGGGCTGGTGGATCAGGTAAGTAAATTTTTTTTTGTTTTCTTTGTTTAGTTAAAATACCAAAACCAAAATAACCCAACTCAGTTACCCATATATACACACTTCCTAACCCATACACAATTAACAAAACCCATCCCCCACCTAAATTAAAATTGCTAAAACCAAAAGCCCCCCACGCCTAAATTGTCGAGCTCTTCTTCTTCTTCAGCCTCTTTTCTCTGTTTCTCTCGAGCTCTCAAAAATCTTTGTTGCTCAATTTAATCTCAAGAATCAAAGGTATGTTCTTCTTGTTCTCTTTTCTTGTATTTTGGATTTTTTAATGTAATGTTAGCTTTCCTTATCCAACAATCCTCAATCCCCTAGGTCTCTTAAATATACTTTGATGTTTTTATGGGTGGCTTTATTGTACACGAAATTTGGTGCAAAATTTGGTTGTGAATTTTTGTTTGAAGTAGTAAACTATAGTTCCCTCTACTTCATGTAAATTTGGGAGGGCCACCTTGTTCCAGAAATAAAAGAAGCAAAATTGATGCCCATAAGGTGTTTGCTAAAATGCCTATGATAGTAAATTGAACACCGGTGAAGTCTGAGTAGCCGATGGTAGTTGTATATGAGGTTGGGCGAAGTGTGGGGTGTTTGAGGGCATTGTATTTTTTTGTAAACTCTTGTAAATTGTATTTAGTATACTAGATTATTGTAGTAATGTTGAATTTAGCTTTGCTTGCTTGCACCATAGTTAAGTTACGGCATTGTTAAGCTATTTGAATTGTATGGCATAGGGAAGTCTTGAGTACCTATAGCCTTGTGATGACACATTGGTGCATGTTGAACCAATATTGTAATTTTATTATACATAGCCTTCGGTTTTAAGTGTGGGGTCATCTTTGCCCCTCACGATGACCTTCGGCGAAATTTCGTAACTCACTCTCATCTTTGTGTTTATCGTGTGTAGGTTGCTATGGCTCGTGACAGTACCGCCAAAGGAAAAGGGGTAGGGAAGTCCTCTACTACTACAACCCCTCCCAAAAAATGCAAGCACGGTGACGGTTCTTCCCGTCAAGCTAAGGGAAAGCAAGTCGCTAGCGGGTCTACGAAGCAATCACGGCCTCGGGTGGAACTAGTGCGAGATGACGCCATCAAATGGCATGACACTTTTGTTCCATATGGGAGATATGTCTCCGAAATGGGGATTAATGTAAAGGCCATAGAACGGAACTTTCCAAATGTACTTGCTAGATTGGTAGAAAAAAGATGGATAAGCTCCTCGAATGTCCAGGCCTTGCAAATCTAAGCATGGTAAGAGAGTTTTTATGCCAACTGGAACGCGAAAAAGGACGAGTCATGGGTCAGAGAAAATTAAATTCCAATGGATAGGGAAGCCTTTTGTCGCTTTTTGGGAGTTGATACCCCTAACCCACGAAGGCTTCGAATGTTTGTCAAAAGTCCACGCTCCAGGCAATACGTCACACACTTTGTGGCATTGTTTCTAATACGAAGTGGATGCAGACTAATGGAAATATTCACCTTGAAATGCTCTGGTTCGACTTTAACAAGACGGCTAAGGTTTGGCAGAACTTTGTGTAGGCTAGATTAATGCTCGTTGAGCATAACAGCGAGTGCGCTTGAGCTCGAGTGTGCGTGATCTACTTTCTGATGATCGGGTGCCCCATAAATGTGGGTGAGCTCATGCTTGGGGAGATGGTCTGCACCCGTTTTGGATGGAGGATCAAAAGGTTCTTCTTTGGGAACTTCCTGACGCAGTACATGCTATCCCGTGAGGTACCGGAGTACCCTGGCTATGATGAGGTAGTGGAGGCACCCAAGGCATTGCTAGACATCACATCCTTGCTAGAGTCCACATCAAAGCTTACCCAGACTGCTAGTAATGAGAGGGACTAAAATTTCAACATGTATCTTTATAATTCTCTCAATGTTATAATGATCAGGCTAGGGGTGTCAAATGAGGAGCACACGCAATTGCAAAGTGATCTCTCCAGTTCTTCCAAGGAGATGTTGGGCATAGCACCAGGCAGTCCCATTCATCCGTCTGAGGATGAAAACACTGACAAGGGATCTGATAATGAGGATGCGGATGATGATGATGTTACAAGACCAATGGCTTTGGTACCCTTAGGTGATGATGATGAGCCCAGAGCCGCAGCTGGTGGACATATTGAGGAGGCAGACTCCAACTAGCAGGGAGTTCTTTCTTCCACCTTACTCTGTTTTGAATTCTTTATGCATCGGGGACTATGCATTGCTTAAGTGTGGGGTAGGTGAATACTCCTTGAATTGTAATTGTATTAATTTTTTTTAGTGTTATTGTTTTGTTTTTTAATCACCTTTTAGCTTAGTTTAAGACTAACGTAGTCTAATTAGCTAGATTACATAAAAAACGTGGACTTTTCCTGACGATGGATCTGGTGGAAAATTTTCTTGAGGGATTAAAGTCCTATTAAAAAAATACCAAAACGATTTTCTTTTGTTTTTTAGGATAGTTAGGTAGTATCCCTTGGTTTTTTGGACGCCGGTTCTTTTTCAAGGGTGTAGCTCGAACCGGGTGTTTTATTTTATGCTTTTTAGGAGTAGGATAAGGGAGAAAACTGAGGTGCTTGGAGGTACCTATTGACATGTTTGGTGTTAGAAAGTTAATTAAGTTATTGCATGCGCTCTGTCTTCCTGAATATTTGATGTGAATTGTAATGCCCAAGTAAATTAAGTAGCCTACTCTTTGATGACTTTTTCTCAGTTGGTTGACTTGTGTGCCACCTAGTGCATTGTTGCTTAAAAAATTTCAACTTGCTATGCTTGCTTGACTTGAGAGTCGCACCGAACCGTTTTGAGTGAGTCAAGTGCCATGTGTGTGTAAGGATTGTCGATATTCTGTACTATCCTGTGTAGTCTAGAACTTGCCCCATGTGTTAATCAACGCAAAATCATTAAGTTGTGCTAGTCTTGGAGATGACGTAGGCGTTTCTTGCTTGACTATAAAAATGCTTGTCACTGACAAATATAATTTTCCCGTTGCTAGCCCTTTTGATCCTATAGACCGTTTCCTTGGCACCCACATTACAAGTTGTACTCCTACTTTGTTCTTAATTCGAGATTGTTGAACCTTTACCTCCTAAGACACTTAGTCGCTAAAAGAAGTAAGGGGAGTGATTGGGGAGTGACTTTTGAGTGGAACCATGGAAGGGCTCTTAAGGTGCACTAAAATTGTGAAAGAAGGTCACTAGCTTATGAACTTCAATGTATGGAGTGTGTGAAGAAAAAGAAAAAGAAAGGAAAGAACAAAAAAAAGGAAAAATTTTGCAAGAAAAAGCAAATAAAAGTTCAAATAATATAGAAAGACACACCTCCTAATCCTTCTAACTCATCTATTGAAACCATGGAGGTGCTTAATTGAAAAGAGGGCTATGTTATATATGGTGTGTGACAAGTGAATGGGTTGAAAAGAAAATGCGCTTGATTTGGTGAGTTAGTGTACTAAAGTGCTTAGGAGGGTTAGTCACTATACCTAAATGTATCCTACCCATCCCTTAGCCTACATTACAACCTTAAAGTCCTAATTGATCCTAGATTCGGCTAGCTTAGATTAGTAGAGATGTACACTACGGGCAAGCTTATGGTACGACCATGGGATGCACATGATTTCTTTGTGAGAGTGAGTGAATTTTGTTCAATTGTGTGATGTCCTTAATTTATGGTCAGTGTGATATTTGAATGTATGGACTACTTCTATATTCACTCTTATTTGTGGTGAGGGCACTTGGTCTCATGACGGATTGGTGATGTAGTACACTTTCTTTTGCTGGGTGAGTGCGTGAGTTGAGGATGCTTAGTGGTAACGAGTCGTCTCTTAAGGTAAGGTGGTTGTGGAGAGCTTGCTGAGTTGGTTGAATAATATTGAGTATACATGGGCTAGTTTAAAAACGGAAAGAACGTGAAATTTGTGTGTTCATGCTTACTTGCCGATATCGATCATAGTCCAAAGGTAGGGCGTTTGGTTGAATTAATTGTAAAGTGCTCTTTCATAGTGATAAGTACATTTTGGGGTGTTAATATAGTTCCATTGCTCGAGGACGAGCAAGAGTCTAAGTGTAGGGTGTTGATAATTGGCTTAATGTATGCATATTTTGGTATATATTGCCTCACATTTTGCTCGATGTCTCGAAGATTTAAGATGTATAATATGATGAATTGTGCTAATTTGTTGTATTTCTATGTGTAGGAATCATTCGGATGTAATTTGGGACGAAATGGCGCAAATTGGAGCGAAATTGGGAAGAAAAGGCGAAAAATGAAATTTGAGGGCCACAGGCAGCGGGGCGCTACCTGTGACGCAATTCACAGAAGCTTGAAATTTTGGGCGCCAGGGGCAGCGCCCCACGCTGCTCGAGACATGAAGTTGTCCTGTTCCGACTAGGACTCGGTTATTTAGACCCCAAGATGTCCCCAACTCATATAAAAGCCAACCTAAACCTATTTTGGAGGGGGGGGGGGGGAATGACTTTGAGAGAGGAACAAAAGTACGAAACACTCGGGAGCACGGATTTGATCAATTTTTCCTTTCTACTTCTAGTATTCATTGATTTTATGTTTGAAAACATTATTTTTGATGATTGTATGAACATGAGTGGCTAAGAACCCTATTGTTCAGGGGTCATGGGTGCTACATGAATGTTAATGTTTGAAGTTTAAATTGACGAATTTGGTTTATCATATTGGGTTGTTTATTTAATTCTGTTTTTAATTATTTTGCTGAGTAGCTAACAGTGAAATACTATCTACGAATCTAGAGTTGAACTCGAAAGTGGGAATTCTAGATTGCATATAGAATCAAATAGAGCAGGTTCTTGAACCCGGGCATCGGGGAATGGATTCGTAATTAGGATAGACATATACCTAATTTCCTTGCTTGGTCGAAATACGGGAAATGTAAATGCATTCTTATTAATCTTAATTCCATAGACATATAGGCACTAAGTTAGCTTGAATAGGCGAGTAAGAGCTCGATAGATTCTTATGAGTAACATCAACCCTGTCAATCAACAATCCAGTCAGATCAACTAGTCATTTTAAGCCAAAAACACAACACCATTATTAGCTAGCCTGTGACCCTGGAGTATCCTCTCCTACTGATTGTTATCCGAAATTGCCTAATTGTTTTGGTTGATTTCTATTTAATTCATTGCTTGATAGTGTTAGGTAGTAAATTAGTCAGTTATACATTTTGTGGGAAATATCCTGAATCGAACAGTTATTTGAGTTTGAATCAGTCAATAGTTAATCATAAGTCTACGTGGGAACGGTACTCTACTCGCTACTCTATTACTTGATGATCACGTATACTTGCGTGAGTGTTTTTGGTCGCAACGATAGTCATACGAATCAAAGGCCCCACAAAAGCTTTTACTCTTTCATCTATCCAAGTTCCCAAAAAAGAATCTCAATGCGAAGTCAAACTACGTCACATAAATTAAAACGGATGGAGTACTCTCTTTATTCTATTTTATGTGATATACTTTTCTTTTAATATGTTATCAAAATAGTGACATCTTTTTATTTTATTTTATTCTTGATGAACTAATTTATAGCTACACAAATTTAATCGTTTGGTTTAGATCATTATTCTAATTTCTTTCAAATTTCATATCTGGTCAAACATTTTCAATGAAATAGAGAGTCCGGAACCAAAATGTTGTTATTTTGGACTCAAAAGACACAAATAAGTGTAAAAAAAAAGGTGACCATAATATATATAACGCCAGAAAACCTGGCGCTATATAATAACGGTAACTGCACTGTTAATATATAGTGCCAGATTTTCTGGCGTTATATACTGACACAGTGATATAGCGCCAGAAAACCTGGCGTTATACCCCTTAATAAAAAAACCCTCCATCTTCTTCACCCGTCGCCTTCCTTCTTCAAATATTTTACTCCCACCCTTGGTCCCCCCACTGTAAACTGTCTGCCAATATTAAAAAAAAAAAATTGGGTCCCCCCGGGCACATAAAACTTGAAGATCGTAGGTCCCACACTCGAGTAGAGCTTCTTGTTATTGTTGGTTAACGCTTTCGGAGTCAAAATTTCGATCTATTTGATTTCCGAAAATTCTAAATCGAGGTATTTCGATTTATTTTAAGTTGAAACTTTTATAATAATGCATATTATTTGATTTGTATGTGTTCTATTTCGGTTTGTGTTTTTTTTTCGAAATTAGCATCTTAAATTTATCCGGATTTAATTTTACTGTTTTATATATAAATATAAATTTGTCAAATAAATTTGTCTGTTAATATTCTCATTTATATATATGTGCTTCCATGCCGTTTTGTGTTTTATTTGCAATTAAATTTATTTGTTGTTTATGTTTAGTTTAGATTATTTTTTAGCGTAGTAAAATCTAGACCTTTTTAGCATAGTAAAACGTAGACCCTTTTAGCGTAGTAAAATTTAGAGCCTTGTAGCGTAGTAATGTGTAGTATTTTAGCTTAGAATTCCTTTTGTTTTAGTATCTTATACTGGTATTTCGATCCTCAAAATATGGAGCCCGAAACTTATATATATATAAAATTTATACAATTGAGTTATTAAAAAATATGAATTTCAATTATAAAAAAAACATATAGCCGCTGGGCCTCAAAAATATCGAGCCCGGAAGCCATACGTAAGCAATTTATACAATTAAATTATTAAAAAATATAAATTTAAATTATAAAAAAAAATATATGACTATTAATAATAGTTTGGTGCCACTGGGCCACAATATATGGGGCGCGGAACCCATGGGTAAGTNATCGATGGGGGACTCTGACTTTCATTATCCGACAAGCCCAAGGAGAATGGGAAACTCGAGATGTTAAGCTCATTCCTTATCGACAGCATGTGGAAGATCTCACCAAACGCTTCAAGTCAGTAGAATTCAGGTATATCCCTCGGTGTCATAATGAACTAGCCGATGCACTTGCCACTCTAGCTTCAATGTTGCCTTACCCAGGCAATGCCCATATTGACCCCTTAGAGATTCAAATCAAAGAAAAGCACGGGTATTGTAATGCGGTTGAGGTGGAACCAAGTGGTCAGCCCTGGTATCATGATATCAAGAGATTTCTGAAAACACAGGAATACCCTGAGCAGGCCACCGGAGGTCAGAAAAGAACCATTAGACGACATGCGAGTGGTTTCTTTTTAAGTGGTGATGTTTTGTATAAAAGAACCCCGGACCTCAACTTGCTAAGATGTGTTGACGCCGAAGAAGCTGGAAGAATTATGCATGAAGTGCACGCAGGAGTATGTGGACCTCATATGAATGGTTATGTGTTGGCAAAGAAAATTTTGCGAGCCGGGTATTACTGGATAACCATGGAGAAGGACTGTTTCAGTTTTGTTCGGAAATGTCATCAATGCCAGGTGCACGGCGATTTGATTCATGCACCTCCGACAGAACTCCATCCGATGTCAGCACCTTGGCCGTTTGTTGCTTGGGGCATGGATGTCATTGGGCCGATCGAGCCGAAAGCTTCGAATGGGCATAGGTTCATACTGGTAGCAATCGACTATTTCACAAAATGGGTTGAAGCCATCACCCTCAAGTCAGTCACCAAGAAAGCCGTGGTAGACTTTGTGCACTCCAACCTCATTTGCCGCTTTGGCATTCCTGCAATTATTATTACAGACAATGCAGCTAACTTGAACAGTCGCCTGATGGAGGAGGTATGTGAACAATTCAAGATAACGCATAGAAACTCAACTCCCTATCGGCCAAAAGCCAATGGTGCTGTCGAGGCAGCAAATAAGAACATCAAGAAGATTTTGAGAAAGATGATTCAAAGCTCCCGGCAATGGCATGAAAAGTTACCCTTCGCATTACTTGGGTATCGCACCACAGTACGTACATCAATTGGAGCAACACCGTACTTGTTAGTTTATGGTACCGAAGCAGTCATACCTGCAGAAGTGGAAATTCCTTCACTCCGGATAATCGTTGAGGCGGAGATTGAGGACAGTGAATGGGTTAAAACCCGACTAGAGCAATTGTCATTAATTGATGAAAAACGGATGGCCGCGGTTTGTCACGGACAGCTGTACCAACAAAGAATGGCCCGTGCCTATAATAAGAAAGTGCGTCCCAGGAATTTTAAAGTGGGACAGCTGGTACTCAGACGCATTCTCCCTCATCATCAGGAAGCAAAAGGGAAGTTTGCCCCTAATTGGAAAGGTCCATACATCATCCGGAAAATATTGCCAAGAGGAGCACTGTATCTGGGAGACATCGAAGGGAATGATCCTGATACAGCAGTCAACGCAGATGCGGTAAAAAGGTACTACGTCTAATCCTCATTCGGCGATGGCTTTTGTGCAATTGAGATGACGAAGGCTTTTCTTCTCGCTATCCAAACACTATCAACCCTTTGTAAACCCATTTGAGCCGGTTACTCTCCTTTGGCTACCCTCTTTGGAACCCGGAAGTACGAAAAGAAAAGAAAAAGAAAAAGAAAAAGGAAAAAAAAAGAGAGAAAAAGAAAAAGAAAAAGAAAAAAAAGAAAAAAAAATATATGAAAAAAAAAAAAACCTACTTATTCCCAACTACATTGCCCACTCAATGACTTGCCCACTCAAGGTTTACTGAGTGGGGTGGTAGTCAATTAGCATCTACTGCCACGGCTATTAACAGCTTGATATCGTACTTTCCATAGACATGAGTGCCGTCTATGGATATTACAGGGCGACAATGCGAAAAACCATCAATTGCTGGTTTAAACGCCCAGAACACGTAATTGAATATATATTCTGGTTTACCTGCACTTCGCTCAAGCTTCCACTCAACAACCGTCCCGGGGTTAAAATGCTGTAGTGCAGCCATGTACCTAGGCAGATCTGCAAATGACTTATCCCAGTTACCATACACTATTTCAAACGCTCGTTTGCGCCCGAGAAATGCCTTTCTGTTAGTAATGGTATGGCCATGTTCCTGCTGGACTGATGTAATGCACTCTTTGATTTTATACCTTATGGACTGTTCGATGTGTGGAATAAGAACAAGAGAAATCAAGTCAATATCCAAGTTGAAGTGATTCCCGTTGAATGTGTCCATTTCGCATGTGTGGGTGGGAATGTATTTACCCATTTTTCACATACCTGTCTTCTTCTTGGTCGCACGCAACATCCAATTACATGGCCAAAACCACCTGCGGCAAACAACCTTGTATACCGTCGGACTTGACTCCCATACCTGCATCTCATGACACTCTTTTACGTTGTGCATTTTACAAGCCCTGCTTAGGCGCGCTTTATCAGGAAAAAACATCCCCTTTGCAAGTACCGTTGGTCTAGACTCATCCCACATTGCTGTCCGAATTTTATCAATATCCCTTGTGAGAGCTTCCACATCCGGCACGGCTGGCAAGTTATCAATGTAAGGAATCTCTCTTGAATGAAACGGCACTTCGGACTCATACACACTTCGTCTAGGGGGGTCTCTCTTCAAATCAGGTCCTTCCTCCTCATCCTCTGCATCACCATCCTCACGAGCAAAGGGTGTCTCATCCCCGGATTCATCCGCATTGTTATCGTAATCACTGTTCTGTTCCTGACTCTGTGCATCTGCCAGGTCCCGATGTAATACATCATTTTCGGGCAATTGAGTGAGTTCAACTTGCTCGTTTTCACTGCACAACCAACAAAAATATAAGCTACTAAATTAATAAATGATTTTCATATTTTGCGTAAATCACTTCACTTACAAGTCGTAATGTGATAAAATTCCATGATGGACGTTATCAATTAGGTGATGACTACCGGATGGGCCACTTGTAAAATTCATATCCGGCCGGTACCCCCTATTAAATATGTGAGCGTTAATACAAATTCAATACAACAAATATATACATAATTAACACAAATGAAAATTGAAATTTACCACTCGTCTTGTGAGTTATGGAAAGTAGGGTATAAATTATTTTCTCGCTGCTCATTCACCGGCGGTGATAAGTTTAAATCAAAGATAACTCTTTCATCCGGAACTTGTCCGGCAAAAACTGTTCCAGAATAACCCCCCGATGACTGGGGGTTATCTCTACTACGCACAACCTCATTTTTTGGAACGTCTTCGACCTTCACGTACATCTCCAACATTGTGATTACAAGAAAATCCCGACATTCGTCCGGAGTCCTCAAAAAGTCACTCAAAGTTTCATCATCGTCGATGTTAAACTCCGAGTAAAAAGCAACCCCTTGCGGAGTGACGGAATAAGGATATCTTCCGGTTACTTTAAGTATCACCGAACGTTTTCTCACACTCATTTTTTTGCATAACAACGATATCAATGTATCGTACTCCATTGTCAGTGGCAATTTAACATGACACTTAGCAGGTAAACTGTAGCCCACAGAGTTATTCTCCATCACAACCTCACCACCCCAATATAATGAAACTCTTATCCTACGCTCTTCAGACATAATAAAAAAATGCTGGAGAATTTAACAACAACAGTCGTTTCAACAAGAGTTAAAAAATTTTTTGAATGCATTTCTATGCGATTCTAACCTCTTTATATAGAAAATGGAGAGCCGTGAAGATTTTTTTTTACATATATAGCGCCAAATAAGTTGGCACTATACGCTTTTGAATTATTGTACTCTGCTATTATTGCTGGGATCAGGAAAAAAAAGGGTATAACGCCAGGTTTTCTGGCGCTATATCACTGTGTCAGTATAACGCCAGAAAACCTGGCGCTATATATTAATGGTGCAGTTACCGTTATTATATAGCGCCAGGTTTTCTGGCGTTATATATATTATGGTCACTTTTTTTTTTACCCTTATTTGTGTTTTTAAGTCCAAAATAACATTTTGATTCCGGGCTCAGAAATAGAGGGAGTATACTTTCCAATGTTTCATAAACAAGACTTGCTAGAATAATGAACACGGGTAGTTAAGGTACAAGTACAGGTTATTTGCATGTGGGATGGTCACTGGTCAGGCCTAAATTTGATACGGAATTTGAGGTAGGCCACACTTGGCTATAATTACGCATTAAAGTTTTATCGGAGCAGTTGGAAAAGTCATGTTTTTGTTTTGTACCAACGGCACCTTTCCATGGTTCTTCTCTCTTTACTACAGTATAAACTACTAACGACAATTTTGGGACCCATTATTATCCTCAACCAGCCCCTCTATTGAACGAAAGAATTCAAAGGAAATAAAATTAATAAAGGAAAAGAAATGAAAAAGAGTAATAATAAAGCAAATTATTATAAACCCAGTCTTTCAAACTTTTTGGCTCAGCGTTATATGTGAGCAATCAGAGGCGGATCTAAGATTTCTATTATAGGAGTGCACCAACTTTTTTGGACCACCGGTGCCAACAGTTAATATTATATCAATTTTAAAAAATATGTACATAAAATATCTAATTTTATGGAGACATTATAGGTTCACGTGCCCCATATTTTTGCATGTAAATCGGCCTCGGTGAGCAATCCACTATTCCTTTGGGAGTCCTTGAATTTGTGAACAACTTATACTTAAATCATAATGTGAATAATAATTGGATTATTTAGCCGATATATCTTTCTTGCTAGATATTTCGTTTATTTGATTAAAAAAATATACAAATGTAATATAAAATATGTGTTTGATTTTACATGATAAACTTGGATAAACTTTCATCTTCAATTTTAACATGATTTTCTTTAAGGACTTTGTAAAAAGAGTATATGGAGAAGAACGTCTTTGTTATTCTATTATTTTATCCTACGATTAGCAATCACAAGATTGTTATCTAATATTGAATGTGATATAAAAATAATATTAAAATAGTGGTATAAATAATTTCAAAATATATTGAATCGGAAAATTCGATCTAATTCAAAATTAAATATTCTCATATTTATTCTTGAATTATTATCCTTTAGACGTTTAGAATTGTCATTAATTCAGTAGTTTAAACTTCAAATCACTCCGTGGGAAACGTCAAATCTTAATCAGAAAAGTTCAATGAATGATGGTCAAAGATATGTCCACAAACAAGTAGAGTAAAATGAGTTTGTCGGTTAGTTCATGGTAGTTTATAATTTGCACATACACCAAAGTAAATTATGAGTATACTTCTCAATTTTAGGCAGCTTTCGTTGTCAAAATTCGAATGGCGAAATACACTACGCTTTTTTAATTAATTCTCTTTCACCAACCTTGTTCATGATATCCTAAAAATATATACTCTCCGTCTAAATTTATGTGAACTTATTTTACTAGGTATGAAATTTAAAAAAAAAAAAAAAGAACGAAGATTTTTAAACATGTGATGTAAATTGAGGCACATATATTTTGTGTGACTATAAATCATTGCATAAAGATTAATTATTTTTAAATAGGAAAATGAGTCATTTTTTTTGCATGTACTAAAAAGAAAATATGTTCACATAAATTTAAACGGACGAGTAGTGCTTAATAATGTAACTTGAGTACAATTGAAATTTAACAACCTTACGTATAATTTGATCAAACAGACTATAACAACCTACTAGTCAAGTAACATTAAAACTCTCAATGATAACAACCTAATCAAGTAACATTTTCACCACAAGTTGGAAAGCAAGCAACGTTGGGTAAACTTGGCCAGCCATTGCGATCAGCCCATGTAAAGAGAAGTGCAACACACTATATTCAGAGGCGGATTCAGGATTTAAACACTATGCGTTCAACTTTTAAGATTTTTAGTATTGAACCCATTATATTTGTAAAATTATAGGTTTATATCTACTACTTTTGCAATTTTGATTAATTTTTATATATACATTTTTATTCCGTATCAAAGCTATGGGTTCAATTGAATCCGTCGATAGAACGCTACATACGCCCCTGACTATACCTGTTGCGGCCAAACGCACACGCAAGTATACGCGGTCGTCAAGTAATAAAGTGACTAAAAGTCGGATGTCGATCCCACGAGGACTTGTGATTAACTATTAACTAAATTAAACTATCCTAATTATCTATACAAGAATTAAACCTAGAAGTATTTGATTATAAACTAATTAAATAAATAAAAAGAAATAATGAACTTTTAACAGAGAGAAAGAGCTGATTTTTATGATGTCAATGTAATGAAAACAATCTAGGGTTATGGGCTATCTAACATTCCTATTGTATTCTTCAATTGAATTGACTAACTAATTTGTCTAGTTTATTGGTTGACAGGGTTAATATTGCTCATAAGAATCTGTCGAGTTCTTACTCGCCTATTCAAGCTAACCTAACGCCTATATATCTATGGAGTTAGAATCAACAAGAACGCATTTATAATTCCTGTAAATCAACCAAGCAAGGCAATTAGGTATATGTCTATTCTAACCGCGAATCCGTTCCCCGAGGCCCGGGTTCAAGAACTTGCTCTACTCAATCCTATATGCAATCTAGAATTCCCACTTTCGAGCTCAACTCTAGATTCATAGATAGTATTCAATTGGTGATCAAGCAATCAAATAATTAAGTGCAGGATTGAATAAATAAACCAATATGATAAACTAAGGAATCAAAATCAATATCCGAATAACAATAGTTATGAAAGAACCACAACCCTAGAACGTGAAGTTTAGCTCCACATAGACATGGTAGCAAAAACAACAAATCATACAAAGAAACATAAAAATTACTAAGTTGGTGGAAGAAAAGATGAAACCCGGCCTCCACGGTGGCTCTGTGCTCTTCCTTGGTCAAAATTACTCTAAAAACGTTCTCTCATGTATATATACCAAGTAGGGTTGGGCCCAAACAATTATACCTTCTACAATATGAAAAAGGACACTTTTCCCGGGTGACTAGCGCGAGCTCGCGCGTTACTTCGCGCATAACTTCGCGCATCATTCTGCCTCAGCTCCCTAACACGCGCGACTTCGCGCATGAGTTCGCGTATTTTTCACCCTCTTCCGTTCCGAATTTGGAAAAACGTAAAACATGAAAGTTGTAGCCCTTTGTGTTAACTTTCCAACCATATATTGTGCAGCCAAAATGGAGTTCTGAGCAAAAAGTTATATCTATTTTACTAGGCAGTGCGCAATCTGCCTACTGAAGTCTTCGTTTGCTCTAACTATCATCCGTTGACCCGCCAACACGATGCCGGCTTAATTCCTTGAACTTTTACTCAAACTTTAAAGCTCCAAATCACTTGAATTCATTCCATAATATCTACATAGCTCGGAATCACTCCTACAAGGCATAAAACACACAGTTAGTGCAAAACACTAGCGATTAAAGCTCAAACTCAATTAGGCATAAATATAATATAATTTAGCATTAAAACATCAAAATGTAAAGTAAGTAATGCACTAAAAATATGAAATTATAGCCAAACATCACTACCCACACTTAAACGTTGCTCGTCCTCGAGTCAACCAAAAATTTACTCTATCTTTTAGCACTTAACATCTTAACACATTTGGATCACACTACACCAACGACCATGGTTGATAGCAACAATTAAACTCTAACATATGGAACAATTCCCTTTTACTCATACTATTCTTAAAAATTATTTACAACAAAGAAAACATGCTCACAACAATCCTAGCCTCAAAAATCGACTCAATGTCACAATGCACTCTTGGCTTGAAAACCCAACGTCGTAGAAAAGTCTAATAACGTTACCTATCCCTCATGAAGCCATGTGCCCTAACAACTACAACAAGAGAATACATTGAACCCACACAATCAAATCTCATGATCAAATATAGTTTAAAGACTCATATATATATCAAAAGAAAATATCGCTCACCCTCACAAAAGAAGTCACATGCATGTAACTGGTATCATAGGCTTGCCCTTAATGTAAATCTCTACTAATGTATGCTCGCTCGATCTAAAATCAATTAGGACTTTTTCATGGTTGTAATGTGGGCTAAGGGACGGGTAGGATATATTTAGGAATAGTGACTAACCCTCCTAAGCACTTTAACACACCACATAATCAACTTTAAGCGCAAATTCTTCAATCCACTTTCACAAACAATATCACCCCAAAAATGCTCCCTTCTTCTTTAAACACTACATTAATTCATACCCACTAGCAGGAACAAGACAACAATGTATTCATCTCTATTTTCCCTTCTCTTTTGCTTTCAGATTTTTCTTCTTTTATTTTGCCTTTTCAATTTCCCCTAGTGGTGTATTTTTTTTTACAAAAATAAGTGCACCCTTCTTTTTTTTTATTGGTTCCACTCAAAAGCCACCCCACGCTAGTCCCTTCTTACTTCTTTTAGCACTCATCTCACAATTAAAGTGCTTTAAGAGGAAAATGATCAAAAATATCAATTAAGAACAAAAAGGATATATGCTTGCAATATGGGTGCCAAACAAAAGTCTATAGGCTCAAAAGGGTTAACTAGGGATATAATTTATCTGTGGTAAGCAATTAAGCTCAAAAAGATCAAAGAAAGCCTAAAATCCTTTTTCAAACGAGCATCACCTAATATTTCGCTTCGACTCATAAACCGGGCAAGTTCTAGACACAAGTACAATACATGGACTACACAAAAATGTCACCACACATGGTACATGACTCACTAAGGACAGTCTCATTCCAACTCTCAGACAAATGCAAGTATTCACGGAGCCACGAGATATTAAGCATTAAGCACAAAGTGAACACAAGTAAAGAAAACGAGACATAGGCATCACAAGACATGCTATCCAACTAAGCAAGGCATTATCAATAATTTCAAATCATAGGGAAGATACTACACATGCCAAAACCTAAATATGCTACTATCAAACAAGTCAAGGGCGCCTAGGTTCATCATTCTTCCTCCATTTATTCCCTAAATTCTAATCTACTCTAAAAATAAAAAAAATACTACTACCCGGTTCAAACTACATCCCATGGAAAAGAACCGTTACACAAAGAAAAACCATGGGGGATTATTAGAAACTAAAAGACATATTTTTGAATTTTTTTGTTTAGACTTTAATCCCTCAAGAAAGCTGTCCACAAAATCCATCGTCGGAAAAAGTCCAAATTTTCTAAAAAAAATTCTTTTTTCATTTTTTTAAACACAACTAACTACACTAAGAAAAATACTACAACAAATCTAGGATAGCATAGAAAATCACCCAGACAATCTCCTCACCCCACACTTAAAATTGTGCAATGTCCTCAATGCACTGAAAATAATAAGAGGGTAAAAGAAACTCCCTGGTAGGCCAAAGGACGAAGAATTAACAGCTCACGGGATACTCAGACTTCTCCCAGGTATGATCCCTTGTGCGGGTACCTCACACTTAGTTTCAACCATCTGCACGCTTTTGCACATGCCTATTGACTTTGACTCCATGCTCTTACTCCTACAAAATACAAAAATAATACTACAAAAAAAATACAATAAAAAAAATGTAACACAATAAAATATAAAAAAAAGTAAACAAAAAAAAAAGAAAAAAAAATGGAATTGGGTTGCCTACCAACAAGCGCTTGATTTAACGTCGCGACACGACTGTGAGCACGTGATTTTTGCCACGCTTAAATTACTCCTATAAATTCCTTAGAGTTAGGATTTTTCTTTATTAATTGAACTAATTGCATAATTTTGTGCCTTGTTTGCATTTTTGTGTGCATTTTAGTTGCCATAATTCACAAAAAAAAAGTACAAAAATAGTATATTTGCATCTAGAATTTGACTTTATGTTTTTAGTCACTTAACATTACTAAAACAAGGAAAAAATAACAAAAAAAAATAGTCTTCTTACAATTTTACATTTTTTCACATTTTTCGATCTAGTTTCCTCTTAAATTAGGAATTAGTTAATTAAATATCATTTTAGATTTAATTTTGGGTCTTTTATTTTACATAATAAAATGAGAAAATACAAAAAAAATTAATAATAAGTAAAATACAAAAAATAAATACAAAAGGAAAAAGAAAGGAACAAAAAGAATTTAAAAAGAGCATGGTCTTAATAAAAGACCGAATTTTGGGCCAAAAATCAGAGGTTAGCCCAGATAAACCTTCAAATCCGGACTAAACCCCAAGCCCAATCCCAAAGATACCCGATCCAGATCCCCCCCTTCTCATAAAACGACGCCGTTTGGTATCAAGTTAATCCTAGCCGTCTAGGTTTGCTTGATCCAACGGTCGAGAAGTCCCTCCTCATTTAATATAAAAGTGTCAGATAGACCCCCTACCCCTCATTTACCATCTCAGACCACCCCTGATATCGCCGGCGTAGCACCACCACGTCCCCGCCGTCCGCCGCCGGCCGGAAATCGCCTCCGCCGGCGGCGATTCTCCAAACGACCCCAAATTCACACCACACCTTCCTCTTCATCTCCCCAGTCCATATCTGGACTTATTTTCTTCCAAAGCTCATCCCAACTCTCCAAAATCCCAAACCCTAGCGCCGCCTCTGCCGTGTCCGGCGGCGCCACCACTCAATCCTCACCAAATTTTCACCGTAGGATCTTCTCCACCCCCACATCACAGATTCACACTCCTTTTGCCCCAAATCTTAGCCAAGATCCGCGAATCTAAAATTCAAGTTAANAGTCAGAATTTCAAGGTATCCTGTCAAGACTCGTGGTTGGATTTTGGCTGGTTTGCTAGGTATTCCTATTCGTTCTTTTAATTCATTATGTATTTTGTTTCCTTAGGTATTTCTTCTCCTTCTTTTTTGTTTGTTTTGTTTCTGATTTAGCTTTAGGTTTTTCCATGTTTGAAAATCTTTGCTCAATCCATGATTAGTCGACTGTGTAGATACTCTTCTTCTTCCTAATCCTGTTCTTTATTTGTTTAAGTATAAGTCATTTGTAGTTTGTAAGCGTTAATGATATAGGTTAGTCTAATTACTGAATAAGGTAGTATTAACTGCCCCTTTTCCTTTATTTCTGGATTTAATTCGAACTGCTAGGATTGGATTTGGTATGGGACTGATGTATTGGGTTAATTTCAGAAGGGATTTTGAAAGCCAAAGAAAGTAGGCCAGCCCAGTTGGGGTTTAAACAATTGAGTCACTTGACCCATGAGTTGAAGTTGGGTTAGTTATCCAAAGTAAAATGCAGTAGTTGATGAGGGTAATTGGGGTAATACACTTAGGGAATTTTCAATAACTAAGTCGAGAAGCCCCTAGAAGCTTCTAGTTTGGGGCTTGAACAACTTTTTTTAATTCTTAGTAACATTACTTGGGCAGTAAGTCAGTCCTTTAAGGACTTATTAGCTAAAATTTGAAAATAAAAGAGGGACTTAGGGTGTAAAGTAAAAGTTTGAAATTTGCCCTAATTTTGCCTATAAAAGGCAGTACTCCTGCCTTGCAAAAGAAGTTTTTTAGAGGTCCAGAGATCTGAAATTTGAGATTCAAAGTTTAGAGTCTAGAAATCTGAAAATTTGAAATCTAAATTTAGAAGTTCAAAAATTTCAAAATCTGAAAGCTTGAAGTCCTGAAAGCTTACTGTTCCATTGAGTTATTTAGGTTGATTTTGAGGTTTCCAAATTCTAAATCAAATCTCCATCCCACCCGAGGTTGAAAAATGGCATGAGTTTCCTTGTGCTGCTAGTATTTGAGGTTCTAGAGGTCCTAGGGCTATTTCGAGTTAATTTGGGTCACTCAAGCTTGGTTTGGTGCTTGCTAGAGTTATTTGATTGAAACTAATTTCTGGATTGCTTGATACCGTTTCCTGGGTTTGAAATTGGCTTTAAACTGTTGCTGGCTGCTGTGTACTGCTGCTGACTTTTCCTTCTTGTTTGCCTCAAATTCCAGGTACTTGTTTCAGCCTCAAATGACTTATGAATGTGAGTCTGATATATAATCAAATTGGAAGAAGAATTGAAGTGCAAGCTGTACTTTACCTTTGTTTAAATATAATTCAATTTTGTATTCATTTGGACACTATATCATGTACATTGATAGGACTGTGTGGACTGTGATTTAACCGAACTGTTATATGCTATAGAACCATATAAATGCTCTGTTGAACAGTGTTAGGCTCAATTCGTGTTAGTCCTGTTATTATGTTTGATAATCAAACTCAAAACATGATGTTAGCTTGATGAAATTAGTCAGTTCATCACAAGGTTTCGTTTGTTACATTGTTTATTCAAAATTAGAGAGGACATCAGTGACTACTCCTGAATTTACCTGTCCATAATTTAGATGTTAAAATGCAGGCTGTTCAATTTCCAGGTTATTATTATGCATTTCACTTGAATTGTACACGATTGCCTAGTTTTAAAATTAATGGATCTCCTATTACCATAACTGTAAAAAGGAGTTTAATAGGCCAAATTGAAGTCAATATTGCATTTCGATTAATTCACAAAGTAAAGTCGGACATCCTGTGTCTGGTGAGACTTGGGCTTGGTCACGTGATAAAAGCCCAATTACAAATTAGCTTCATAAACTGGAGCATAGCATAACTCCACAAATACAATTCACTCTCAATTTGGGCCCCTGAATAGGCCCACTGTTTGATGGACTCTCGTCCAAACTATGCTGAAATTCATTATTGTGGAATTGGTTTAGAGGCCCTACTTCATAGTTTAATATAATATAAATTTGGGCTTTCGAGTTAGGTGGTGGGTTCAAATTAAAAGGCTTGTCCTCTTGTTTGAACCCGGACTTGAACTCGAAGCTTGAATCTTAGAACATTAATTAATTAGGCCCTTTAGAGACAAAACTAAATAGAAAATCATAGGTCACTTTAGGATTGGCCTTTAAATAAAAAGTGGGACGAGCCTCGCCAAATAAAAATGCATAAATTGCGGGGCCCTCATTAAATGCTTTATTAAAAATATTTTAGAAATTCGGGACATGCCATTTAGCGAATTCTCATGGCTTTCCGCAAAGATAATAATACGCTAGTCACTTTAGGCGCGAATTTTAATAATATTACTTTCCTAAACTCGGGTGTGCATTTCATGCGACCCAAATCCAAATCCCAAAACGTTGAATAAGAGGTGTCGAGGATCCGGGTGCATTTCATGTAACGTGATCCAAAAACACACTCTTAAACGGCGTTCACTTTCGTAAAAAATAACTAAAAGCGGTAAATAATCTTAAAAATTGCATTGTAGGTTGGAATATGTATAAAAATCAGATTTTAGCCATTTATAGTAATTTAAGCGACCGTGCTAGAACCACGGGATCCGGGGGTGCCTAATACCTTCCCTCGGGTCAACAGAATTCCTTATTCAGAATTTCTTGTTCGCAGACTCCAACTGGGAAGTCGAAATTTTCCTCGATTTGGGATTCAATTTAAACCGGTGACTTGGGACACCAAAAGCCAATCCTTTCCCAAGTGGCGACTCTAAAAATAAATAAATAATCCCATTTGGAATAATGTCACTTTAAATGAAAAAACTCCCTTATACATTTATCCTTCGGGGTAGGTGTGTAAAAAAGGAGGTGTGACAGCTTTGGCGACTCTGCTGGGGATACGAACCCAGAATTTTGATTCAGGGTTCAAGAATTCGAGCTTAGTATAATTGTTACATTTGGCTTTATTTGATTTCTCTACATGTTCCATGCTATATGTGCTAAATATTTTACCGCTTTGATATTTGTTGAACTGTATATATAAGCTGTCGCGAATCCCTTCCTCTTTCTGGTCTTCTACATCATGGAGAAGGGTGCACTTCGTGTAGCTTCTCTTCTGTTTAGAGTCTTTCCCAATTTAGAACGAGGTTTGGATAAGTTGCAAAGCCGGCGGAGCTTCTGTATCCCCGGTACGCTGCCTCCCCCTCGGCTCGAGTTGTCCGCTCAGGTAAGCCAGGTCTAGACCAATAAACCTAGGATTTAAACCTAGAAGAACAAAAACTCATGCCGGATCCCTAGTAGGACGTTTGTTTGCATCATGTGAATTTGACTTAGGGGACTCAACACAGGGGTTGGGTCCGTCTAGGACAGGTGACCTAAAATGAATTGACCATCCTGATGCATCTTACGTGCTATTTGCGCATTTATTTGCTCGGCTTTGCATGTTGACTGGCTTGTCTAAATGAGTGAATTATGAAAATAAGCAGTGTTAGGACTAAGTGAGGGTAACCATTTGTTCTGAAAAAACCCCAATGCCCAAATAGTACCGAAATGCTGCCGGACTTTTTTTTGAAAAATGAAAAAGAGAAAAAGAAAAATATTTGGAAAAATAGAAAGAAAATTATGGTTCAAAATAGTTTTGATTTTGGCAAATCTGCCCGAACTACGCTGGTTTGATTCTCACCGGGTGTGAGATACGTAGGCAACCCTCATCGGGTCCAACCTCCCTTTTGCAAAAATAGCCAAAAATGTCAAAATTTTAATTTTTGTCAAAAAATAAGACGGGTGATGCCATTCTTGTTTTAAAACAAGCCGAATGTCCCCAAAAGGACGCCGGAAGGCTGTTTTTGCAAGAACAGCCACCCTGAGTCATTTTAAATGGTTTGCGGGCACAGCCTTAAAATCTTCCTCCCAGAAATGGTGAAAGGCCGTATCTGCAAAACCAAGTCCTTGTTTTTCTAGATAAAGATGCAAAAATAGCCACTTTTTCCTTTTAAGTCAAAACAAGTTATTAAAATACTCCTTAGATGTCTTTCTTTCATAAATAAAAAATCTAAAATAAAAAAAAATACAAATTTTGAAAATTGAGTCCCTGCTTAAAAATCCAAAACATTTCGTAAAAGTCCCTTTTTCGAAAGTAAGAGGCAACTTTCAAAATCAAAAAAAAAAGGAAAGAAAAAAAAAACAAATATATTTCTTTTTACTTGTCTGATTCATGCGGGGTCATGATACGTAGGCAATCTCCATAGGATTCGACCGTAACCCTAAAAGAAAAATACGAGGGAAGGAAATAAAAGAAAAACAAGAGAGGAAAAGAAACGCAAAAAGAGAAAATAAGGAATCGAGAGAAAGACCATGGCAAAAGAAAAGGGAAAAGCAGAAAATGAAAAACAGAGGGAAAAGAAAAATGAGAGAAAAATAGAAAGAGAAAGAAAAGCAAGAAAAACAAAGAGCAGAAATCGAAAGAAGAGAAAATAGAAAAAGAAAAGCCGGGATGATGCATGCAACCAGTGCAAACAAGTAGACATCCGTTTAACTGTATAGGTGCATCACACCCCAATGTGCGATTACCTGTCTGTTACTTGTCTCAAACTAACCGTGTGTTGCTGTCAATTCCAGCCTAGCTTTTAGAAATGGTGGTTGGTTGTGGTAAGCTGGCATCGCATCAATACTTTACCAGATCGAAAGGAAGTGTGAAAATGTCTACAGAAATGACTTTGCCCGCAATTCCCATCTCTGAGGACAACCCTATCTCGGGGATCCCGGCATCTGAGTTTGTCACAGCTGAGGAAAATCGGGTATTGCGCCTGCGACTCATGGAAATGTGGGATGCTTGGAACAATGGAAAGGAACCCCCAAGCACCATCCCCGGATTCCCGGGCTATTTCCTAGATCTGGGGGTGCTACTGCTGTCCCCATCAGTCGACCAAACACTCCTTTGGGGCAACCTACCATAACTGCTCATTTCCTAGGAACACCTTCTGAGGTTCGCCCCTAGGTGTTCCGATCCGGAGCTGCTCCCAACATCTTCACGGCTTCACCTTGTTCCGCAACAACACAACCATCACTACCCAAGCATGCTTTCGCCCCCTCGGTCTTCACATTCCAAAATCCCGTCTTTCAGGCTGACCCCCCTCATTATCCTCAATATACTTACTCTCAGCCACCACCGTACGAGCTTACACCGGGGCAAGACAAAACCCCCAAAGCACCAGAGCAAGATGAGATGGCAAAGAGAATGAGAAGCCTCGAGCAGAGCTTAAAAAATATGCAAAGCTTGAGCGGGCAAAAGAGTGTCTCCTATACAGACCTGTGTATGTTCTCGCATGTACATTTGCTCTCAGGGTTCAAAACACCAAAATTTGAAAAGTATGACGGGCACGGCGACCCTATTGCTCACTTGAAGAAGTATTGTAATCAGCTACGGGGGGCCGGTGGCAAAGAAGAATTGTTGATGGCATATTTTGGAGAAAGCTTAATCGGCATTGCCTCAGAGTGGTATATGGATCAAGACATCTCACGTTGGCATATCTGGGACGATCTTGCTAGAGACTTTGTTCGACAATTTCAGTACAACATAGACATTGCGCCAGACAGGAACTCCTTGGCGAATCTAAAGAAGAAACCCTCAAAGAGTTTTTGAGAATATGCAATTAAGTGGCGCGAACAGGCATCAAGAGTGAAGCCT
>NC_031989.1:72599737-72602982 GCF_001879085.1 Nicotiana attenuata | reverse complement strand
GGCCAGTAATCGGGATGATCTGTGAGGACAGAGAATTCGATCCAGCCTTAAAAGCTATAATTGCTATCGCCGATGCAGAAAGAAAGCCCAAGGTGGCCCCGAAGCAAGAGAAAGGGGAAAAGAAGAGCAAAATCACCAAGACAGCCAGAAAAGAAAGTTGATTTGAAAGGAACACAAATGTACATACCCAAGCAAGCCTATGTGGTGCGGGGGACAATCAAACCACCTCGGCTGAGTGAGCCAGTGGTTATTGGACGCGTACCACAGAAGCCTATGACGAACCCTGCTGCGGTACCATGGAATTATCATCAGACGGTGGTCACGTACAAGGGTAAAGAGATCTTGGGAGAGCTGCTTGAAAACCCCCATGTTGAGAAGTATTCAAATGTAGAGGAGGTAAACAATGCCACCGGAAGGCGTTTCTCGCCTAAGAAGCCTGTGAGTGCTGAGGAAGCAGAAGTGTTCTTCCAAAAAATGAAAATGGCTGATTATGAGGTGGTACATTTGTATGAAACTTTTGTCAAGCCTAAGTACAGTAAAGTGGAAGATGATAAGGTTTTCACGGCTGAAGAAATTGAGGAAATACGTGGGGCAATGCGCTACGAAACCCACATGGTCCAGCCGGGAGAGGGCACTAGCACCGCTGAGGTGCTCTACATGGGACCAGATGCTAAACTCCAAAATTGGAAGGCTACGCCATTCCCGATCAGGCGGGAGTCCCGGTAGACCTGTCCTGCTACTTTTTCTGCATCCCGAGTTATTCTAGGGTGTAACTCGGATGTTTCCTGTAGTTTTCTTGTCTTTAAATTCCCGAATGTGGACCCTGTTATCTTCAAAATTCCAAAAATAAAATGAAATCAAAACTTCTTCGTTCATTTTTCTTTCTGATTTTGCTATTTTTCTCCTTCATTTTCTTCTCTTTAGTTCTAATAATGCAGCTTTAAATAACATGACATGCTTGCGGACTTCATGCCTAGATCCCAAAACGCTGTCAGATTTCGAAATCATGAATCAAGAGTCGAGATGCAAAGAAGGTGACCTTGAGGAAATAAAACAAAGAATTGGAACAATTGAAGGAAAATTGGTTCGCGGTTTGGAAAGGTCCATACATTACAACAAAAGAGTGTGCTGTACTCAGGGCACATCCGGGCAGTTGTACCAACAAAGAATGGCCCGCGCTTACAACAAGAAGGTGCCTCCCAGGAATTTTGAAGTGGGACAACTCGTGTTAAGACGCATTCGCTCTCATCACCAGGAAGCAAAAGGAAAATTCGCTTCTATTTGGAAGGGTCCATACATCATCCGAAAAATATTGCCGAAAGGAGCATTGTATTTGGACGATATCAAAGGAAATGATCCCGAAACAGCTGTGAATGCAGATGCAGTAAAAGGTACTATGTCTAGGCTCTCTGCGGTGTTGGTTTTTGTGCAATTGAGATGACGAAGGCTTTCCTTCTCGCTATCCAAACACTATCAACCCTTCGTAAACCCATTTGAGCCGGTTACCCTTCTTTGGCTACCCTCTTTGGAACCGGAAAGTATTATCGAAAAAAAAGAGAAAAAAAAAGAAAGGGAAAAGAAAATATGATGGAAAAAGAGAAAAAGAAAAAAAAGAAAAAAAGAAAAGAAAAAGAAAATATGATATGATGAAAAAAAAATAAAAACAAAATTATTTCCCTGAACTACGTTTGACTTGATTCTGAAAGGATACGTAGGCAGCCTCTCGCTGAGGTTCAGTCACACCAAAACAAAAAATCCCAATTTCCCCAAAAAATAAAACTGGGGCAGATGATATAATGGTTCGGCCATGAATCCGCCGAAATGGTTCAAAAGTTGTAGTTCCGTCCAAAATCCTTTTTACCCCAAAACCTTGTCCAAGTCCTTCCGATTAATTGGCAAAGGCAGGGAAGTGGAAAACGTTTGTTGGAATCTGGCACAATGCAAATTGAGAGAAATAAAATGAGAGAGTCTTATCGGTGAAAACCTTCGGGCACCATAAGGCGATGGTGAGAAGAGAAAATGAAAATGCGAGAGTCCGCTTAGTGAAAACTCGCAAAGTGCACTATCGGGCGACGGTGAGAAGAGAAATGAGAGAGGTCGATTAGCGAAAACCTGCAAAGGGCGCTGTCGACCGAAAAGAAGACACCTCATTACTAAAAGAGTCCTGGCAAGTTTCCCTGGTTTTGAAATACGGATCAATGGGTTCGCGAGAAGCTGGAAAGTTTGTGTGGGTCGGGCGTCCAGTCCAAGAGCATGTCATGTTCATTTGAAGCCAGCATGCACCCCAGATAAGTCCTTCTTTTCCCCCCGAAAGGGACACTTCTGTTTAAAATCATATGCTTGCCTTTTGCATACTTTTTCTGCGAATCTCTTTCGGTTTAACTCTGATTACATAACTAGTACAAAGAAAAGGTGGCAGGACCGGCTTCACAGGGCTCCGCCTGGTCAGAGTCGAAGAAAATACCAAGCCTCAGCGAGTGCGTCAGGCCAATCCCGACTGACCATGGTGGTTGATGCTTTCAAAGCAAAAACATTGGAAAAGAAAGGAAGTCAAAGGCAAAGGTCCCAAGGGTAGAATAAAGTGAAAAGGCTAGAGCCCACACGGGCGAGTCATCATGAAGTCCTAAGGCTGAACCCGGACGGTTTGAAAAGAGATTCACCCTCAAGGCAAATGAGCAGCAAAGTTCTCAACGGAAATGGGGCCGGGATCAAGCAATTGAGATGATCAAGGCCACAAAACCAACCACCGTTTCAAACTAACAAATTGTTCTTTGTTGAAAACAGGTCTAATTCGAAGCAACCGTGCAAGAAGCAGGTGCAATCCAAAAGGAAATAAAATGCGCAAGCGCTAAAACAGCTTTGCAGCAGGAAAACGACCAAAAAGGAAGTTTCCCCCCAAAATTCTTTCATGTGTTTTGCTAAATAAAAAGGAAAACTTATAAAGAGGAAAACAAAAGAAAAAGAAAGGAAAAAAATAATAATAAAAATGAAAATCCCAAAAGAAAAACAAATCATGGTAGCATAGGATCCCATTCCTTAAATATCCCGGCCAAAAAATCGAGGACCCTTTTCTTTCAAAATCCCGGCCAAAAAACCGAGGATCTCCCGCCCAAAAAATCGAGAAGCCTTTTATTTCCAAATCCCGGCCAAAAAACCGAGGATCTCCCGGCCAAAAAACCGAGGAGCTTTTTCTTTCCAAATCCCGGCCAAAAAACCGAGGATCTCCCGGCCAAAAAACCGAGGAG
>NC_031989.1:72591144-72597255 GCF_001879085.1 Nicotiana attenuata | reverse complement strand
AGTCAGAATTTCAAGGTATCCTGTCAAGACTCGTGGTTGGATTTTGGCTGGTTTGCTAGGTATTCCTATTCGTTCTTTTAATTCATTATGTATTTTGTTTCCTTAGGTATTTCTTCTCCTTCTTTTTTGTTTGTTTTGTTTCTGATTTAGCTTTAGGTTTTTCCATGTTTGAAAATCTTTGCTCAATCCATGATTAGTCGACTGTGTAGATACTCTTCTTCTTCCTAATCCTGTTCTTTATTTGTTTAAGTATAAGTCATTTGTAGTTTGTAAGCGTTAATGGTATAGGTTAGTCTAATTACTGAATAAGGTAGTATTAACTGCCCCTTTTCCTTTATTTCTGGATTTAATTCGAACTGCTAGGATTGGATTTGGTATGGGACTGATGTATTGGGTTAATTTCAGAAGGGATTTTGAAAGCCAAAGAAAGTAGGCCAGCCCAGTTGGGGTTTAAACGATTGAGTCACTTGACCCATGAGTTGAAGTTGGGTTAGTTATCCAAAGTAAAATGCAGTAGTTGATGAGGGTAATTGGGGTAATACACTTAGGGAATTTTCAATAACTAAGTCGAGAAGCCCCTAGAAGCTTCTAGTTTGGGGCTTGAACAACTTTTTTTAATTCTTAGTAACATTACTTGGGCAGTAAGTCAGTCCTTTAAGGACTTATTAGCTAAAATTTGAAAATAAAAGAGGGACTTAGGGTGTAAAGTAAAAGTCTGAAATTTGCCCTAATTTTGCCTATAAAAGGCAGTACTCCTGCCTTGCAAAAGAAGTTTTTTAGAGGTCCAGAGATCTGAAATTTGAGATTCAAAGTTTAGAGTCTAGAAATCTGAAAATTTGAAATCTAAATTTAGAAGTTCAAAAATTTCAAAATATGAAAGCTTGAAGTCCTGAAAGCTTACTGTTCCATTGAGTTATTTAGGTTGATTTTGAGGTTTCCAAATTCTAAATCAAATCTCCATCCCACCCGAGGTTGAAAAATGGCATGAGTTTCCTTGTGCTGCTAGTATTTGAGGTTCTAGAGGTCCTAGGGCTATTTCGAGTTAATTTGGGTCACTCAAGCTTGGTTTGGTGCTTGCTAGAGTTATTTGATTGAAACTAATTTCTGGATTGCTTGATACCGTTTCCTGGGTTTGAAATTGGCTTTAAACTGTTGCTGGCTGCTGTGTACTGCTGCTGACTTCTCCTTCTTGTTTGCCTCAAATTCCAGGTACTTGTTTCAGCCTCAAATGACTTATGAATGTGAGTCTGATATATAATCAAATTGGAAGAAGAATTGAAGTGCAAGCTGTACTTTACCTTTGTTTAAATATAATTCAATTTTGTATTCATTTGGACACTATATCATGTACATTGATAGGACTGTGTGGACTGCGATTTAACCGAACTGTTATATGCTATAGAATCATATAAATGCTCTGTTGAACAGTGTTAGGCTCAATTCGTGTTAGTCCTGTTATTATGTTTGATAATCAAACTCAAAACATGATGTTAGCTTGATGAAATTAGTCAGTTCATCACAAGGTTTCGTTTGTTACATTGTTTATTCAAAATTAGAGAGGACATCAGTGACTACTCCTGAATTTACCTGTCCATAATTTAGATGTTAAAATGCAGGCTGTTCGATTTCCAGGTTATTAGTATGCATTTCACTTGAATTGTACACGATTGCCTAGTTTTAAAATTAATGGATCTCCTATTACCATAACTGTAAAAAGGAGTTTAATAGGCCAAATTGAAGTCAATATTGCGTTTCGATTAATTCACAAAGTAAAGTCGGACATCCTGTGTCTGGTGAGACTTGGGCTTGGTCACGTGATAAAAGCCCAATTACAAATTAGCTTCATAAACTGGAGCATAGCATAACTTCACAAATACAATTCACTCTCAATTTGGGCCCCTGAATAGGCCCACTGTTTGATGGACTCTCGTCCAAACTATGCTGAAATTCATTATTGTGGAATTGGTTTAGAGGCCCTACTTCATAGTTTAATATAATATAAATTTGGGCTTTCGAGTTAGGTGGTGGGTTCAAATTAAAAGGCTTGTCCTCTTGTTTGAATCTGGACTTGAACTCGAAGCTTGAATCTTATAACATTAATTAATTAAGCCCTTTAAAGATAAAACTAAATAGAAAATCATAGGTCACTTTAGGATTGGCCTTTAAATAAAAAGTGGGACGAGCCTCGCCAAATAAAAATGCATAAATTGCGGAGCCCTCATCAAATGCTTTATTAAAAATATTTTAGAAATTCGGGACATGCCATTTAGCGAATTCTCATGGCTTTCTGCAAAGATAATAATACGCTAGTCACTTTAGGCGCGAATTTTAATAATATTACTTTCCTAAACTCGGGTGTGCATTTCATGCGATCCAAATCCAAATCCCAAAACGTAGAATAAGAGGTGTCGAGGATCCGGATGCATTTCATGTAACGTGATCCAAAAATACGCTCTTAAACGGCGTTCACTTTCGTAAAAAATAACTAAAAGCGGTAAATAATCTTAAAAATTGCATTATAGGTTGGAATATGTATAAAAATCAGATTTTAGCCATTTATAGTAATTTAAGCGACCGTGCTAGAACCACAGGATCCGGGGGTGCCTAATACCTTCCCTCGGGTCAACAGAATTCCTTATTCAGAATTTCTGGTTCGCAGACTCCTCGATTTGGGATTCAATTTAAACCGGTGACTTGGGACACCAAAAGCCAATCCTTTCCCAAGTGGCGACTCTAAAAATAAATAAATAATCCCATTTCGAATAATATCACTTTAAATGGAAAAACTCCCTTATACATTTATCCTTCGGGGTAGGTGTGTAAAAAAGGAGGTGTGACAACGACGCCATCACTTTCACCACTTTTCCTTCCACTTTGAGGATATAAATTGCGCCCCCAATTTTGCATCAATTTTTCTGTCACGTTCATGAGGCGGTGGTGTGAAAATAAAGGAACCAAGCAATAGATATCGCATCTTGCACTTCTTGGCCCTTAAGTGAGGAATGTCGTTTTGTCTCCTTGGCATCGCAAATTTCAGAATATAAACACTTTGTTCCTCATCCATTGAATCCTCTATATGCTCGAATGGATCAATTCCCATGTCACCAACCAAACACAATGTTGAAAAATGTTTAGAATGAGGTCCAATACGCTCTAACTCCAAAATTGTATTATTTTTGACATCCTCAATTTCGCACTCTTCGTCAACCTTGGCATCATTAATAATATTTTGGTCTAATAATTGGTATTCTCGTTTTAACTCCTCAATTTGGTCTAGAAGATCTTTTTCAGCTTCATACAACTTATCACTAAATTGTTGGGCGTTACATGCATCAACCTTTGCACTCATATCTGCATCCAAATCGTGAATAACAGTGCCAAATTTTTTGATCTCTTGTCCCAGTTTAGCTCTTCCTTCTATTAGGTCTTATATTCCATCTGTAATTTTCTCACGTTGAGCCTCATATATTTCCAATCTTTCAGCTTGTTCCACCAGCCAAGTTTAACTCAAAATCTCCTCTTTTTCAAACATTTCCTCTTGTTGGTGCTCGCTCTCTTCATTTAACTCTTTCATACAGGCCTTCATTCTCGTGATTGCTGCCCTCATTCTTTTCATATCTTTTCTAAGTTCATCATGTTGCTCTGTTACTTGCCTCAGAATATCCCTAAAATATGCATCACATTCCATATCCTGTACTTCATTGCCCCTATCAAACTCACAAACATTATAAGAAAGATCATAATAAGAGCTCTGAGAAGGATAATAAGAATTAGGACAATCATCCCAATGGCCATCTTGACCACCACATATATGACAAATATTCCTCTCAAAGGATTGAGATTGTGCGCATAACTCGCTCCCGGTAACATTCTGACAATTTTTCCACCAGTGAGGTCCTTCATCATATGGACAAGGATCATCATAATAAGAATAACCAATATTCGACCAATTCTCATTCCAAGAAGCCATGTCAACAAAGATAATAAAATATTAAACTAAGATAAAGATAAAAAGAAACTTGAATAAACAAAAAGTAAAAATCTAACCTAGTAGACTAGTTAATTTCTAAGTCCCCGGCAACGGCGCCAAAAACTTATTACGGCCAAACGCACACGCAAGTATACACGGTCGTCAAGTAATAAAGTGACTAAAAGTCGGATGTCGATCCCACGAGGACTTGTGATTAACTATTAACTAAATTAGACTATCCTAATTATCTATACAAGAATTAAACCTAGAAGTATTTGATTCTAACTAATTAAATAAATAAAAACAAATAATGAACTTTTAACAGAGAGAAAGAGCAGATTTTTATGATATCAATGTAATGAAAACGATCTAGGGTTATGGGCTATCTAACATTCCTGTTGTATTCTCCAATTGAATTGACTAACTAATTTATCTAGTTTACTGGTTGACAAGGTTAATATTGCTCATAAGAATCTGTCGAGTTCTTACTCGCCTATTCAAGCTAACCTAACGCCTATATGTCTGTGGAGTTAGAATCAACAAGAACGCATTTATAATTCCTGTATTTCAACCAAGCAAGGCAATTAGGTATATGTCTATCCTAACCGCGAATCCGTTCCCCGAGGCCTAGGTTCAAGAACTTGCTCTACTCAATCCTATATGCAATCTAGAATTCCCACTTTCGAGTTCAACTCTAGATTCGTAGATAGTATTCAATTGGTGATCAAGCAATCAAATAATTAAGTGCAGGATTGAATAAATAAACCAATATGATAAATTAAGAAATCAAAATCAATATCCGAATAATAATAGTCATGAAAGAACCACAACCCTAGAACGTGAAGTTTATCTCCACATAGACATGGTAGCAAAACAACAAATCATACAAAGAAACATAAAAATTACTAAGTTGGTGGAAGAAAAGATGAAACCCGGCCTCCACGGCGGCTCTGTGCTCTTCCTTCGTCAAAAATTGCTCTAAAAAACGTTCTCCTATGTATATATACCAAGTAGGGTTGGGCCCAAATAATTATACCTTCTCCAATGTGAAAAAGGACACTTTTCCCGGGCTTAACTAGCACGGTCGCGCACCTGGACGCGCATCTGGGCGCGCTAGTTGACAAGTGTTCTGTTTCTGGGCGCGCTAAAACTAGCGCGACCGCGCTATTGCGCATTTTTCACCCTATTCTGTTCCGAATTTGGAAAAACGTAAAACATGAAAGTTGTAGCCCTTTGAGTTTAATTTCCAACTATATATTGTGGAGTCAAAATGGAGTTCTGAGCAAAAAGTTATATCTATTTTACTAGACAGTGCATAATATGCCTGCTCGATTCTTCGTTCGCTCTAACTATCATCCGTTGACCCCCAAACGCGATCCCGGCTTGTATCCTTGGGCTTTTACTCAGATTTCAAAGCTCCAAATCACTTGAATTCTTTCCATAACATCTATATAGCTCGGAATTACTCCTACAAGGCATAAAACACACAGTTAGTACAAGACAATAGCGATTGAAGCGCAAACTCAACTAAAGTGCAGTAAATTAGAGTGAATAAGCGACTAAAATACGTAATTATAGCCTATCATCAACACCCCACACTTAAACGTTGCTCGTCCTCGAGTCAACCAAAAATTTACTCTAACTATGAGCACTTAACATATTTGAAGCACACTACACCAATGATTATGGTTGATAGCAACAATTAAACTCTAGCATATGCAATCATCATACACTTCCCTTTACTTATGTCATTCTTCAAAAATATTCAAACAAAGACAATATGCTCACAACAATCCTAGTCTCAAAAACCAACTCAATGTCACAATGTACTCATGGCTTGAACACCCAACATCCTAGAGAAGTCTAATAATGTTACCTATCCTTCGTGAAACCATGTGCCCTCACAACCAAGGCAAGAGAGTAAGTTGAATCCACACATTCGAATCTCATGATCAAATATATTTTAAGATCTCATATATATCAAAGAAAATATCGCTCACCCTCACAAAAGAAGTCACATGCATGTAATTGGTACCATAGGCTTGCCCATAATGTAAATCGCTACTAATGTAGGCTCACTCGATCTAAAATCAATTAGGACTTTTTCATGGTTGTAATGTGGGCTAAGGGACGGGTAGATA
>NC_031989.1:72586894-72590629 GCF_001879085.1 Nicotiana attenuata | reverse complement strand
ATCACACCAAGAATATTTAAAATAGACTAAGCACAAGAGTGTAACATCTTCACCTCAAGATTTGACTCACAAGTACCACGCATTATTCGCAACTCACCCACTTACTCTAACATAGAGGTCAATGACATTACCTTTCCTTCATGAATCAAGTGCCCTCACACAACCAACGAGAGTAGTCCCACATAATAAAATTTAAGAACACTTAGGAACTTAAGATAGAAAGAATTCACTCACTCTCAGAAATAACATTCATATGCCACAAAAGATGCACCATAGACTTGCCCGTAGTGTACTACTCTACTAATCGAGCTCATTCAGTCTAGGATCAAGTAGGACTTTATTTGGTTGTAATGTAGGCTGAGGGACGGGTAGGATACATTTAGATATAAGAGTGACTACATCTCCCTAAGCCCTTTAATACATATACTCTAACATTCAAAACTCCATACTTATGTCAAACCATAACTCCACCTTCACATCAATATATATTAACTCCCCACTTCTTTAAGCACAATTATATCAAGCGTCACCGCTATCACAGAATATTTTTCACAGCAATACAACTATCTCTTTTTTTTTCTTTTCTTTTTTTTTTCTTGTTCAATTCAAGTGGCTCTTACTTTTTTTCAAAAACACTGTACCTTTCTCCTTATTTCATTAGTTCCACTCAAAAGCCAAACCAATCACCCCACATTTTAACTTTTACAAAGGTCATAACAACTCAAGTGCTCATGAAAGGTGAAAAGGTTCAAATAAATGTTAATTCAAATAAATGAGTAAGGCTTGTAATGTGGTTGCCAAAGAAACAGGATTAGAGGCTCAAAGGGGTTAACTATGATACATAACAATTAGGCGGTTAAAATATTTATATGGCTCAACAAAGAAACGCCTATATCACTTTCAAGACTGAACAAAACTACTATTTCGCTTTGCAAACACACGGGGCAAGTTCTAGACATCAAATGCAATGCACAGAATAACTCAGAACCTTACATACACATGGCACATAACTCACTCATGATTGGACTCATCAAGACACTCTAGTTAAAGAAGTTAAGCAAAGTTAAGATCATACAATTTAAGGTACTTATACAAGAGTCAAAAACTGAGCCTAAACGTTACAACCAAAGTACTCACTATTCTCAAGGCATGACAAAGTCAAGATATTGCTTCAATTCAAAACATAGCATCATGGTTTCTCTCCTAAAAAAAAGAACTACCTATACCCGGTTCAAACAAAACCCTTGAAAAAGAACCGCGGCACAAAGAAAAACCAAGGAGGAATTGCTACACTATCTACAAAGAAAATCTTTTTGTCCTTTCTCTTTAGACTTACATCCCTCAAGAAAACTGTCTAGGAGATCCATCGTCGGGAAAAGTCTAATATTTTTTTTATTTTTCTAAAAAAAAATATTCAATTAAACTAACACAACTAAAATAGCATAGAAAGCCACTCAGACAATCTCCTCACCCCACACTTAAAATTGTGCAATGTCCTCAATGCACACTATAAATAATAAGAGGGTAAAAGAGACTCCCTGGTAGGCCAAAGGCCGAAGAATTAGCAGCTCACGGGATACTCAGACTTCTACCACGTATGATCCCTTGTGCGGGTACCTCACACTTAATTTTAAACACATGCTCGCTTTTGCACTCGCCTATTGGCTTTGACTCCATGCTCTTACTCCTACAAAATACAAAAATAATACTACAAAAAAATAATACAATAAAAAAATGTAACACAATAAAATATAAAAAAAAGTAAACCAAAAAAAAAAGAAAAAAAATGGAATTGGGTTGCCTCCTAACAAACGCTTGATTTAACGTCGCGGCACGACGCCATCACTTTCACCACTTTTCCTTCCACTTTGAGGATATAAATTGCGCCCCCAATTTTGCATCAATTTTTCTATCACGTTCATGAGGCGGTGGTGTGAAAATAAAGGAATCAAGCAATAGATATCGCATCTTGCACTTCTTGGCCCTTAAGTGAGGAATGTCATTTTGTCTCCTTGGCATCGCAAATTTCAGAATATAAACACTTTGTTCCTCATCCATTGACTTCTCTATATGCTCGAATGGATCAATTCTCATGTCACCAACCAAACACAACGTTGAAAAATGTTTAGAATGAGGTCCAATACGCTCTAACTCCAAAATTGTATTATTTTTGACATCCTCAATTTCGCACTCTTCGTCAACCTTGGCATCATTAATAATATTTTGGTCTAATAATTGGTATTCTCGTTTTAGCTCCTCAATTTGGTCTAGAAGATTTTTTTCAGCTTCACACACTAAATTGTTGGGCGTTACATGCATCAACCTTTGCACTCATATCTGCATCCAAGTCGTGAATAGCAGTGCCAAATTTTTCGATCTCTTGTCCCAGTTTAGCTCTTCCTTCTATTAGGTCTTGTATCCCATCTGTAATTTTCTCACGTTGAGCCTCATATATTTCCAATCTTTTAGCTTGTTCCATCAGCCAAGTTTGACTCAAAATCTCCTCTTTTTCAAAATTTTCCTCTTGTTGGTGCTCGCTCTCTTCATTTAATTCTTCCATACTGGCCTTCATTCTTGTGATTGTTGCCCTCATTCTTTTCATATCTTTTCTAAGTTCATCATGTTGCTCTGCTACTTGGCTCAGAATATCCCTAAAATATGCATCATGTTCCATATCCTGTACTTCATTGCCCCTATCAAACTCACAAACATTATAAGAAAGATCATAATAAGAGCTCTGAGAAGGATAATAAGAATTAGGACAATCATCCCAATGGCCATCTTGACCACCACATATATGACAAATATTCCACTCAAAGGATTGAGATTGTGCGCACAACTTGCTCCCGGGAATATTCTGACAATTTTTCCACCAGTGAGGTCCTCCACAGTATGGACAAGGATCATCATAATAAGAATAACCAATATTCGACCAATTCTCATTCCAAGAAGCCATGTCAAAAAAGATAATAAAATATTAAACTAAGATAAAAATAAAAAGAAACTTGAATAGACAAAAAGTAAAAATTTAACCTAGTAGACTAGTTAATTTCTAAGTCCCCGGCAACGGCACCAAAAACTTGTTGCGGCCAAACGCACACGCAAGTATACGCGGTCGTCAAGTAATAAAGTAACTAAAAGTCGGATGTCGAACCCGCGAGGACTTGTGATTAACTATTAACTAAATTAGACTATCCTAATTATTTTAATAATAATTAAACCTAGAAATATTTGATTCTAAACTAATTGAATAAATAAATATAAATAATGAACTTTGAATAGAGGAATAGCAGATTTTTATGATATCAATGTAATGAAAACGATCTAGGGTTATAGGCTATCTAACAATCATATTGTATTCTTCAATTGAATTGACTAATTAATTTATGTGGTTTATTGGTTGACAGGGTTAATATTGCTCATAAGAATTTGTCGAGTTCTTACTCGCCTATTCAAGTTAACCTAACGCCTATATGTCTATGGAATTAGAACTAACAAGAACGCATTCATAATTCCTGTACATCAACCAAGTAAGGCAATTAGGTATATGTCTATCCGAACCGCGAATCCATTCCCCGATGTCCGGGTTCAAGAACTTGCTCTACTTAATCCTATATGCAATCTAGAATTCCCACTTTCGAGTTCAATTCTAGATTCATAGATAGTATTCAATTGGTGATCAAGCAATCAAATAATTAAGCACAGGATTGAATAAATAAATCAATACGATAAACT
>NC_031989.1:72576642-72586794 GCF_001879085.1 Nicotiana attenuata | reverse complement strand
TATGGCACCTTTACTTTCTCTCATATGCTGTCGGTTGTGCAATGCTCCGGCGACATTCCAACGATGCATGATGGCTATTTTCACCGATATGGTGGAAGACATTTTGGAGGTCTTTATGGATGATTTTAGTGTGGTTGGTGATTCCTTTGAAGAGTGCTTAGGAAATCTGGATAGAGTTTTGGCCCGGTGTGAAGACACCAACCTTGTGCTAAATTGGGAAAAATGCCACTTCATGGTTGAAGAGGGCATAGTGTTGGGCCACAAAATTTCAAAGCATGGGATTGAAGTAGACAAAGCCAAGATAGAGGTAATTTCAAGGCTTCCTCCCCCCACTTCTGTCGGGGTGAGGAGTTTTCCTGGGCATGCGGGGTTCTACCGGCGGTTTATCAAGGACTTTTCTAAGGTAGTGAATCCTCTTTGCAAGTTCCTTGAAATGGATACAAAGTTTGTGTTTGATGAGAGATGTATGGAAGAATTTGAGCTTCTCAAGCTTAAGTTGACCACTACCCCGATCATTACCGCACTCAATTGGAGCTTGCCTTTCGAGCTCATGTGCGACGCGAGTGACAACTAGGGATTTTAACGTGTTTTACGCTCCTTCTTGCTTATTCTTTTGTTATAAATTGTTACAAAATAGTCCCAGAAGGCTCATAAGTGTGCTTGATTGCAGGTTTGATCGACAAAGTGACGAAATTGCAAAGATCGGCTCAAAGGGAGTGAAACCTGCTCAAGTATCAAAGACAAGGTAAACTGAGGGCAAAAAGGGCTAGTGCGGCCGTATTCGACTTTGTGCGGTCCGCACTAGGTAGATTCAGAGAGATGGAAAAACCAGGCTTCAGGCAATGCGTCCGCATTACACATTGCGCGGTCCGCGGTGAAGGCTTCGCGGACGCACTACCACTTTGTGCGGTCCGCGGAAGAGAGATTGAGAGAGTTAAAATTTGTCATGGTTCAAGCTGTGCGGTCCGCGGTCATAATTGTGCGGACCGCGTTAGAGACCTCCGTGGCCGCGGTCCATTCTACGCGGTCCGCGGAGCCCAAGCTCAGAGAGCCCAGATTTGAAGTTCAAGAGCCTAGTGCGGCTGCGGTCCATTTTGTGCGGCCCGCACTGACCCCGCAGGGGCACTTTTGACCATTTTTTATAGCTTAGTATAAATAGAACCTTTTTCCGTTTTTAGGGTATTAGTCATTTTATTTCAGCAGTTGCGCTCGTGAGAACTTCATCTGTAGCCATTTTTGGCATCTTAGCTTACTTTTAACGATTGATTCTTGTATTTTACTTTAGTGCTTAATGAATATGTCTTCTTTTTCATCTATTTCTCTATTTTCTTGTTCAAGAATGAGTAGCTAAACCCATTAGCTAGGGTTGTGGCTCAACACTAGTGTGGGTAATTGATGGGTGTTGTGGTTTAAGGTTGGATTGACTATGGGTGTTTGTATTTGGGTCAATTTTATGGTGTAATTTATGAATTGGTGGTTGCAAACACTGGTTTGTGCTAAGTTGACTTGGCTCTTCTTGAGAAAGAGAGCCTAAGTCTCCAAAATTGACCCAACAAGGAATTGGGATGGACTCAAGAGAATTGATAGTCCCAATTAAAGGGTTAAACCTCGAGAGAGTAATTACTCGACTTGAACCCTAGTTGCTTGAGCCAATTTGCCTACCCATTTGGTCTCGACAGAGTCAATTGGGCAAAATCACTCTCTCTACCGAGAGGTGTGAGAGTGGGTAAAATTGTGCAACGGCTATACATATTTCCCCAATCATGTCAATCAAGCTTTAGAAGCAATTACCCGTCAATTAGCCACCTAGGTGAAAGTGACTACCCTAGTGCCCCTTATTCCATTAGATACAACTCTTAGCAATTATCTCTTAGCGTAATCTAGTTTCAATTCTAATTAGTAGTTTTATAATAGTAGTTCATAAAAGAAAACCCAAAAATTATGAGAAGATCAATTAAGAACATACACGCGATCCTAAGCTAAGTGGATGCCCAACTCCAATCCTAGCTTTCTGTAAATTCGATCCCGACCCACAAATCGGGTAAAAGCTATTGGGACCCTCTCTTGCTACCTTTTATTAGTGCGGAGTTGGCTGCGATCAAATTTTTGGCCCGTTGCCGGGGAGCTAACGGTTTTGGCTATCTATTTAGTTAGTTTTGTGTGTTGTTCTTATTTCCTTCTTTGTTATTAATTTGTGTGTGTGATTACTACAGGTACTTGTGGGGGAGGAGGTTGAGGATATTGGAGACGGTGAGGTGCCTCTTGTACCTCCCGGACGTGGACGAGGCCGCCAGGCCAATGCTAATGACAACGTTCCAGACCCTCCTCCGCCACCTCCAAGAGCGGTTCCTCGGGTGCTACCAAATCAAGGATATGCGAGTGCTATTGTCCCTCCCAGAATCCGGGCGGGCAATTTTCAGATAACTAATATAATGTTGACCTTACTTGAGCAGCGTGGGTATTTCACGGGCGCTGCGGATCAGAATGCTTACAAACATCTCAAAGGATTCGTGGATACATGTTGGGGTAGCAAGCAGATGAATGTGTCCGAAGATGCTCTTAGGTTGAGACTTTTCCCATTCTCACTTCGTGGAAAGGCATTGGATTGGCTAGAGAGACTCCCCAACCATTCCATCACAACTTGGGATGAATTGGCGGATAAGTTTATTGCTAAATATTTCCCACCCGGGCACATGGCGGCACTTCGAGATGAGATATTGGCTTTCAAGCAAGAACCCACGGAACCTTTGCATGAGATTTGAGAGCGGTTTAGATTGATGGTGAAAGAATACCCAAACAATGATATGACGGAGGCGATGATCCAACAAACCTTCTATTGGGGCATCAATACAACAAATCAATGCATAGCCAATCAATTGGCCGGGGGTAATTTCATGAAGTTGACTTATGACCAAGCTTGCGAGATTCTTGATGAGATGGTGGATACATCTTCCACATGGCAAAGTAGAGCCAATGTTCCCCAAGGTGACCCTACGTTATCCATTTGCATAAGGAGTTACACGACCATGGACAGGCTATAGCGGAGTTGACAACTACTATGAATCAATTGGCTAAGGCACAGTTGCAACAAGTCCAAAAGCCTCACCAAGTGAATGCCATGGAAAGTGTTAATTTGCTTACCAACAAGAGAAGGCAAAGAAGGCAACAAAATCAAGGGAATTCCGAACAATTTGATGATGATTGTGATGGGTTTCAAAATGAGGGCTATGATGAGAAAAATGAAGAGGTACAATATGTTAACAACTATCAAGGCAATAGAGGCAACTCTTCAAACCAATAATGGCGACCCCAAGGTAATTGGGGAAATCAACAACAAGGTGGTGGTAATTGGAACAACAATAACCAAGGCGGTAATTGGGGGAACAACAATCAAGGAAACCAAGGGCATTGGAATGGTAATAACAACAATTGGAACAACAATGGTCAAGGCAATTGGAACAACAATAGAAACCAAGGCAATAGGGGGCAAGGCTTTCAAAGGCCCCCCATGTACCAACAACCCAACAATCCACCCCCGTTCCCTTCTCAAGGGTCTAGTTCTTCAGGCAATGACATGGGAAGAATAGAAATGATGTTCGAACAAATGATGAAGAAGAACCAAGATTCCGATGCTCAATTGGCTTCCCACAATACCTCTATTCTGAATTTGGAGGTGCAATTAGGCCAAATCTCTCAATCGTTGAATACTCGCCCAAAGGGTGCTCTACCAAGTGATACGGTAGTGAACCCTAAGGGTGGGAACAATCATGTGATGGCGGTTACAACACGAAGTGGGAGAGGCGGTGATGTGCATGCCTAGAAAGATAAGCAAGTTGTGGATAATGAGGTTGAGTTGCGAGAAAGTGATGTTCCTTTGGTACTTGAAGATGTGGTTGAAAATCAGGTGAACAATGATGTGAGGATTGACATTGATGAGGCCGAGGTGGAAACTCAAGAGGCCGTGAACCCGTCTAGGGAGCACATAATTGACATGCCGGAGCCGGTGGTGCCAAAAGACAAGGAACCTTTTCCTAGACCACCTCCCCCCTATCCTCAAAGGCTAGCCAAGCAGAAAAGTGACAACCAATTCAAAAAGTTCACTGACATGATGAACAGCTTATCCATCAACGTGCCTTTGGTAGAGGCTTTGGAGCAAATGCCTGGGTATGCGAAATTCATGAAAGATTTGGTTACAAAGAAAAGATCAATGGGCTGCGAAACTATCAAGATGACCCACCAAGTTAGTGCCATAGTACATTCAATGGCCCCGAAATTAGAGGATCCTGGTGCTTTCACTATCCCTTGCACCATTGGTAGTGCAGACTTTGCCAAAGCTTTATGTGATCTTGGGGAAAGCATCAATTTAATGCCCTTCTCAATTTTCAGGACCCTAGGTATTGGGCCACCAAGGCCAACTTCCATGAGATTACAAATGGCAGATAGATCAATGAAGCGTCCTTTGGGTATAGTAGATGATGTGTGATAGTAGATGACACAAGTTCTATGATTAACATGGAGGATCCCCTTGAGGCCGTGCTATTAAATCTTGATGTCAATGATGATGCAAGCAGAATGGATTGTGTCAATGCTCTACATGGGATGAGCTCTTATTCTTATGAGCCGAGAAAATTGTCTTTGGATCTTGAAAATCAGAAAACTCCACCAACCAAACCATCAATTCAGGAGCCACCGGTGTTGGAGTTGAAGCCACTTCCTCCACACCTCGGGTATGAATTCTTGGGATCTAATTCAACTTTACCAGTTATTCTTTCTTCTTGCCTTACTAACATGCAGGTTGAGGCCACTTTGGCGGTGCTTCAAAGGCGAAAAAGGGCAATTGGATGGACTCTGGCGGATATTTCGGGAATAAGCCCCGCATTTTGTATGTACAAAATTATCTTGGAGGATGATGCAAGGCCTTCCTTAGAACATCAAAGGAGGCTCAATGAGGCAATGCAAGAAGTGGCTAGATGCAGGTGTGGTGTATCCAATCTCCGATAGCTCATGGACTTCTCCGGTGTAATGTGTGCCGAAGAAAGGTGGGATGACTGTGGTGACTAATGACAACAATGAACTTATTCCCACTCGGACGGTTACCGGGTGGCGGGTATGCATGGACTACCAGAAGCTAAACAAGGTGACCGAAAGGATCATTTCCCTTTGCCATTCCTTGACCAAATGCTTGACCGTCTTGCGGGGCGAGCCTTTTATTGCTTTTTGGATGGATATTCAGGTTATAATAAAATCTTAATTGCTCCGGAGGACCAAGAGAAGACCACATTCACCTGCCCGTATGGTACATCTACTTTTTCTCGGATGCCGTTCGGGTTGTGCAATGCTCCGGCGACCTTCCAACGATGCATGATGGCTATTTTCACTGATATGGTGGAAGACATTTTGGAGGTCTTTATGGATGATTTTAGTGTGGTTGGTGATTCATTTGAAGAGTGTTTGAGGAATTTGGATAGAGTCTTGGCCCGATGTGAAGAGACGAATCTTGTTCTTAATTGAGAAAAATGCCACTTCATGGTTGAAGAGGGCATAGTGTTGGGTCACAAAATTTCTAAGTATGGGATTGAAGTAGATAAAGCCAAGATTGAGGTGATTTCAAGGCTTCCTCCCCCCACTTCTGTCAAAGGGGTGAGAAGTTTTCTTGGTCATGCGGGGTTCTACCGGCGGTTTATCAAGGATTTTTCGAAGGTTGTGAATCCCCTTTGCAAGTTGCTAGAGAAAGATGCTAAGTTTGTGTTTGATGAGAAATGCATGGAGGCCTTTGAACTTTTAAAGCATAAGTTGACAACTACCCCGATCATTACCGCACCCAATTGGAGCTTGCCTTTCGAGCTCATGTGCGACGCGAGTGATGTTGCGGTTGGGGCAGTTTTGGGTCAAAGAGTGAACAAAATGTTTCATCCCGTGTACTATGCAAGCAAGACTATGAATGAAGCTCAACAGAACTACACGGTGACGGAGAAGGAATTGTTGGCTATTGTGTTCGCCATGGAAAAATTTCGGCCATATCTTATGGGGGCCAAATTCATAGTGCACACCGATCATGCCGGCCTTAGGTATTTGATGACCAAGAAAGATTTCAAGGAAAGGTTGATGCGATGGGTGTTACTTATTCAAGAGTTTGATTTGGAAATAGTGGACCGGAAAGGTAGTGAAAACCAAGTTGTGGATCATTTCTCCCGTTTGGAGGAGGAAGGAAGGCCGTGTGATGGATTGGAGATCAATGATACATTCCCCGATGAGCAACTACTTTCTGTGTCAATGGGTGATATGCCATGGTTTGCAGATATTGCTAATTTCATTGTGACTGGAATCATCCCGTGTGAGCTCTCTTCTAACCAAAGGAAGAAGCTCAAACGGGATAGTCTGGACTTCTATTGGGATGATCCATACTTGTTTAAGATTTGCACGGATGGTGTGATTCGAAGGTGTGTCCTAGAGGGAGAGCAGTTGAGTATTTTGGAGGCTTGTCATTCATCCCCCTATGGTAGCAATCATGGAGGGGTGACAACGGCTTCGGAAGTTTTGAGTTTTGGTTTTTATTGGCCAACCTTGTTCAAAGATGCAAGTGATTTAGTGAAAAGATGTGATCAATGTCAACGCGCGGGAGGGATTTCCAAGAAAGATCAGATGCCTCTGAACACAATTCTCGAAGTTGATATCTTTGATGTATGAGGTATCGATTTTATGGGCCCTTTTGTTAGCTCGTGTGGGAACACTTACATTCTTGTAGCGGTTGATTATGTGTCAAAATGGGTTGAGGCCGTGGCCTTGCCTAACAATGAAGCTAGGAGTGTGGTGTCATTTCTAAAGAATAGCATTTTGATAAGGTTTGGTACACCCCGGGCAATCATTAGTGATGGAGGATTGCATTTTTGTAATAGAGCTTTTGATACCTTGCTATCCAAGTATGGTGTCAACCACAAAGTCTCTACACCTTATCATCCTCAAGCAAGTGGCCAGGTTGAAGTGTCCAATAGGGAGATCAAGAGTATTTTGTCCATGACCGTCAATGCCAATGGGACCGATTGGTCTAAAAAGTTAGATGATGCTCTATGGGCTTACCAGACCGTTTACAAGACCCCGATTGGTATGTCATCGTACCGGTTGGTGTTTGGGAAAGCATGTCATCTACCACTGGAGTTGGAGCATAAGGCCATGTGGGCCTTGAGGAAGCTTAATCTTGAGTGGGATGTTGCGGCTAATCTTCGTGTTGAACAACTCAATGAACTTGATGAATTCCGGTTCCATGCATACTCTAGTTTGTCCTTGTATAAGGACAAGATGAAGTACCTTCATGACAAATATGCTCGTGGAAAGGAGTTCAAAGTTGGTGATTTGGTCCTCTTGTTCAATTCTCGTCTAAGGTTGTTTCCAGGAAAGCTGAAATCAAAGTGGAGCGGACCATTTGAAGTTGTATGTGTGACCCCGTTTGGTGCTCTAGATTTGAAGAACAAAAGTGGTGAAGTCTTTAGGGTGAATGGGCACCGTGTCAAGCATTATCTTGGGAAATTCGATGATAGCCATGTGGTGGCTGTTTTCTATTTGAAATGATGTCATGGTAACCTGCGTCGTGCCGCGACGTTAAATCAGGCGCTTCTTGGGAGGCAACCCATGTCTTTTTCTTCTTGTTTTCTTTGATTTTGTTTTTGGTTTAGGTTTGATTTTTGGACTTATTGGTTGTGAGATGTTGCAAGGATTGTGTTGATGTAGTGCAAAACATTTTTCAAAAATGGAACAGTCTCTGAAGTTGCCAGTGCGGCCGCATTGCACTTTGTGCGGTCCGCACTGGTGAAGGCCAAGTGAGGTACTCTCTGAAGTTTGCCACTGCGGCCACATTGCATTTAGTACGGACCGCGGTGGACCTCCGCGGTCGCGGTCTGTTTTGTGCGGACCGCGGAGGTTGCCGTCTCAGACTTCTTCTGAACAAACCCAGCACGGTCCGCGGTCCGTTTTGTGCGGCCGCGCTGGTAGGTAAGACTGGGTCACACACCTTTTTCTATAAATAGACCTCAAGGGTCTCCTTTTACCCTTTTCGAACCCTAAACTCCCAGAGCTCCTTTTTACTGTTCATCCTCTCTTTTGACCATCATTCTTGCTTTGTGTGATGACTTGCATTACATATACATATCTGGTAAAATCTCAATCATTTCTTTGTGCTTAATTTTAGTTTTTGTTTATTTACAGTAGCCCATAACTTCTTCTTCTTCCCATTTTTCTCTATTTGTTAGCTTAGGTTAGTGTAATTTTTTATTTTTTTGTGTGCCTAAGGACTATTATTAACTGGGTAAATTTAGTAGGGACAATGTTAGGTGAAAACTTGAACAATATTGCAAAAATTAGAAATCCTAACTCAGTGCCTTGAATTAGCACCCTCCGCGGACCGCGGTCACTTTAGTGCGGTCCGCGCTGATCCACCGCGGCCGTGATACCACTTTGTGCGGGCCGCGGTGGAGAGATTCAGAGAAGTGGTTGTCTAGACCCTGCCCCAATGCGGACCGCGGTGGCTTTTATGCAGTCCGCGGTGCCTGCAGTGCGACCGCACTCCTTTTTGTGCGGGCCGTGGTGCACTTTTCTGCAACCTTTTTCTGCAACTTTTGGCTTCTGTTTTGCAATTCATTTTCCACAACTGATTCACTGCCTGTGCTGATACTAACAAAGCTAGATATGTGTGATTGCAGATAATGGTTAAACACCAAGGAGGCAAATGATCAAAATAACCCGGGAGAGGTGATTCCTCCTGAGGGGGCAAAGGAAAGAGAATAGTCAAACTCACTCCCCAAGCTCGGGAAAACATAAAGAAAACCCGAAAGCTGATAAAAGCCGCAGATAGAGCTGCTTCCCATTCTCCGGGGAGTGAGTGTGTGCCCTCCCAAGACATCTCCCCAGACTCAATCCCAACTCATATTGTCACCAACCTCCAATTGACTGATGACACTCCTCCACCATCACCCACTATCCGAAGGCCAGTCAATATCGTTTCTGAGTCGTCTGAGGGCTCAGCAGCCGGTAGTGGGGACGACTCCACCTCCCCCACAGCTTCATTATCTGGGGAGAGTGCAGGCGGAGATGATAAGGGAGATGAACAGGTACCGGAGGGTGGTGAGCCTCAGGTGGGAGGCATTGCTCGAACTAGGAAGCCAGCTGTGTGGGAAGATAGATTTGTGAGTGAGATAGCGTATCACAAGTTTAGGGAGTTGTGGCCGGTGAGAAAGTTGATACCGGAACGAAGTTTCATTGACAAAGACTTATTACCCCACAACCCTGACGTGAAAAGGCAGTTTAGGACTAGAGTGGGTTGGGAAATATTTATGGAGCAGTGTATTGAGGCAAATGAACATATGGTCAAGGAATTTTACTGTAATGTTGCCCACATCATCAAGGGTTCCAAAGTGACCAAGGTTCGAGACAAAAAGGTGTTGTTCGACGGGAAGTCTCAGAATGAGTATTTGGGCTTCAATGAAGAAGACGAGACTCTATATCAGGCAAAGTTGGAGATGGGCGAGGGGGTCCGTCCATGGTTAGCTCAGTACCTGGCAGTCCCAGGTACCGTTCCTGAGTGGTTGACTGCAGGGTGAAAATACTGAGGAGGACCCTAATCTTTGAGGCTAGGGGTTGGTTGACTTTTGTTTGCAGTCGGTTGGACCCTACTACCCATGACCAGACCATTCCTCTCCACCGGGCTGTATTGGTTGCTTCCATCATGGCGGGATACCCCATCAATGTGGGGAATGTGATGACCCGCATCATCTCCTTAGTGGGTACAGATCCGGGACTTGGAGGTGGAAAAGAAGTCCTATGATGTCAAGGCCAAACCAGTAGTTCCATTTTCCTGGTATAGTTTGAAGGGGCCAGACAACCCCAAGAACAAGAACTACTAGGCGCCTGCCTCTGCCCCAACTGCTCAGTCTGAAGAGCCAGTTGTGGTAGAGGCCCCCTCTGAGCCTGCCTCCACTATTGCAGCTATGTCTCCAGGACCTTCTACTACTGGTCACTTGCCTCCAGGTCCTTCTACCTCAGCTGGCCCGGAGATTCCATCTTCCCGGGCCCATCCTATCACTGCCCACCGGCTGAGCCAGAAGCTTCAGAGCCTCGATAACTGGATGTATACAGCTTCATCCAAGTTGTCTACCTTGTACC
>NC_031989.1:72540028-72575413 GCF_001879085.1 Nicotiana attenuata | reverse complement strand
GTGTGCTCAAATCGGTATCTAAGGTTGTTGTGGGCCCCCGATCGATGCTTTAGCAATCCCCTAGCTTGTGTGGTGAGAAATAGAATTGCAAGTCCAAGTCCCGAGCCATTGCTCTAGAACTTGCCCTGAATGTTTGTTGAGGCGAAATCTTAAGTGAAATTTGACTTAGGAAGTGATTATAGGCTCCCCTTGATCCAAATGATAGTTGAACAAATTCCATAGCCTACCAATGATATGATCCCTAGTTAACCCTTTTGAGCCTTAGACATTTTTCTTTCAAGAACCATGTTACAAGCCTACACCCGTTCTAAAAGATACCCTCTCTTGGCACCCGATCTCTCCTTGAGCACATGGCAAAAGTATAAGTTTGGGGGGAGAGACGAGGATTGCAACAAAGCGGTAAAAAGGCACAAACGTGAAGAAAAGGAAACGCAATGAAAAAAGAAAGAAAAGCAAAAAGACAAAAAGAATGTTCAATGTGAAAAAGAATAAAAAGGGATTCAAGAAAAGCAGTGTAAAAGAAAGAAAGGTGTGGAAAGTCGAAAAAAGGAGAAAAGGTTTGAAATGCATAAGAAAGAGTGATAATGTGTCTCTCTAACCCCTTGAAAAGAGGTGAAATGACTCAAAGAGTCAAGTGAATTGTGCCAAATGAATCAAAAGAAGTGCTTAAGGGAAGATGGAACCCACTTAGACCAAATCATTCCCTACCCTTAACCAAAAGCCTTCACAATGACTCCACAAAAGCCCTATATGATCTTGAGTTGAATGAAGCTTACATTAGTGGATACTTACATAAGGGGCAAGCATATGGTGCCTAGAGCCGGACCCGTGACCTTTCCTTGAGAGAGATGAGTGAATTCCCATTAACCTCGTTTTGTGTGCCACTATTCTATAGGAGAGGTGTGCTTAGGGAGAGTTGAGGATGTGTGAGTTTGGGTTCCACAATGACCAAAGTAATTGAAAGAGTTCTTTGATGTGTTGAGTCAACTCTTGATGCTCTTGTGTCGCACTTAATCCATGGTTGTTCAAAGTTTATGTTAATGATTCATTCGTATTGAGGGCAATTGTTTGTCCCAATTGATGCTTGTTGAGGTTACTTTAGGATAGCTGGAAATTCTTGGATTTTACCTTAAGGGGTGGGCTTTATTTTGTTTGCTTGAGGACAAGCAAAAGCTTATGTTTGGGGGAGTTGATAACTAGGGATTTTAACGTGTTTTATGCTCCTTCTTGCTTACACTTTGGTTATAAATTGTTACAAAATAGTCCCAGAAGGCTCATAAGTGTGCTTGATTGCAGTTTTGATCGACAAAGTGACGAAATGTCAAAGATCGGCTCAAAGGGAGTGAAACCTGCTCAAGTATCAAAGACAAGGCAAACTGAGGGCAAAAAGGGCTAGTGCGGCCGCATTCGACTTTGTGCGGTCCGCACTAGGTAGATTCCGAGAGATGGCAAAACCAGGCTTCAGGCAATGCGGTCGCATTACACATTGCGTGGTCCGCGGTGAAGGCTCCGCGTCCGCACTACCACTTTGTGCGGTCTGCGGAAGAGAGATTCAAAGAGTTAAAATTTGCCATGGTTCAAGCTGTGCGGTTCGCGGTCATAATTGTGCGGACCGCGTTAGAGACCTCCACGGCCGCGGTCCATTCTACGCGGTCCGCGGAGCCCAAGTTCAGAGAGCCCAGATTTGAAGTTCAAGAGCCTAAGCAGCCGCGGTCCATTTTGTGCGGCCCGCACTGACCCCGCAGGGGCATTTTGTCCAGTTTTTCCAGCTTAGTATAAATAGAACCTTTTTCCATTTTTAGGGTATCAGTTATTTTATTTCAGCAGCTGCGCTCGTGAGAACTTCATCTATAACCATTTTTGGCATCTTAGCTTACTTTTAGCGATAGATTCTTGTATTTTACTTTAGTGCTTAATTAATATGTCTTCTTTTTCATCTATTTCTCTATTTTCTTGTTCAATCATGAGTAGCTAAACCCATTAGTTAGGGTTGTGGCTAAACCCTAGTGTGGGTAATAGATGGGTGTTGTGATTTAAGGTTGGATTGACTATGGGTGTTTGTATTTGGGTCAATTTTATGGTTTAATTTATGAATTGGTGGTTGCAAACACTGGTTTGTGCTAAATTGACTTGGCTCTTCTTGAGAAAGAGAGCCTAAGTCTCAAAAATTGGCCCAACAAGGAATTGGGATGGACTCAAGAGAATTGATAGTCCCAATTAAAGGGTTAAACCTCGAGAGAGTAATTACCCGACTTGAACCCTAGTTTCTTGAGCTAATTTGCCTACCTATTTGGTCTCGAGGGAGTCAATTGGGCAAAATCACTCTCTCTACCGAGAGGTGTGAGAGTGGGTAAAATTGTGCAACGGCTATACATATTTCCCCAATCATGTCAATCAAGCTTTAGAAGCAATTACCCGTCAATTAGCCACTAGGTGAAAGTCACTACCCTAGTGCCCCTTATTCCATTAGATACAACTCTTAGCAATTATCTCTTAGCGTAATCTAGTTTCAATTCTAATTAGTAGTTTTATAATAGTAGTTCATAAAAGAAAACCCAACAATTATGAGAAGATCAATTAAGAACATACACGCAATCCTAAGCTAAGTGGATACCCAACTCCAATCCTAGCTCTCTGTGGATTCGATCCCGACCCACAAATTGGGTAAAAGTTATTGCGACCCTCTCTTGCTACCTTTTATTGGTGCGGAGTTGGCTGCGATCATCGAGTGATGTTGCGGTTGGAGCAGTTTTGGGTCAAAGAGTGAACAAAATGTTTCATCCTGTGTACTATGCAAGCAAGACTATGAATGAGGCTCAAAGGAACTACACGGTGACTGAGAAGGAATTATTGGCTATTGTGTTCGCCATGGAAAAATTTCGGCCATATCTTATGGGAGCCAAAGTCATAGTGCACACCAATCATGCCGCCCTGAGGTATTTGATGACAAAGGAAGACTCCAAGGCAAGGTTGATGCGATGGGTGTTACTTCTTCAGGAGTTTGATTCGAAAATAGTGGACCGGAAAGGTAGTGAAAACCAAGTGGCGGATCATTTGTCCCGCTTGGAGGAGGAAGGTAGGCCGTGTGATGGCCTAGAGATCAACGATACATTTCCTGATGAGCAATTACTTTCTGTGTCAATGTGTGATATGCCATGGTTTGCGGACATTGCTAATTTCCTTGTGACTGGCATCATCCCGTGTGAGCTCTCTTCTAACCAAAGGAAGAATCTCAAAAGGGATAGTTTGGACTTCTATTGGGATGAGCCATACTTGTTCAAGATTTGCACCAACGGGTCATCCGGAGGTGTGTACCTGAGGAGGAGCAATTTAGCATTCTAGAGGCTTGTCATTCCTCCCCCTATGGTGGCCATCATGAGGGGCGAGGACGGCTTCGAAAGTTCTGAGTTGTGGTTTTATTGGACAAACTTGTTCAAGATGCAAGTGATCTAGTAAAACGATGTGATCAATGTCAANGGGGGTGAGGAGTTTCCTTGGGCATGTGGGGTTCTACCGGCGGTTTATCAAGGACTTTTCGAAGGTAGTGAATCCGCTATGCAAGTTGCTAAAAAAAGATACAAAGTTTGTGTTTGATGAGAAATGTATGCAAGAATTTGAACTTCTAAAGCATAAGTTGACCACCACCCCAATCATTACCGCACCCAATTGGAGCTTGCCTTTCGAGCTCACGTGCGATGCAAGTGACGTTGCGGTTGGGGCAGTGTTAGGTCAAAGAGTGAACAAAATGTTTCATCCCGTGTACTATGCAAGCAAGACTATGAATGAAGCTCAAAGGAACTACACGGTGACGGAGAAGGAATTGTTGGCTATTGTGTTCGCCATGAAAAAATTTCGGCCATATCTTATGGGAGCCAAAGTCAAAGTGCACACCGACCATGCCGCCCTTAGGTATTTGATGACCAAGAAAGATTCCAAAGCAAGGTTGATGCGATAGGTGTTACTTCTTCAAGAGTTTGATTTGGAAATAGTGGACCGGAAAGGTAGTGAGAACCAAGTAGCGGATCATTTGTCCCGCTTGGAGGAGGAAGGAAGGCCGTGTGATGACTTGGAGATCAATGATACATTCCCCGATGAGCAACTACTTTCTGTGTCAATGTGTGATATGCCATGGTTTGGGGACATTGCTAATTTCCTTGTAACTGGCATCATCCCGTGTGAGCTCTCTTCTAACCAAAGGAAGAAGCTCATACGGGATAGTTTGAACTTCTATTGGGACGAGCCATACTTGTTCAAGATTTGCACCGACGGAGTCATCCGGAGGTGTGTACCTGAGGAGGAGCAATTTAGCATTCTAGAGGCTTGTCATTCATCCCCTTATGGTGGCCATCATGGAGGGGCGAGGACGGCTTCGAAAGTTCTGAGTTGTGGTTTTTATTGGACAAACTTGTTCAAAGATGCAAGTGATCTAGTAAAAAGATGTGATCAATGTCAACGAGCGGGCGGGATTTCCAAGAAAGATGAGATGCCTCTAAACACCATTCTTGAAGTTGATGTCTTTGATGTATGGGGCATCGATTTTATGGGCCCTTTTGTATGCTCGTGTGGAAACACCTACATTCTTGTTGCGGTTGATTATGTCTCAAAATGGGTCGAGGCCGTGGCCTTGCCCAACAATGAAGCTAGGAGTGTAGTGGCATTTCTGAAGAAGAGTATTTTCAGAAGGTTTAGTACACCTCGGGCAATTATTAGTGATGGAGGATCACATTTTTGTAATAGAGCATTTGATGCCTTGCTTTCCAAGTATGGTGTCAACCACAAAGTGTCTACGCCTTATCATCCTCAAGCAAGTGGCCAGGTGGAAGTGTCTAACAGGGAGATCAAGAGCATTTTGTCCAAGACAGTCAATGCCAATAGGACCGATTGGTCTAATAAGTTAGATGATGCTCTATGGGCTTACCGGACCGCTTACAAGACCCCAATTGGTATGTCACCGTACTGGTTGGTGTTTGGGAAAGCATTTTATCTACCAGTAAAGTTGGAGCATAAGGCCATGTTGGCCTTGAGGAAGCTTAATCTTGAGTGGGATATTGCGGCTAATCTTCGTGTTGAACAACTCAATGAACTTGACGAATTCCGGTTCCATGCATACTCCAGTTCGTCCTTGTATAAGGACAAGATGAAGTACCTTCATGATAAATATGCTCGTGGAAAGGAGTTCAAAGTTGGTGATTTGGTTCTCTTGTTCAATTCCCGGTTACGTCTGTTTCCGGGAAAGCTTAAATCAAAATGGAGTGGACTGTTTGAAGTTGTGTGTATGACCCCCTTTGGTGCTCTTGATCTGAAGAACAAAAGTGGTGAAGTTTTTAGAGTGAATGGGCACCGTGTCAAGCATTATCTTGGGAAGTTTGATGATAGCCATGTGGTGGCTGTTGTTCATTTCAAATGATTGATGGTAACATGCGTCGTGCCGCGACGTTAAATCAGGCGCTTCTTGGGAGGCAACCCATGTGTTTTTCTTTTTGTTTTCCTTGATTTTCTTTGTAGAATAGGATTGATTTTTGGGCTAACTGTTTGTGACATGTTACAGGATTGAGTTGATGCAGTGCAGGACATAGTTGAAAATTGCACAGGTCTCTGAAGTTTCCAGTGTGGCCGCACTACCATTTTGTGTGGTCCGCACTGGTCAAGGGTGTTAAAGCTGTTCTCTAAAGTTTGCCACCGCGGCCGAAGTCCATTTTGCGCGGTCTGCGGTGGGCCTCTGCGACCGCTGTCCATTTTGTGCAGACCGCAGAGGGCTGCTTTCTCAAACTTGTACATAATAGCCTAGTGCGGACCACGGTCCATTTTGTGCGGTCCGCACTGGTAGGTGAGAATGGGCCCCAGGACTTTTTCTATAAATAGTCTCTGAGGGCCTCCTTTTACCCTTTTCGAACCCTTCACTCTCAGACCTAACAAAGCACTGTTCATCACGCCTTTGCTTGTACTTAATTGATTGGAACTTCTTGCTTCACTTTATCTCATTATTTGGTACCATAATCTTCCCTGTACTTGTTTAATTTTGTTAATTTTTGTTCTTTTTCTTAACTTCTGTTCTTCTTCCTCCCTTAATTAATTCAATTGCTAGGTTAGAAGGGTCTTAACTTCGATTCATGAGGACTTAGGTAGTGTAATGGATTGAGTAATCATTTAGGGCCTCTAATTAGGTAAAAAAAAATTGGACCTTAAAAGAAAAATCATGAACCCTAGATTAGTGCCAAATCTGGGCACCCTATGCGGACCGCGGTCAATTATGTGCGGTCCACGGTGCCCCAATGCGGCCGCAATTGCTTTTGTGCGGTCCGCGCTGCTGAGATTTAGAGGCCCTATTTTTGGAACCCCACACCTGTGCGGACCGCGATTGATTCTCTGCGGTCCGCGGTGGTCCCTGTGCAGCCGCACTACCATTTTGTGCGGTCCGCACTGGGCAATTTCTGCAACTGTCTGCAACACTGTGACTCTGTTCTGCAATTTGTTCCGTTGCAATAACTTGAACTGCCTTGATTGATACTAACAAATACATTGAATGATGTTTGCAGACAATGGTGAGACAACAAGGAAAAGGCTCAAAACAACCGGGAAAAGGAGAACCCTCCCGGGGTAGGAAGAAGAAGATGATAAAACTCACTCCCCAAGCTCGGGAAAACATAAAAAAGACCAGAAAACTAATCAAAGCTGCAGACAGAGCTGCTTCCCATTCCTCGGGGAGCGANCTTAGCCATTTTGGGCACTTTTACTTAGTTTTAATCGTTTGAATCTTTGTATTTACATTAGTAATTAATTAATATTTCTTTCTCTTCATCTATTTCTCTGATTTTATCTTCAAGCATGAGCAGCTAGACCCATTAGCTAGGGTTGTGGCTCAACCCTAGTGTGGGTAATTGATGGGTGTTGTGATTTAAGGTTATATTGACTATGGGTGTTTGTTATTTGGGTCAATTTTATGGTTTAATTTATGAATTAGTGGTTGCAAACTCTAGTTTGTGCTAAGTTGACTTAGGCTCTTCTTGAGAAAGAGAACCTAAGTCTCTAAAATTGACTTAACAAGGAATTGGGATGGACTCAAGAGATTTGATAGTCCCAATTAAAGGGTTAAACCTCGAGAGAGTAACTACCCGACTTGAACCCTAGTTGCTTGGGCAAATATGCATACCTAATTGGTCTTGAGAGAGTCAATTGGGCAAAATCACTCTTTCTACCGAGAGGTGTAGAGTGGGTAGTATCGAGCAACGGTTATAACATATTTCCCCAATCATGTCAATCGTGCCTTAGATGCAATTACCCGTCAATTAGCCACCTAGGTGAAAGTCACTACCCTAGTGCCTTTTAAACCATTAGATACAACTTGTAGCAATTTACCCTTAGTCTAATTTAGTTGCAATTATAATTTGTAGTTTGATCATAGTAGAATATAAAGAAAAACCAAAAATGAATAGAAGACCAATTAAGAACACATACGCAATCCTAAACTAGATAGATACTCGATTCGAATCCCATCTCTGTTTGGATTCGATCCCGACACAAAATCTGGTAAAAGCTATTGCGACCCTCTCTTGTTACTTATTAGTAGTGCGGAGTTGGCTGCGATCACTTTTTGGCGCCGTTGCCGGGGAGCTAACGGTTTTGGCTATCTATTTAGTTAGTTTTGTGTGTTGTTCTTCTTTCCTTCTTTGTTACTAATTTGTGTGTGTGATTACTACAGGTACCAAATGGCTTTAAATGCTAATGACCCTCTTGTAAATGTGCTTGCGGGGGAGGAGGTTGATGAAATTGGAGAGGATGAGGTGCCTCTTGTACCTCCCGAACCACGACGAGGCCGTCAGGCCAATGCTAATGAGAACTTTCTAGACCCTCCTCCGCCACCTCCAAGAGTGGCTCCCAGAGTATTACCGAATCAAGGGTATGCGAGTGCTATTGTCCATCCCCGAATCCAGGCAGGGAATTTTCAAATAACCAATGTGATATTGACCTTGCTCGAGCAACGTGGGTATTTCACGGGCGCCTCCGATCAAAATTCCTACAAGCATCTCAAGGGGTTCGTGGATACATGTTGGGGTAGAAAGCAGACGAATGTGTCCGAGGATGCTCTTAGGTTGAGGCTTTTCCCATTCTCACTTCGGGAGAAAGCACTGGATTGGCTAGAGAGAGACTCCCCAATCATTCCATCACAACTTGGGATGAGTTAGCGGATTAGTTTATTGCAACATTTTTCTCACCCGAGCACATGGCGGCACTTCGAGATGAGATATTGGCTTTCAAGCAAGAGCCCACGGAACCTTTGCATGAGATTTGGGAGCGGTTTAGAACGATAGTGAAGGAATGCCCCAATAATGATATGACGGAGGCGATGATACAACAAACCTTCTATCGGGGCATCAATACTACAAATCAATGCATAGTCAATCAATTAGCTGGGGGTAATTTCATGAAGTTGCCTTATGACGAAGCTTGTGAGATTCTTGATGAGATGGCGGATACATCCTCCACATGGCAAAGTAGAGCCAATGTTCCTCAAGGTGTCCCTATGGTTATTTATTTGCATAAGGAATTACACGACCATGGGCAAGCTATAGCGGAGTTGACAACGACAATGAACCAATTGGCTAAGGCACAGTTGAAACAAGTCCAAAACCCTCGCCAAGTGAATGCTATGGAAGGTGTTAATCTGCTTACCAACAAGAGAAGGCAAAGAAGGCAACAAAACCAAGGGAATTCTGAGCAATTTGCTGATGATTGTGATGGGTTTCAAAATGATGGCTATGATGAGCAAAATGAAGAGGTACAATATGTGAACAATTTTCAAGGCCAACGGGGCAACTCTTCAAACCAACAACAGTGGAGACCTCAAGGTAATTGGGGCAATCAACAACAAAACAGTGGTAATTGGGGAACAACAACCAAAATAACAACTGGGGCAATCAAGGCAACCAAGGGAATTGGAATGGTAATAACAATAATTGGGGTGGCAACAATAATCAAGGTGGATGGAATAATGGCAATCAAGGAAACCGGGGGCAAGGCTTTCAAAGGCCCCAAATGTACCAACAACCGAACAATCCACCTCCTTTCCCTTCTCAAGGTCCTAGTTCTTCGGGTAATGATATGGGTAGAATCGAAATGATGTTCGAACAGATGATGAAGAAGAATGAGGATTCGGATGCACAGTTGGCTTCCCACAATACCTCTATCAGAAATTTGGAGGTGCAATTAGGCCAAATCTCTCAATCGTTGAATACTCGCCCGAAGGGTGCCCTACCAAGTGATACGGTAGTGAACCCAAAGGGTGGGAATAACCATGTCATGGCGGTTACAACTCGAAGTGGGAGAGCGGTGATGTGAATGCCTCGAAACAAAAGCAAGTTGCTGATGATGATGTTGAGTTGCAAGAAGATGTGGTTCCTTTGGTAGTTGAAGATGTGGTTGATGACAATGTGAACAATGAAGTGAGGATTGACATTAGTGAAACCGAGGTGGAAACTCAAGAGGTCGTGAACCCGTCTAGGGAGCACGTAATTGACATGCCGGAGCCGGTTGTGCCAAAAGCCAAGGCACCTTTACCCAGGCCACCTCCCCTATCCTCAAAGGCTAGCCAAGCAGAAAAGTGAGAATCAATTCAAAAAGTTCATTAACATGATGAAGAGCTTATCCATCAACGTGCCTTTGGTGGAGGCTTTGGAGCAAATGCCTGGTTATGCTAAATTCACGAAAGATTTGGTTACAAAGAAAAGATTAATGGACTGTGAAACTATCAAGATGACCCACCAAGTTAGTGCCATAGTACATTCAATGGCCCCGAAATTAGAGGATCTCGGTGCTTTCACTATCCCCTGCACTATTGGTAGTGCAGACTTTGCCAAAGCTTTATGTGATCTTGGGGCAAGCATCAATTTAACGCCCTTATCAGTTTTCAAGACTTTGGGTATTGGGCCTCCGAGGCCAACTTCCATGCGACTACAAATGGCAGATAGATCAATGAAGCTACCATTGTGTATAGTTGATGATGTGCTTGTCCGGGTGGACAAATTTATCTTGCCAGCTGATTTTGTGATTTTGGATTATGAGGTCGACTATGAGGTCCCGATCATATTAGGGAGACCTTTCCTTGCTACGGGGAAGGCTCTAGTGGATGTGGAAGCAGGGGAACTCGCTTTCAGGGTGGATGATGAAAAGGTAGTTTTTCATGTGTGCAAATCAATGAAGCAACCTAATTGTACCGAAGTGTGCTCATTTGTGGATTTAGTCACGGCGGTGATAATTGATGACACAAGTGCAATGATTAATGTTGAGGATCCCCTTGAGGCCGTGCTATTAAATCTTGATGACAATGATGATGCAAGCAGAGTGGAGTGTGTCAATGCTCTACATAGGATGGGCTCTTATTCCTATGAGCCTAGAAAATTGTCTTTGGATCTTGAAAATCGGAAAACTCCACCAACCAAACCATCAATTGAGGAGCCACCGGTGTTGGAGTTGAAGCCATTACCTACACACCTCAGGTATGAATTTTGGGCTCTAATTCAACTTTACCAGTTATTCTTTCTTCTTGCCTTACTAACATGCAGGTTGAGGCCACTCTGGAGGTGCTTAAAAGGCGAAAAAGGGCAATTGGATGGACTCTGGCCGATATTCGGGGAATAAGCCCCGCATTTTGCATGCACAAGATTATTTTGGAGGATGATGCAAGTCCCTCCTTGGAACATCAAAGGAGGCTCAATGAAGCAATGCAAGAAGTGGTGAAGAAAGAAGTGATCAAGTGGCTAGATGCAGGCATGGTGTATCCAATCTCCGATAGCTCATGGACTTCTCCGGTGCAATGTGTGCCGAAGAAAGGTGGAATGACTGTGGTGACAAATGACAACAATGAACTTATTCCCACTCGGACCATTACCGGGTGTGAAGACACCAACCTTGTGCTAAATTAGGAAAAATGCCACTTCATGGTTGAAGAGGGCATAGTGTTGGGCCATAAAATTTCAAAGCATGGGATTGAAGTAGACAAAGCCAAGATTGAGGTGATTTCAAGGCTTCCTCCCCCCACTTCTGTCAAGGGGGTGAGGAGTTTTCTTGGGCATGCGGGGTTCTACCAGCGGTTTATCAAGGACTTCTCGAAGGTAGTGAATCCTCTTTGGAGGTTTCTAGAAAAGGATACAAAGTTTGTGTTTGATGAGAGATGTATGGAAGCTTTTGAACTCCTTAAGCATAAGTTGACCACCACCCCGATCATTACCGCACCCAATTGGAGTTTGCCTTTCGAGCTCATGTGCGATGCAAGTGATGTTGCGGTTGGGGCAGTGTTGGGTCAAAGAGTGAACAAAATGTTTTATCCCGTGTACTATGCAAGCAAGACTATGAATGAAGCTCAAAGGAACTACACGGTGACGGAGAAGGAATTGTTGGCTATTGTGTTTGCCATGGAAATTTCGGCCATATCTTATGGGAGCCAAAGTCATAGTGCACACCGATCATTCCGCCCTTAGGTATTTAATGACAAAGAAAGACTCCAAGGCAATGTTGATGCGATGGGTGTTACTTCTTCAAGAGTTTGATTTGGAGATAGTGGACCAGAAAGGTAGTGAGAACCAAGTGGCGGATCATTTGTCCCGCTTGGAGGAGGAAGGAAGGCCGTGTGATGGCCTAGAGATCAATGATACATTCCCCGATGAGCAACTACTTTCTGTGTCAATGTGTGATATGCCATGGTTTGCGGACATTGCTAATTTCCTTGTGACTGGCATCATTCCGTGTGATCTCTCTTCTAACCAAAGGAAGAAGCTCAAACGGGATAGTCTGGACTTCTCTCGGGACGAGCCATACTTGTTCAAGATTTTCACCGACGGAGTGATCCGGAGGTGTGTACCTGAGGAGGAGCAATTTAGCATCCTAGAGGCTTGTCATTCCTCCCCCTATGGTGGCCATCATGGAGGAGTGAGGACGGCTTCGAAAGTTCTGAGTTGTGGTTTTTATTGGCCAACCTTGTTCAAAGATACAAGTGATCTAGTAAAAAGATGTAATCAATGTCAACGAGCGGGCGGGATTTCCAAGAAAGATGAGATGCCTCTAAACACAATTCTTGAAGTTGATATCTTTGATGTATGGGGTATCGATTTTATGGGCCCTTTTGTTAGCTCGTGTGGTAACACTTACATTCTTGTAGCGGTTAATTATGTGTCAAAATGGGTTGAGGTCGTGGCCTTGCCCAACAATGAAGCTAGGAGTGTGGTGGCATTTCTGAAGAAGAGTATTTTCACAAGGTTTGGTACACCTCGGGCAATCATTAATGATGGAGGATCGCATTTTTGTAATAGAGCCTTTGAAGCCTTGCTTTACAAGTATGGTGTCAACCACAAAGTCTCCACACCTTATCATCCTCAAGCAAGTGGCCAGGTTGAAGTGTCTAACAGGGAGATCAAGAACATTTTGTCCAAAACTGTCAATGCCAATAGGACCGATTGGTCTAAAAAGTTAGATGATGCTCTATGGGCTTACCTGGCCGCTTACAAGACCCCAATTGGTATGTCACCGTACCGGTTGGTGTTTGGGAAAGCATGTCATCTACCAGTGGAGTTGGAGCATAAGGCCATGTGGACCTTGAAGAAGTTGAATCTTGATTGGGATATAACTGCTAATCTTCGGGTGGAGCAACTCAATGAGCTTGATGAATTTAGGTTCCATGCCTACTCTAGTTCGTCCCTGTAAGAGGATAAAATGAAATATCTTCATGACAAATACACTCGGGTCAAGGAGTTCAAGGTGGGGGATTTGGTGCTCTTATTCAATTCTCGTCTAAGGTTGTTCCCGGGAAAGCTGAAATCAAAGTGGAGTGGACCATTTGAAGTAGTGTGTGTGACCCCGTTTGGTGCTCTTGATTTGAAGAACAAAAGTGGTGAAGTTTTTAGAGTGAATGGGCACCTGGTCAAGCATTATCTTGGGAAGTTTGATGATAGCCAAGTGGTGGCTATTGTTCATTTCAAATGATTGGAAGGTAACATGTGTCGTGCCGCGACGATAAATCAGGTGCTTCTTGAGAGACAACCCATGTGTTTTTCTTTTTGTTTTCTTTGATTTTTTTGTAGTGTAGGATTGATTTTTGGGCTAACTGGTTGTGAGATATTACAGGGATTGTGTTGATGCAGTGCAAGACATAGTGAAGAAAATCTTCAGTCTCTGAAGTTTCCAGTGCGGCCGCACTACACTTTGTGCGGTCCGCACTGGAGAAGGCTAAGGTGATACCTCTCTGAAGTTGGCCACTGCCGCCGCACTACACTTTGTGCGGTCTGCAGTGGACCGCTGTGGCAGCGGTCCGTTTTGTGCGGACCCCAGTAGGATAATTGGCCAAGCTTGATCATAATAGCTCAGTGCGGACCGCGGTCCACTTTGTGCGGTCAGCACTGGTAGGTGAGGCTGGGCCCCAGGGGCTTTTCTATAAATAGACCCTGAGGGCCTCCTTTTACCCTTTTCGCAAATTTGAATCTCAGAGTTATAATCACCGTTCACTTCCCTCATTTGCTCGTAAATTAACTGATGGAACTTAGTTACTTCAATACATCTCATAATCTGGTATATTAATCTTTCTTTTACTTATTTAATTTTGGTAACTTCCTTTAATTTTCGTTCTTCTTAGCTTTTAGCTTTTCTTCCTCCCGTATCTTCTTAAATTGTTAGGTTAGGTTAGTTAGCTTTTTGATTCTTAAATACCTTGTTAGTTTAATAGATTGGGTAAACATTTAGGGACATAAATTAGGGACCAAATTGACCTTAAAATCAAAATCTGATAAACCCTAACTCAGTGCCGATTCTGGGCACCCAGTGTGGACCGCGGTCGTATCTGTGCGGTCCGCGGTGCCCTAATGCGGTCCGCAGTACCACTTTGTGTGGACCGCACTGATGATCTTGTGAAAATCTGAACTTTGGGCAGTGCGGCCGCGGTACATTTTGTGCGGTCCGCACTGGGCAATTTCTGCAACTGTCTGCAACACTGTGACTCTGTTCTGCAATTTGTTCTGCTGCAATAACTTGAACTGCCTTGATTGATACTAACAAATACATTGAATGATGTTTGTAGACAATGGTGAGACAACAAGGAAAAGGCTCAAAACAACCGCGAAAAGGAGAACCCTCCCGGGGAAGGAAGAAGAAGATGATAAAACTCACTCCCCAAGCTCGGGAAAACATAAAAAAGACCAGAAAACTAATCAAAGCTGCAGACAGAGCTGCTTCCCATTCCTCGGGGAGCGAGTATCAACCATCAAGGGAAATTTCTTCAGACTCCGTGCCAGAATATGTTGAAGACTAGCCGGAGAGATTCAAGCTAAGAGATACCCCTCCACCATCACCCACTGCCCAAGCACAGAGCATGTCATTTCTGAGTCGTCTGAGGGATCAGCAACAGGTAGTGGGGAATACTCCACCTCTCTTACAGCTTCAGTATATGGAGAGGGTGCAGTAGGTGCAGAGGAAGAGGTTGGGGGAGATGAGGAAGTGGCAGAAGGTGGCGAGCCTCAAGTGGGAGGTATTGCCAGAACTAGAAAACCGGAGGTTTGGCAAGATAGGTTTGTAAGTGAGGTGGCATACCACAAATTTAGGGAGTGGTGGCCGGTGAGAAAATTGATACCGGAGAGGAGCTTCATTGATAACGATCTTTTACCCCTCAACCCCAATGTGCAAAGACAATTTAGGACCAGAGTGGGCTGGGAATATTTTATGGACAAGTGTGTAGATTCCAATGAACACATGGTCAAGGAGTTTTATTGCAATTTAGCCCACATCAAAAAGGGCTCCAAAGTGACCAAGGTTCGTAATAAGACAGTGTTATTTGATGGGAGATACCTCAACTAATATCTTGGCTTCAATGAGGAGGATGAAACTTTGTACATGGCGAAGTTGGAGATGGGCGAGGATGTTCATCCATGGTTAGCTCAGTACCTGGCAATCCCAGGTACCGTTCCGGATTGGTTGACTGCTGGGGTCAAAATATTGCGGAGGACCTTAAACTTTGAGGCGAGGGGTTGGCAGACGTTTGTTTGCAGCCGGTTGGATCCTACTACACATGACCAGACCCTTCCTCTCCACCGGGCTATATTGGTTGCAGGATACCCCATAAATGTGGGGAATGTGATGTCCCGCATTATCTCGATAGTGGGAGCAGAGCATGACCGGAACTATCCCTTCCCCAACACCCTCACTATGTACTTTCGGGATTTGGAGGTGGAACCAAACAGTTGGAGATCGGGGCCTCGAGCTATCGTTTATAAGGCCTCGGGGTCGAGTTGGACGACCGGCTTAGAGCGATCGACGGAGGGTTAACACCTTACAAGAACTATGACGATGACTCTTTATGTCTAATAATAAGCAATAAATGAAGAACAATAAAGAGAACACAATGAATGTAAGCAATAAATGGAAGTAAAGAGCTTAAGAGAATATGTTAGAGAGCAGAGAGAATGTTCTTGTATTTTAGTATTGAGCAACAGATCATCTATAAAATGACAAGGATTCCCCTTTATATTTGAGGGGGAACATAGTACAAAATGCATTAATTACAAATATATGGGGCAGGTATAGCCACTTAATATCCTGATACGGGTCAGAGCTAGCCCTCTAGACTTTCTCAGCCCTAGTCGTGCGCTTAGGGAACTTCCCACTTTTCTACCATAACGGTCGACTTTCGCTGCCTCGAGGTTGGACACCAATGTCCCTCGGGATAAATCTCGACCGTAGTCTCGAGCCTTTGGAAAGCTGCTCACGAAGCGCTATAATGGCCGAGAATTGGACCCTCCGATTTTACCGCATACAAAAATAAATTAATATTTTACCTTATTTAAAATTTTAACTTATATGTACTAGGTAACATAACTACTATAATACCTTCCCTACAACTTTTCCTAATGCTTAGAAATCTAGGCACGACGAGAAACCGCATCGAGGACGTCCGTTCTCGAGGTCTGCATATATCCACCATTCTTTAAGTTACGGCATTTTAATGAAAATTCATCGTGTGATGAATTCTATATTCTTGTGTGCTTTTTATGATGAGTAATAAAAATTAAATGTTGAAAGAGGGAAAGAAGACGTTGTGCTGCTACTGAATTCACTATAAATTTCTCAAAAGGTATCATCAATCCTCTATTATGTTTTAATTTTCTTCTTTTTGTTGGTTTTATGTTAATTATTCCTTCTTTTTTCCCTTTAATATGTCTACTTCCAATATACTGTAAGAAAGGGAAAGAATCATACTGATTCATCAATATATATCTACTTTGTCTATTTGCAACAAAGGAGAAAAAAAGGAAAAAGAATAACAATGCAAATAATCAAACACAGATCGAAGAATGACAATAAAGAAAGAATGCCCTCAAAGTATAACAACACTCTTAACATATCTCAAGTAAATAAAAAAGAAAAATATCTTTTCAAGAAAGAATCAATTGTGTTGAGTGTATAGAAATCTTTTTACATCAATAAAAGTCTACGTCTATATGGTAAACTGTATGACTTCTACCGAAAATTATGAATCCAACTCTAAAACAATAAGGAATGGAACTTAAAAACTTTTACCCTAAAATTCGTATAACAATTCAACTTATAATGTGATTTTAAGGATATGAGAATTCACTTAATATCAGTTGATAGACGTAAATATAAGTGATGCAAATTGACAATAACACAAAGCAAACCAGTGTTTGATCAATGCCCTCGAGCTAATGAACCCTCGAGCTTGGTAGAGTAATAACAGTTAAAGAGCAGCAACTTGATGAGCAAAAGAAAGAAATATTATATTACTGAGATATTTGCGAATGTAAGGTCCTTTATAAATGATGGGGACTCCCCTTTATATAGTAGAGGAATCCTAATTATGGTAAAATTCTAATTACCGAAGTAAATCCCATGATTAGTACAAATAACCGCCCTTGATTTGAGCTGTTCCGAGATTTTCGTCGTGATCTTTGACTAGTTTACGGATATCTCGCCTTTCCGTTATTGTACTTCACTCGAAGTCGGTCATACCTAGTCACGATTGCTGCTGGCCTCAGTCTCGACGAACATCTCGATTCTTGAACTTGACACCTCGTCTTCGTGTTATAGCCCGATCCATTGTGAGGTTGACCCTTGACGTGATCTCCTGGTCTCGATTAAATAGTAAAATTGGGCAAGCCCGATTTTAACCGTGTACGGATAGTCCTCTCGTTACTTGGAGTGTAATGAGAAGAAATGACCAGAGTCTTCGATTTTATACTTCGACCAATTATGACATCATTCATATGAGGTAAGCGACAGAAATGACCAAAGCGTCACAACGGTGCGGTTCTCAAGATAATTAATTAGCGCGTGTTGATGGTAGGCCACTTGTGCCTTTTAACCGTCATAGCAAATATTATAAATAGATCATCTTCATAATTTTCCCAAACTCTACTTCCAAAATCCCTTCTAATCTTCAAAGCACTTCTTCTCCCTTCAAGTTTTTCAATTCTTCAAATCTCGTTTGTACCTTCTCATCAAACAACAAGTTTTATCTTCTTCTTTCCCTGAACTCATAAAAAATGGCTAAAACATCAAAAACTGTTCCTCAATAAGAAAAAGCCTCTTCATCGCGACCGGCCGACAACAAAACGTCGGTGGAGCCATGCATCGAAAAGTGTGTTCCTGGGTCATGTGATCTTACTTCCGACTTTAAAGATGAGAAAACCTCGTCGGTACCTGGCCGATGTGAGCCAATGTAGAGATACATATGCTCGATAACTGTGGGCGATCTTGAGCTGGTGAAAAAAGATTGCCATTGGGAAAACAAGGAGGTGGCGATTCCGACCCCCGAAGAGAACATCACCACCCACGTGAAAGGGTTCTTGAGTGTTTACACTTACCCTTTTATGTTGGGTCCCGTTGACCCCGTTATCCTTGATTTCTACCGCCAATACCAAAAAACCCTGGGCCAGATCCATCCTTCCTTTTGGTGTATAGTAATTTTGCTTCGATTCTTTGTGAGAAAAGTCGAGGGGATGCCTTTTACCCTCGACCATCTTATCAGAATGTACAACCCCCGTCTTTATCGAGGCAGACTAATAAGGCTTCAGCATCGGGCCACCAAGGCTTTGTTCTTGAGCATAGATGAGGACAAGGACAGAGGATGGATGGGCCGGTTTGTCCAAGTGAGGACTTCCGACATAATTCCGGCCGAGAAGATTCCATTCCCCGAAAAGTGGAACATGAAGCGTAAGTACAAACCCAACTATAGCTTTTGTTTGCCATTTTGTTTCTTTTTCCTTTTCGTATTGACATCATTTCATATGATGCAGTGGTTTCTTGGGTGCCCGGTGTTATCCCAAAACCTTGAAGGCTAGGTTCAGAAACTGGCCTCGACCTCTTCGTAAGAGGAGCACTCATGGCGTGATTTGGCAATGGGCCAATGGGAGGCCAAAAATCACGGTAAGCTTCTCTATCCGTGTTTGATGCCCTTCTGCGAAATGTTTCTTTTTTATTTTTACTTCATTTCCCACCATACAGGTCTCGGAGACAATGCTGTCATGAGGCTGCCTCCACGTGGGGAAGAGGAGGCCCCAAAACCAGCTAAGGATAACAAGAGGAAGAGGGTCACGCCTTTCGATACTCCAAAGGATAAAAAGAGCAAGGCTCTTAAAATGAAGAATTACGTTGCCGCTCTACCTGTCGACATATCCCAGAATCTACGAGATGAAGAATAGGAAAGAAGATGCTGACTATGTGCATGTGGTTCAAAAGAGGGGGAGCGTCGAATCTTCAAAGGCAGTAGAGCTAGTGATGGTCTAGGAGGCTCATCTTCGGACCAAGGAGATGTCGGAAGATGGTCCGAGCAAAGTCCCCGAGTCATCGGAGGCTGAAAATGTCTCCTGCCATGACGAACAATCGGCAAGTGTGCCTGTCCGCCGTGACGAACAATCGGCGGGTGTGCCTGAAGGGTCCGGTTCCGAGGCCCTTTGAAAAAGAGAGAGCGCCCCAAGTGTCTTTCTTGGGGCAATCAACATTGATGATTCGCCGCCCCTCCCCACATTTTCGGAGGGGCAATATCAGGAGGCCCAGGCTATGGAGACCCTCGACGTGGGAACGGCCCACGAAGGGGATGACTTATTATGTGGATACTTCACGGGGGTCGATGATCTTTCCGATATGGATGCATCGATCATTTTCGATGAGGCTCAGCGACTCCTGAACCAGGTAGACTTTAGCCCCCGTTATTAGTATTACGTTTGCCTATATTTCCTTTTTCCTGATTTCCTTCCTTTCTCCATAGGCTGTGACGCTTCATCGGGAAGTGTTTTCCAAATCCCGAGCCAAGATGAACGGTGTAAGGTCGATCTCAAAAGGCTCACGGAGGAGAGAGATGCCCTCAAACTCTTCAGTGGGCAAAAAGAAGAAGAGATCAAGGACCTCCGAGCTGAACTGGCCAAAGCTCACAAAGAGCAGACTGACTTGATCAAGCAATAATGAAGAATTTTCATAGAAGTTTGGTGTGTCGATTCGGGGATATCGAGTAATACTTTGATCCTGCAGGTTTAGCGGAAGGCCGAAAAGATCCAGCTTCGCGAGAAGGCTAAGATGAAAGAGGTAGAGACATTGGGGTTGAAGCAAAACATGGACCGTCTCGCCTCGGAGAAAGTTACAGCTCGAGCCCACTTATCTTTGGCTGAGCGTCGACTCCAAAGCATGAAGGAGGAGAGCTTGGCCCAAGCTAAGAAAATTTAGGAGCTCAAGACTCGGTTGACCGCTGAGCTTGCTAAGGCCACATCTGAGGCAGAAAGAGTAAAAGCCCACGCGGAGGCGGTCGTGGCCGTCTACCAAGCTGATGCTGAAGCCACTCATGCTCGAGCAAAGGAAATTTACAATGCTGGTCAGGTCTGATCATTTTGTGTTGCCGAGCATGCCAAATGCCAGTCTCAAAGAGAGACTCTCGAAAAGATTCATGCTCGTGGTTTTGACCTTACTGCCAATATCGAGAACGCGAAAGTGCTTTACTCTATGATGATGATGGTTCCGGGAGCTTGAGTTGATCCGAGAGTGGAGATGTGGATGAGGCTCCCCGGGAAGGTTAAGCACTTAGAATTTTTTCTTCTTTTTTGGATTTATTGTTTAAGACCCTGAGTGGTCTTTGTAAATATTTTTGTATATATGAAACATCCATTTTCTTTTTGATTTGTCTCTAATATCTGTTTCGTGAAAACTCTGTTTTCCTTTGACTTATGATGATTCTTATACACTTTAGATCTTGTGAGAATTTTGACTCACTTCGTTGCCTTGCAAAAATTTTGTCGAAATCAGATTGGTATAGTCCCTATAATAGAGTGAGTACTTGCTCGAACTCGGAGTAGAAAAAACCCTTAGGTTTCGGTTGAGCGAGAGTGCATCCTCAAACTCAATAAGATAATGGCGCTTAGGCTCTTGAATCTGGCCGATATGGACTTAACAGAGTGGCTTTTTTCCCCTTTTCTAGCTTTAAAAGTTTTAAATATATAACAAATTGTTATGCCTTACCACGAGATAAATCTGTACCCATTAGGATTCAGTGTTATCGAGAAACTTTGTTATGCCTTAGCATAAGTTTGTTCGAGAGTTCGAACAATTTGGTACCTCTTAAGGTTTTTGAGGGTTGATATTATCGAAAACCTTTGTAACTTTGCCGAGGGTAGCCTTTTCTAACCGGTTTTATAAAAATATTTGAAGGCCTGTTCAATTACGGAATTCGGACGTCTTTGAATGGTGTTAGTTCGGCCATAGCCTTTAACTTGAGAATTTGGGCTTGTTTCTCGATTATACTTCGAACTTATTCAAAGTGTCAGTCCCCGAGTGGGGTGGCCGTGGCCTATAAAATCGAAGATTGCCTTTTTAAGGTCTTATGTTTTTGTAGCTTAATAATTTGAGCATGTCGATTTTCGGACGGTAGTCCCCGTGTACGGGGTTAATTTCTCAAGCTTTAGCTGCGATTGGCTCTTGAGCCGGTTTCCGCAATAGATCGTAAATATGAAGCTGTGAAGCAAGTATTTCACTAAGGCATGGAATATTTGGTAGGGAAAAGATACATCTTTCAATAGATCGTTCATGCGTACATGTTTTGCCACTAGGGCTCGAGCAATCTACACGGGCACGATTCGTTCGACCATTTGGCCCTTTACAAAATTTACCTATCGAGATCCTATTGACACGAAGTATTTTCCTTAAAAACATAACATCCGAGGGTGATGCCCCCCAGTATTCGAGGTTGATTGTAAAGAAGCCTCGGATACTGTTGAATTGCTCTAAGTTATCATGAACAATGGTTGCCTCGTTAAAAACCTTGCCGGAAAAACCCATTTGGGATAAAAACCAGTCGAAGGGAAAAAGAGTGCAACGCATGCTTTCAGACCTAAGGACTACGTTTTAGGAGAGAACTTCGACGTCTTCGACCAAACACTTGCAATACGTTGGCAATAATATCTCTTGCGGAGTGATATGTTCCAATTATTTGGCAATTTTCCGTCGTTTATCATGCCAAGTTTATAAGACCCTTTTTCGACGATGTCGAGGACCTGATACGGTCCCTCCCAATTTGGACCGAGCTTTCCCTCGGTTGGGTCTCGAGTGTTGATGGTGACTTCTCTCATAACTAAGTCCCCAATTTTGAAGTGTCGAAGATTGGCTCTTCAATTGTAGTATCTTTCAATTTGCTGTTTCTGGGCGGCCATTCGAACGAGGGCGGGTTCACATTTTTCATCTAGCAATTCGAGGTTCGTGATCATAGATTCATGATTTGACTCTTCCGTTGTGTATCGAAACCTGACATTGGGCTTCCCGACCTCGATCGGGATCAGGGCTTCGGCGCCATATACTAAGTAGAATGGTGTTGCCCCCGTACTAGATTTTGGCGTTGTTCGATACGCCTAAAGGACTTTGGGAAAAATTTCTCTCCACTTCCCCTTAGCGTCATTCAACCTTTTCTTTAGGTTCTGAATAATGGTCTTATATGTTGATTCGGCCTGTCTGTTCCCACTAGGATAATATGGCGTCGAATGGATCCTTTTTATCTTGTGATATTCGAGGAACTTTGTTATTTTGCTGCCAACAAATTGTTTCCCATTGTCGTACACGATCTCAGCGGGTATCCCGAATCGGCATATGATGTGATCGCAAATGAAGTCTATGACTTCTTTTTCTCTGACTTTCTCGAAGGCTTGTGCTTCAACTGACTTAGAGAAATAGTCAGTCATAAATAAAATGAACTTAGCTTTACCTGGGGCTGGTGGTGGAGGGCCGACGATATCCATTTCCCATTTCATGAATGGCTATGGGGATATGACTGAATGAAGTTGCTCCCCAAGCTGGTTGATCATTGGTGCATGTATTTGGCATTTGTCGCATTTTCGAACAAACTCTACAGTATCTTTTTCCATATTGTCCCAATAGTATCCTGCTCTGATGACTTTGTGAACCAGTGATCCAGCACCGAAATGATTTCGCAAATACCCTCGTGAATTTCTTGTAGGACGTAGTCTGTGTCTCTTGGACCCAAGCATATTGCCAACGGCCCATCTAACATCCTTCTGTACAATGTTCCATCTCCGGACAATGTGAATCATGTAGCTTTCATTCGTAGAGTCCTCGATTCCTTAGGGTCCGACGGAATTTTCCCATTCTTCAGATAATCGATATATTTGTTCCTCCAATCCCAAGTTAGGCTTATGGAGTTTATTTCGGCGTGGCCTTCTTCGACTACCGACTTTGAAAGTTGTACAACAGTCCCCAGGCAAATTCCGTCATCTTCGACTGATGACCACAAATTTGCAAGGGCATCAACCTCACTGTTTTACTTTCGAGGTACATGGTGTAGGGTCCATTCTTTGAACCAGTGTAAGGTTACCTGCAATTGTCCAAGTATCTATGCATTCGATCTTCTCGAACCTCGAAGGTTTTGTTGACTTGGTTAACCACGAGTTGGGAATTATACTTGGCCTCGATGACCTCCGCTCCTAAACTTTTAGCCATCTCGAGACCTGCAATCATGGACTCATACTCGGCGTCATTGTTAGTCAACTTAGGGGTTTTGATAGATTGTCTAATCGTATCGCTTGTGGGTGGCTTCAAACCGATGCCTAGCTCGGACCCTTCACATTCGAAGCACCGTCCATGAAAAGCGTCCACACCCCCAAGGATGTACCCTATTTTAGCAATAGTTCCTTTTCGACCTCGGGCACGAGCGGTGGTGTAAAGTCGGCCACGAAGTCTGCTAAGATTTGAGACTTGATAGCCGTCCGGGGTTGATACTCGATATCGTACCCACTGATTTTGACAGCCCATTTGGCCAGTCAGCCTGAGAGCTCGCGCTTGTTTAAAATGTTGCGAAGGGGATAAGTGGTTACAACACAAATTGGGTGACATTGAAAATACGCTTTTAATTTCCTAGAGGCGCTTATTAGAGCAAGCGCTAATTTTTCTAAGTGTGGGTACCGGATCTCTACTTCACCTAATGTCTGGCTGACGTAGTAAATAGGAAATTTCGTACATTGCTCTTATCGAACTAGGACACCACTTATCGCGACCTCCGAGACTGCCAATATAAGTAGAGTTGCTCGCCCGTTTTCGGAGTATGAAGTAAAAGTGGGCTCGAAAGATACCGCTTTAATTCATCCAATTCCTATTGGCATTCCGTGGTCCAAGTGAAATTGTTCTTCTTTTTGAGCAGTGAGAAGAACCTGTAACTTCGGTCCGAAGACCTCGAGATTAACCGGCCTAAAGCGGCTATCCGTTTTGTTAACCTTTGTACGGCCTTAACGTTGTCCACTACTGTGATGTCTTCGATTGTTGTGGTTTTATCGGGGTTATCTCGATTCATCGATTTGACACCATAAAGTCAAGGAACTAGCCCGAACCGACCCCGAATGCGCATTTCTCGGGGTTGAGCTTTATGTTGTATTTTCTCAATATGTCGAAGGTTTCCTGCAAATGTGTCAAATGGTCCTCTGCGCGCAAGGACTTAACTAGCATGTCATCAATATAAACCCCCATTGATTAACCTATTTGTTCTTCGAACATTCGGTTTACTAGGCGTTGATAAGTAGCACCGGCATTTTTTAGCCCAAACGGCATTACATTATAGCAATAAATTCCGTACTTAGTGATAAATGAAGTCTTTTCCTGATCCTCCGGGTTCATTTGTATTTGGTTGTACCCGGAGTAGGCATCGAGAAAGTTGAGGATCTCATGGCCGACCGTGGCATCGATCATGCGATCGATATTCGGCAGGGGAAAAGAGTCCTTAGGGCATGCTTTGTTTTGCTCTTTGTAATCTACACATATTCTAAGTTTATTCACCTTCTTGGGGACTACAACTACGTTTGCTAAGCACTCGGGATATTTTACTTCCCGGATGGATCCTATTTTGAGAAGTTTGGTTACCTCGTCCTTGATGAATGCATGTTTTACCTCGGACTGTGGCCTTCTCTTTTGCTTTACCGGTCTGAACTTCGGGTCCAAACTAAATCGATGAGTGGTTATCTCCAGTGGGATCCCTGTCATGTCAAGATAGGATCAAGGAAAACAATCCATATTTATAATAAGGAATTTAATGAGTTTTTCCCTGAGCTCGGGAGTTAACCCCGTGCCTAGGTATGCCTTTCGATTAGGAAGATGCTCGATCAGTATGACTTGTTCCAGCTCTTCGAACGTTGACTTCGTGGCATCAGAATCATCAGGGATTATGAAGGTTCGAGGAATCATGCAATCATCATCCTCGATAATTTCCTGTTGTTCCGATCTGGTCGAAGCCGGCGATTGTGGTTGCTATTCGACCTTCTGCTTTTCCTTTGATTCTGGTCCCTTTGTTGGTGTTAGAGTCGATACTGGTATCACCTCATCGATTGCAAACTTGTCTTTGGTTGTTGGTTGTCCGCCGTAAACTGTTTTGACTCTTTTCTGTGTTGGGAATTTCAAGGCTTGATGAAGCGTTGAAGTTACCGCTCTCATATTATGGATCCAAGGTCTCCCAAGTAGCGCGTTGTATCTCATATCACCTTCGATTACATGGAACTTTGTTTCCTGGATAGTTCCAGCCATATTCGCTAGCAACATGATTTTCCCTTTGGTGGTTTCACTTGCCATGTTGAAACCGTTGAGCACTCAAGCTGCAGGCACGATTTGATCCTGAAGGCCGAGCAGCTCCACGACCCTCAATCGAATAATATTTGCCGAGATGCCTAGATCAACCAACACACGTTTAACTTGAATTTTTTTCATAAGGATAGATATTACCAGTGCGTTGTTGTGAGGCTGTTTGATCATTTCTACATCCTCATTATTAAAAGATAAGGTATCATCTGGTAAGTAGTCCCAGGTACGCTTCTCCCTTGTGATTGTGACTTTGGTGCGTTTAAATGTCAGACCCATATGAATCACGTGCTGCGGTTCCTCCTATTCATTTTTCCTGTTTGCATCCCTGTCTCTGAAGTGATTTTTTGCTCGGCCACTCAAGAACTTTCGAAGATGACCTTCGTTGAATAAACGAGCTACATCATCCCTTAATTATCTGCAGTCCTCGGTTTTGTGACCATGGGTTCCATGGTACTTGCACATTTGATTTGGATTCCTTTGAGCTGGATCGGTCTGTAGGGGTTTTGGCCACCTAGTATCCTTGATTCGTCCAATGGCTGACACAATACCTGAAGCATCAACGCCGAAGTTGTATTTCGATAACCGTGGTGCTTCCTTAGGCTCAACAGGTTTATCGAAGCCACTCTTTCATGAGCCCTCGAGAATTTTGACCTCGATCATTCCTTCAATCATTTCGAAGGGGATTACGTCCTGGTCTGTTTTTTCTATGATTTGCGCTATATGGTTGGTATCGATCTCTGTTCGATTGGGGATCTCTATCGATATCTCTTTGAATCCTGCCTTCGAACCTATTTGGGTAAACGGAACCGGACGGAGCTCCCAACTGATCATCCTCAACTCTGATCTTTGATTGGTATCGATTATGCACATCGGCCCAAGTCACCACTGGATATTCAATCAAATTCTGCTTTAGTTGACATGATGCTACCGAACATCACTCGTTCAAACCTTGAGTAAAGGCTTAGACAGCCCAGTCATTGGTAACCGGGGGTAGGTCCATGCGCTCAATCTAAAATCGAGATAGGAATTCCCTTAGCATTTCATTGTCCTTTTGTCTCACTTTGAAGAGGCCTGACTTCCTAGTCGCGAACTTTACTGCTCCGGCATGTGCCTTTACGAACTAATCGGCAAGCATGGCAAAAGAATCGATGGAATTGGGCGGCAAATTGTGGTACCATATCATTTCCCCCTTCGATAAAGTTTCTCCAATTTTTTTCAACAGAACAGTTTCAATTTTATAGTCTTCTAAGTCATTTCCTTTTATTGCGCATGTATAAGAAGTGACATGCTCGTTAGGATCAGTGGTTCCATCGTACTTGTGAATTTCTAGCATGCGGAATTTCTTCAGACCGCACTTGGTGGGAAAGGCTTTTGTATGAACTTTTTCGAATCCAAACCCTTCAGAATCGGGGGTGCCCCCGGTATTTGATCAACCCAGGAGTTGTACGTTTTTACCTTTTTATCATTAGCCTCGATCTTCTTTTCTCCTGATTCAATCCATTTAGTGAGCTCCTCGAGCATCTTCATGATGGCGGGATCAGTTTCCGATCCATTATCGTTCAATTTCTCCTGTACGGGTTCGACCCTATGAACAACTTTTTGTGATGTATCAAGTTCGATTCTACTTGGGGCTCGAGTCTGATTTTAGAGTTGCACTATGGTGGCATGCTGAGTTTGTAGCATGTCAAATATCATTCGAAGGCTAATTCTGCCTTCTTCACCATTTTGTGCGATCTGATCAGCTGCCCTGGCGTCTCTGCGGATGCTATTTTTAGGGTCAGCGCTTAAATCTCCACGAATGGCGACATGAGAACTGACATCAACCGGATCTACGACATGTGGTGCGTCGGGATTGATTGGAGGCATTCCGTTTCCCGAGGAAGCTACGTGTTCGTTTTCGCGATGGAGACCAAGGCCGGTATCAATGTGAGTGGTCATTGCCTGAGAGTTTGACATGTTGATTCCTGAAATCAAAAATACCCACGAGAACAAGCGTAAAAGCAGTGTGTGTTATGAAGGTTAAAATATTAAGCAATCACTATTATCCTTAGCCCCATGGTGGACGCCAAACTGTTTGCTGTAAAATTCGGATAATAGTTAAACTTATAATGTGGTTTTAAGGATATGAGATTTCACTTAATATCAATTGATAAACGTAAAGATAAGTGAAGCAAATTGATAAGTAGACTAGTGTTTGGTCAATTCCCTCGAGCTAATGAACCCTCGATCTTGGTAGAGTAAGAACAATTAAAGAGCAGCAAGTTGATAAGCAAAAGAAAGAAATATTATATTACTGAGATATTCGCGAATGTAAGGTCCTTTACAAATGATGGGGACTCCCCTTTATATACTAGAGGAATCCTAATTATGGTACAATTCTAATTACGGAAGTAAATCCCATGATTGGTACAAATAACCGCCCTTGATTTGATTTGTTCCCGGATTTCCTCCATGATCTTTGCCGGTTTATGGATATCTCGCCTTTCCGTTATTGCACTTCACTCGAAGTCGATCATACCTAGTCTCGATTGCTATTGGCCTCGGTCTCGACGGACATCTCGATTTTTGAACTCCACACCTCGTCTTCGTGCTATAGCCCGATCCATTGCGAGGTTGACCCTCGACGTGATCTCCTGGTCTCGATTAAATAGCAAAATCGGGCAAGCCCGATTTTAACTGTATACAAATACATTGTTTAATGCAATAAACAATGAGTCATGATTAGATATATAATTCAAATATAAAAAGAAAATTATTTATATAGGTAAAAGGTTTTTCTAATTATTTATTTTCCGTAAGATGCAACATGTGAAAAGATAATAGCTTAGAAGTTTATGAGATTTAGGCAATTATACTTTGATTATCTTCAAGTTTCTTTCAGCATCATATTTCTCTTCCTCATATTGCACTCATTATTTTCATCATCTAAATAAAACATGTGTACTATTTGATTGAAGCATTTAACAACAACAACAACAACGACCCAGTGAAATTCCACTAGTGGGGTCTGGGGAGGGTAGTGTGTACGCAGACCTTACCCCTACCCCGAAGGAGTAGAGAGACAGTTTCCGAAAAACCCTCGGCTCAAGAAGACAAAAAGACAAAATGGGATAATATCAGTAACATCACAGAAATAATATGAAAAATAAGAATAACATGCAATCAAGAAGAACGATACACAGCAAAAGCAAAATAGTATACCTACCAGACACACAAACTCATGACATAAGCCAAGACTCAACTGCCTCCTCCCTACAACCCTAATACTCGACCTCCACGTCTTCCTATCAAGTGTCATGTCCTCAGAAATCTGAAGCCTCACCATATCCTGCCTAATCACCTCCCCACAATACTTCTTAGGCCGCCCTCTACCTCTTCTCGTGCCCTCCACAGCCAGCCGTTTGCACCTCCTTACCGGAGCATCCGGGCTTCTCCTCTGAACATGCCCAAACCATCTGAGCCTCGCTCCCCGCATTTTGTCATCAATGGGAGCCACGCACACCTTCTCCCGAATATCATCATTCCTAATCTTATCCAACATAGTATGCCCGCACATCCACCTCAACATCCTCATTTCTGCTACCTCCATCTTCTGGATACGTGATTGAAGTATTTAAATATAGTTCAAAATCATTTTGTTTCATAAACGACTTGTTCGCTCAAACTTAATGATTCGGCCTTTCAACGTTTTGTACAGGATTTGATTAGCTTGGTTAGTTTTAAAATAATTTTGTTTGTGGAATTTTTTAATTTCACCTGCAGATTTTGTTGATTTTCTACTTGCAAACTATAGGGTATGAGAAATTTGAGTGCAAACCCAAAATATTTCGTTCTTAATTTAATATCACTATTAGAATCTAAGTTATATTTTAGTTATCCGTGGTAGAACGTGAAAGTACAAGAGGGGGGGGGGGGGTGAATTGTGGTCTAAAAAGATAGTCGACTAACTATGATTTTAGTTGACTAGATTAAGAGCAGAATATAAGATAACAATAAATGGAAAGAGAATAACACACAATGATTTTATACTGGTTCGGTACCAGTGTGGTACTTACATCCAGTTTCCCTTGGTCACAAGGGTTCCCTTTAGATCTTGAAGGAATTACTATGCAGATAAGTTTGACTCGTTCACCACCAACGAAGTATTACAGCAATGAATCTTGAATAATGACACAACTCTCTTTTGTGTTCTAATTATTCCTATCATTTGAGACACTAGTAAACAAAGGATTACAGTGTTTAGGCTAAGAGAGAGACTTAGAAAACAATGTGTGTAGTTGCTCAAGTCTTCCATTTGGTCTTAGCAATCTTCTTATAGGAGAGAAAAGATCCGTTGAGCCTTGACCAAAAATAGAGGCACGAGATTCGATCGTGACTTTCCTTGTCACAAGATTCCATTTAGAGACGATCAAGCCTTTGATTGAGCTTAATTAAGAATCTGAATATTTGCTTCCAATAGCTCCTTGATTTGTAAACTGATTTCCTTTGATTGAGGCTGAATAGATGTGCTAATTTTTTATTCCTTCTTCTCGTCCATTAATTCAGCAATCACAACTTCTCATTTGTTTTCTTTCCTTTTGATGATTTCTGCAAAACAAGGTAATTGAACATTGTCATCATTAAAACTTTGGAATTTAACTTAACAATCTCCCCCTTTTTGATGATGACAATCAAGAGAGAGTAAATATTAATTACGAGACTTCCCTTTTTATTTCACTTCCTAAGTTGCTCCTAAGTTGCTCCCCCTGAGTTGATGACATCTCCCTCTAAATGAGTGATGTCTCCTCCTGAGTGGTTGTTTTACTAATCTGATGTTCTCACCCTTTGACATCAATCAAAAAGGAAAGGAAAGCATACAACACAAGTAATATAGGAAGTAATGTACATAATAACTAGTGAGGTAGTGCAGCAAAAGTAGTGCCTTCAGTACATGCATAATTTGTACAGAGCAAAAGAAAGTTTGTTTAAAACCTTTAGCAAGTAAGCAAAAGAAAAAAAAATATTTCTTGTAACACCATTACACAGATGCGCATTAACTTCTTCCAAGAAAATACTTGAAAGTGTTTATCACTGCGGTGCAGAAGGAGTCATAGGAGTTTCCGACATCTTTGAATGTCCTAGTTCCTTGCCTCCTCGTGGATCACAAATCCAATATGAGCTTAGCCATATATGTACCTGTCTCCTTAGTAACTTCCTTGAATTTGTATACCATTTCCTTCATCTCAACCAGTAGCAGCTTTACCTCATTTAGATAGTGCGGAAATTACTGAAGATTTTGAGAGGCAGTCGACTGAGATGCTAGTTGTGCGGTTTGAGCTTCAACTGGCACTGGAATTCTTTTAGCTTTGGCGCACTTAACCCATCCATCATCACCCAAAGTGTACCCCATAATTGAAAAAGTTGTCTTATCATAAGTGTTGGTTATGTGCTTAGGCGCAAAGGGTGCCAAATCTACCTTCATGACTTTGAGAATGTGTAAGATGAGAAGACCATATGGTACACAGGCAGTATAAGAAGATATGTCCTTGATACGTTCAAGCATGTATTGGCGAATCCACACGAACCAATCTAATCTTTTATTGTTAACAAGACAATAAAGAACAAAAACATCTCTAGTGGACAAAGAGCTAAAGGACCCAGTTCTGGGGAGAAGATTAGTAGCAATCATGTGGGCCAAGACACGATGTTCAAACTTAAGGTTCTTGGGACCGATATCAGGAGGATTATCAGATAAGAAGGTTTTTGCTTCTTCAAAAGAAACTTCAAAATCTATTAGCTACGAATTTTGCACAAATATATCAAATCCACTAAACATAGCAGAGAAAATCTTTTCAAATTGATAAGAGTCCAAAACGATTCTAGTGCCTAACACCATAGATTCCAAGTCATCTTTGTCATTCACAAACAGGTTTGCATAAAACATCCTTACTGGTTCCTCATAAATAGAGTTTCCAATTGTATCAAACAAAGAAGTTAGATGTTGAAAATCATATAGCAGTCACATCACAGTGTAGACTTTGCATGAAAGAGAGACTTACCGAGCGTCCATAAGCAATAGATTTTGACTTGTAGGACTCAAACTTTGCTTTTTCACTTTGGCCATAAAAGATCAATTTGTCTTCAGGACCAAATTCAGTGATCTCCACTTTTCCTTTCTTGCATGCAGCCTTTATGGGGGTTTGCTCCATAGGTCTTTTGCCTACCCTTTTTTGGCTAATGGGAGGATTTTCATAAGATTCACTACTCTAATTATCCATTTTGAGGAAATCTGAGTCAATGGAGGACTCTAAGTCTACAGGTTCTTCAAGATTAAGGGGTTTTGAAATCTTCGGCTGCATCTGGTTGCAGTGGAAGAAGAGGGGTTTCTTTCGTCCATGGTGAGAAGGTTGGCTTTGATGAGAATGGAGAGAGTAATAGGGTGGAAGGGTTTTTATCGGTGCTTTAAGGATGAACGAAGGGTCGCGTTGATTAAAGGAAAAGGCGGGTTCAGAAGGAACTGTCTTCTGAAGCAACTGATCGGCAGTTGTGATGAAGAAGCAATTATTGCACTTACAAGAAAATTAATTAAACCACACATACTCAAGGAAATAAAATATTTTAGAACACGGTAAAAGATTTGTTTTACAGCTTCGTCACAATGCCAATCTTTTTTCGGAGAAAACAAAATCTTTCTTCCAAAAGTGCTTTTGTAAAAATATCAGCAAGTTGAGAATCAATACTAATAAATACTAAAACAATATCACCTTTAGCGACATGATAACAGATAAAATGATGCTTGATTTCTATATGCTTTGCTCTAGAGTGATGCACAGAATTTTTTGATAAACAAATAGCACTAGTATTATCACAAAATATAGCTGTAGAGGTAAGAGATAGATCATAGTCGAGAAGTTGATGCATAATCCATAGAACTTGAGTACAACGGCTGCCAATGGCTAAATATTCTGCTTCAGTCGTTGATAGGGCAACACGATTTTGTTACTTGCATGCCAAGATACCAATGCATTACCCAAGAGTTGACACGTGCCACTTGTGCTTTTTCTATCAAGTCACCTGCAAAATCTGCATCTGAAAAGCCTCTTAAAGCATATTTGTTAGAACGATCATACCATAATCCTAGCTCAGAAGTACTAATTAGATATCTAATAATTTGTTTGACAGCAGTGAGATGGGATTCCTTAGGAGTCGACTGAAATCTTGCACACTTGCATATAGTGAACATAATATATGGTCGACTAGCAGTGAGATACAATAGGGATCCAATCATCCCTCTATACATGGTTTCATCAACCTTTTTTCCATTGCTGTCTTCATCGAGCATTGTTGTTGGACTCATTGGAGTGCTGATTGACTTAGAATTTTCCATGTCAAACTTTTTGATAAGCTCCTTAGTGTACTTGGTTTGGCTGATGAAAATCCCTTTAGGAGACTGTTTGACTTGAAGTCCGAGGAAGAATGTAAGCTCTCCCATCATGCTCATCTTGAATTCTCCTTTCATGGAAAGGGCAAATTCTTCACATAGAACATATTTAGGACTACCAAAACTAATGTCATCAACATAAATTTGAGTAATAAGATTACCTGAACTCGAAGGCTTAATAAATAGTGTTGTATCAATATTACCTCTTTTGAACCCTTGATTTAGAAGAAAAGAACTTAACCTTTCATACCAAGAACGCGGAGCTTGGTTGAGACCATACAAAGCTTTAGTTAGCCTGTATACATGATCGGGAAAGGTGATGTTTGCAAATCCTGGTGGTTGCTTCAGATATACTTCTTCAGAGATATAGACATTTAGGAGCACACTTTTACAATCCATTTGAAATAGCTTGAATCCTTTGTGAGCAGCAAAAGCAAGTAATATTCGTATGGATTCGAGTCTTGCTACAGGAGCAAAGGTTTCATCATCGTCGCTCCTTCTTGCTGAGAGTATCCTTGAGCAACCAATCTTGCTTTATTTCAAACCACTTGACCAGATTCATTCAATTTTTTTTTGAATGCCCATTTAGTTCCAATGATGGAGGAGTTTACTGGTCTTGGAACTAATTCCCATACTTTATTTATTTCAAATTGATCTAGTTCCTCTTGCATAGAACTTATCCAGTGAGTTTCTTTCAGAGCTTCATCCATTTTCTTTGGCTCAAGTTGAGAAATAAGAGCCACGTGAGATTTGTTCTTCTGAGATCCTCTTGTAGTGATTCCTTCCTGTTCTCCTATAATGAATTCGTGAGGGTAGCTAGGTTCACTTTTCCATTCATTTGGAGTATTTGAGGAAGTTCTCTTTCTATATTAGTCGACTGATCTGCTTGAGATGGTTCGTGAATTTCTACAGACTCTTCATCTAGTTGAGTTTGCTGATCAGCTAACTCACTTTGATTATCCTTTCATAAAATGAGAGATTTAGGGACAAAAGGAATTTCCTCATCTTCAGGAAGTTTTTCATTCCTTGGGCGAGGGTTAGTATCAACAAAGACAACATAAATTGATTCTTCAATGCATTCTTTTATTATAAACTCTATATGCTTTATTTGAAGGAGAGTAACCAAGAAATATACCTTCATCACTTTTAGGATCGAACTTACCCAAATTGTCTTTTCCATTGTTGTGAATAAAGCATTTGCATCCAAACGGGTGAAAATAGCTAATATTGGGTTTCTTACCATTCACAGTTCATAAGGGGTCTTTTTGAGAATTGGACGAATCAGATACCTATTGATGATATGGCATGCTGTGCTTACCACTTCTGCCCAGAAATGGTGAGGTAGATAGTTTCCCACAATCATGGTTCTTGCCATGTCCTGTAAAGTTCTATTTTTACGTTCTACCACTCAATTTTGTTGCGGAGATCTTGGTGAAGAGAAGTTGTGAGAGATTCCTTGATCGTTGCAGAAGTTTTCGAAGGCTTTGCTTTCAAATTCTCCTCCATGATCACTTCTGATAGAAGAGATGTAGTATCCCCTTTCTCGTTGAACCTTCTTACAGAAAACTTTAAAATTCTCTAGAGCATCATCTTTATGACTTAAAAACATAACCCAGATAAATCTAGAGAAATCATCCACAATGACAAAAGCATATTTCCTACCACCTATGCTAGCAATTTTAGTTGCGCAAAATAAATTCATATGCAATAGTTGGAGAGGTTTGGAGGTGGAAACAATGTTCTTGATTTTGAAAGATGAGCGAGTTTGTTTTCCTAGTTGACATGAATCACAAATATGATCCTTTGAAAAATCTAGTTTTGGAAGTCCAATAACGAGATCATGTTTAGAAAGCTTTGGAATAGTATGCATGCTGGCATGACAAAGTTATTATACCTAATCCAGGGATCATCAATTATGGAAGCAAGACAAATTTGATCCCCAAGATTATCTAAGTTGCTAATAATATAGACATTTCTATCTCTATTACCCGAAAGAATGACTTTACCTGATTCATCTTCTATAAACCAACCATGCTTCTTAAAACAAACCTCATAGTCATTATCACATAGTTGACTAATGCTTAAAAGATTGTAGCCGAGTTCATCAACTAGGTAAACTTCATCTACATCACATGTTGAGCTCAGAGGAACTTTTCCAACACCAATTACATTTCCTTTTGATTTATCTCCAAAGATAATTGTTCCTCCATCTAGTTTGGTGAGTGTCTTGAACAATGGTTTGTCACCAGTCATATGTCTGGAACACGCGCTGTCGAGATACCACTTTTCCTTTTTGATTCTTCTTGCGGTGTTCCTGCAAAACAAAATTACTTTTTCTTAGGTACCCAGGCTTGCTTGGGTCCTGAATGGTTAGAATGCTGAGTATTAGATTGATTTGAAGATTTGGGTCGCCAGACCCATCTCCTATTATCCTTGAACCTGCAACGATTTGAGGTGTGACCCCTTTTACTTCACTAAAACATGGTGGACTATTATAATTTTTAGAGTCTTTTTCTGCTTTGATTATGTTCCTGCATTGGTTAGTACTATGGCCATTTTTACCACAAAAGGAACATGCATGAGATTTCTTCTGTTTGTGATGAACAACCTGATTTGATTTGACTGAACTATGACTAGTGGATTTTTGTAATCCATTCAGTTGAAGTGGAAGTTCATTAACTTCTTCCTGTAGCATATCACGCTCGATTTCACAAACTTCTAGCTTCAAGGTCCAATCTTTCTTTTCTCTTTGGATCTTTTTGAGTTTTATTTAGAACTCTTTCAGTATCTACAAGAGCAATATCAACAAATTCTTGAAGTTCATAACAATTAGGGCAAGTGGGGGGGGGGGGGGGGGTACCTCA
>NC_031989.1:72535902-72540008 GCF_001879085.1 Nicotiana attenuata | reverse complement strand
ACGTAACGTAGGGCGAAGGTCGGGGGGGGGGGGGGGGACGGTACCTCACTAGTTCTTTCGTCTGCCATGAGACCAAGTTGACTTGAGTCTTGTTCTTCATTTGCTATTCTGTTTCCTGAGAAACCACGCTCTCCTGATTCCTCATTGCTATCATCTTCTATGTCCATAAAACACATATTTGCAATTTCTCATGATCAGACTCTTCTTCATCACTCCAAGCTCCAAAAGACTTCTTCCTTTGGAGGTTCCTGCTTAGCTTCTTCTTTAGTTCAGGACAATCAGCTTGAATGTGTCCGTGTTTTCCACATTCGTAGCATCTTCCATCATTTTCATTATTTGTTCTTCCCTTTCTGAAGTTTGGTTTACCTCTCTGCTATTTCTGTTTTTCTTCATTATGCTAGTTACAACTTGAGAAAGCATGGCTATATTTTCATCCTGTTCTCCTCTTCCTCTTATTCTTCATCTTCTGGTTCAGCCACAGTTGCTTTGAAGGCAATTGTTTTTTTCTTTTCTTATTGAATCTATCAATCCAAGTGAGTTTTCTCAAAGCTATTAAGTCACCTCTCAGTTCATCATAGGAAATTTTGTCAAGATCCTGACATTCTAGAGCAATGACCTTTGGCTGCCAAATCGTAGGTAGACTTCTAAGGATTTTCTGACTTGTTCTCCGCTTCTTATTATTCTGCCAAAAGATTTGAGATCTCCAAGAATTTTGCTGAACCCGGAGAACATTTCTTCAGCAGATTCCACGTCCTTCATTTGAAATAGCTCATACTCACGAACCAAAAGATTTTCCTCGTTTCTTTTACCTTATTGGTTCCTTCATATGTGACTTCCAATTTGTCCCACATTTCCTTAGCAGTTTTACAGCTAGAGATCTTTTGATACTCTTCACCACTGATAGCATTGTACAATAGATTTTTTGCTTCAGCATTCATAGTTATGACAGCAACTTGCTCATCAGTGTAGTCATCCAAATCAAGTGGATACTATTACTTGACCATTCTCATCTTTCTTTGGGGGAATTGGAAGATTTTCCTTTTTGATCACCCGCCAGACTTTGATGTCATTTGACATGGTGTATGTTTCCATATGCACTTTCCAATGAGAGAAGTAGTGTCCATTAAAGTATGGTGGTCGAACTTGAGAGGTTCCCTCTTGAAATAATGCACCGACAATTGAGTTTGATCCCAAGATCTTTTCCTCACTAGCTGTTAAGCGAAGTTTGTGAGCCTTGCTCTGATACCAATTGAAAGTACAAGAGGGGGGGGGGGTGAATTGTGGTCTACAATAAAAATAGTCGACTCACTATGATTATAGCTAACTAGATTAAGAGCAGAATGTAAGATAATAGTAAATGGAAAGAGAATGACACACAGGGATTTTATACTGGTTCGGTACCGGTGTGGTACTTATATCCAGTTTCCCTTGGGTCACAAGGGTTCCCTTTCAATCTTGAAAGAATTACACTACAGATGGGTTTGACTCGTTCACCACCAATGAAGTATTACAACAATCAATCTTGAATAATGACACAACTCTCTTTTGTGTTCTAATTCGTCCTATCTTTTGAGACACTGGTAAACAAAGGGTTACGGTGTTTAGGCTAAGAAGTAGAGAGACTTAGAAAACAAAGTGTATAGTTGCGCAAGTCTTCCATTTGATCTTAGCCGTCTTCTTATAGGAGAGAAAAGAGTCATTGAGTGATCGCACCCAACTCTGCACTACTAAAAAGTAGCAAGAGAGGGTCACAATAGCTTTTACCCGATTTTGGGTCGGGATCAAATACACAGAGAGCTAGGATTGGAATCGAGTATCTATCTAGTTTAGGATTGCGTATGTGCTCTTAATTGGTCTTCTATTCATTTTTGGATTTTCTTTATGATTCCATTATTATCAAACTACTAATTGAAAATGCAACTAGATTAAGCTAAGAGTAAATTGCTACAAGTTGTATCTAATGGTTTAAAAGGCACTAGGGTAGTGACATCCGCCTAGGCGGGCAAATGACGGGTACTTGAAACTGAGGAATAATTGACATGATTGAGGAGTATGAAATAACCGTTGCACTACTTTACCCACTCTACACCTCTCGGTGGTTCGAGTGATTTTGCCTGAATTGGCTTTCTCAAGACCAATTGGGTATGCCAATTTGCACAAGCAACTTAGGGTTCAATTCGGGTGTTACTCTCTCGAGGTTTAACCCTTTAACTGGGGCTATCAATCTCTTGAGTACGCCCCAATTCATTGTTGGACCAATTTCGGAGACTTAGGCTCTCTTTCTCAAGAAGAGCTCAAGTCAACTCAACACAAACTATTGTTTGCAACCACTAATTGAGAAATTAACCCTGAAATTGGCCCAAATAACAAACACCCATAGTCAATTTATCCTTAAATTACAAGACTCATCAATTTCCCATACTAGGGTTGAGCCACAACCCTAGCTATGGGGTCTAGCTACTCATGCTTGAAAAGAAAATCAGAGAAATAGATGAAGAGAAAGACATATTAATTAATTACTAAAGTAAATACAACGATTCGGTGATTAAAACTACGTAAAAGTGCCTAAAATGGCTGAGAAAAGTCTTCTCACGAGCGCAGCTACTGTCTTACAACGTCAGATACCCTAAAAATGGAAAGAGAATCTATTTATACTAAGCTGGAAAAACTGGACAAAATTGCCCCTGCAAGGTCACTGCGGACCGCACAAAATGGTGTGCGGCCGTACAAGGCTCTTGAACTTGAAATTTCGACTCTCTGAACCCAGGCTCCGCGGACCGCACAGAATGGACTGCGGCCGCGGAGGCTTTCAATGCGGTCCGCGCAGAATGGATTGCGGACCGCACATGCTTCATCTTCTGAATTTGGCATCTCTCTGAACTTTGGTTCTGCGGACCGCACAGAATGGTCGTGCGACCGCGGTGCCTCAGTGCAAACCGCACAAAACCTTCTGCGGCCGCATTGCCTTGATGCCTGAAAATCTAACTCTCTGAATCTCCCTAGTGCGGACCGCACAAAGTGTAATGCGGCCTCACTAGGCATGATTTCTCTTGAGTTTTGTCTTGTCTTTGGTACTTGTGCAGGTTTCACTCCTTTTGAGCCGATCTTTGACATCTTGTCACTTTGTTGATCAAACCTGAAATCAAGCATAACTTATGAGCCTCTTGGGGACTATTTTGTATGAATTTATAATCAAAGCATAAGCACAAAGGGGTATAAAATGCGTCAAAATCCCTAGTTATCAACTCCCCCAAACTTAAGCTTTTGCTTGTCCTCAAGCAAACAAAATAAGACCCACCCCTTAAGGGACAATCCAAGAAATTTTCAGCTTTCCTAAAGCAACCTCAACTAGCATCAATTGGGACTAACAATTGCCCTCGACACACATGAGTCATCAACAACATTTAACCTTTGACAAACCATGGATCATGTGCGACACAAGAGCATCAAGAGTTGACTCAACACATCAAAGAACTCTTTCAATTACTTTGGTCATTGTGGAACCCAAACTCACACATCCTCAACTCTCCCTAAGCAAACCTCACCTTTAGAATTTTGGCACACAAAACGAGGTTATTGGAAATTCACTCATCTCTCTCAAAGAAAGGTTACAAGTCCGGATCTAAGTACCATATGCTTGCCCCTTATGTAAGTATCCACTAATGTAAGCTTCATTCAACTCAAGATCATATAGGGTTTTTGTGGAGTCATTGTGAAGGCTTTTGGTCTAGGGTTGGTCATATTTTTGTTCAAGTGGGTTCCATCTTCCCTTAAGCACTTCCTTTGATTCATTTGGCACAATTCACTTGACTCTTTGAGTAATTTTCACTTCTTTCTAAGGGGTTAGAGAGACACATTGTCACTCTTTCTTATGCATTTCAAACATTTTCTCCTTTTTTCAAGTTTCCACACCTTTCATTCTTTGCTTTTCTTGAATCCCTTTTAATTCTTTTTCACATTGATCATTCTTTTTGTCTTTTTGCCTTTCTTTCTTTCTCATTGCCTTTCCTTTTCTTCATTTTTGTGCCTTTTTGCCACTTTGTTGCAATCCTCGTCTCTCCCCCCCCCCCCCGAAACTTCTACCTTTTGCCATGTGCCTAAAGGAA
>NC_031989.1:72417977-72535882 GCF_001879085.1 Nicotiana attenuata | reverse complement strand
ATCGTCCTTTTCCTTTTTCCTCTTAGTTTTTGCGTTTCCGTTTTCGACCTACTTTGTTCGACACTCCGTCGTCTCCTACCCCCCCCCCCCCAAACTTATACTTTTGCCATGTGCTAAAGGAAAGATTGGGTGCCAAGAGGGTTAACTAGGGATCTTATCATTGGTAGGCTATGGAATTGTTCAAGCTATCATTTGGATCAAGGAGAGCCTATAATCATGTCTTAAGTCAAAATTCACCTAGGATTTCGCCTCAACAAACATTCAGGGCAAGTTCTAGACCAATGGCTCGGGACTTGGACTTGCAATTCAATTACTCACCACACAAGCTAAGGGATTGCTAAAGACATAGAGTCGGGGGCCCACAACGACCTTAGATACGATTTGAGCACACAATGGTCCCGAAAAACCACTTGATGATTATCGGCCAACGCAAGAGTCTCAAGGTCACAACTTTCACCATCCTAAACACAACAATTTATTTTTGACCATAAGATCAAAGGCAAATGTGCTAGGCCCAAATGAAGCTTTGCTTGAGGCTCCCCTAACTACTAACTACTAAAAACCAAAAAGAAAAAGCAAAACGGACTCAAACCCTTAAGAAGGTTGTCACGCCATCCATCATTGGGAAGAGCCTCCCGGTTCACACAACACTCCACCTTTGGAAAGAACCGTGGCATTAGGAAAACCAAAGGCTTATTGCAAACTCCGAAAACAAAAAACTACAAATCACAAATAAGAAGCTAAAAACGAAAAAATTTGTGGAAAATAGAATAAATATATACAAGAGGGGATTTGAATATACAATAGACGGGATGAATATATACAATGAAATGTAACTTTATATACAGACCCAAAGTAAGATGAAAATGCGATAAATGCAACTAAATATCAAATATATACAGACCAAAGATGAAAAATCAATAAAGCATAAAAATGTATCAATATATACAGTCATCCAAAATGTAGGGCTCACCCCCTCAAATGAAAGCCGGCATTGTCCCCAATGCCAACTAGTCTAAATAAGCACCAAAAGATATAGAAAAGAATATAGAGGACTCCCTAAGCTGTGTCTGTCTGCATAGGATCATGGGTGGTCCCTGGGTCCTCTGTGCGCTCGGGAACCTCAGACTGGTTCCCGGTGGTCTGCTCCTCTGCTACTGGAACCTGGGCCTAGACCTCAACAGGCTGTGCAACTGGTACATCCTGTGGCTGACTGGAGGAGGTCTCCGGTGCGTCCGCCAACTGGATGATAGCATCATCTGCTCTAGGGATCGTCCTCCTCCTCTTCGGAGGCCTCTGGGTCTGCTCCGGCTGTGGATGAGCTGCTAGGACTGGATCATTAAGCAACAGGTCCAAAGGCAGCTGGTCTGCCTTCAATCTATCAACATTTGCCCGCAGCTCCTTCACGGACTCCTTGGAGGCCCGTGTCTTCCGCAACATCCTATGCTCCTTAGAAAGCTCCTTGAGAGCCTTGCTATGTGAATCCACTGCCTTTGAGAGCACAGCCTGAGTGGCGAGGATCTTTTTCTGGTTATCAAGTATATCTTTGAGCGCATCCTCGATCAACTGGGGTACCTGTGGGGCTGGGGGAGCTGACTGAGCCTCTATAGTAATAGTCAAGATAGACAACTTGGATGAAGCTGTGGACATCCAATTATTGATACTGGCAAGATCCTGGCTCAGTCGGTGGGCAGTGATGGGATGGGCCCGGGAAGATGGAATCTCCGGGCTTGCTGAGGTGGATGGGCCAGCAGGCATGCCAGCAGTAGTGGGGGTTGGCTCAGCAGGGACCTCTACCACAACTGGCTCTTCAGACTGGCCTGTTGGGGCAGAAGCAGGGGCTTTGAAGTTCTTGTCCTTGGAGTTGTCATTCCCCTTCAAGCTATACCAGGAGAACGGGGCTATCGCCTTGACCTTGACGTCGTAGGGCTATCATACCGTCTCTAAGATGCAATCTTGATTTCTAATTTTTACTTAGCATCCATTGCTTAACAACCAGCATAAAAATAGATCACGTATTTTTAGAACCACAAAATCAAATTTTATTGTAATTACCATTATTAAGGTAAACAGTTTGGCGCCCACCGTGGGGCTAAAAATAATAGTGATTATTTTCTTGCTGGTTTAACTACGTAACGCAAGTTATCTTTCACACTTTTTCTTGTTCAAGATCTTTGATTTCAGATCGAAATGTCTAACTCAGTAAACGCACGTGAAAACATCGACCTTGAAGACCATGGGGAAAATGGTGTTGACGTCCCAGGTGTTGGTGTGCCACCACGCAACCCTGAGAATGCACCAGAATCAATTCCCATGGACGTGGTCTCGCACAACGCTCAACACATCGAAATAAGCTCCCACACCAACAGGAGCATACACCAAGAAGATCATCAAGATGCTAAAAAAACCCCAGCTAGGGGAGAACGAGAGGTTAGCCTTCACGTTATTTTTGAAATGTTACAGGCACAACAACTGGCGATCGCTCAGCTGCAAAGTCACCAGAAAACTCCCAGCACGGTAGCACCGGGGACGGCTCCAGCTGAGCAGGCACCAGAAAGATCAAGCAACAACTGGTCGACAGTCAACCCCACCATCGTAAAGATGCTCGAGGACCTCACAAAGAGGATCGAGTCGGGCAAGAGGAAGATAGCAGCCAACGAAAAAAAGGTCGAGACCTACAATTCCAGGGTCGACCAGTTCCGGGCGCACCCCCAATCTTGAAAGGTGTGGATTCAAAAAAGTTCGTGCAAAAACCGTTCCCACAGGAAGCGGCTCCGAAACCCATTCCGAAGAAGTTTAGAATGCCAGACCTTCCGAAGTACAATGGAACCTCAGACCCCAATGAACATGTTACTGCTTACACTTGTGCAGTGAAGGGCAACTACCTAAAGGACAACGAGATCGAGTCCGTCCTACTGAAGAAGTTCGGAGAAACACTTTCTAAAGGGACAATGATGTTGTATCACAACCTGGCCCCAAACTCGATAGATTCATTTGCCATGCTGGCAGATTCTTTCATAAAGGCACATGCTGGTGCCATCAAAGTAGCAACAAGGAAATCTGACGTCTTCAAGATCAAGCAGAGGGAGAAGGAAATGCTGCGAGTGTTCGTATCTCGCTTTCAAATGGAACGAATGGAACTACCACCGGTCTTCGACAACTGGGCGGTGCAGGCCTTCACTCAAGGTCTGAATGAACGAAGCTCGGTGGCTTTGAAACAGCTGAAACATAACTTGGTCGAATACCCGGCCGTGACTTGGTCGAACGTCCACAATCGACACCAATCAAAGATCAGGGTCGAAGACGACCAACTAGGAGCCCTCTCGGGCTCGGTATATCCAAGCAGGCTTCTGGCGAAGGAGCCAAAGCCAAACAAAGAAAGGTACCAGCCATACACTGAAGACAGGAAAAACGCCCCGAGGCGTGACATACCCCGGAATGATAAAAGAACGGGCCGAGGGCTGAACCCTCGGGGACTCATCCATAGAGCCGAGTTCGATTGGCGTGCAAGGCTGGCGAGGCACCCCGCTTGTCGGAATACAACTCAATGTCGATGTTTCGGACATCGTATTCACCATCAGTAAAATCAGAGACACCAGGTGGCCAAGGCCTGTTCAATCAGACCCTTCACAAAGGAACCATAACTTAGCGTGTGAATTCCAGAACACGCACGACCATAGAACCAAAGATTGCCATCAGCTTCGGGAAGAAGTAGCCCGACTACTAAGCGAAGGTCACCTCCGAGAATTCTTCAGCGATCGGGCCAAAAACCAATTCCGGGAAAGAGGGGCGACCAAGAAGAACGAAACAAACGAGCCACAGCATGTCATCCACATGATCTTGGGAGGCATCGATGAACCGCAGGAACCCATGATCAGAAGAACAAAAATATCCATTTCTAGAGAAAAGCAAACTCGGGGTTACATACCCGAGGATGCTCTCACATTCAGCGACGAGGACATCGAGACCTTGTCTCAACCTTACAACGACGCATTGGTAATCTCTTTCCTTGTAAATACATTTCAAATTAAGCGTGTACTAGTAGATCCAGGTAGCTCGGCCAACATTATCAGGTCGAGGGTGGAGAGCAGCTCGGGCTTCTTGACCAAATCGTGCCCGCCTCTCGAGTCCTCAACGGATTCAACATGGCGAGCAAAACAACAAAAGGGGAAATCACCCTCCTAGTGAACGTGGCCGGCACAACCCAAAATGCCAAATTACATGTTATCGAAGGAGACATGAGATACAATGCCTTGCTCGGAAAGCCATGGTACACTGCATGAGAGCAGTACCATCAACCCTTTATCAAATGATGAAGTTCCCAACAAAGGATGGGATAAAAACCGTCTACGGGGAACATCATGCGACAAGAGAAATGTTCGCAGTACATGACATAGCGCCGACACCAGTACCTCCACCCTCGAAAGAACCAAAGGATAAGCAAACAGTGAAATAGCAAAAACAAGCTACACCCTCAGCTAAGTCCGAACCGAACGAAGAAAAGGACCATACCGCGTCCTCGTGACAAACGATCGAAACATATCGGGGGACGAAGCACCGTCAGCACTAAGGTATGATCACCTCCCTTTTTCAATTATATCTTACACTAACCTAAGTGCAGGTATCTGATCGAAATAGTTGAAGCGCTTCCCAACTCGATGGTCTTAGGTTTCAAAAGCATGCGTTGCACTCTTTTCCTTCGATCGGGTTTTCATCCCAAGAAGGGTTTTACCAGCAAGGTTTTTAATGAGGCAACATCTATGTGCTACCTAAGGAAAACTCAACAAGTATTCAAGTCTTCTCTTGCAATCAACCTCGAATACTGGGGGGCATCACCCCGGAAGATCACCTCCTCGGAGAAGCTAAGATATGCTGAACAGGGTCTCGATAGGAAAAACAATGTACCAGGCTGAACAGCTGAACAAACTGTGCCCGCATAGAATAACTGAGCCCTCAATAGCAAAGACATGTATACTTGTACCGAGCAACCAAAGAATACTTTCGAAAAGCATTTTTGCGTTTCAAAGAAGCTCGGTATTTTTGCAAAAACGGCTCATCTGTCAAAAACGTCCCGAACACTCTGGGACTGGCGTCAACAACTCGGAACAATACGACCCCCGGGTCGGAGCTCCAAACTCATAAGCCCTCAATGAGGCAATGTTAGGATCACAAAACAACTCCAGAGCCAAGAACGTCCCGAATACTCGGGGACTGGCGTCGAAAACTCAAGCCCACGTGACCTACGGGTTGGAAACCTCGAAATCATAAGCCCTCGATGAGGCAGCAGTAAGATTACAAGTAATGGCTCCCCATCTAAAAAACCCTCGATGACTCGGGGACTGCCGCCAACTGCCACCCCCATCGACTTACCAAAACCCGAGGCCGCAAGACCACATGCGGACAGCCTCAGTCCTGCAAGACCTATATAAGGCAAGAAAAATAACTGAAGACCTCAAAGGCATGTAAAATATGTAAGAACTCAAGCAAGGCATGAACCGCACTTGTACCAAGTGATAATAACTGTAAGACCTCAAAGGCATGTAAAATCTATAAGACCTCAAGCAAGGCAAGAACCACACTTGTACCAAGTGACAATAACTGTAAGACCTCAAAGGCATGTAAAATATGTAAGACCTCAAGCAAGGCATGAACCACACTTGTACGAAGTGACAATAACTGTAAGACCTCAAAGGCATGTAAAACTTGTAAGACCTTACTAAAGGCGTAAACCCGATCTCAAAGTTAAGGCTATATATCAGTAAGTCCCCAGAATATTTCGCTAAGTAATTTAGGATTTTGTGGTGCCGGGTAGGCTAATTATAATAAATTACGTGCTATTAACATAATGGGAATCAATTGGATTTGGTAAATAAGTATATAAGTCTTGTGGTAAGTAGTTTGGGGTCCAAGGAGAGGCCTATGTCTAAGTCAAATTAGAAAATTTCATAATAGGCTAAAATTCCATATATATATATATATATATATATATATATATATATATATATATATATATATATATATATATATATAGAGAGAGAGAGAGAGAGAGAGAGNATATATATATAGTTTTATCAGATAAACAACCTACTATATGAAAGGTCTTCGAGTCTAGTTTCCAACGCATCAAACCGTTCGTCATTTGGACATTCCTACACAAAGTTATGATCAAATTACCAAAGGCTTGAAAAATGCGATCTTGTGTTAGTTCTGCGATCGCAAAACCATTATGCGGTCCGCATAATTGATCTGCGACCGCAAATCTTGTCGCAAACTGGACCAGTGTAGCCCAGTTTTGGGCACCAGTTCCACGATGCATTTTGGGACCCACATTCCTGTTTTGCGGTCCATNCGACCCGCATTCTTGTTATGCGGTCCATTATGCGACCGCAGACCCGATTTTGGAGGCTTATTTTTCCTTTTTTTATAACCCGACCCCATTTTAACACGTAGGCTTTGGGGTTCATTTTGGGGTGATTTCATGAGCATTCTAGAGAGAGGTTAGAGAGTTTTAGAGAGAGAAGGAGGAACCCAACATTCAAATCATCCAATCTTGCATCAATCTTCAAGAATCTAAGAGCCCAATCACAAGTTCTTCACCTAAGAGGTAAGGTTCTATACATTAGACATTAATTTCGAGTTTGGGGTATAAGATGGGTTATTGAGGTATGATTCTTGGGTGTAATAGTATTTTGTATACATGCATGTACAAATTAGGTTTTTGGGAAGATAGTTGAACACGAATAAGTAAAGATTAGGTTGGGTAATGAAGGAAATCTTGTAAAAGAGCCTTGAAATCAAGATGCACAACTAGTGTTAGATAAAATGCTCAAATGAGCCGAAACCATGAATATATTCCTAATTTGTGTTAAATTTTGTTATGTATCAAAGTAGATTGGGATTGCTAGAATTTCCGGAATATTGTAGAAACTTAAGGAAAAACTCTTGAGGTATGTATGGCTAAAACCCGCTCTTCTTAGAAATTGAGCTCCCATGGTGTTCATGCAAATATTGTAAGTCCGAAATTTGATTGATGTAGTACTTGTTATTTCAAAGGGATTGGTGTTTCAAGATATATGTGAAAGGTGTATCTCAATGTGTTCAATATGCTATTCTTGGTAAATGGAGGATATGTGAAGAATGTGAACTATGTGCTAAAATGCTTAGATTTTAAGTCAAGTTTAAATTGAGATTGTTATGCCAAACTATGTGAAATCCTCTATGTATAAAGATGATTGAAATAAATCAAATGACTTTGGGAAATAGGGTGTGTCCAACGTGCCGAGAACTTGAGTTATAATTGTGTATGACATGAGAAAATATGAAACAGATTATGAAATGAGCCTTGACTTTACTTTCCTTAACTGACTTCAACAATAAAGTGGCCTAAAGGCTTTGTACTCAATTTATGCCCATAAGTGGTTGTTCGAGATAATGATTTGCCTTATAAGTACCTCCAATGTGATCCGAGTTGTTACATACACCAATGTTTAAATTGTATATTGTCGTGATTGAAAAGGAGTAATTCAAGAATAATTGGTGTAATTGCTTGTTTATGACTTGATGTGTGTTTCTATTATAGTTTGGTGTGTCCCTTCCTTTTTGGAAGAACCCATTGTGTTTGAAGTTCCATTGCTAATGAACTTGAGGTGTATTATTTCTGAAATATTCTACATGACCATGATTCATGTTTCCTCTCATGTGTACTTGACCTCTTGAATTGAATGGCTTGTTGTTGAGATTGATATTGATATGAAATATGTGAAAATAACTCGAATTACGAAACACGGCCAAGTGCCAAGTATGATGTAATGATTGTGGCCCCAAGTGCCGATGAATTGATATGTGAAATAAATATTGAAATGAGATGATTGATGGAAAAGAGAAAACGTCTTGGTATGACGGCCTAGCCGATCGGGCCGTGATCGGACGCCATGCTGCACACATGGTGGTATTATGCTGATGTTGAGATTAGAAAGTGACAATGAAATTGTGATTGAGGTACACGTCTCAAATAAGACAGCCTAGCCGATCGGGCCGAGATCGAACTCCGTGCTAAGATTCACGGTGGAATATGTATATATATACATATTCCACCGTGAATTATTGTGAATGATGATGAAAAGTTTTGAAATATCCCAACCTAGAGGTATGGAAATTATGTGAAAGCTATGTGATTCCTTTTATTTGATGATGTGGTGATTGTTTAAAGCTTTTGTGGAATCTTTATGATTTCTTTGTTCTTGTATGTTAGTTCTTTCTAATGAGATGGTGTTTAGTTATACATACTAGTGCTATTCGACGGCACTAACGTCCCTTTTGCTGGGGGCGCTACATCTTTAAATGGATGTAGGTGTTTCCATAGCAGGCAGTGTTGGCCGCAGCTAGTGATGCATCTTCCTTTCAGCGGACTTGGTGAGCCTCACTTCATTTTGGGGTCCTGTATCGTTGTTTATCATGTACTTTGTATTTTGAGGTATAGCCAGAGCCTCGTTGCCGGCATTTCCATTACTCTTCAGTTGTATTTAGAGGCTCCGTAGACAGGTTGTGGGTAGTGTCGGGTATTGGAATTAAAATAGAAATAATGATGTTTGGCAAAGATGTATAAAACTTGTATATCTTCAAAATTATGAACGAAGTTGCTAATGGAAATGAAATGGAAATCGTTAAAGACATGTTTATAGAATTTGATTAATGATGTACATTTCCTCTTTATTCAAAGACGAAATTGGGTAGTATGAAACCTAACATGCTTGCTCAGTCGGGTTTACCCGGTTGAGCGCCGGTCGCGCTCCTCGGATTTTGGGGCATGACAATATCGAACTTGTAAGACCCCTAAAAAGGCATACCCTCGATATAGACGCCGAAACTACTTTACTCGGGGATTGAAAGGCTCCGGCCAAACACAATGACTATGGTCACAAGGCTGTACCGTCCAAACTAACGCGACTCGGGGATGCCCGACCGTTGCTATAAAACCACAGGCCTTCAATTACTTTGAATATACTTCGAAAAGAACCGGTTAAACAGGCTAGCCTCGATATAGGGAAAAGAGCTTCGACCATGTCAGCTCCTAAGTACAGGCTTCGAGATATTCAGCCACCGAGCCAAACCTCCTGAGGTGCTCGATCATCGCCATATAACGACTTACAATTGAGGTTCTAAACCGTCGAAGAGTAAGGCAACCACAATTCCATAGAAAATCCTTATCGAGGGAAAAATAAAGCCTATATGAAAGGTCGCATCGACCCATAGCGTAAGCGCCACTGTCGCCAGCTCACATAAAAGGTCGTACCGACCTAAAGCGTAAGAACCACTGTTGCCAGCCCATATAAAAGGTCGTACCGACCCAATGCGTAAGAGCCACTGTCGCCAGCCCATACAAAAGGTCGTACCGACCAAAACACGTAAGAGCCTAAGGGCCGACTTTAAATTCAAAAACTTGAGGGTCAAATGAGTCGAAACCCGGCTCGGAGACTAAACCCAAAACAGTTAACTAAATATGCCTAGTTAACTATTTAAAGGGAATTTCTCTCAAATTCCCATGTCATGGCCTGAGGATCTCTCAAATTTGCATATCATCATTCAAAGGCGTCATGGTTCGAAGGCACCATTTTCATGGCCCGAGAACATCATTTCATGACCTGCGAATCCCCCACCGAACAATTCATGGCCCAGGACATCATGGTCTAAGGACGTCATCCTCAACCATCCAAAGACAATCTTTCATGGTCTAAAGGGAATTTGCATCATCTATATACTCGCATGCATTGTGTTTTAAGTTTCGCAGGTAATCCAGGAGGTAACCGTTCTTCGAACGAGAGCAACTTTCGCTCCGGTTTCTGCTCATACCATATATACCTTGCTGTTATTTCAAACGTAATCGATTCCCATCAATTGCTCGCCTTCACTCCATGATCGTTCAGATACCTGCCCTACGATACATCCATTACAATTCAGATTCACATTCATAACTCCACATAAATCCATCCGATACTATCCTCCCTGAAAGAACCCTTTCCGAAACATACGAATATTCCTATAACAATTCCATCGATTTCATTCACCGTTGGGTCCAGAACTACACATGGCCTGATTCCTATAAAAACCAGGGATATGTAGGCAGCTCAAAGACCAGGGTTCGGCCTCTATTTTTCAAAACATCCCATTCGGTCAAAATTGGTCATCATTTCTTTACCCGAAAACTCTTTCATCCTTCCCGGGTAAAGAGGGGCAGCTGTTGATACCCAATTTTTCCCTATAATATTTTTCAAAATGCATATATACCTCCAAAACTATACATTAGCATCAATTAACATTTTTCCATAATTTCTGCATTTTTAAGGGTTTTAATTAATTTATCCCAGTATTTTTATTGGTATAAATAATTACAAATTTCATCACAAATAGTTTTATAATAATTTTGTGGCTTAATTTTATCATTTGCATTTGTACTAAGTTTTAATCATTTCACAAGTAGCCATATTTGCATTTTTGGGGTTATAATTGCAATAACTTTGCAATTATAGCCCATGCATGCATTATTACATTATTTTACCAGAAAATAGCTTTTGTATTTTTTAAATACTAAGTAATTGTGTTAAAACATTTCTAGGCATGAAAATCACTTTTATAATCTGTTAATTATTTTTTAAAATTGTTTTTATCAATTCAATGGGTATTTAACAAATAGCCCTTTTTATTTTTTCGGACCCAGCCTATTAAACCAACCTAGTTTCAATTCCCCAATCCCAATCCAATTAGAACCAGGCCCAAATCCACCCCAACCCAAACCTAAAGACTCTACCCGGCCCAAAACCCCTTTGATCTTGGTCGTTGATCACAGAGATCAACGGCCACCGTTCCCTCTTTCCTATTTTAGTCCAAAAGACCCCTAAACCCTAATCACTTCTCCCATTCAGCCGCCCTTAAATCCTCTCCTCTGTTCTCTCTGAGACCCAACCCTAACCCTAACCCTAACCCTAATCGCCGCCACCCAAACCTAGCCCTAATCCCTTCGATTCATACCTGTTCTATGGGTTCCACGATTGTTTCAGACCTGCATTGGTCTCCTACTTCATCTGGTTGTTCGATTTTGCTATTGCATGAAAGGAATCCCAAAAGATCTAGCCCAGATCATGTTCGAGACTCTTTAAGAGTCCACCTACGGTCACCTCCGATTGTGAGTGCGACTATCTCGATGTTTATGTTTCAAATCTCTGGTTCAAAACCAGATTCTCTTTACCCCTCCCCTTTTTCCTCAAAACCCTAATCTTTGGACATGAATCCATCCAGATCTTTGTAGATCTGGAATGATTCTAAGTTCGTCAATGACTTTTCTTCAAAGATCTCTTGTTTCTTACTGTCAATCGATTTTGGTACGTTGTTATTTTAGGGTTTTGGTTTCCTTGATTATTGGTTGGTCAAATCTCTGTGTTTGGAGTGGTTTCAAGTTTCCATGACCGTTTTCTTTAAGTGTCTTCTGATTCCCCTACTGTTAATCGACTCTAAGCATTTTCAAAATTAGGGTTTCTACTTCGTCTGTTCTTGCAAAAGGCTTTTCCGAAATTTCTTATGTTTTGGTTAATCTTTCGGAATGACTATGTTCCAGGCTTGATTGTTTGACTGTTCGTTGTTCACTTCAACATTTTGTCCGTTATTGTTTTGAATAATTGACTGACTGACTCAATTATTTAGGGTTTCATTTTTGCTGAAATGATTTACTGAATTTCTGCTTGCTTTCCTTAATCCTGAGATTCCTAATTAATATCTCTTGCCTATTTAGGGGGCTGTTTGACCCCAGAATGGTCTCTAATTGCTCAGGTTACCTTATTTGTGTGATTGATTGCTTGATTCATGGGTTCTAACCTTAATGGGCTGTTAGACTCACTTCTTGCCTTATTTGAAACTCAATCCGGGTTATTTATGGGAATAGTTCCCTGATTGTCTGCCCTGTCAAGCTTAATTGATTATTTGATTGCTTTCCTTACCTTATTTACAATATTAAGCTGCCTTGCCTTATTTGCTTTACACTACTCGACTCCTATAAGTACAGGACTCTATTTCAAATACACTCACACACAGACGTAAGGAAAAACACTTAAAAAGTTCTTTCTCTCTCTCTTTATAGCAACCTACTGCTATTTGTCTATTGCACTATCTAGTTGGCTGGAAGCCAAGACTAGATTTTGGATCCTATTTACTTCACTCTCCTACTGCAAATTTCCAACTGGTATGCCTACGTTACTACTATTTAATTAAACTACGTGTTTCCTATTATCAGTATGACTATATTTTAGATCTATATGCTCTATGTTTACTATGTTTATGGCTATGCAATTAGACTATATGTTTTTTGCTATTCAATTAAACTTAGGTGTTCCCCTGTAGTCAGCATGTCTACTTATGTTTAATCTATGTGTTTACTAGCATGTCTACTTTTATTCAATCTATGTGTTTACTAACATGTATACTTCTGTCCAATTCATGTGTTTACTGCAATAGCATGTCTACTTCTGTTTGATTAAACCTATGTGTGTCTTGCTTTCAGCATGTTTACTTCTATTTTAATTAGACCTACGTGCTTCTGCTTTCAGCAGGTCTGCATGCCTGCTCATATCTAAATTAGATCTATGTCTGTCTACTTCCCCACTGGCAAGTTCCTTCTGTCCTGTTCTAAAGGCTCACCTCTCAAAGACTCCTGACTAACATTGCTCCCAATCCCTGCTACCCCTTTTGTATGTGATTGTTTGATTAATCCCAGCATGCCATGTCTTTGTGTTTACTCACCTAGTAACAACTAAACTAAGTGATCCTGTTTCTGAATGTTGTTTGTTAGTTGGACCCTTTGCTTAAGTCCCACGAATTTAATGACCCTGTTTCCTCCTTATTTCCTGGGAGTCTAAAAATATTTTCTCAAAACTATCTCTTGTAAAGCACTCTCACTCCAATTCTTAGAATACCTAGGTTCCTGCCCCTCCAGTGTGAGCATGCTTTGGAGTCCATGAGACTCCTCTGAACTTTGACTCACTGGGGCTGGCTATTCCATACTGCACAAGTTGTTGATCTTTAAAGAGGACCTTGGAGTGAGCATTGCCCGGGGTCCCTTAGGCCCTTGGGAACTTTAACACATCAGGATACCCTCTCTTGCACTATGAGATATGGTACTTTGGACTGTTGAAGGCCTGGTTTTTCCAGGTTCATGTTGGGCCTATTCAGGCTCCCTATAGCATAATTTAGTTTATTTATGCAATTCATTTGTTTTATGGTCTGTAATAATCTTTGTAAACAGATATTGGGGATTATTAGTAAAATGGGAGGGATATATATATATATATATATATATATATAAAATCGGGTAGAAACAATGCTCTTAGGATCATTATGATTGTCTACATGCATAAGAAATCATGCTTAGGGGATTATTTTTGTGCATGTTTATAGCTGCATCATATCATTTGTTCTAAAACTTCTGCTTTCTAAAGTTTTGCATATGTCACGCCTGTTTAGAAATCCTGTCACTAGGTTGCTAACTCTGCCTAATAATCGTGTTTATTCTCTTATGTGCATTAGAAATCATGCTTTAGGACTTTCTATCACCCTCGCCTAAATACTATGACTGCATCTAGATCGTACAGAATCAGTTTCTTCAGTAGCAACTACGTCCATTAGAGTAATTATTAAAAAGCAACCTCCATACTTAAGTATCATGCCTATTGAGAAAAAGTGTATAAAAGCTGTTCTATAACGTTTGCACCTAGAAAGCATGCCCATAGGACACAATGAACTCAAACTGCCCGTTAAAACTATTTTTGCTGGTTTATTGCACTTCTGATCAATGACTGGTACCATGTTCATAGGACATCACTGTTACACGCCTAGGCAAGCCTGTAGGGCGACTAAAATAATGCAAACTATAAAACTACGTTTTTGTTATTTGTGAATTGTCCAGATTCCGCAAGCCTTCAAATCAGTAGGCAAACTGATTAGGTCTCTATCACCTTGCTTTAACACGATGCTGCATACATTCTATTTGCTCATCTAGATATCCTGCTCTAGGACCTTTGGAAATGTCTGAAATCATGTTGTTTGAGATGTGCTGTTGTTTGCTTATTTGTGGAGGTAAACGTGAGCCCCCTTAATTGTTCTTTACTTGACAGTCCTAATTGTTTTGATTGTCGCCTAGATTTTTCTCCTTTAAGTACCTTAGGAAAGTCTAGAACTGCCTAAATAGAGGTCCTAAATACCTCCAAGGCCATAAGGAACGGACGGGTAATGCACGCTAGAGTTTGTTTATTCAAAATCGCTTTTATAACCACTAAGGGGAGGGTAATAGGGTAGTAAAAGGATATGATAACCTATGCGCTAATGCCACGTGTAACCCCTCTAGTTGAGGAAGGCTTTACCGGGTATTGTACAGATGTGATCCTGTAGGCTAAAAAACCTAGGACCCCTTTTACCCCTTGTTTTAAATGTAATACCAATTTGTCTAATTTTCTTTATCTGTTTATAAGACTAATTCGCATAGTTTGAGTTCGGCCGGGACCCACCGTTGTGGACTGCGAGGGGTGCCTAACACCTTCCCAAAGGTTATTTCGAGCCCTTACCCAAGTCTCTGGTAATGCAAACCGGTTTCATGAGTTATTTGCTCTAGGTGCCCTAACGCACCTTAAATCCGTTAGGTGGCGACTCTTCAAATTCAAATACCCAATTCCCAAAAGGAAATGAATGTCAAAACCCGGATGCCGTGAGGAAAAAGGGGGCACGACAGCAAGGTCCAGAGACCAAGACATACACAACATAACAAAGATAATGCCTGAACGTTACTCGTATGCACATTGGATCATGGATTCATCAAAAATAACATATGCAAATCAGGGATATGTAAGAATGCAAGTGCAGAAGTTTAAGTGACTCACCAGTTAAGCGAAAAATGCAAGAAAAAGCACAAAACCCATAGTATTCTGAATCGTCAATGAGGAGCAAAATCCAGAAACTTAATGGCCTTGGCTTTCAGCCGGCCAAGACCATAGTACAGAATGAAAAATAACAGAGTAAATTTTAGATCTACTGAGTTTTTAATGATTTTCAAGCTTGTTTCAAAGGGGAACGGGGAAGGGTTCATATAGCAGTAGAAATCGAACACCCAAACAAGGAAAATTATCAATCAAACATGATAATGGAAAGAATCATCACATGCAATCAAGAATCAGTAAGGAAAAAGAGAAATTTCAAAACCCTAATTTTACGGAAAGTACACAAATCGGCAAATTCAAAAAATAAAAAAATCAGGCGTTGCATAGAATAAGATGAACATAGACAGAAATATCGCTTAAAATCAAATAATCGAACCAGTTTTGGTTCAATATAAAAGAGATCTGAAACCTTAAGTTTTAGGGTAAGTAAGAATCAACAGAGATACACAAAGATCCATTCCCATAATAGCATAAGAATGAACATAGACGGAACAGTGAAAAAGTCAAGAATTTGAACCAATTTTGGTTCGATTCTTGTGAGATCCGCTTGCCATGTTTAGGCAAGCGGCATAGGGAAGGACCCAATACCAACGGGAGGTCATGTATGGCAAGAATCGGTCGTGGAATCCCATGTTAGGTGGGATTAGTAGAGGGATTTGGGGGGAGACGGCTAAGGTTTGAGAGATGAGATGAGAGGATTCAAGGGCGGCGGACGGGTGAAAATGGCTAGAGGGTGTAATTAAAAGGGGGAAATAATGTGGGTCGTTGATCTCAGAGATCAACGATCATGATTTAAAGGGGTTTTTGGGTCGGGTAGGCTTAGTTGATTGGGATGGGGTTATTTGGTTTGGGTTGGGGTATTTTAGGCTAGTGTATTAGGTGATTGGGCTGGGGTTGGTCCGAAAATAGGTAGAATTTAGGCTAGTTTTTAAATACCTAATATTTAATGATTAAATAATTTATAAAAGTAATTAATAAATACCAAAAATATCATTTATGCACTAAAATGATTAAAAATAATTACTTAACATTATAAAAATATAAAAAGTTATTTTCTGCATAAATAATGTAATTATACGTTAATATGGGCTATTTTTGCAAAAGTGTGCAATTAGCCCTAAAAATGCAAATGTAATTATAAAAAAATGCACTAAAAATATTTAAAACCTTATGTTGGTATAAATGATAAGTTAACATGATGAAATCATCATATAATAATTTGGAGGATAATTATTGGATATTTCTATAATAAAATGCAGGAATAAATTGGTTTAAAGTCCTTAAAAATTATAAAAAATATTTGTGTATGCTTATAAATCAAATAATGATGCATATGCACTATTTTGAAGGTATATATATATATATATATGAGAGAAAAATTGGGTATCAACAGGGAACTCCGAATATGATTCCGGTAATACGCCCAAGTCCAAAATTTCTATAATAACCTATTGGAGCCATCAAAATACCATTCCGTGGTCGATAACCATAAATTCAAACGCGATCAATATTTCCAACTTACGTTTCTAAAATGTGAATCGTTCTTCCAAATGAATCCCGAAACACTCAAAAAACGAAATGACCATGCACACAAGTCATAATACACAATATGAAACCACTCAAGACCTCAAACCACTGAACGGGATGCTAAAGCTCAAAACGACCGACCGAGTCATTACAATCTCTTAGAAGACCGAGATATAAATCTTTCTAAAGCTATTATTCTTCATGTTAGCCTTTGTATTTCTTTCTTGCTTGTAAGTACATCCAGGATTTCTTCAATAAATTTGATTTGAGCTGGAGTTACCTCGATCCCCCTATTAGAAATAAGAAAACCTAAAATTTTTCCAAATGTGACGCAAAATGCACATTTCTCTGTTTTTGACTTCCTGTTGTATCTTTGATGAATCGCAAACACTTATTTCAAATGCTCAAGGTGATCTTCTGCTTGTGTTGATTTTACCAGCATGTCATCAATGTACACGTCTATAGTTTCCCCTAAATGCTCTTAGAACATTTTGGTCACCAATCTTTGATACGTGGCTCCTATGTTTTTAGTCCAAAGGGCATGACCTTGTAATAGTAAGTCCCCTTGTCTGTAGTGAAGGAAGTTATTTTCTCGTCTTTGGGATCCATTTAATTTGATTATATCCTGAATAAGCATCAAAAAACTCAAAAGCTCATGACCAACAGTAGAATCAATTAATTTATCAATATGTGACAAAGAAAAAGAATCTTTAGGACATTCTTTATTAAAATACGTATAATCTACATATACTCGCCATTAACTATTCTTTTTAGGTACGACAATTGTATTGGCTAGCCAATTAGGATATTTAACTTCACGAATAGACCCGATTTTTAATAGCTTTCTTACCTCTTTTTTTATTACGTAATTCTTCAAAGCGCCTTGTTTTCTCTTCTTTTGCTTTACATGAGGATGTAATGGGTTCTTATTAAGTTTTTGAGTCATTACTTCCGGTGGAATGTCAAATCTGAAAGCATCCAAGCAAAGCAATCTGTTGGCCCAAGAACAGGTGAAGTTTTGAAGAATGACAAATGAACTCAGTCATGGACCAGGTCCATCATGTGAAGCACAATGATGATCAACCTACACATGTGAGATGCACGTGAAGGAGATAAGTCTCATTGATCAAGAAACAAATATCTCCTGATCTGATCGAAAAGGTTGCATATGGGATAAGGAGAGAAAGTCTCCTTATGTGAAGAGAACACAATCTGGATAAAAGATAGTGTTGGAGTTTGTGTTGTTTAAGGACACAACCTCGATGGAAGATCAGCAATTGAGTCTTAATCAAACTCTAATTACTAACTCATTAAATAACAGTGATTGTTCTCTTTTACAGGTATTGCACAAATGCAGAAGTAACACTAAATTGAGAGCAAAAGAGTGAGGCAATTTTGCAAGCAATTTATGTGAGATTTGAGTGTGCATTCCTGAAGCTACTTGGACGAGATAGAAGAACCAATTCCATTGAGTCTTTCTTTTATTCTAGTTCAATTATAGTAGGTGATTTAAACTTGTACCTTTCAGCTTTAATAGAAGCAATTGTATTAGGTACTTAGAGTGTTCAAGTTATATGCTAACTTGAAGTTGTCGCAACAGTTGAGGCTGTGTGCTACAACGGGATTAGAGTTAATCCTTAGGTTTACAAAGAGTTTTGTAAATGCTGCTTTGGCTCAGTGATTTAGTGGAAGTTTGGGAAAATCCTACTGAGTAGTAGGTCGTGGTTTTTTCACCTTTTGAGCCAGGTGTTTTCCACGTAAAAATCTCTGTGTTCTTTATTTTATGTATTTATTATTCCACAAACAGCAGTAGTTAGTACATCTAGAAGAACCAGGTTCTTCTAGAGCGAAAATTGGGTACCACACAAATCACCCCCCCCTCTTGTGTGGTATTGACGTTTAGAACATCAATTGGTATCAGAGCAGGTTATCCTTGAAGAGGCTAACACCTTAGGAAAATATCAACATGAGTGCACCACCTGGGAACTGGGAAGGGCAATCCACTGCTAGGCCTCCACTTTTTAATGGACAGTACTATTCTTGGTGGAAGAACAGGATGAGGGATCACATCATAGGAGAAAACTATGAACTCTGGGACATAGTCACTGATGGTCCTCTAGCAACTACAAAGAAGAATGTTGAAGGAGTGGATGTGACAAAGACAAGAGCTGACTGCACTACTGAAGACCTAAAGAAGTGGGAGAAGAATGCCAAGGCCAAGAAATGGCTTGTATGCGGACTAGGTCCAGATGAGTACAGTAGAATTCAAAGTTGTACCACTGCTAAGGAAATTTGGGACACTTTGCAAGTGGCTCATGAAGGAACACCTCAAGTGAAGAGGTCCAGAGGAACACTGCTGTATTTTCAATATGAGAATTTCACCATGAAGGAAGGAGAAACCATCCAAGAAATGTATACAAGGTTCACCACACTAACAAATGAACTTAAGTCTCTTGGAAGGATTATCCTTGAAGAAGACAAAGTTGAGAAGATTTTAACAGGGGTTCTGCCAGTCTCTTGGGAAAGCAAAATTACTGCTATCCAGGAATCAAAAAAAATATTGCTACTCTCAAGCTGGATGAACTAATTGGAAACCTTACTGCCTATGAACTGAGAAGACAAACCATGAAAATGGATGCACCCAAGAAGGAAAGGAGTCTGGCTCTCGAATTGCTGAAGGTTCAGATCTGGAGGATGATGAAATGGCTATGATCACAAGAGATTTCAAAAAGTACCTGATGAGAGGAAAGGGATCTTCAAGAGGTACAACCTTCAACAAACCAAGGGCTCTTGAGAAACAGACCAATGAGGGTTGCTACAAGTGTGGTAAGACTGATCACATGATCAAGAATTGTCCTCAATGGGAAATTGAGTGGAAAAAGGAAAGGGCTGAACGAAGGAAACGGAATAAGGAACAGGTTCAACCAAAAAGGAACAAAGGTTCAACAAAGGCTATGGTTGCTGCCTGGGGAGAAACATCATATGAGGACTCAGAAGATGAAGCTGGAAATGAACAAGCGCTTATGGCCATTAGAGAATCAGATGATGAACAAGAGGTAAGTATTCTTCATCTCAAAGGCAAGATTAAATTCCTGTCTAAAGAAAGGTTGTCTGAACTATTGCTAGACTTCATTGATGAGTCTGAGATAATTAACAATGAGAAGAAAGAGCTGTCTAGGGAATGTGTGATTCTAAAAGCTAAGTGCAAAAATCTAGAGTCTAGGGCTAATGAGAGTGAAAATAAAAATACTGAGTTGAAGAACCAGGTTCTTGAACTTGACACTAGTATCCTAGAACTTAGATCTGAGAACTCAAAGCTGAAACTAGGAACAGGAAAGAAGAAAGCTGATCACACATACCTCACCCTAGAAGAAAACTTAGGAATATTAGAGGATGAGCTGTATAGGAAGGATGAGCAGATAAGAGTATTGAAAGAAGATATAGGGAAGGTAAAACATGAACTAGACAGAACTTGCAAATGGAACAAGGCTTCTGATGCACTCTCCTGGCTACAAGAACATCATAGTAGCAACAAAAGAGGACTTGGCTATGGAACTCGAGCACGATCCTAAAAGCAAGTACCTCACTCTTCCTAAGAACAAAATCTGCACACAATGTGGCAAGACTGGTCATTACAAAAATGAATGTAATGCAAAAGAAAAGGCAGTCAAAAGAACAAAGTTTTTGTTCAAGAAAAAAATAGGCTGCCTGGGTGGGCTAGAAGGAATCTGATGTATCCCTTTGCCTATAGAAAGGGACCCAAACTAGTTTGGGTTACTAAGACTAACCCCTGATTTCTTTTTGCAGGTCCAAGTGAAGGGAAGTAGCCAAATATGGTACATGGATAGTGGCTGCTCAAAACATATGACTGGAAGCAAGAACCAGTTCCTTTCACTTGAGGACTTAAAGGGAGGTAATGTCTCCTTTGGAAATGGGAAGAAAGGTGAGATTATTGGGGTTGAAAAGGTAGGTAGGACAGACTCTCACTCCATTGAGAATGTCTACTTGATAGATGGCTTGAAATATAGCCTGATTAGTGTGTCACAACTGTGTGACAGAGGTAACCTTGTAGCATTCACCTCTACTAAATGCTTTGTGATTAACCTTACCACTGACAAGATTGTTTTGCAGGGAAGGAGATTTAACAATATTTACATTGTAGATTTGTCTACTCTCTCAGAAAATGAACTAACATGTCTAAGTGTGCTGGAAAATGATCCCCTCCTGTGGCACAAAAGACTTGGTCATGCCAGTCTGAATCAGCTAAACAAATTAGTCTCTAAGGACTTGGTGATAGGATTACCCAACATCAAGTTCAAAGAAGCAAAGTTTGTGAGGCCTGTGCAGGGNTTTACTGCATTTGTTAGAAAAACTCAAAAACAATTAGGAAATCAACTTGTTTCCATTAAGTCTGATCATGGAACTGAATTTGAAAATTTTAAGTTTGCTGAATTCTGTGATGAAAATGGTATAGATCATAATTTCTCTGCCCCTAGGACTCCTCAGCAAAATGGAGTAGTTGAAATAAAGAATAGGACTCTTGAAGACATGGCTAGGACTATGCTTCTTTCTAGTAAGCTGCCCCATAGCTTCTGGGCAAAGGCTGTAAACATTGCATGTTACATTATAAATAGATGCATGACCAGACCTCTTGTAGAGAAGACTCCCTATGAGTTACTAAAAGGGAGAAAACCAAATATATCTCATCTTAGGGCATTTGGATGTAAGTGCTTTGTGCACAATAATGGAAAGGACTCCCTAGGCAAGTTTGATCCCAGAAGTGATGAGGGAGTATTCTTGGGATATTCTTCACATAGCAAAGCATATAAAGTGTTCAATAAAAGAACTTTGTGTGTAGAAGAAAGTGTACATGTAGTATTTGAAGAAACTGACATTCTTTCTTAGAGACAGGAACATGAAGATGAAGCCATTGGATTGATAAAGGACTTGACTGAAGCCTCAGCACAAGTCAAAGTGGCACCAACATAAGGAACAGGTGATGGAACAGGTTCTTCCATCCAGGGCAACCTGACAGGGGGAACTAATCATAGAGGAATTGAAATAAATCCCTTAAAGGAACCTGTTCATGACCCTGTTCCTCAGCAACAGAACATGGGAGAAACATCTAGCAGAAACCAGTTGGTTGTGAAACCTCACAAGTATCAAAGTTCTCATCCCATTGAGAACATTATCGCTAATCTAATATCTGGAGTCAAAACTAGATCACAATTAAAGAATCTGTGTGCTTTTGATGCAATTTTATCTCTTATTGAACCTAAAAATGTTGTTGAGGCTTTGCAGGATGCAGATTGGGTCAATGCAATGCAAGATGAACTCAATCAATTTGAGAGAAGTCAAGTTTGGAATCTAGTTCCAAGTCCCAAAGATAGATCAGTTATTGGTACAAAATGGGTCTTTAGGAACAAACTTGATGAAGATGGAACTGTAACAAGAAACAAGGCAAGACTGGTGGTCCAAGGTTACAGCCAAAAGGAGGGCATAGATTATGATGAGACTTTTGCTCCAGTTGCAAGACTAGAGGCAATCAGACTTCTCATAGCCTTTGCAGCACATATGGAATTCACTCTTCATCAGATGGATGTCAAAAGTGCCTTCCTAAATGGCTACCTGAAAGAAGAAGTGTTTGTGAAACAACCTCCAGGGTTTGAAAGCAAGGAATGTCCTGAGCATGTGTTCAAGCTAGACACGGCTCTCTATGGACTCAAGCAGGCCCCAAGAGCATGGTATGAACGACTATCCAAATTACTGCTTGAACATGGATACAAAAGAGGTAAAATTGAAAGTACCTTATTCTTAAGAGAAAAAGGTAAGGATCTCCTTGTGGTACAAATTTATGTTGATGACATTATCTTTGGGGCCACTACTGATAAGCTAAGTAAGGACTTTGCAAACCTAATGGGGAGTGAGTTTGAAATGAGCATGATGGGTGAACTTAACTTCTTCTTAGGCTTACAGATCAAACAAAGTCCAAATGGAACCATGATCCATCAGCAGAAGTATGCAAAGGAGCTAATCAAAAAGTTTAAAATGGAAGAATCTAAAGAAATAGACACACCCATTGCAACTGCCACTAAATTAGATGTTGATGAACCTGGTTCATCAGTTGATCAAAAGTTGTATAGGGGTATGATTGGTTCACTCTTGTATGTTACTGCTAGCAGACTTGACATTGTTTTCAGTGTAGGGCTTTATGCTCCCTTTCAGGCTAATCCTAAAGAGTCTCACTTGTCTGCTGTCAAGAGGATACTAAGATATTTGAAAGGCACCGCTGACTTGTGTCTTTGGTATCCCAAAGGTAGCAATTTCAATCTAGTATGATATGTTGATGCTGATTATGCAGGTTTTCTAGTGGATAGGAAAAGCACCTCAGGTATGGCACACTTCCTTGGTTCAAGTCTTGTGTCATGGGCTACAAAAAAGCAAAATTCAGTGGCCTTATCAACTGCTGAAGCTGAATATGTTGCTGCTGCTTCTTGTTGTGCTCAATTGCTATGGATCAAACAGCAGCTGGTAGATTTTGGTATTGAAGTTGGTTGCATTCCTATATTCTGTGACAACACTAGTGCTATACGTATGACAAAGAACCATGTTCATCATAAGAGGACTAAGCACATAGATGTTAGGCACCACTTCTTAAGAGATAACTATGAGAAAGGATTGGTCTCCATAGAATTCTGTGCTACTGATAAACAAATTGCTGACATCTTCACTAAAGCACTAAGTAGAGAAAACTTTGAGAGGAACAGGTTGGAATTAGGGATGATTAAGATCAACTAATAGGTCCAGTTCAGAATGCACAATGAAAAAAAAATTATTAAAAAAAAATTATATTCTTTTTGGCTAGAAATTCTGAACTTTTGTAAATATAAAGATTAATTTTTGCTCAGCTTCATACTTTAATTAGTATACTCCTGTGACATGTGTATATATGATTCACTGATCTCTTACAAAGTTTTTTCTATTATGATATTTGAGGCATGTTCAAGAGGATTCTATATGAAGGACCTGGTTCATCAGTATGAGTTCATATGAAAGCTCAGGTATGTTTTCAATACTTTGCATAATGAGAAAGATTAACAATTCAATCATGAGCAGAAGTCCTATACTTTCCAAATTCCTAGAAAATTCTATCAGTTGAGGCATTGAACCAGTTTCGTCCGTTTAGAACTCTAAAACCGTGATTTTTGCCTAATATCTAGGGAAGCCAAATAATCACTAAAAGTCTAGAATTACAGTTTGATTAGACTTCTATTTGACCCCTGAAAAGCTGTCGTTACTGCATTAATGTCCAATTCTCTTTAAATACACACCACATCTCTAATCTTCTTCATTACTCTAAAAACCGTCAAAAATATTTCTCCAATTCTAGTTGCCTTCTTCTTCAAAAAATTCCCAAATTTCCTCAATAAACGAAGAACCATGTCTAACCCACAAGATCATCCTGGCACTCCTCCACCACCATCTCCCTCAAATTCATCCTCATCTACTCCACCCAGCGTATCCCCAAAACCTAGGCTTCGAAGGCAGAAAATGCTTGCCCGAAAATCTATAGCATCTGGAGCTCTGAGGAAAGTGTTGAATGAAAAGTTGAAAGCTAGCCAAGTGAAAGAAAACCCAGCTCAAAATTCTGATTCCAGCTCTGAGTCTGAATCTTTCCAATCTGCGACTGAGGGGGAAGGACATGGGTCTTCTGACTCTGAGAAAACTCAAGAAACCCCTGCTGAGGTAAGTGCTTCTGTGGTTGAAAACAAAGAAACTAGGTTTGTGCTGGTTGGCCCCATTAGAAATGTTGAGTTGCCTGAGATGAGTAGGAGTGGAGGTAAAAAGAAATCTGAAAAAGAAAATGAGAGAGAGGGTGCATGTGGTGAAGAGAGTGGAAAAGGGAAAGGAGCAGTTCTTGTTATATGTGGGTTTGCAGAAGAGAGTGGCGTAAAGTCAGGGGGAAGTGGTTCTGGGAAAGCAGCTGAAGGGTTGGTTTATCTAAGCAAACATAGAGATGAACCTATTTCATCTAGTGAGGACACTTGGCTGACTTCTGAAAAAAGTTGGAGCAAGTTATGACCCAAAGAAACTCAAAGCCACATCCAAAAGCCCCAAATGTTCCCAAACCATCCAAGAAAAGAAATACTTCATCCCCAATACTTAATGCCCTTTAGTGCCTAAAGGAAGAGCCACAAGAAGCAGGGTAAAACAAAGTGAAGCAGACTTACAAAAAGCTCTAGAAGAAAGCAAGAAAAAGAAAATGGAGAAGGGAAAAGAAAAGATTGCAGAATCCTCTGAGGTAGTAGAGGAAGAGGAGATGGAACTGGTCCATCAAGAAAGGGGTACAACAGTGGAGGTTCCTACACCAAAACCTAAAAAGTCCAAGACTTCTTCCAAGAAGTCTTCTTCTGTACCTGTGTCTGCTGAACCCTCACTAGCCAAGAGGACAAGATCTGCAGTGAAAGCAAAACAAGCAAAAGTTTCAGATGATAAAGAGTGGAGTGGAGAAGAAGAAGAAGAGGAATCTGAAAAGGAACAGGACAAGTTTGCCATCTTTGGCAGGAGAAAAATTCTGAAAGGAAGATTGTTGAAGGACCTGGTTGAGCCAGGTATGATGAGGTTAATTGACTCTTTAGCTGCTCAAGGTTGGAAGGACATGGTCCTTCAGATGGATGGGAAACTAGCCAGGAATGAACTAATTGAGTTCATGGCTAATGCTGCTGTAAAAGATGGGGTAGTCAGTAGCTTGGTGAAGGGAGTCTCAGTGCAGTTTGATACTGAGAAGTTGGGGGAAATTCTGGAGATACCCTCTGAAGGGTTTCATGATTACACGAGGCAAAGGTAGCCATGCTTGGACTCCTTACCTACTGCACTTGAGATCACCAAAAGGTTCTGTGATTCAGAGGATGTGAATGAAGCCAGAGTTGTGCAGAAAAGTGAGATGAGGCCTGAGCACAAGGTGGTGTTTGAGTTTGTCAACAAGTGCCTACTGCCCAAACAAGAGAGAAGACATACTGCAAACTACATGGACCTGGTTCTCATGGAGTGCCTTGAGAGAGGAAAGCAAATCAACTGGCCTGCTCTCATTGTCAAGTTGCTAGACAGGGTCATCAATGGCTCCAAGGCTCATGCTACTCCATATGGCTTCATATTGACCACAGTTCTGGATAGGCTAAATGTGCCTTTGAAGAAATGGGAGATGGCATCAAGCAAGGAACATTTTGGTATTAAGACTCTTCTGGCTTGTGACTATCCAGTCAATGCCATCCCAGTTGAACCTGGTTCATCCCTGAAGACACCCATCAACAGCAAGGTTAGGACTTTGGTTCGGGAATGTGGAACTAAGGATGCTGAGATTGTTAGGCTCAAGGCTCGTGTGGCTGAATTGGAGATTGAGAGGGATGGCCTTAGAACTGAGCTAGCAAAAGAAAAGGAGAAGAGTGATGGAATCTTTCAGAATATGCTAAACCTTCTCCAGACTCAACCCTCTAGTTCCTCCAAGCCTTAGTTCTCCTAGCTACTGTCTTCTGAACAAGTCTAGTAACCCCAGTGAACCCCAGTGACCCGGATTAGGGATTTTTCTGTTTTTTGCTCATGTTTTGAAAGTTTTTCTTTCTTTTTGTGGACTGCTAATGACAACATATCTTGATCAATGACAACAACTGTTTTCTCTTGTTATGTTGATTCTGATCTTAATAGTTTATATATGTTTGTTGATTATTGATAATTGCACCATGTTTTCACTTGCAGTTGCCCCAGTGGCCATGAGTAATTACTAAAATCTGGGATTCACATTGTGTATGCAACTTTTCGATGATGCCAAAAAGGGGATGATATTGTGCTTTATATGTTATTCTGAATAAGTGATATTTATAACCTAATTAACCTGGTCCTTGATGAAAAGAAAATTCTCTAAGTCTAGTGTTGATGGTTAAGCTAAGTTGTTACAGGTCTTTTGATCAGTAAAAAGCACAGAGTTTGTCATCATCAAAAAGGGGGAATTTGTTGGCCCACGAACAGGTGAAGTTTTGAAGAATGACAAATGAACTCAGTCATGGACCAGGTCCATCATGTGAAGCACAATGATGATCAACCTACACATGTGAGATGCACGTGAAGGAGATAAGTCACATTGATCAAGCAGCAAATATCTCGTGATCTGATCGAAAAGGTTGCATATGGGATAAGGAGAGAAAGTCTCCTTATGTGAAGAGAACACAATCCGGATAAAAGATAGTGTTGTAGTTTGTGTTTTTTAAGGACTCAACCTCGATGGAAGATCAGCAATTGAGTCTTAATCAAACTATAATTACTAACTCATTAAATAACAGTGATTGTTCTCTTTTACAGGTATTGCACAAACGTAGAAGTAACACTAAATTGAGAGCAAAAGAGCGAGGCAATTTTGCAAGAAATTTATGTGAGATTTGAGTGTGCATTCCTGAAGCTACTTGGACGAGATAGAAGAACCAATTCCATTGAGTCTTTCTTTTATTCTAGTTCAATTGTAGTAGGTGATTTAAACTTGTACCTTTCAGCTTTAATAGAAGCAATTGTATTAGGTACTTAGAGTGTTCAAGTTATATGCTAACTTGAAGTTGTCGCAACAGTTGAGGCTGTGTGCTACAACGAGATTAGAGTTAATCCTTAGGTTTACAAAGAGTTTTGTAAATGCTGTTTGGCTCAGTGATTTTAGTGGAAGTTTGGGAAAATCCTACTAAGTAGTAGGTCGTGGTTTTTTCACCTTTTGAGCCAGGTGTTTTCCAAGTAAAAATCTCTGTGTTTTTTATTTTATGTATTTATTATTCCGCAAACAGCAGTAGTTAGTACATCTAGAAGAACCAGGTTCTTCTAGAGCAAAAATTGGGTACCACACAAATCACCCCCCCCCCCTCTTATGTGGTATTGACGTTTAGAACATCATAATCAGTGTTTGCTTGTAAAAATTTAGTTAACTTATGTTTAGTTCCGAGCTGAGATTTTCCAATGTAGACTTTTCTCTCAGGTTAGTGAATGAATAGGATAACAACTTTGAGCTCCTCCATTTTATTTTAATTGTGTCATTTTCTTTTGGTTCCTTGATCACACCCGGCCTCTCGTCTATATCAGCTTCAACTCCCATGCCTGATACTATGACTGCTGAGGGTTCACCCCTCTCCTAAGCTTTACTCTGTAGTTGTTATTTTTCATCTTCGACCTTGTTCGTGGTGCTTGCAATAGCCACTAAATCGTTTTCTCGAGTTGCACACTGATTGCCCCTTATTTTGACGTATTCCGGACTGTGAATGAAATTTGATAACTCGATGCAACGTTGAAGGTACCGTATCCATCTCACAAATCCATCATCTTCCTAAAATTATATTATAATCCATGTCGGCTTCCACCACTTGAAAGTTGGTTTCTTTTTCCACTCCTTCTGTGAAAGTTGATAATGTGATCTCTCCTTTGGTAATTGTTCTTGGATTGTTGAATGCGGACAGTAATCGAGCCTTCAGTATGATTTGATCTACTACTTGAATTTCCTTGACCACTCGTAGCAGTATGATGTTTACTAAGCTACATGGATGAATCAAAACTCGTTTCACAATTGTATCATGGACGACTAAATAAATTACCAACCCGTCATTGTGTGGTATAAACATGTCATCCGCATCCTTTTCATCAAATGTTATGCTTTCTCCTATTAGGACTTGCCAAATATGTTTCTCATGTGCTATGGATACTTTAGCTTTATTTTGTGTCATAGTATACGTTACCCCATTAACTTCTTTGCCCCCGGATATGACATTTACTATCCTTTTCGACGATAGAGGTTTGGGCAGTTCCTCTCTATTCTTCGTGTAATCCTATTTACCTTTCTTACTAAATAAGTCAGCAAGGTAACCTTTTTTCAAAAGATAATTGACTTCATTTTGCAAAAGCTGCAATCCATTGTTCTATGGCCACGATAATTATGAAATTCACACCAAAATTCCTGACACCTTTTGCTTGGGTCCATCGCATCTCCTTCTGCCACCAGACCTTATGTTCCATGTTTTTTAGTACTACTACCAATTCCGAAGTACATATATTGAAATTATAATCTGCTAATTTCGGTCTGGAACTATGGTCATTGTATATTGTTGTCATGACCCAATACTAACCTGGTCGTGATGGCGCCTATCATGGAACTAGGAAAGCCAACACACTCCCAAACAATTTGATATTTCATTAAAAGATAGATAATAGCCTTTTTCATACTGAAATTTCGTAAAAAGGATTAATTCAAAAACCAAAATACGGAAATAAAAGCCCGACCTTGGGTGTCACTAAGTCATGAGAAAATACTACAACTGTCTAAAATATAGCAAGACTAACATAGTCTGAGAGTAGTCAAAATACACTAAAAGGATGATAAAGAAGGAGAAAGGCAGGACTGCGATCGCCAGGCAGCTACCTCGCTATCTCCGATGAGAGTCCGCGACTGGAATAGTCAACAGCCGCTACCGTGGCCTAAGATACATGGATCTGCACACAAGGTGCAGGGGGTAACGTGAGTACACCAACTCAGTAAGTAACAAGTCCAAACTATGGACTGATAGGTAGTGACGAAGGTAACCTCAACAGGTAATAGAAATAAATTGTGCAGGAAAAGTAGGCACGATATCAGCTCAAGGATGCAGCACAAGTAGTAAAATAAATATAGATCTGAACCATGTGAGGTATAAAGCTCAACTAACTCTACATGCTAATGCATAGAATATATGAAATGCACCATGTGCTCCCACTCTCAAGTGCTCAACCACTCGGTACTGCATATGGCCGTCCGGCCCAGGGAAATCCATCCCAAAACATATACAACACTGACTGCAAGTCAACAGTACCGAGGAACAAGGGTAAACCAACCCTGAAGAGAAATCCATCTCCAGGTGTGTATATATATATATACACTCTCAACCACTCGGTACCGTATATGGCCATCCGAACCAGGGAAATCCATCACGGAACATACTTATCACTGACTATAAGTCACTCGATACCGAGGAAAAGGGTAATCCAACCCTGTGGAGAAATCCATCTCCAGATATCAATACTTTGGACAAATCCATGTTCAGGGAAATCCATCCCTCAAAATATTATTTGCGCTCACTGGGGTGCGTTACAGACTCCGAAGGGGCTCCTACAGCCGCTATCATAATCATCAATATAACCGCTGCGGCATGCAACCCGATCCCATAACTGTCACTCACAATTAGGCTCTCGGCCTCACTTAGTCATCACTCTCCAGTCTCACACGCACGGGCTCACAATGCCATGAAACTAGCCCGAAACAATGATATGATGTGCCAAATAATAACAACTGAGACCGAGACATGATATGATATGCATGAATAAGATTGAGTACAGGATATCAATGAATCTAACGAAATGATAGCAAGAAACGACCACTCGGGTCTCAACAGTATCGGCATGAAGCCCTAACAGGATATCTAGCATGATTTACAGCACATTTACTTAATCACATAATAGAAACACGGATATCAGCAAGAAAGAGTCACTAAGCAGTGCCATGGAATGAACCAGGCCACAATTCTCACGGTGCACGCTCACACGCCCGTCACTTGGCATTTGCGTCACCTTAGTACTAATCACATAACACATAGTTCGGGGTTTTTGAACCCTCAGAACCAAGTTTGGAAACGTTACTTACCTCAAACCAAGCCAAACTCCTACTCTGCGACTCCCTTGCCTCTCGAACCGGCCTCCAAACGTCCCGAATCTAGCCAAAAGCAATACAATGCAATCAATGTAGGCCAAGGTACCAATTCCACACGAAAAACTATCAACTTAGATCAAAATCCCAAAATTCACCCAAACCCGGCCCCCGGGCCCACGTCTCGGAATCCAACAAAAATCGCAAAACTAGAAAGCCCTTTCACTCATGAGTCCATACATATAAGTTTTATCAAAATCTGACTCCATTTGACCCCTCAAAACCTCAATCAAACTCTCCAAAAATACCAAGCCCTAACACCTCATTTTCACCCCTAATCTTCACTAATTACATGATTAAACAACGGGAAATCATCACATACATGAGTATTAGGGCTCAAACCACTTAACTTACTGATAAACCCTTGAATTCCTCCTCAAAATCGCTCTCAAAAGCTCCAAAGCCGACAAAAAATGGTGGAAAATGAACCAAAATTCGTGAAGTCCACTTTTTATACATTCTGCCCAGAACTTTCGCATCTGCGGTCCTGATGTCGCTTCCGCGACGCGGCACCTGCGAAAAATCCATCGCAGGTGCGACTCTCACTTAAGTCCTCAGAATCCGCTTCTGCGGCCCAATCCTCGCACCTGCGGTCTCGTAGGTACGCTCCACTACTCTCACCTGCGGCTCTCAGCCAACCTCCGCCTTGGTCGCACCTGCGGGCCCTTCTCCGCTTCTGCGGGCTCGCACCTGCGGTCCCCACTCCGCAGGTGTGGTAATGACATTTTAGTTCAGTCTTCAACATTCCTCAATTCCAGCCTTGTTCCGTCAACCACCCAAAATCAACCCGAGGCCCTCGGGACCTCTACCAAACATACCAACAAGTCATATATAATCATACGAACTTAGTTGAACCTTCGGAACACTCAAAACAACATCAAACACCAAATCACTCTCGGATTCAAGCTTAAGAACTTCTAAATTTCCAATTTCCACAAACGACGCCGAAACATATCAAATCACCTCCAAATGACCTGAAATTTTGCACACACGTCACAAATGACATTACGGACCTACTCCAACTTCCAGAATTCCATTCCAACCCCGATATCAAATCTTCAACTGTCGACCAAAATCGCCAAATTTCCAACTTTCGCCAATTCAAGCTTAACTCTACCACGGACCTACAAATCACATTCCGGACACGCTCCTAATTCCAAAATCACCTAACTGAGCCAACGGAACCATCAGAATTCATATCCGAGATCGTTTACACAATAGTCATTATCTGGTCAACTTTCCAAACTTAAGCCTTCACAAAAGAGACTAAGTGTCTCAAATCCTCTCCGAATCCACTCCAGACCCGAACCAACTGACCCAGTATATCATAATATAGCTGAAGGACACAAAAAGAAGCAGAAATGCAGGAAACAAGGCTATAACTCTCAAAACGATCGGTCGGGTCGTTACGGTTGTTACTTCTTGTTCCTTTCTAGCCCGTGAGGAAGAATTTACATCTCTTTGTCTTAACCTTTTATCGGACCATACCTGTTTTGATATCTGTGCATGATCCTTCCTTGTAGGTCCCATAAAAGGCTCGTACCTATTTTTTGAACTTCTACGCTCATATTCTGACCTTCTAGGCATTGCATTCGATAGAATTTGGTACATATCTTCCACTTTTGGTTGGGCCACTGTAACATCCTATATTTGAGGTTTGTGCTGCACTTATTGTAAACATCGTTCCAGGCGGTCGGTGTAAATCTCGTAAACTTTCCTTTAGTCTTCTCATAGCTTCTGAACTTCTTTCATTCAAGTATCTTGCAAAACTATTTTTGCCCAGTTATCAGGTACGAGAGTTAATAACATTCTTTCCCGCTGGAAACGATCCAAAAATTCTCTGAGTAATTTTATGCTTCCTTGTTTTATTTTAAAGATATCCTTCAGACGTTTCTCCAATTTTTGGGCTCTCGGTTATGCTTTAATAAATGTATTTGCAAGCTCATCAAACAAATCAATTGAATTTTCAGGTAAAAGAGAATACCATGTTAGAGCCCCTTCTGTGAGGGTTCGACAAAATTTTTCACAAGCACTGCCTCTATTTATTGCTTAGTCAAATCATAACCTTTGACTCCTGTACAGAATGTTTTCACATGATCTCGTGGATCTAAAGTTTTATTATACTTAGGAATACCTGACATCTTTAATTTCTTCGGTATTGGTAATGGAGCTACACTAAGTTTCCACGATTGTTGTAAAAAATTGTCCATATCTACGCCTTTGATTACCGGTGATATACCTGGTATTTGCTCTATCCGTTCATCTTTTTCCTTGAGTTGCTTTTTCAAGTTTAGAAGTAGATTTGTTAAATCAGTATTACCTGGTGTACCTGAACCTCCAGCCTCAGAGCTATTTGAAATTTCACTACTCTAAGAATTTTCAATCCCTGAATTGGAGTTTTCCGTGGTCGTGTTAACTGGTGGCAGTGCTGGAATTGTTGTTATTGCATTGCCTGCCAAAGTTCTTAATGCCTTTCGCTGTTGAGTGATAGATTGCCCCAATACATCCGGCAAAACCTACTTGTTCGTTATTTCGCTACTCGGTACTACAATTAATAGATCTGACATGTTAAATTTCACTTGAATGTTGTGGAGAATACGTGGGTGGATTCTTTGGAGGTGTTCCCCCTTGTCCATTCCCCTACTAAATACTTTATCAGTTTCAAACATAATTTGTTGATAGGAAAAGAGAAATCATAATTTGAAAACTAAACGATTGTTAGATTCTCAACAGCGAAATCAATCTGTTTAACCTAAAAACATTTATTATTGTCAAAGTAATTAAATAAATATTTCAGGTTACTAACTACCTATTTAATTTACTTTTCCAAATATGAATGATAAGAAAAAGGAACAGATAAATAAAGAAAGAATTGAAAGATGGAAAGTAATAGAAATCTTATCGATGAACGTCGTCAAACACAAAGATGCTTTTCCAACAATAGAGAGCTTAAAGAGCAATATAATTGAGAAAGAATAATCGAGTAAATTTCAATGGGGATACAAGATATGAAAGGGGGTTTAAATAGTATTTTCATTTGTAACTGGTTGCCTTGTATGGCTCCTGCCCTAAACTATCATTTATTGTATTAATTGTCAGTTACGTGATTGATTTATAATGGTTGTAGTAATAATGGCAAATCTCGTGTAATTAGGGATTGACTGATTCTTTCCGCATTCATAGCAATTAATGACCCCTATTTATCAAACTCGTGGCTATGCTCTTGTGTGTGACCCCGAGCTAATAGGAACGGTAAATTTGTGTGTGACCCCAAGGGTGTTGCACATATCTTCTGTACACATCACTCGTCTTCATCATATTAACTCCAACAACATCTGTCATCATAGAATAGGTCCATATGGTGAGTCTATTTTCCACTAATAGTTGCCTCATGCTATGCTTAGTTATTATGGATCAAACAATAGCTGGAGGATTATGGAGTAATGATTGAACATGTTTCTATATTCTATAATAATACAAGTACAATGAACATGGAAAAGAATTCAGTTTATCATAAGAGAATAAAACATATTGATGTGAGAAATCACTTATTGAGAGACAATGTCGAAAAGGGTTACATCTCTATGAATTTTTCAAGACAAAGGAGCAAATTGTAGATATATTTATCAAGACTTTGAGCATAGATCACTTTGAAAGAAACCGCTTGGAGTTTGGTTTGATCAAAATGAACTAGGATATCCTTTATTCCCTCAATGATTGGCTATGTTTTAATAAAGTATTTAATGAGTTCAAATGTGAATAATGCCTAACTTAGTCTTATAATGTAAAAAGTATGCACGCATGACACTATCTCAAGGGCTTGTACGTTTTATCTGATGATGAAATCCTAAATCAAAAAGAGTTTCTTTTGGCCATATTGAGGAAATCAATCAAAGAACCTAGTCGTGTGAAACCCACGTATGTACCTCCTTTCCAATAGATAGTCATGATGAACTATTAAACTTCCACGTCACAGAAACCATGTTCCTAATAAATTGATTATATCCTATATATAATGACTCCCTTCGATTCTTGAAACTAAAAGGGATCAGGTTACAAAAAGTAATCATGACTATTTCTAATACGCGTGAAAATAGAACCAGTTTCGTAAACTTCTCTAAACATGTTTCTACTGCCAGATTAGAGTCATTAACTGCCTTTAAACAATTTCAAAACTTGGGTCTTACTCCATTTCCCTCTCACAACCGAATTAGGCATAATTAGTGTGATTGATTGAGTAACTGTCAAATCGTTTCACTTCTTTCTTCTCTCATTCAATCAAATTACTAACCCCTCTCAAAGAACACAAGTTTGAAAATTCGAAACCCTAGTTTTCAATTCTTCCAAAGTTCCTAGACCCGTAAAAAAAGTCGAACTCACCAAGCCAATTCATATATGGTCCCTTGGAATCAAAGACCACGTCTATTGCCAACACCCCTCCTTCTCCGCCCTGTCCTATCGAGTCTTTCCATGACCAAACTCCCTCCCAAAGTACTCCAAAAGTTTTTATAGGGTTAGACGACTATTCTGATAAAGAACACAGTGAAAATTCTGATGGTGAAAGTCTGGCAATGGAGGAGCCCCAAATTCAGGAGGAAGAAAATGCCAAAAAAGGAAAATAGTGATAAATAATCAACGATGAGTGATGTTGTGGAGACTAAGACTTGGGGTTAAGAAGAGGTGGTAGGTGAGAAAGTGGAAGAAAAAGAGAGTGAGAGAGAATATGTATATATATAGGTGTAGAGACAATGACTAGACCTAAGAAGAATTGGTTGGTGAGAGTGTTTGTACTGGAGTAGAAGCACAGAAGCCCATGAACAACAACCAAATTCTTCTTTTGCTGGAGAGAGAGAGAGAGAGAAGTGGTTGGAGAAGGGGTTGCTGAAGAAAGTGTTAAGAAAGATGCAGATCAGGTTCAAGAACCTGGTTCTCTAATCACTAATCCAGAAAAATTTGAATCATACTGAGGAAGAAGGGGAAAAGAAAGGAGAAGAAGCAATGAGTAAAGAAAGTAGTGCAAGTATTGATGATGAGGCACTAGCAGGTTTGATTGCTAGGTTAAGAGAGAAGAAAATGAGTGAGGAAGTAAAAACCTTTGGTGGGTGAAGCAAGTGGCCGAGAAGACAGTGTTTTGGTAAGAGCCAGTGACTCTCGCCTGTAGAACTCCAAACACCAGAGAGGAGCAAGGTTCCTCTTGAAAAAGCCTTAGAGGAAAGCAAGAAGAAAAAGAAAAAGGAGAGACAGGGGTCAGGTTGATAGATGAGTCTGATGTAAGGAAGCCGCCCTTGTAAGTGAGGCAGATGATGAGGAAGAAGAAAAGAGGTAGAGGAAGTCCCACTTCATAGGAAGGAAAGAAGACTGAATCCTTTTTAGTCATATCTAAGGAGAAGAGGTCTTCCAAAAAAAAAAAGGTTGTAGTTTCTGAGTCTGAAGGGAAGGGAACGAGTTCCAAATGCAGGAAGAAAACACAGAGAAAAGTTAATATTGCAGGCAGAGAAGAATGGTTTGCTGGGATGATGATGTTAATGGCCAAGTAATCGACCCAACCACCGTGAACATGTTTGGCATGAAGGAGCTAGTGGAAAGGATTGAGAATTTAGTTATGTATAGTGAAACAATGTGTCATTTTTACAAAAGAATTCCCGTGCTTGATGATGGCACATTGAGTTCTGAAGTTAGGGGAGTGAACCTGGTTCTTGATGCCAAGTTGCTAGGGGAGGTACTAAATGTGCTTGTGGAGGGATTTGACACCTATGTGCGGCGTGAGTGGCCCAATTTGGGTGAGAAGGAGGATTCCATGTATTGAATTCCAAGTACACTTAGGAAAGGGAGAAGATTACCTCAAGGAATGTTTGAAAAAGAGAAATGAAACTGGTTCACAAGCTCCTGTCTGAGTTTGTGAACAAATGTTTACCACCTCAATTAGAGAGGAGGCATGAGGCCACATACTTGGACCTGGAAGTTATAAAGGTCTTGGATTAAAATAGGAAAATCAACTTGCCCTCCTTGATGATCAAATAAATAGCAAGGGCAACCGATCAAGAAAAGGGCACTCATGCACTGCCTTATGATTTTCTGCTGACTAGATCAGTATTCAAACATTTTGAGGTTACACTAAAAGGACCTAAAAAGGGAAACAAGAAGGACATGTTTGATGAGGAAGACATAAAAGAATGTGATTGTATAGCTAGACCTCCGGGGACAAAGAGCAAAAAATATGGTCACCAACTTGTTAGAAGAGTTGGATGCTGCCAATAAAAAAAAAAAAGAGAAATCGAAGGAAAAGAATACCTCCGTGAAAGAGGAGAAAAGAAGGTTGAAGGAGGAGATGAAGAGAGAGCGGGATACTGGTGTTGCTCGTTTTGATAAGCTTTTGGGGCTTCAGCATGGGCAATCCTCTTTCGGTAAAGAACCTAGTCCCTTATCCACTTCGCTGTCTTAGTATTGTCCTAGTCTTGTCCCTTCTATGACCAGTTTTTGTTTTTTTTTTGTTCTTTTAGTTGGCAATTTGAGGGGTTTGTTCAACTCTCTTTTTGGTTTGGTCCTCTAGGCTTATTGTGGTACAATAATAAATCAATCGAATTTCCTCATTTTAGGCTAAAACTGGTGAATTATATTTGGATAATTTATTGGATTAAATATTTGAGTTTTTGACATGGGGTTCATCTTAGTGTAGCCTAGTAGCCATGAGTTTGATGTTGATAAATTCTCACTTTTGACTCTACTAACACTTTTTTTTAATGATGCCAAAAAGGGGAAAGTTAAGTATGTACACATATGCTGATCAGTAGACCTGGTTCTTACGTACCGGTAAATCTATCAATGAGTTTGTCCGTTTGCAGGTTCTAAAACTTAAATATGCCCAGCCAACTTTAAGATTGCGATTAATGGAAAGCGAGTCCCTTACACTTGTGAAAACATGGAAAAAATTGATGAAGAGTCTGCGAATGATATTGGCTCTTATACTGAAGAATTACTCGAGCAATCCAATGATTTGCATAGCTTTGTCATTATCAAAAAGGAAAAATTTGTTGAGCTAAGCACAAAATATTTTTTGATGATTAACAAACCTAAGATCTACTGTGTTGAAAGAACTAGGTTTATGGACAGGTTGCTATGCTACTAGACTGGTGTGCAAATGTGATATATGACTAAATGCAAGAACCAGGTTCATAGCAGATGATAGATTCCTATAGAAAACCTACTCATGCGCGACAAAGAAAATATTAATTGGAGGCATCCTTATTCGGAAAGGATTCGATAATTATGGAGATACTCGCATTAAAGAAAAAAGGATGAGGAGTTCGAATAATAAAGAAAACAAAATCAAAATAGGAGAAGTTTTTTTTAAACCAAAATATTCTAGGTTTTGGAGCATTACTTGGAGGAGATTTTCATCCTACTTTACACCTATAAAGGAGACCTTCTATAGCTGTTCAATACTTGCGTATTCGAACAAAATTCTTATTCTTGGCAATAATAATCACAGCAAGAAGGTGCCCTTGAATATTCAAGTTGCTCAACTAAAGAACTTGTTCCAGAAGTCAAAGCTACTAAAGTTCTTTAGTTGTTTAGGTCAATTCAATTGTTCTAAGTTATAACCCATTTGCTTTTTGAAGTGTAATTATAGGTTAGTACAGAAACTTGAGTTTTTGTTAGCTTCATACACTAGAGTTAGTTTGAGAAGGGGTAGCCATAATTTGGGCACTAGAGTTAGTCCCCTTGGTTATATAGTTGTAACTTAAAATTGCTCAATTGAAGTTAGAGAAGTTTGAAGCAAATCCTACTGGGGTAGGTCGTAGTTAGTGAAGTTAGTTAAATTTCGCACTTTTTTCTGTTTGTGTCAGGATAGTTAGTTCAAAGAACCAAGTTATTTGAAATCTAAAAAATTGGATGAGACACAATTCAACTCTCATTCTTGTGTCTAAACGAACTCTAAATTAACAAAGCATATTTTAGATAGTGTTTGTAATTACTTAGTTTGCTTTGGGAAGCTACCTGACACTAGTAACATTAGCTTCAATTCTTTAGTTATTGGTTAATCTATATTAAAGCATCAGAGTACCTTTACCTACAAAAAAGAAAATAAAGTTAGCTATAAAAAGCATCCTCATGACCTTCTCCATACGGATTCATCCATGATGATTAATCCGGTCAACACCAATGCCTATTAATTCTATATCTTTACTTGAATAGCCGATCAAATTCATTGTTTACTTTTTCTAGCCGACATACATATAGTATACACTAATTACATAAGGTTATACATATATTACATATGGATTATATTTATATTATACAACCACCAACTTTTTATAGTTTATGTGTTTGGATGACAGTCATTTGGGTTAATTGTTCTTAATATATTGCTACTTTATTATTAAAAAAAGAACTATTTCTATGAAGGCCATTTTGATAACTTTCTCATTCATTCTTATTTAACAATACAATATTAGGAAAAATTGTGGGAAATTCAAAAATAGCCAGATTTACAAGTGGTCGTTCAAAAATAGCCCAATTTCAAAAGTAATCGAAATTTAGCCACTTTCCATGTAAAGATAAATCTGAGCGAAAATACTGTTCAAAACCTGGAAAATACGCCAGTATATTATGCTGGAGTTCCAGCATAAATATACTTGAACTCCAGCATATTATACTGGAGTTCCAGGATAAGTATTCTGGAACTCCAGCATAACATGATGGAGTTCCAGCATAAGTACACTAGAACTCCAACATAATATACAGGAGTTCCAGCAAAGTATACCGGTCCAGTATAATATGCTAGAAGTTCATACACAAGTGCTCGAATCTCTAGTATATTATGCTGGAACATTCCGTATGTTGGAGTTCCAGCATAATATGCTGGAAGTTCATACACATGTGCACCGAACTCCAGTATATTATGCTGGACCGGTCTCTGTTGCAGCAAAATAGTGGCTATTTTTTATTGACTCGGTAAACGCTGGCTATTTTTGAATGACCAGTCCGAAAACTGGCTAGACCGTGCTATGTTTAGGTAAAAATTGCTTTCTTCATTTATTAGATACGTTTATGCTTGCTAATAGTCTGTTTGGATCATTGTTCCCCATCGTTTTATAATGTATTGTAATGTATTGTATCGTATCGTTTTATGAATACAATGTTTGAATAGATTGTATTGTTTGTTTTTCTTAAATAATATTTTGCTGTTTGGTTTGACTGTATCGTACTGTACTGTAACTGATAAATTTACTAAAATACACTCAATTGTTTAAATATTTAATTTATCAAAAAATATGCATAAAAATAATTTTAAAAAAACAAAACAAAAGAAGGCAAAACACCTTAAGAAAGCAGAACAAATGAGTGAGACAGAAGAAGGCAAAACAAAGGAGCACAACTAATTAGAATTGAGTTAAAAGCAAATTAGGAGAAAAAAATAAAACAGAAGGCGGCAAAACACCTTTAATGTTGGCGGCAGAAATAAAGTAGTTTATAGGTTGGAGATTTGGAGTTAAAATAGCAAAGAAAGTTAAAGGATAAAATAGAATTGTGGAGTAATAAATTAGGGTATAATTGGAAAGAAAAATAGGAAACAATTCCACCACACTAAATCGGTTGTTTCAAAAAATGAGACTTTTCATTGTTCCGGAACGATGATTTAACATACAATACAACCAATTTTAATGAAACAATCAAAACAAATATTGTTTCAATATGACAATACAATACTATAGAATGGGAACAACTAGGGGTGTACATGGACCGGGTTGGTTCGGATTTTATCAAAACCAAACCAAACCAACTATATCGGTTTGGATTGGTTCGGTTTTGTCGGGTTTTTCGGGTTTTCAGGTCTTTTTGTTACATGAATATTATTTCAATCTTACTTTATTAAAATTATAGATAAAGTTTTGATAAGTGAATATATGTTTAGTAAATATGGAAAAAAATTGACAAACATATGATCTATTAAAATATTTTTATGGGAGAATTTTTTAGTAACACATGATAGTTATTTTCTTAGTCGTCTAACAATAATTTTTCGTTAATTACGCTTTCAAGGTTAATACACGAGATGATTCCAAATATTTCAATATTTTATAAAGAAAATTCACTATAAAGTCTTAAAAATATAAATAAAATTTATATATTTATATGTCGGTTTGGTTCGGTTTTTTTTACTCAATATCAAACTAAGTCAAACCAAATCTAGTCGGGTTTTTTAATTGGTTTGGTTTGGTTTTTCGGTTTGATGCGGTTTTCCGGTTCTGTTTGAACAGCTAAGGAACAAACATCCAAACAAGCTGTAAATGAGTTGACATCGGGACTTGCATCCCATCTTCTATATGGGAAGGCCAAAGACCCATTCACGATACGGCGCAGAGAAATCCGAAGGGCTTGCCATTCAATACCACTGTATGTTAAATCATTCTTCACGCATGTAATTGCCTTTTCTTTCTGCTGGTTTATACAGCGTTGGAGACGGTTTCTTTCCCTTGAATTTCAGGTGTAATATGGGCTTATCGTGTTGCTGCTGATTTATGTAAATTCTATTTTTCAGTATTCAAATGTCATGATACCACTGCCGCTATCAGTGATTTAAAATTCAAATTAGTGGTTTATGATATTGCTTTGTGTGCCTGTTTGGTGACTAATTGGTCATGTATGCAAAGTTGTCTTCAGCCCCTATTAATGTGCCTCTTATATATATATATATATATATATATATATATATATATATATATATATATATATGGCATAATAGGCACCTACAATGTTTGTATTCATGTCAGATCTAGTAACTGAAATACGGAATGTGTCTGACTTGAGTTTCCTCCTTTTATCATGGGGTTTGAGAAATAGTCTCTGATGTACTGGACAGTGTTATCCGTGGGCAACTTGGTTGGCATGATATCTACACTTTCAGAAACATAGTATATCTTGACAGGCAAGTCGCCGGCTTCTTCAAGAAACTTCATGGTAATTAATGCTTATTAAAAGAAAAAGACACTGTTTCTTTGTTAACAAAGGATCAGTTGGTGCCAATTTTTACCACACGAGAATATTAGCTCTTTTCAGCAAAACACGATCTAGTTAAGGTATCTGGTTATGGAAATAATTCAATTTTGGTTAGGGAGCTTCTGTTTGATGTCTACTATCAATATATAATTGCTCTTCATTAGATGTTTTTCAACTGAAACCTGTTAGTGTTTCAGTGGAAGGCCCTTGTTATCTGTCTATTTTGTAGTGAGTTTAATTGCTATAGTTATTAAATTAAGTGATTGTTGCGATTATACAAGGAGATAAATTTGTTGGCTTTGAACCTAAACTTTAACGCTATTGTACTATTTCCTGTATTGACTTATTAGAACATCATTACAGAAGCACCTCAACTCACTGTTGCTAAAAGCAGTTCGTGAGTATGACTGACAGATGGAATACACAATCTTAACCTTAACATACATATCATGCAATTGTGTTATTCTAATTGGGATTTACAAAGACTCTTAACAATGTCTTTTCTTTCTTCACGAAAAGAATTTTTGATACCTAGCTTTTGGTTTTCCACATTTGTCACCTCTAATATGGGTAGTGGGCACCCTCACTTTTCTAACTGATGATTAATTCTTTTGCTTATGTTTTGAGCATAAATTTTTTGTTTTTTATTTTTATTTTTTTTAAGCATAAATTATATCAAACTATCTGTTCAACAGTTCTTCATGGCTTTCACCAGAGATGTGTCTACACTCTAAAAATCAAAACTCTCCCCCCTTAAAGATCTTGGCTTTCGCCAAGATGTGTCTACACTCTAAAAAACAAAACTCTCCCCCCTTAAAGATCATGCCTCTCGCCAAAGATGTGTCTACACTCTAAATTCTAAAAAACAAAACTCTCCCCCCTTAAAGATCAATAACTTCATCACCGGAATGACAAGAAAAGGGCACCCCAGTACACGAATTACCCCGCGTTTACGCAGGATCCGGGGAAGGGTCGAATCTGTGATCAATAGGTCCCACGGAAACAATTTTACTGTTGCTCCAGCGGTCCCCTTCCCTGGCATGACGGAGAAGTTAATATCAGATCCCCTTTTGTTCTTAATAAGTTTAAATCCACAAAATCATAAACTTTATCCCAACTTTTGGAGCCAAAATGCTAACATACAGTAGAATGTAAACTCTTGCTTATTACATGTCTCCTGGTCCTAAGTTTGAAGGAAGGGGCTATAATTTCTCACCCCTACCAAATCTCCAAATAGTTTTTTCTCAAAGTAATAGAGGGAGTCTTTTTCTAGTTAGACTTCTATCAATGGAATGAAAGAACCATCCTTTCCTATTTATTTGTTTGTTCTGTCTGATAGAAAAAAAATTAGACCCCAAAGAGCTTTATACCCACTGTAATTATTTCTTTTTTTAATCATCACCATTGTTTTTTCCCATAGTACATGTTCCGGAGCTCTGGGGCCTTCTGAATGTTCAACTAATTCAGGTTTGACATGCACAGACATGCAAATGTAATCCTTGGCTTTTTAAAAGTGAACTCTTGTGTTTCAGTTTTTACTTTGGAAACTGCTTCAAACATGAAAGGTACAATGGAACCAAAATTTTAAAGGAGTAATCATGAATATGATCTCCATCTCAGGATCTATGGGAACATTCTACATACAGTTCATTTCTGTTTGTAGTTTCTAGTAGATTTAAAAATTTACAACTATGCGTAGAGGTAAACAGAAAAACGAAAAATTAAAACTTCATCAGCCACTGCAGCCAAATCTTCTTTCCTTGTGCTGCAACTTATATCAGAATCAGGTACCTCTATAATCAGTGGAAGCTGCATAGACTAGTTCTTTAGTTTGAAATGAATCGTCATTTGCATCATCTAAGCACCTGAGTGAAGCTTCATTCTCCGCAAAGATATGTATGCTAGGAGCCGGTAGCCAAAAACCATAGCTAGTAGTATACATACTTCCTTTACACCGCTTCCTACTTTAATTCCGTCCACCCAGTCATTTTTCTCCTTATATTGAACCTTTAGAAGGAGTTTGTATGTCTGATAGTTATAGGATAGGTACCGCAACCATGATATAAATACTGGAACTTTCTGCAGAATTCAAATCCTATATCAGAACTACAGCTTCTAAGGTAAATCATTTCGATGTGAGAGGATAGTGCATGCTTACCTTTACGAAATATCCACCAGCTAACATAAAGGTCATTACAGTAACAGAGGCCAAAGTGGTTGCCTTCTTTAAATCCATTAGTGTAGCCCCTATTGCTAGTCCTAATCCCTGCCAACAATGAAGTAAGGATTAGCCAAATTACCAAGGTAGGGAAACAGTCAGTTTATACATGAAAAAAAGGTAAAAAATGGAATACCTGAGCTGCTACAATGCAGAGGAAAGTTGTAAGCACAGTTAGGAAGAAGGCATCAGCTTCATGTTTCAATCCTGCCATGAAATATACCACTAAAAGGAAGAGCACTGGCAGTATAAGATCCAGTGGAATATCACTGGTGGTTCTAGCCAAAAAGTATGCGCTTAATCTGTACATGTCAGCAGATCGTTCCTTGTTCAGCATTGCCCTTTCTTGTGGAAATGTGAAGATTGCTGTGAAAACTGGAAAAAAACCCCAGAACACAGCAATGAAGAACAGCAACCCTGACTGCAATGAATTTCACATTTCAGTATTGGTGCAATTATGCTCCTAGTTATTAGAAAGGTTTCGTAAATGCTTCCGTTTGCTTCTTTAGGACCTCTATTTTGATTCAACATGAGATTCTCTATTCATATATGTGTGTCCTGGCATAGATGCGAATAGAGTTTCTAATTGAGGTTCTTGGATAATCCTATTCTCTCCTATTAGTTTTAGACATATGATTTTTTGTTAGAAACCATGAACATGGGATGAATGATAGAATCTCTGTAGTCTTAGATATTAGCTTTCATTTAGGAACCTAATATCAAATCCTTTGATCAGCTTGTGCATACAAGAGTAGAGCCTCATACCTGTTCTCGCATTTGTTTAGGACTATCACCACCAGACTGCCACCAGAGCATACCCAAGATAAGTGCAGTTGCAATTACTTGAGTGATTCTCAACCAGCTAAAATAATCATACCGCCGTTCTTTAAGTCCTCTCCGAAATAATATGGAGTATTGTTCACACCAGCTTGCACCCCACTCTCTCTTTATAGAAAAGACTTTAGACTTCAAATCTTCATCAATCATCATGGGGGCCATAAGTTTCTTTTTTTCACTCTCAGCCACTTGTGACTCGTAGGCTTCCACTAGATACTGTTCAGGGAAAATGAGAAATTAATAAATTATAGACATATGAAAAGCAGGATTCATACAAACAAAAAGAGAAGGGAAATAAAAAACATTAAATTCAAGCCAAGTGATTGCTTGAGGTCTTTAATCTTTCGACTGGGCATTAAGTTTTTCGGGTAAGAAATGCAGATTTTATTCACCTCATGCACAACTATTGGTGTTGGCTTTCCGTTTCCTGTTTCTCTGTCTGAATTCCCGATCTGCACTCTGTCCTCCAACTCTGATGGAACAGAAACATCATTAAGGTTTCCATTTGCAAGGTCTAGCAGGAACTCTGCTGGATTCATTGAAATCAGAGGCGAACATCCTATAGCTGAAAAATAGACCATTGCTTCAGATGCCTTCCCAAAATAAAGTAAGCTCCCTTTGCCAAGAAGAATCAACTTATCAAACTTGTGGAAAAGTCTGCTGGATGGTTGATGGATTGTTGTGATCACAGTCTTTCCAGTCTGTCACAGGATTGGGACAAAATTAGGTGCAAAGTGCCTCAAAAGGATTAGCTTGGATACCTTTTAACAGGAAAACATATACTCCCTCTATGATGAAGTTAGATGGTCTTGGATAAAACAGAGAGAAATGTTACCTCAGCTATATCGTGTAATATCTCAACCATCCTTAAAGCTGTTGTAGAGTCCAAACCCGATGTGGGTTCATCAAGGAACAGTAGGGATGGATTAATTATGATCTCATTTCCGATACAAACGCGCTTTCTTTCTCCCCCTGAAACTCCACGAACAAAGGAGCCACCAATCATGGTATCTTGGCATCTGTAAACATCACATTCCTCATTAGCTTTCACTAAAGATATTGTGCATCTTGTTGTTTGTCAATCTAAGGTTATTTGTTGTTAAATACGCTTTATTAAAGTATGACCATCTATTCATTTGTTAGATGACTGAAAGTGGCCTTAGTAATGACCTCAGGCTTAATGATTCCCTGCATGTCATGAAATTAGAGAACTTGTCAAGTAGAGAAACAATTACCTCTCTAGTCCCAACTCGTATATCACATCTATGGCTCTTTTTTCTTTCTCCTCCTTTGTCAATGTCTTTGGCAGTCGTAGGCGAGCTGCATATGTTAGTGTTTCTCTCACTGTCAAGTGAGGAAATAGTATGTCATCTTGAGTCACGAATCCTATCCTGCCAAGGTTTTCACATCCATGTAAGATTCTGTGTAAGTTTTTCCCCTTGAACTCTGCTTATGTTTTTATTTGCATAGACCGATACCTTGATATCTGACTTTAATCTATGATGCAATCAAATTCATTTAGCTCGAACTTAGATGCCAGTTTGTTTAAAGTGTGTTTCCTGTGCATATTTGTTAGTACATCTCTTGTTTTTGCTTCATAAATCACAGATGAGATGATCAAAATCTCTGTTGGAGTACTCATTCCTGTGCTTCTACTCTGGCAACTAATCTTTTTCAAATTACTCTGGCAACTAATTTAAACATGAGGTGCATGATAATTTCCAGCAGTAGCATCGCATAATGTTTTTTATTAAACATTATTAGCTTCTGTTAAACTACATGAGCCTTTGTTATTTGAATTTAGCAACATGAGATTGGAATTATCATGAAAAAATATGGCACTTCTATTGTGTTCTCAAGATTTTCTAGTGTATACCACTAGGTGATTCTGGAGTGTTACCTGCTCTTTAGAAGCTTTGAGTATGGTTGTTCATTGTAGGTGATTGAGCCCCCTGTAGGCTCTTTTATTCTTCCTCCAAGCAGGCTGAGGAGCGTAGTCTTTCCACTTCCAGACGGCCCCATCATGGCCAAAACTTCTCCTGGATCAACAGAACCACTGATTCCGGTCAAAATTTCCTTCTCTCTTGTTGATGTTACTCCTTTAATAACCACCTTGTAGCATACCTCAGTAAACTGCAGAGTTTGTGAAAGGAATAAAAAAGGAATAATCTGAGATCCATCTTATTAACTTGAGAATAAGTTTATGCAGCTCAATTTAACTTCCAAAAAAGATGTACAGAGTATGCTTCTAGTCTACATCTTTTATGGTCAGGATTTTCTTCTATTTCTCTTCCTACTAAAGCTGACGCCGTCGAATATTTGTGAATCCTCAGCAACTGAGTGCTGAAGGTGAGGTCAACTCGATCCCAGGTGCTGGTTCTGTAAACTAGTTTCTGTGTTTACGTGTATTTTGTGAACACTTTTAAGCTTCTATAGTGTTGTTGTTTGTTAAAAGGGGAAGTCTTGTACAAAAATACCACATGAAATGAGATTCTGTACAAGACTGAACCTGACATCAAATATTTGCCATGTTCAATGGGTCGCGTTGATCTCAACATAAACCTCCATCCTTGCCTGTCCAAATACATAGTATCCGATCAATCCGTGTGCATGCAGGGAAGATGGGGGTTTGACACACCGTTACACTTGCTTTGCTAGATAAAACCAAAATTCAGAAAGTTTTTTGAGTTTTTTTGACTGCCTGCATTTTGAGCGTAGGTTCACCTTGAGGTATATCGGTAAGGTAGGTTCTGCTTGAATCTTCATCTTTCTTGTGCCAGCTTCAATATCTTCAGCTGCAAAAAGTACATATATAACTTGTAATCATGAAGTCCAGGCTAGATGATTTCTCATATATTTACTTCCTACCAAAGACAAGCATATTAATCACTTTGGTCATCTTTTCACAACTCGAGACCAAGATTTACTACTACTCACATTAACTTCTAATAGCAAGATAACCTTTTTATTCTTTTTTCAGTCTAGATTCAAAGTAATCTCTGCTTCTTAAGCACACTTTGTTTCTCCTGGATAATTATTCTAATTATCTTTTGATTTTTGTTCTTAATTCTAAGGATATAGTTTACAATAATAATGGTGTATTTCAAATGTCCATCAACTAGATTGATATGAAACTGAAGACTAGCATGCATACATAGAGAACATATCAAATGGCAGTATAGGTGCTATTAATATTTGTAGTTATACAAGCAAAGGGTGGAGTGACGAGTGTGCTTATTTGCCTAAGGGCATGGGACGAGTATTTTTTAAGTAAAAGCAAGTGAAATGTGGTGTATTATGGAGTTGGTATTTCTCTTTGCCAAAACTTAAGAGAGGAAAAAATGTTGCAGATAAGTTCTTCAAATGCAAATAGGTTCTCCAAAGAATTTAAAAATTGCTAACGTTTAGGGTGTATTTGTCAGTCCATCATATTAAGCATTTTGATACGTGATTCCTTTTTATTGTTGAATTAGTTTTCCTTTTTATGAGAATATTAATTGCCTCGGGTTTTGCTTCATTGAGTGTTATATATCCCACTCACCTCTATCAAAATATTGTACAGACAAAGTGGGCACCATGATAAGACTTAAAACGAAATCCTATAACAGGTCCACTTTGTGTACGTTCTCAAATTTGAACAAACAATGGCCATACATGTGGCTCTATATTGACAGTTGTGGAGAGTGACAAGTTTATGGATTACCATTATAGATATGAGTGGGAATCTGGCCAAACTTCTTTCATTATTAATAGGTCTCACTGTTTTCCTTTTTTTTTTTTTTTTAAACTTTAAACTTTTGTAATTTTTGACTTTTGTGACACCATCTAATCAAATTTAGATAACACGAAGAAATGATGCAAATTCTTGAAACAAAAACATATGCAACATTATTATAACATACAGTAATAGTTTTTTCTTAGAATTAAGAAACAATTATTGTTGTCATATCTGTTGAAATAGTTATGTACCAAGTGTGTTAGATTACATATTATTCCTCAGGTCAGGATCATTTTTGTCTCTAAAATCCCTAAGTTTTAATTTGCAAAAGAAAGTAAAAGAAACTTTTCATTAGGACGTTCATATTAGGTTAGAGTGGCTTACTGCCTTACTCATTACATAACTCTCCCAAACAGAAAAAAGCACAAAATAAGAGGGGTGACAAAAGAAAAAGAAAAGAAATGAAGGTTTTCTTTCAAGTTTAAACACTTGTGTTTACCTTATTTTCTTTTTTTTCTTTTTGGGTTTGTTTTTGCGTCCAAACTACCACAACAAAAAGAAGGGGTCCACTTTTCACCAGTTTCTCACTTTAGGGACTTCAAAAAGTCAGTCTGGCAGTTTCTAACTTTCCATTGACCCATGCAAATGATAAAGTCCTTTTCGCCTTAAATCCGAGGCTCTTATGGGTAAGGCGAAGATTTTTTGGCTTAAATAAAACAAACAAACAAACGCTTGAACTTCTTTATCCTGTTAATCCTATTAACATTTCCTTTCTTGAAACAATCATTTATCGATTATTTAAGCCTTTAACGGTATTAATCTTTTTTATAGTTTCCCTATTGCTAGTACTACTTATAGTAACAGCTTTTATCATCTTTAACTAACATGCCCTCGAGAGGAAGGAAAATAAAGAGAAGTGAATAAATATGGCCGTTGACAGGATGAGAATTGACGCAAATACCCTAACATATGTAGGGTCAAGGATTATTCGAACCAGAAGTCTAATTCTCTCTATGGGCACTGACGTCGTTTGGAATTATGAGCTTTTGTGGTGCACGAAGAAGGGCCACTATTAAAGAGGATAAAGGAGAAACGTTGGCAAACTTATGAAACCTTTCCCTTCTTTTTGGAAAAGAACTAGAAAATGATTATTTATTAATTTTTAATATTATATTTCAAGCTATAGAGCGAAATATGTTTCTGCTTTTGCTATTATCTTAGGAACGAAAAAGTAAGAGAAAAAAAAAAAGCAGAAAGAAAAAGAAGAACCTAAGCTAGGTGAAGGAAAATTAAGCATCACGTTAAGGAACTTTGGTGATGTTAATTTAAGAAATATTATTACCTTTTGTGGCCTAACTAATTAGTTTAAACTGGAAATCAGTTCTCATTTGCTGAAAATAACACAAACAATAAATTGCATATTTTCTTAAGTTTGATAAGACAGAAGTTCGAGTCAAACTAGACTAACACGACTCGTGCAAGAAATCAGTAAAAGAAGAAAAAGATAGATATACTTACGAATATCATCATCACTAAAGGGCTTCAAATCAGCGATCTCATCCGGTGGCACAGTGAAGCCGGTGAAGGAGAAAGATAAGCCCAAGCTGGCGCTAGAGGCGCGGCTTAAGGCGGCGCCACTGCTAACTTCATCTAAATCAAACTTCAATTGAGCACTTCTTGACTTTCTAATGTGAGTGTTTTTCCCTATGCTACTGCTGCTCCGCCCCGGTGACGCCGCAGCTAGCCGCCTGCTTGACTTCCTCGACAGCGACTCCGGCCCTCCCACTGCCTCGCTGACCGGGGACTTCGTTGCACCCATTGCTGCCGAAATTGCTTCTATCAGTTGATCAGACTTTGTACGCAGTAAACTTGTGGTGCTCGGTTTATCCATCATTTTCCTTTATATGTACATGCAAATATGCAAATGCAGACGTTAATAATAATATAAAAGGATTTAACTTATATACTGTGAATGTATAAAAAATAAATTATTTAAAATATAATAGAAAAATAATTAATAAATGTAAATTAAGGCGCCCATTTTATCAATTACAATGCATCTAGTTAAGTTTTCTAACGTATATTTTCCTCTATAGCATAGCTTTTTGCTCTAAGATTACTACCTTTCGGTTATGTTTTTCTCTCTCTGTGTTACTAAATCAAGTTAGTTCAAAATATTCTATTAATGATCAAAAGACTACAGGAAAAGAAAAAAGAAGGAAAAGAAACAATTCTAGAAAGAAAAATATATATAGGCTATCATAACTTTTAAATTTTCAAAATTTGAAGCAAGCACTAATAATTGAAGCGAAACGTGTATTTCGTTGGTTTTCTGGCTAGTCTCTTTAATTTGTTATTCTTGGGGAGGGGAGAGGAGAAGTGGGAGATTATTTAGAAATTGACAATTGGTTATCACACTAAGGACAGAGACTGTGGCAGAAGTTATAACGGCGGCCGGTTATTTTGGAATTTCGAAAAAGAAATTCTTAATGATTGCTACCAAATAAAATACATAAGAGAAGGAGGGAACTAAATCACTAGAAAAAGAACACTACAAGATGAATAGTTGCAAACTTTCATACCTTGTACAACCAAAAAAAGGCTTAAGCAGAAAGAGTAGGGGAGAGAACTATGGAACTCAATGCTTCACTTCTCTTGACTCTTAATGATTTACATTGCCAAAGTGGAATCTTTTTCCTTTTATAGCAGCAATAAAGAGAGGGAGAGTTGAGATTACGTAAATACCCTTGCCCATTTGATAAATCACTAATCCCCCATTTTGCATAATAATTCCAGCAGCGGTGAGGAACACTTGACATAAATGCAAAAGATATGATAAATATTCATAGACATGAACAACAAACATCAATTTTGTTTGTCTAGTCCAAATCATCCTTGTCGTACACGTGTCCGGACATTTTGCTGTCCCATTTTTGTTGGAATATGTATTCCTTCCTCTTGAGAAATCATCATCAGTTGGAAGTCTATTCGTTATCTCATTTCGTATAAAACTCATTGAATTAGCACGTACATGATACATTTGCTAGCCATGCTTTAGCAATTCGGTACTTAATTTGTCCTAACTCTTTAACCAGAGACAGTTAAAATTTTATTTTTATGTATTCGAAATTTTAGAACGAGAATTTTAAGTGCTAATATAGCTAGATTTTAATTTCAATTTGTACATATTTATTAATTTTTTTTAACACAAATACACAATTTGGATTTCCACCTCGCTGATTGACGCTCTTCCTCATTTCTTTGCTTTCTCTTCTATAGATGGAGCTCAAGTGTTAAATTGATGGGCATAAATTCTACTATACTAATTTATGCTTTACGATTATTAGTACGAACTATACATGTGAATGTTGCACCTACGGCCTATTATGTGCATTTTTTCAGACGTGTTTATCCCATTTGTGACAAATACTCTATCCTATTAGGATCTCTTCATTTTCACCTGTAACATGATATCATTTTTTTTTATAGGGAGAACTTATCCCAGTGGCAGATGTACATTATGGATTATGGGTGCTTGAGCACCCATTGCTTTTGGAGCCAAACTTTATAGTTATATAGAATAAACTAGTAAATTATACAACTATATTAATTAAGCACTCAGTCTCAATAGTAATTTTCAGATTAAAAATAATTGTGCACCCATAATTTTAAAATTTTTGATCCGCCACTGACTTATCCTTATCGAATGTGTTACAGACTATGACATGAGTAGAAACACCCGACTTACTATTTTCAAAATTGACGGTGTTAAATTTTTTCTTGAATTTTGAATTTGGGTCAATTTATGAAGCCTTTTTGCATTGATGATATTTAACCTTATTAGGGTATGCACAATGCCGCCTTTTAATCGAACGGTAGAAGGCGACAGAGGAAAATGAATCGAAATTGCAAGATTGGAGGGTGAAGTTCTTGTCAATACATAACCCAAAGGCTATTGTCCCATCCTCATGTTACCTGGCTTCTAGGGCACAAGAGTTTTGGAGCATTACCACGATTCATGTGCACAATTTCTTATTGTATTGGGGTATTTTTTATGAAAATCACTTGGTCATTTTTGTTTATGCCATGCCTATCAAAGACGATTCTTCTCAAAAGAATATATTGAAGTGCAAGTTCCTCATTTTCTTTTCTTGTTTCATCAAGATTTCATCATGATTATCGTCACTATTTTTGTCATTTATCGCCTAAATAAGTTCCTGCATGAAAAATCTCCCCCAACTATGATATGCCAATTATATGCTATTACTTGCAGTAGCAAATTATTTAATGTTAAATACTTTTTTGAATTATTTTGCTCATTTTAATTTGTTTTGTTTTCTTAAGTAGTTTTTCCATCATTCAGCCTTTATTAGTTCTTTTTTCCTTGGAATCGATTGGTTTAGTTTATTCTTTCTTCAGCTATCTTATCCTTAGAAATTGTTCTTTATGTTTTTTTTTTCCATCGTACAATTAATAGGTAACTAATTAAGAAGATGTGACTTTCTCACCGTTACCTTTCTACTGAAGAAGGATAACATTAATTAGCTTGTAGAGTTAAACTAAGTTTTGGAAGCTCACTTCCTAGATTGAGCAAGTTTTGTTATTGTATGTAGAGCTCTAGGACCCTCGGGTATGCTTTGTATATATCAACATGTATAACACAAATTGATATATCGAGCAAGGGTTTTCACATGGTATCCGATCGAGCCCTATGAGGTTCAAAAATAATAGAAACGAAAGAATACAACTTCAGCAACATCGAAAAACCCTGAAACCAAAAACTATACAACGCTTTCTTCTCTCTCATGAAAAAACCCTAAACTTGACGCCTAAACCATGCTTCTATGGCCATTGTGGTCACTAGGCAACATCAAATCGAGGTTGGTCATGAGTCGACTTCTTCATCCATACAGCCCCCTGCAAACATCCACAAACCTTAATCCAATCTAAAACTACGTGCAATTCCTACAACCAAAAGCATTAAATGCTCCCATGCAGCCACTACTCCGAGTAACCATAAAACCTATTGAATGCCTTCATAGAGAGACGATTTTGAGATGGTAGAAGCCTGAAGTACGTTAATCTATAACACAACAAGGATTACAACTTGCATTTCTTGGCAAATATTTGTATGGCAAACGTGTGTATGAATTGCATAAATTTATTCCTGTTCAGTGTGAGTTAAATGGTTCATGCTTGATTGTATTGATTGAGGATAATTATGTCCTTATCAAGCTTACATTAATGGATGATTATGTTCATCTATTGTTTAAGTCAGCTTTTCACTTGAAAGCACAAGGAGATATGTGACACATGAGATGTACGAAGTTGAGTCCATGCTGGAAACCTGAGGAAGATACACCAATTGCCATTGCTTGGATCTCCGTTGCGGAACTACCACCGAATTCTTTAGTGAGGAGTATGTATATTATTTAGCTAATGCAGTTAGTAGACATTTACATGTTGATATGGCCACACATAATGGGACAAGACCTAATGTATTAAAGTGAAGGTTGAGGTGAATTTACTAGCTGATTTTCCTCGGAGGATCAAAATTAAGTTTGACTATATGCCTAAGTACTGTAAGACATGTAAGAAGCAGGGACATAATGAGATTGAATGTTGGATTATTCATCATGAGGTGCAAAAAAAGCTTGATGAACCAATTCTTGATAAAGGTAAGCAGCTTCAACTAAGGTATTATCTAGTGGTAAGGTGGTTAGGAAGCCTATTTCTAATCCTGCGAAACAAGAATGGATGCAAAGACGGCATTATAGATATTAAAGAGATAAGAGGGGACATATTGTCGACAATGCAAATGGCAAGGAGATGACTAATGTGACAAGGAAGCGCATAGCAATGTGGTTGTAACTAGTAATGCCTTTGATCCTTTGGCTAATAATGGTGAAGATCTTGTTGGACTTTAAAGGCATTGAGCTTCAAAGACTTTAAGCATTGGGCTTTAAAGTATAAGAGTGTGAATTGGAAATGGTGAGAAATAAAATGGAGGGAAATGAAAATTTGAATGAAGTGAGCTTTTGACTTGCACTTTGTCCCTCATTGGTGAGGGACAACTACATTTGTGTGCTTATATATAGAATCACTTCTTAAAGCTCTTAAAAGGAGTTGAAGAGAATGAACCCTCGCGCCGTCGTCGGCTTTGGATTTGGCAAACGATCGATAAGATTTTTTTTTGGACAAAATTTATTTAATTAATTATTTAATGATTAATTAAATGCCAGATCACTGTTGAAGATTCAGAAGGATAGTCTGGCTGCGGTCCTGGCGTAACCGCGGTAGGACCGCGCCAGAACCCTGCTGCAGATTCAAAGGGCCACTCTGGCCGCGGTCCTGGCGTAACCGCGGCAGGCCGCGTAAACTTCTGAAAAGGCACCTTTTCCAGAACAAACATCACACCTCTTTCAATAATTGCCTACAAATTCTGAGGCATGGCTTCGTTTTTAAAACACCAAAAAACATTGCAGAACTTCCTTCTTTCTGAAAATACTGCATTCTAATTCGCAGTCTCTCTCTCTCAAATTCGTAAGTGTGATTTGCTCCGTTCTTTAAGTTCATTGGTATCCTGCAGTTTGTATTGCCACTGTTGCAGGAAGGTTTATTCCGTTTTATCCTGGGAGGATTTAATCCATTACCTTGGTAACGTATGAGGGGGTTAAAATTCCTTAAGGACGCACAAGCAAATTGTGGACTCGGAATATTTCTTAATCTTTACTGTTTTTTTTCCAATTTCTTTTATTCTTCTAACATTTTTCTGATTTTGTGTTTTAACACAGTAGCAACAACAAGCTTAAGGAATTTTATATCTAACGTTTCTGTGTTGAAATATATATTAAACTGTTATCTATATTTTGTATACTGGTTTGGAGACTAAAGCCTTCGTGCTTTCTACTCCAATAATTGTTCTGTCCGGTTTAAAGTATATCAAAACTTTACCGGAATAATAAACGTACGACTTTGAAGAATATAAAAACTTCACCATTGTTACGTGTTGTATGTTTGGTTTGATATTCAGTTTGAAGATATTAAAACTTCACTGATTTAACAAAGTTCTATTTTGTTTCCAACTCTACAGAAAAATGACGAATGAAAACCAAACTAATGGAAATGTTGCGGGAACGGGTGCTACTGTTACGAGTGTTGCTGCCTCGTCAAGCCGTTCAAATCCTGCTCATGCTATGGCACCAGCAGAAAAACCCGGAAAGTTTTCCGGTATTGACTTCAAACGTTGGCAAATGAAGATGCTCTTCTATCTTACTACGTTGAGTTTGCAGCATTCATCAAGGAGGATCCTCCGATCATGGCTGAAAGCACTCCGGATGATGAACGACTTGTTGTAACTGAAGCATGGAAACATTCTGATTTCTTGTGCAAAACCTACATTTTGAGTTGTTTGGAAGATAGCTTGTACAATGTCAATAGTGTCATGGAAACTTCAAAAGCGTTATGGAATGCGCTTGAGAAGAAGTACAAGACTGAGGATGCCGGACTTAAGAAGTTCGTAGCTGCAAGGTTTTTGGATTTCAAGTTGGTTGACACTAGGTCGGTCATAACTCAAGTCCAAGAATTACAAGTCATTGTGCATGACCTCCTTGCTGAAGGTATGACCCGAATCAATAATTTTATTAATAAGATTTATCTTATTATTAACTATGAATTTTTTATTGAAGGTATGGTCATAAATGAGGCCTTTCAAGTCGCTGCTTTCATTGAGAAGTTACCTCCGCTGTGAAAGAACTTTAAGAACTATCTAAAACACAAGCGTAAGGAAATGACGCTTGAATACTTGATTGTTCGTTTGAGGATAGAAGAAGACAACAAAAATGCTGAAAAGAAGTCACGTGGCAACTCGACAATAATAAGGGCTAACATTGTTGAGGAGGCGCCACAAAATAAGAAGAGAAAGAAGGCTTCTGGACCAAAGAATTATCCAAGCAAGAAAAAGTTCAAGGGTAATTGCCACAATTGTGGAAAGTCTGGGCATAAGGCCGTGGACTGTGCACTAAAGAATGATAAGAAGAAAAAGAATCAAGCTAACATGGTTGAAAATGCTGAAGAAATGGAGGACTTGTGTGCCATGCTGTCTGAATGCAACTTGGTAGGAAATCCTAAGAATGGTGGATAGATTCTGGAGCCACCCGCCATGTTTGTGCTAACAAGGAGTTATTTTCTTTTTATGCCCCCGCAGGACCCGACGAGACAATTTTCATGGGAAATTCGTCTACAGCCAAAATTGAAGAAGTTGGCAAGATTGCGTTGAAGATGACGTCGGGAAAGATTGTGACTCTAAACCAAGTTCTCCATGTTCCAGAAATTCGCAAGAATCTTGTGTCAACCGCACTTCTTGTCAAAAATGAATTCAAATGTATTTTTGTTTCTAATAGTGTCGTACTAAGTAAGAATGATGTGTATGTAGGAAAAGGTTACCTGAATGAGGGCCTTTTTAAGCTAAATGTAATAGCAGTTCCTATCAATAAAGTTAATGCTTCTTCTTACTTACTTGAGTCAAATACTTTATGGCATTCACACTTAGGTCACGTCAACTTCAAAACATTGCGAAAAATGATAAATTTAGAAGTATTGCCAAAATTTGATTGCATTAATTCCAAATGTCAAATATGTGTGGAATCAAAGTATGCTAAGCATCCTTATAAGTCCGCTGAAAGGAATTCAAGTCCTTTAGACTTAATTCACACATATATTTGCGACATAAAGTCAACACCATCTCGCGGTGGAAAAAAGTATTTTATTACTTTTATTGACGATAGCACGAGATACTGCTATGTTTATTTACTTAATAGTAAAGATGAGGCAATTGATGCTTTCAAGCAATACAAGAGTGAAGTTGAAACACAACTAAACAAAAAGATCAAAATGATAAGAAGTGATAGGGGTGGAGAATATGAATCTCCTTTTGAAGAAATATGTTTGGAAAATGGCATTATTCACCAAACAACTGCCCCTTACTCTCCACAATCTAATGGAATTGCGGAGAGAAAGAATCGAACGTTGAAAGAGATGATGAATGCGTTGTTGATAAGTTCTGGTTTACCACAGAACTTGTGGGGGGAAGCTATACTTACAGCTAACCGAATAATCAACCGTGTACCTCATAGTAAAACACAGTCCATTCCCTATGAAAAATGGAAAGGAAGGAAGCCCAGCTTGAAATACTTCAAAGTGTGGGGGTGTTTAGCTAAGGTACAAGTTCCTAAACCTAAAAGGGTTAAGATAGGTCCAAAAACGGTTGATTGTGTATTTATTGGATATGTAACCAATAGCAAGGCATATCGTTTTCTGGTTCATAAGTCAGAAAATCCTGAGATTCACGTTAATACGATAATAGAATCAGATAATGCTGAATTCTTTGAAACTATTTATCCGTATAAAAAGGAAAGTGAAGTGACCTACCAAAAGTCAAAACGACCTCGGGAGGAAATAACAGATGGTATGCCTAATGAGGAAAATCCGAGAAGAAGTAAACGTCAACGGACATCTACTTCATTCGGTCCAGATTTTCTGACTTTCCTGCTAGAAAATGAGCCTCGTACCTTCAAGGAAGCAATGTCTTCCTCAGAAGCACAATATTGGAAAGAAGCTGTCAATAGTGAAATAGAATCCATATTGAGCAACCATACCTGGGAATTGGTTGATCTTCCTCCAGGTAACAAAACATTGGGTTCTAAATGGATTTTCAAGAAGAAAATGAAAGACGATGGTACTATTGACAAATACAAGGCAAGACTTGTTGTCAAAGGATTTAGACAGCGAGAAGGTCTTGACTATTTTGACACATACTCGCCGGTAACAAGAATTACATCCATTCGGATGCTAATAGCGTTAGCCGCCTTGTATGATCTTCAAATCCATCAAATGGATGTAAAAACAGCCTTCTTAAATGGTGATTTAGAGGAAGAAATTTACATGGACCAACCTGAAGGGTTTGTGGTTCCGGGAAAAGAAAAGAAGGTGTGTCGACTTGTTAAGTCTCTTTATGGACTAAAACAAGCACCCAAGCAATGGCATGCGAAATTTGACCAAACAATGTTGTCAAATGGCTTTAAGATTAATGAATGTGATAAATGTGTTTACATTAAGAACGTTCCAAATCATATAGTCATTGTTTGCTTATATGTTGATGATATGCTAATAATGAGCAAAGACATTGCCGACATTCAAGCTACTAAGCGTATGCTTGCTAGTAAGTTTGATATGAAAGACTTAGGAGTTGCCGATGTAATTCTAGGAATTAAAATCCAGAGGACTCCTCAGGGTCTAGCTTTGTCTCAATCACATTACGTGAAAATGGTACTTGAAAAATTCAAACACTTGGAATTTAGAAGTGCAAGAACTCCAATTGACTTAAATCATCATCTTATAAAGAATAAAGGTGAAAGTACGTCTCAATTGGAGTATGCTCGTGTGTTGGGAAGCTTAATGTACATCATGAACTGTACACGACCTGATATAGCTTGTGCGATAAGTAAACTTAGTCGATTCACAAGTAATCCCAACAAACATCACTGGGTAGCAATGAAACGAGTTCTGGGATATTTGGAATATACCCAAGACTACGCTTTGCACTACAATAAATATCCTGCGGTTATCGAAGGATATAGTGATGCAAATTGGATAACCGGCTCAACAGAAACAAAGTCCACAAGTGGATATGTTTTTACTGTTGGTGGAGGAGCAGTATCTTGGAAGTCTTCCAAACAAACGTGCATCGCTCGCTCTACAATGGAATCAGAGTTTATAGCTTTGGATAAAGCCGGTGAAGAAGCTGAATGGCTTCGAAATTTCTTAGAAGACATTCCGTTCTGGCCAAAACGTTTGGCTCCTATTTGCATACATTGCGATAGTGAGGCTGCAATAGGACGGGCAGGAGTCGTATTAGATAACGGAAGTCTCGTACATATACGACGAAGACATAACACCGTTAGACAACTACTTTCTAGTGGAATTATCACTATTGATTATGTAAGATCAAAGGATAATGTGGCGGATCCGCTTACAAAAGGCTTAACTAGAGAGGGAGTTGAGAAATCATCTAAGGGAATGGAACTATGGCCGAGGACAAGTCAACATGGCGGTAACTCTACCTAGAATTTTGGATGTTCCGAGATCTAGGTTCAAGGAGCTCAAACAAAGTTGTGATTGACCGGTTCAACATTGTCAAAGTAAAATCTTTGGTCCCTTCTCGTGATGAAGACAATGTTCAGTAACAAGGATAGAACTTTACATGTTCTTTAATGATTACCTAAGTTTGATGTGGTATTTATCAAATAGTGTCAATCTAAAGGATTACACGTTTAGGAATCACCTATGTAAGTGTGAAGTGGAAGCCGCTTCAATGAGAATTCTGTAAGGCCAATTCTCTACGCACTTATGAAACCATGCGGTGTTCAGGGCTGAAACGAACACAAATGAGAACCAAAAGACGGTTAAGGGTTGGTTGTGTGACATATGGTTGTCTAGGTATACACTAAAGTTCGACGGTTCAAAGATATCAAATCTACCGATTGACCGAGTATATCCGACATATGTTCACTACGGAAAGTTCAAAGGGAAACCTACTTATCCAGATGCAATTAATCCTTACCTGCAAATCACACAGCTTTCATCTATGATCATTCTTGTTATATCCATTCCCATTCATGTGGGGGATTGTTGGACTTTAAAGGCATTGAGCTTCAAAGACTTTAAGCATTGGGCTTTAAAGTAGTGTGAATTGGAAATGGTGGGAAATAAAATGGAGGGAAATGAAAATTTGAATGAAGTGAGCTTTTGACTTGCACTTTGTCCCTCATTGATGAGGTACAACTACATTTGTGTGCTTATATATAGAATCACTTCTTAAAGCTCTTAAAAGGAGTTGAAGAGAATGAACCCTCGCGCCGTCGTCGTCGCTCACTCGGCTCGGCTTTGGCTTTGGCTTTGGATTTGGATTTGGATTTGGATTTGGATTTGGATTTGTCAAATGATCGATAAGATTATTTTTTGGACAAAATTTATTTAATTAATTATTTAATAATTAATTAAATGCGAGATCACTGCTGAAGATTCAGAAGGATAGTCTGGCCGCGGTCCTGGCGTAACCGCGGTAGGACTGCGCCAGAACCCCGCTGCAGATTCAGAGGGCCACTCTGGCCGCGGTCCTGGCGTAACCGCGGTAGGACCGCGGCAGGCCGCGTAAACTTCTGAAAAGGCACCTTTTCCAGAACAAATATCACACTTCTTCCAATAATTGCCAATAAATTCTGAGGCATGGCTTCGTTTTTAAAACACCAAAAAACATTACAGAACTTCCTTCTTTCTAAAAATACTGCATTCTAATTCGCAGTCTCTCCCTCTCAAATTCGTAAGTGTGATTTTGCTCCGTTCTTTAAGTTCGTTGGTATCCTACAGTTTGTATTGCCACTGTTGCAGGAAGGTTTATTCCGTTTTATCCTGGGAGGATTTAATCCATTACCTTGGCAACGTATGAGGGGGTTAAAATTCCTTAAGGACGCACAAGCAAATTGTGGACTCGGAATATTTCTTAATCTTTACTGTTTTTTTTCCAATTTCTTTTATTATTCTAACAGTTTTTCTAATTTTGTGTTTTAACACAGTAGCAACAACAGATCTTACTGCATTGGTGGTTTATGACGGACATGATAAGGAAGCTGCACACGAAAAAGTTAATCCAAATCCTAAAGAAACTGGGAAACCAAGCCCTAACACGAAGGAAATTGGGATTCAAGTTGCAGCAACTGTGACAAACCCTAATCCTAAATGTATTAGGATTTGAGAGGTGGCTAATAAAGAGTAGACTGCAGAATCGGTACATATGACCTTTGACACGTCAAAAGAGGTTCTTAATGTGACTATAAACCAGTCATGCCAAGAGGTTCCCTCTCAAATTTTAGATGTTCCTGAAAGGGGATCAAACTTGACTAGTGCTACTGACAATGTTAGTACTCTATGGAGTAATGAAGTCGAGACCATGGAGGAGGATAATGGTACAAAAATACTGAAAATAACAAGGTGGAAGGTGAAGACAAATAGGAGAAGCAAATTGAAACTCTAGGTACTACTACTACTACAATAAACCCAAATATTGATTTCTCAGCTACTCAAGTTAGGGTTGAGGGTGGTGGTGTTGATGATGTACAACAAATTATGGACTTGGTTGGCGTAGATGAAGAAGAACTAGAGGCAGGTGGAGCTTATAGTAGTGCATGCTTACTAAACCAAAATAGATGCCCTCAATGTAACAGTAAACCCTAGCTTGCCCGTGGTGGCTTTAGCTAGTCCATCTAGGCCTGATGGTACTGGTGATACTAGTAATGATCTAAGAGGGGTTCTTGTTTATCAAGGGAGGGTTGATAGGATTCCAAATAAAGGTTTACTGCTTGGGGCCAATGAAATAGTGAATATTATTTTTCTAGTAGCAGTAAAGCCTAACCTCAGTTCTACTTATGATATACAATCACAAGGGCTTGAGCACGTCGATTATATGGGAGTTAATACACTGAATGTTCAGACTGTTAGTATGACTACTAGTTGCAACAAAGACAACTCGAGGTGGGTATAGAACCAATTATACCTGGGGCAGTTGATGATATACCTATAACGACCCGACCGATTATTTTGCTTTCTAGAATCCCGTTCCCATTAATAAGACTTCCCGTACGTGCTTTCACTATTTTATGACTTGCGGGAATGGTTAGTTCAGGAGTTGGAAGGGTTCAGGTTGAAATCGGAACACTTGGTTCCTTAAGGTTGGCTTGAAAGGCTAAGTTTTACTTCGGTTAACATTTTGAGTAAACAACCTCAGAATCGAGATTTGACGGTTCAATAGGTTCGTATGATGATTTCAAACTTGGGCATATGTTCGGATCGGGTTTAGGATGATCCGAGACCGTTTCGGCGCCTAATAGTGAAAGTTGGCATTTTGAGTGAATTTCATAGGTTTGGGTTGAAGTGGATTTTACATTTTAGACGTCTGTTTGGGATTATGAGCCTGGGAATAGCTATGTATGGTGATTCTGGACTTAGGAGCGCGTGCAGAAGTGGATTCGGAGGTCCGTAGGTCGTTTCGGGGTCATTTGGCGAAAGTTAGAAATTTGATATTTTTGGAAAGTTTGACCGAGGGTGGACATTTTGATATCGGATTCGGATTCCAGTTCTGCAAGTTGGAGTAGGTCCGTAATTTCATCTAATACTTGCATGCAAAATTTGGCGTCATTCCGAGATGATTTTAGGAATCGAACGCGCGGAGGTGTTTTTAGAAGTTTTTGAGTTAATACATGCGTTTTTGCGTCAGATTCGTGGTTTTTGATGTTATTTCAGTGTTCTGATCATGCTAGTAAGTTTGTATGATGTTGTTAGAATTGTGTGGATATTTGGTGTGGAGCCCAAGGGCTCGGGTGAGTTTCAGACATTTAGAAGGATGAAAACACTTCAGTTTTTCTGGTGTTTCTTGGCAGCAGTTGCAGGTCTTGCAAATGCGAGAATTTGTTCGCATTTGCAAACCTCACATTTGCGAGAAGGGCTTCGCAATTGCAAAGAAGCCCGACCAGGGCAGTGTTTGCATTTGCGACACTTCGGTCGCATTTGCGATCTCAACAGAGTCCGCATTTGCGACTCCTTGGTCGCATTTGCGACCTTGGCAGCCTTAGCCCAGGTTTGCATTTGCGATACGTTTGTCGCATTTGTAAACCAGGTGTCGCAAATAGAACATCTGAGACCTATGCACAACTTATTAATTGCGAGACTTAGAGCATTTAGCTCATTTCCTTTCATCTCTTGGGCGATTTTTTGATCTTTTGTAAGAGGGGTTTCACCTATCACTTTGAGGTAAGTAAATTCTACACAACATGAGTTAAATACATAGATTATAGGTAGATTAACTTGTAAAAATTGGTGAAATCAAGGGTTAGATGAAAACCTAGGTTTTTGATAAAAATGAGATTTAACCACAAAATTGGTTATGGAATTTAGTGAAAATCATATATTTGAGTTCAAGGGGTTATGGGTAACAACTTTCTTCGAAAATTTCCGGAATTCGGACATGTGAGCCCGGGGGTAAATTTTAGGGATTCTTCAAATAAGCTTGGGAAATCACTTTGATAGATAGAATATGAACTTTTGAGCATGTATTGATTACTTTATATACTATTTGACCAGTTTCGATTCGTTTGGAACCAAATTTGGGGTTTGAGCAGATCTTGGACCGGGAAGTGGCTTAGAGACGAGGTAAATCTCTTTTCTAACCTTGTAAGAGGAAATTTACCCCATAGGTGAAATAAATAAATATGTGTACCTATTTGTGGGGCTACGTACGTATGAGGTGATGAGAGTCCGTACGTAGCTACTAATTATGCTATTGTCCGGGTAGTCTAGGACCCGTACCATGCTATACTTGAAATGTTCACACTCCTATTTGTTAATTTAATTGCTTAAGTCATATTGAAAATTGATAAAAGAATTGTAAAAGGTTAAATTCACTTACTTGAAGTTGTGAATGGAACACTTGACCGTTAAAGAGAATTTGTGTTTTCTTTAAAATGTTTACTGTTTGTGGAGCGGGCCGAATGCCTCGGCAGCAAATAAATACATCTATAGTTCATGTCGTTCGACCCTCGGCAGTGCATCGTTTAAATATTATGTTGGATCAGGCCAACGACCTCGGCATAATTTGCGCATGATAAATCTTTGGAACTATTCATAATTGATACTACTTAAATGCCTTGAGGTACAAACTGTTAAATGATGAAAATAAACTTGGGACTTAATATTTGTGAAAGGAATAATTATTATTTCCTGTTATTGAGTTTTCAATATTATTCCTGTAATCCATGCCTGGTATATAATTTTGAAATATCATTGTTAGCCCATAGTAAGTGTCAAAGTCGACCCCTTGTCACTACATCCTCGAGGTTAGACTGGATACTTACTGGGTACATGTTGTTTATGTACTAGCGCTACACTTCTGCACTTAAATATGCAGGACCTAAGACATGTACATCTAGTTATCTGTCCGGCGCGCACGCTTGACTCCTGGTACGAGACTACACGGTGAGCTGCCCTTGCGAGCCGTTCTGCAGCAGCCGAAGTCTCTCTGTTGTTATTGTTCTTTCTACTTTATTTCTGACAGTAGAGTAGTGATCTTTTGTATATTCTACTAGTAGCCCATACTCTTGTGACACCAGGTCTTGGCACACACACTAGTAGACTCGTGGATTTGGATTTTTATTTCATGATTATGATTTCACTCATTTGCTTTCGAATTTTTTATTTCAAATCTATTATTTTTCAAATCTTTTAAATTTGAGAAAAGTTTAATCACTTGGAAGAATCTATTTAAAAAGAGGAAATCATGTGGCTAGCTCATAGTTGGCTTGCCTAGCGGTAGTGTTAGGCGCCATCACGGCCTATTATAGAAATGGGTCGTGACAACATGGTATCGGATCACTAGGTTCACATAGGTCTCACAAGTTAAGGGCAGACCTAATAGAGTCTTGCGGATTGGTGCGGAGACGTCCGTACTTTTCTTTGAGAGGCTATAGGGTGTTAGAAACTACTCGTTATTCATCTCCTATCGTGCAGTTGATGGTGTACTAAGTTTCTTCTCTTATTCTCTCACATATGGTGAGAACGCGCACGACAGACGTTCCAGACCCGGGAGGGGCTACTCCCCCTGTTGCTAGAGGCCGAGGCAGAGGCCCGGGGAGGGCACCAGCTCGAGGTAGGGGAAGAGGATGTCCCAGAGTTTCCCCAGTTGTACCACCAGTGGATCCAGTAGAGGATCCCATAATTGAGGAGCAGGGCGAGGTGCCTAGAGTAGATCCAGACCCGGTAGATTTCATGTCAGCACCGGGCTTTCAGGAGGCCATGGGCCGTATGCTGCAGTTCATGGATACTATGACTCAGACTGGTTTATTTATAATGGACCTAGCCACATCTCAGGCGGGAGGGGAGCACAGAACCCTACTGCCCAGGCTTCAGGGCATGCAACTGCCATATATCAGACCCCGGGTTCACTACCCGTGGGCGGATCCCAGCTAGTTGCAGTAGCTGCACCTGAGCCTAGACCAGCTGCGGCCGGTGAGCCGCATAAGCTATTGGATAGATGGACTAGGCTATACCCTCATGTCTTCGGGGGTGAGCGACATGAGGATCACCAGGACTTCATTGATCAGTGCAGGGACAGACTGCACAACATGAGGATATTGGAGTCCCATGGGGTGGATTTCACTACTTTCCAGTTAGAGGGAAGGGCCCGTAGGTGGTGGCAGTCTTATCTTCTCGGCAGGCAACTTGGTTCTCCTCCCATGACCTGGGACCAGCTATTCTTGGACAGGTATATTCCACCCTCTCAAAGGGTAGAGTTGCGATTTCAGTTTGAGTAGAGTCAGCTGTCTGTGACCGATTATGAGGCGAGATTCTCTGAGTTGTCTCACCATGCACTTATGATACTTCCTACTGAGATGGAGCTAGTGCAGAGGTTTGTTTCAGGTTGCACTGAGGTATTCAGGGCACTATGGCCCTTGAGGTTGAGATGGGGACTTCTTATCAGCTAGTAATGGAGATTGCTCGGAGGATTGAGGGCTATCGTCAGAGAGGTAGAGAGTAGATACAGAGGGAAAAAAGGGTCCGTTATTCTGGGGAGTTTAGAGGTGCCCTGGCTGGGGGCCGAGGTCAGTTTGGGAAGGGTCAGCCTAGCAGCCCACATATCCAGCACCACACCTTCGCGGGGTGCTCCGGCATCACCCTATTTCAGCGCCATGCTAGAGAGTTCTTACTGCCCACCAGCCATTTAGCGTTCTTCCAGTGGGTACTCACGCAATCAGGGTCCTTCCAGCGCCTACTTCAGCACCATGCTAGAGTGTTCATACCGCCCACCAGCTATTCAGGCCATCAGGGTCAGACTTTAGGGCAGAAGATCACCGCACCAAGAGGTTGTTTCGAGTGTGTAGATCTCATTCATGTGTGAAATTCTGCCCCAGGCTTCAGGGCAAGGCAGTGTAGTAGGGCCCGCAGACCACGACTACAGCAGCAGCTGTCCGGCCTCCCAGTGGCGGAGGGCAAGCGGGTAGGGGTCGTCCTAGAGGTGGAGGCCAGGCAGGGGGAGGTCAGCCAGCTGGTTTACAGTCAGAGGAGGTCAGCCAGTCGGCGCTCCAGCTAGGTTTTATACTTCTCCGTCCAGACCAGATGCAGTGGCCTCAAATGCCGTGATCACATGTATTATTTCTGTCAGCGGTAGAGATGCATCGATATTATTTGATCCAGGGTCTACCTATTCATATGTATCATCTCTGTTTGCTCATTTCCTAGATATTCCTCGTGAGTCCTTGGGTACTCCTGTTTATGTGTCCACTCCTATGGGCGATTCTGTTGTTCTAGATCGGATCTATCAAACCTATGTGGTCACATTGTGTGGTTACGAGACTAGAGTAAATCTTCTATTGCTGGATATGACCGACTTTGAGGTCATCCGGGGCATGGACTGGCTATCCCCATATCACGCCATCTTTGATTGCTATGCAAAGACTGTTACCTTAGCAATGCCAGAGTTACCTAGATTGGAGTGGAAGGGTTCATCTGCCAGTACATCTAGTCAGGTTATCTCCTTTCAGAAGGCTCGACATATGACCGAGAAGGGTTGTTTGTCTTATCTAGCTTATGATCGGGATACTACCGCAGAGACTCTGGCAATTGATTTAGTACCAGTAGTCCGGGAATTCACCAATGTGTTTCCTTCTCACTTTCCAGGCATGCTTCCAGATCGTGATATCGATTTCTGTATTGACTTGGCTCCAGGTACCCAGCCTATTGTTACAACCCAATTTCGCATACGTTAGTTCACGCGGTAAGTTAGTTGACAAAAATTCATGAACAGATTATCTTTGAGATGATAAGAAGTTAATCCTATTGGTCTTAGGTGTTACAAGTGTATATAAGAGTGGTTAATACGTATTAGAAGTTAGAAGTTAAACGAATCGAAGAAAACGTGTTTCGTCGGAGGGACCAAAGTTAAGGATACTAAGAGTTAAGAACAATGTCACGTATGTGTTCACGAGGATAGAGATTAAGCGAATGGAAGAAAATGAGTTTCGACAATGTACGATAAGTAGGGTGCAGATATTATTTCAAGCACACATATTTTATATTACTACACATTACCATATATCATATAGATAACAATTATCTTTCAGCAAAGGAATGAAAAATGAGGTACTTGCTTCACCACCACATTTAATGACCTACTTGCTTCTCATCACCTTGATGAGAAAGTGTTTTGAGTCATAAAAAGCATATATATCTACTTGTGGCCCCATAGTACATAAGGTAATTATACAACATGAGACTTATTAGGTTGCTTATTTTCTTCACAACATGAGACTTATTAGGTTGCTTATTTTCTTCACAACAAAAAAACGTTCCAGCACTTTAGAGCTTCATTTGGCTTGGAAAGTTTCTCTTGAACATGTCTAGAAACTTGGTTGGCCTTAGAAGGGTTCATACACTATTGTGGATGTTCCCTTGAACAAGAAAAACGTTTCCAAGGTGTTCCTTTTGGATCAAGGAAGAGAAGAAAAACTTCTAGCATCTTGAAACTTCACTTTGCTCAATTAAACCCTATGCACAAGCATGTACTAGTTCAATTAATATGGGAATAAGAGTTGTTCATGTACATCTAAGGTAAGAAATCCATCTTTATTTATGTGTGTGAGCTTGTATAAGCGTTGGAATTATTATTATCATGAAACCATATGGAGTAGTAACTAGAAATGGTGGACTAGAATTGGATATAGTTTAATTAGATTGTGGGAGTTACTCTTGCATTTTTAAGGGGCTAAATAGGTGGTGATTGGTTATTGATATTGTATTGTTGTCGTTGGTGTAATAACATAAGTATAACGTTGTTGTGGCTGCATACATATTCACAGGAGAAGAAAAGGATTTAAACGATAGTTTGTTAAATCTTAACCAAACTTACCGCTCGTAAAAATTTTTAAACTATTTGGGAGGCTTAATATGATTATTGTTGTTGTTGTTTTGGCTGTTTGGTGGTTGTTGTAACTGGTGGGAAGTCATATAAATAGGGAAGATGTTGCCCGTTTTATTATAAAATAGGTCGTGGTCGACATATAATAGTTACGACGCTTAAACGATGACAATAGTATCGTTTCTCTTATTGTAGACAACAGAGCAGTGACCTTTGCACAAATTGAGGTTGGGCAGTACATACAAGGTATGTGAGGCCATCCCTCCGCTTCTTTTGCACGACTCCGATTGTACATAATATGATGAACGAGCATCCAAAGATCTTGGAAACTAGTAGTGCTTACATTGTTTCCCTTCTTATGGAACGATTGATGTTCATTTTACTTCTCTTTTTCTCATGTTATTAATGTTGTTGGTACTTCCTGATTCTTATAAGATTCTTGATAAAGAGTTAGTCCTAATAACGTGTACGGAGGTTACCGCCCTTACTTCACTCCAAAAGGTTCAGAATGTTATTCTAATGAGTCTTGCATGCATTATATATACGTTAGTCCTATTTTACCCTACCTCTATACTATAATCGACTGGGTATGGTACCTATTGTGCAACCACTGATCTGTTGGGTCTTACCGAGCTCCACGTGGCCGGGTACGATTCTACCGAGCCTTATGATTGCGGGGTACGATATGATGATGATGATACCCACAGAGGCATATGTTTTAATAGTATAGGTATTTTTGTGTGTGTGTGTGTGTGTGTGTATATATATATATACCATGCATTTCATGTCAGTAACTCTCAAGGTACTCAGATGTTACGGGTTATATATTTTCTAGTGTTGTTTACATTGGTAGTCTTATTTATGCTTTTGTGCCTTATATACTTAGTACTTTATTCATACTGACGCCCCTTTTATTTGTGGATGCTGCATGTCGTGCTGCAGGTCCAGATAGATAGGTAGACGCAGCTCCCCCACCACAGTAAGGCTGCCCAGTTCAGCGGTTACTGGCGAGATCCCTTCTACGGACCTGACGTTGTCTTGGTACGCACTTTTGTTAGGGACATTATGGATATGTCGGGGCCCTGTTCCGACAATGTTGTAGCACTTATTTTCCTTTAGAGGCTCATAGACTGGTGTCGTCTCATGTATAAATTTTGATGGCCCTGTCGGCTAGTTTTTCTTGTATATTGCTTCACGACAACCTTTTCATCCCATATTATATGTGTTCATGTCGTTATCTGTCATTGTTGATTGTCTAGGATTCATGCCTACCATTTATATTGGTCTCCTCGGCCCTTATAGATAATAAGGAAAGTTAGATAAAATGTATGTTGGTGCTCGATTGGTTTGGCCCGGGTGCCAGTCATGGTCCTCCAGTTTGGGTCGTGACAAACTTGGTATCAGAGCAAGTCTGTCCTAGGGGTTTTCTATGAGCCGTGTCTGGTAGAGTCTTGATTATGGGTGTGTAGCGCGCCACATTTATAATTAGGAGGCTACATAACATCTAGGGTATTTACATCCTTATTGAATCTAGATTGTGCGTAGAGTTGAGTCGTAATTGTTCATCTCTAATATTCACCTTGTTTTCTTTCACTGATGTCTTCGACTAGGAAGCAAGCGGTTAGTAGACGGCTTGACATAGCTGCGGGACAGGGTACCAACCAAGTGCCTCCACCCAGAGCAGGCCAAAGTGAGGCTTAGAGAGAAATGTCGTCTCGTACCTCATCTACTCCATCTCTTCCAGAGGATATTAGGAGGGACCTAGCACCTCCAGTTCCTCCATCTGGAAATACAGACCATGACATGCGCAGTGCGGTGCAGTTGTTGACTAGATTGGTAGCTGCTTAGGCTCAGTGGCAGAATACCGGTACTACTGATAAATCGGTTAGTGTGAGAGTTCATGATTTTATTAATCTTGACCCTCCAATGTTTACCAGATCATACCCAAGGAGGACCCGCAGACTTTTATTGATTAGGTTCATCGTACATTGCAGGTTATGTATGCTAGTGATACTGAGGCAGTAGAGTTGGCTTCTTATCGGTTAAGGGATTTAGCGGTTTTCTTGTATGATAGTTGGGAGAGATCCAGGGGTCGGAACGCTTCTCCAACTATGTGGAAAGAATTTTTTGAGGCCTTTCTTCATCACTACTTGCCAGTTGAGATACGACGAGCTAGAGCTGATATGTTCTTGAACCTTCGACAAGGTAATATGAGTGTGCGAGAGTATAGTATGCAGTTTGATTCTTTAGCAAGGTATGCTCCCCATATGGTGGCTGAGATAAGCAATAGGGTGCACCTGGTTTTGAACGGGTTGGGACCACATCTGATAAATGAGTGCACGATAGCCTCCTTAGTGGAGGGCATGGATATTTCCCGTATTCAGGCTTATGCCCAGACACTAGAGGATCGTAAGCGCCAGCAAAGGGCAGATAGGCAACAAGATAGGGGCCAGCATAAGAGGGCTATAGGGTATTCTGATGACTTCAGAAGTAGTATTAGGCCGAAGTTTTCGAGGAGTTTTGTGCCACCTGTAGCTAGTGATCCTCCACAGTTTTAGAGGCCTCGGTATGATCGATTTACCTATTCTGGTCCAAGTCAGAGTTCGCGGGCATCAGGCTCATAATATCATAAGGATACTAATCAGACGAGACCCCCAACACCCTATTGTGATCAGTGCGGCAAGGCCCACTTTGGACTGTGCCATTGAGGTTCTGATGCGTGCTATTCTTGTGGATAGCCTGGTCATATGATGCGGGATTGTCCTCATAGAGGAGGTGGGTGTATGCCTTAGCCAACTAGATCTATCTCTGGTTCTTCCTCCTTAGTTTGACCTCCAACACGTGGTTTTCAACAATCGGCAGGTCATGGTAGAAGTAGAGGTGTTGTTCCGAGTTTGAGTGGTACTCAAAATCGAACCTATGCTCTAGTAGGCCGACATGATCTCGAGTCGTCTCCAGATGTTGTTATAGGTATATTGTCTGTGTTTACTTATGATTTATATGCGCTGATTGATCCAGGATCTACATTATCATATGTTACACTCTTTGGGGCTAATAAGTTTGGCATTGAACCTGAATTGATAAGTAAATCACTTGCGGTATCTACTCCGGTAGGAGATTTTTTGATTGCTAAAAGGGTATATAGAGGTTGCACAATGATGATTTGTAGTCGTCAAACCTCGGCGAATTTATTTGAGTTAGAAATGGTTGATTTTGATGTGATAATGGGAATGGACTAGTTGGCCTCATGCTTTGCAAATGTTGATTGTCATACGAAGATAGTTAGGTTTCAATTTCCTTGTGAACCTGTCATTGAATGGAAGGGGAACATTGCTATGCTGAAAGGTAGGTTTATTTCTTATCTTAAGGCAAGGAAGATGATCTCAAAAGGTTACATTTATCATCTCGTTCGCATTAGGGATGTGGAGGCGAAGCCACCTACTCTACAATCAATCCCCGTGGTCAATGAATTTCAAGATGTTTTCCAAGATGAACTCCAGGCCTTCGTCCTGAAAGGGAAATTGAGTTTAACATTGATGTGTTATCTGACACTCACCTCGATCTCTATGCCTCCATACAGGATGGCCCCGTCAGAGTTGCGAGAGTTGAAGACGTAGTTGAAGGAATTGCTGGATAAGGGCTTCATTAGGCCTAGAACTTCACCTTGGAGTGTGGCAGTCTTGTTCGTGTAGAAGAAAGATGGGTCGTTAAGGATGTGTATCGGTTATCGACAGTCGAATAAGTTTACGATAAAGAACAAGTATCCACTTCCAAGGATTGACGACCTTTTTGACCAACTCTAGGGTGCCAAGTATTTCTCTAAGATTGACATACGTTCAGGGTATCATCAAGTGAGCGTTAAGGAGAAGGATATTCCAAAGATGGCCTTCCGGACAAGATGTGGGCACTTGAGTTCTTGGTGATGTCGTTCGGGCTAACAAATGCCCCAACAGCTTTTATGGATCTCATGAATAGTATATTAAGACCCTTCTTGACATGTTCGTGATCGTATTCATTGATGATATCTGGTGTATTCTCGTTCAGAGGCGGAATATGCGGGCCACTTGAGGATAGTATTACACACCCTTAAGGATCGTAAGTTATATGCTAAGCTCTCCAAATATGAATTCTAGCTAAACTCAGTAGCATTCCTTGGCCATGTGATATCTGACGAGGGTATTAGTGTCGACACTCAGAAGATCGATGCAGTGAAGAATTGGCCGAGACCTACAACGCCGTAAGATGTTTGCAGCTTCCTGGGGCTGGCAGGATATTATAGGCGGTTTGTAGAAGGGTTTTTCTCTATATCAGTACCATTAACTAAGTTAACATAGAAAGCTACCAAGTTTCAGTGGTCTGACACTTGTGAACGTAGTTTTCAAGAGCTAAAGAATCGATTGACATCCGTGCTAGTGCTCACTCTCCCAGAAGGAACATATGTGGTATGTTGTGATGCCTTAGGTATAAGGGGTGCGTATTGATGCAACGTGGAAAGGTGATTTCTTATGCATCGAGACAATTGAAAAAACATGAAAAGAATTACCCAACTCATGATTTTGAATTGGCTACAGTAATATATTCTTTCAAAATATGGCGACACTACTTATATGGCGTCCATGTTGACATTTACACAGATCACAAGAGTTTACAATACATCTTCAAGCAGAAGGAGTTGAATTTGAGGCAACGTAGGTGGCTTGAATTACTGAAAGACTACGATGTCGAGATATTGTACCATCCCAATACTGCCAATGTTGTGGCAGATGCTCTCAGTCGTAAGTCAATGGGAAGCTTAGTACAAATTGAGGCAGGTAGACAGGGGTTGACTAAAGAGCTTCATCAGCTGGCCAATACTGGAATTAGATTGTTAGACTCTAATGACGGAGGTGTTACTGTACAGAATACATCAGAATCATCTTTGGTAGATGAGGTAAAAACACGCCAATATGAAGATCCTACCTTAGTACGATTGAGTGAGAGCATTCAGCAGTGTAAAATTATGGCCTTCAAGATCGGAGGAGATGGGGCACTGAGATACCGGGGCCGATAATGTGTGCCTAATGTGGCAGGGTTGCGAGAGAAGATTATGAATGAGATTCATCAATCCTGATATTCCATCCATCCCGGCTCGACAAAGATGTATCATGAGGTTAAGGAGCAATATTTGTGGGATAACATGAAGAAATCTATTGTAGAATTGGTAGCCCAAAGTCCTAATTGTCAACAAGTAAAAATCGAGCATCAGAAACCCGGTGGATTGATTCAGAATATAGAGATTCCGACCTAGAAATGGGAGGTGATCAATATGGACTTCATTATTGGATTGCCTCGCTCTTATCATAAGTTTGACTCCATCTGGTGATAGTTGATCGACTTACAAAATCTGCCCATTTTCTGCCAGTTAAGACAACTTACACTGCTGAAGATTATGCGAGGTTGTATATCAAGGAGGTTGTTAGGCTTCATGGTGTGCATGTATCTGTTATATTAGATCGAGGGGCTCAATTTACGGCTAACTTTTGGAGGTCTTTTCAGAAGGGTTTAGGAACACAAGTGAATCTCAGCACTGCATTCCATCTGCAGACTGACGGACAGGTTGAACGTACCATTCAGACACTTGAAGATATGCTACGAGCATGTGCTCTAGATTTCAAGGGGAATTGGGATGACCAACTGCCACTCATAGAATTTTCCTAAAATAATAGCTACCATTCTAGCATTAAAATGGCTCCGTATAAGGCACTGTACGAGAGGATATGTAGATCACCAGTTGGATGGTTTGAAGTCGGTGAAACATAATTATATGGGCCGGTTTGGTTCACCATGCCATTGAGAAGGTGAGAGTGATACAAGAGCGAATGAGGACGGCGCAATGCAGGAAAAGGTCTTATTCCAACATCTGATGTCGTGATCTAGTGTTTGAAGTTGGTGATTGGTTTTCCTGAGGGTTCCACTGATGAAGGGTGTTATGCGTTTTAGGAAGGAGGGTAAGTTGAGTCCACGGTATATCGGGCCGTACAAAATTCTTCGACAAATTGGACATGTTGCTTATAAGTTAGAATTGCCTTCCAAATTGGAATTTGTCCATCCGCTATTCCATGTATCTATGTTGGGGAAATGTATTGGAGACCCTTCTCGGGTCGTCCCTATCAAAGATGTACAAGTTATAGAGAATCTATCATATGAAGAAGTTCCCGTGGCTATATTAGATAGACAAGTCCGCAAGCTGAGAACAAAGGATATAGCTTCCGTCAAAGTATTGTGGAGGAACAAGAATATGGAAGAAATGACATGGGAAGCAGAAGAGGAGATGAAGTCTAAATACCCTTACCTATTCTAGATTGAAGATAACGAGGATGCCGGGGGAACGCAGGATGCATTAGAAGATTACTCTATGAGGTAAGCAATAGATCGAGAATACACTTCCTTAATACAAAATGGTAATATATAGATAATGTATATATCCATAATGCTTTGTATAGCCTTGTGAGGCCATAAGTTGTGTTTAACTGCTTGAAAGTTCGGCTAGTGTCAATTTTATAGGGGAAACTCGGTCGGAGTTTTCCGTCGGAATCCTCTATGAGTTAGACTCCCCAAAAACCTTTACATTCAAGGACAAATGTTCCTAGGGGGGAGGGTGTTACAACCCATATTCGCATACGTTAGTTCACGCCGTAAGTTAGTCGACGTAAATCCGAAAAGAGATTATCTTTGAGATGATAAGAATTTAGTCCTATTGATTTTAGGTGTTACAAGGGTATATAAGAGTGGTTAATACGTATTAGAAGTTAAACGAATAGAAGAAAACTTATTTCATTAGAGGGACCAAAGTTAAGGATATTAAGAGTTAAGAACAATGTCACGTATGTGCCCGGGAGGATAGAGGTTAAGCGAATGGAAGAAATGAGTTTCGACAATGCACAATAAGTAGGGTGCAAATATTATTTCAAGCACACATTTTATATTACTACACTTTACCATATATATATATATATATATACAACAATTACTAATCAACAAAGGAATGGAAAATGAGGTGCTTGCTTCACCACCACATTTAATGACCTACTTGCTTCTCATCACCTTGATGAGAAAGTGTATGAGACAAAGCATATATATCTACTTGTGGGCCGCATGGTACATAAGGTAATTATACAATATGTTATTAGGTTGCTGGTTTTCTTCTTAACAAAAAACGTTTCAGCTCTTTAGAGCTTCATTTGGCTTGGAATGTTTCTCTTGAACATGTGTAGAAACTTAGTTGACCTCAAAAGGGTTCATACACTATTTTTGATGTTCCCTTGAACAAGAAAAACGTTTCCAAAGTGCTCCTTTTGAATCAAGGAAGAGAAGGAAAACTTCTAGCATCTTGAAGCTTCACTTTGCTCAAATAAACCCTATGCACAAGCAAGTACTAGTTGAATTAATGTGGGAATAAGAGTTGTTCTTATACATCTAAGGTAATAAATCCTCTTTCTTTATGTGTATGAGCTTGTATAAGTGTTGGAATTGTTAGTATGATGAAACCATATGGAGTAGTAACTAGAAATGGTGGACTAGAATTGGATATAGTTTCATTAGATTGTGGGAGTTGCTCTTGCATTTTTAAGGGGCTGAATGGGTGGTGATTGGTTATTTATATTGTATTGTTGTTGTTGGCATAATAACATAAGTATAATGTTGTTGTGCTGCAAACATATTCACAGGAGAAGAAAGGGATTTAAACTATAGTTTGTTAATCTTATCCAAACTTACCGCTCGTAACAATTGTTAAACCGTTTGGGAGGCTTAATTTTATTGCTGATGTTGTTTGGGCTGTTTAGTGGTTGTTGTAACTGGAGGGAAGTCATATAAATGGGGGAGATGATGCCCGTTTATTATAAAATAGGTCGTGGTCGACATATAATAGTTACGACGGTTAAACGATGACGATAGTATCGTTTCTCTTATTGTAGACAACGGAGCAGTGACCTTTCCATTGCTTGATGTTGGGCAGTACATACAAGGTATGTGAGGCTATCCCTTTCCTTCTTTTGCACGACTCCGATTGTACATAATATGATGAACGAGCATCTAAAGATATTCAACTCTTAGAAACTAGCAGTACTTACATTGTTTCCCTTCTTATGGAACGATTGATGTTGATGTTACTTCTCTTATTCTCATGTTATTAATGTTGTTGGTACTTCTTGATTCTTATAAGATTCTTGATGAAGAGTTAGTCGTAATAACGTGTACGGAGGTTACCACCCTTACATCACTCCAAAAGGTTCAGAATGTTATTCCAATGAGTCTAGCATGCATTATATATACGTACCTATTTTACCCTATCGAGCCGCACTATAGTGGGCTGGGTATGGAACCTATTGTGCAAACACTGGTCAGTTGGATTTTACCAAGCTCCACGTGGCCGGGTACGATTCTACCGAGCCTTATGATGGCCGGGTACATTTTACCGAGCCTAGTATGGCCGAGTACGATATGATGATGATGATGATACCCACAGAGGCATATGTTTTAAAAGTTTAGGTATTTGTATATATATATATATATAAATATATATATATATATACATATATGCATTTCATGTGAGTAACTTTCATGGGTACTCAGATGTTATAGGTTATATATTTTCTAGCCCTGTTTACATTACTAGTCTTATTTATGCTTTTCTGCCTTACATACGAAGCACTTTATTCGTACTGACGTCTCTTTTATTTGCGTATGTTGCATGTAGTGCTGCAGGTCCTGATAGACAGGTAAGCGCAACTCCCCCACCGCAGTAAGGCCTAGTTCAGCGGTTATTAGCGAGGTCACTTCTCCGGACTTGCTGTGGTCTTGGTATGTACTTTTGTTAGGGACATTATGGGTATGTCGGGGCCCTGTTCCAACAATGTTGCAACACTTATGTTCCTTTAGAGGCTCATAGACAGGTGTCGTCTTATGTATAGTTTTGGATAGCCTTGTCGGCTAGTTTTTCTTGTATATAGCTTCACGACAGCCTTGTCAGCCTATGTTATATGTGCCCATGTCGTTATCTATCATTGTTGATTGTTTAGAATTCATGTCTATCATTTATATTGGTCTCCTTAGCCCTTATAGATAATAAGGAAGGTTAGATAAAATGTATGTTGGTGCTTGATAGGTATGGCCCGGGTGCTAGTCATGGCCCTCCAGTTTGGGTCATGACACCTATATCTATCCCATTGTACCGTATGGCTCCGAAAGAGTTGAAGGAGCATCTTGAGGAGTTGCTAGCTGTAAGGCCCCCTAAAATTTTTCCTAAAACCCAGAATTTCGTGGTGCGAAGTTAGGATTATGTGTTTGAGATTGTTGAAATTCTTTGCGGCTCGCAAGCTCGCAGCAGTTCAAACTTTTTGGATTGAACAGTACACTACAGAGTTAAAGGAATATATTTTGCACAAGTGTGCGTTTCTGCGCTCCATTATGCAGCCGTATAATCACTTTGCGGGTTGCAGATTGGCCGCAGAGTGAGGTAGTCTTTTTGGCCAATTTTGAGGTCAGTTTCTGTCACGCCCCAAAACCGAGGGACACGAACGGCGCTTGATCGGGTAACCCCAGTCAAGCGGACCTGGGTGCCTTTCCTATCCCACGTGTTACCCCGTGTTTTCACTACTCATTAATCAAAGGAAATAACCATTTATAATTGAAACACCTTTTTACAAACATAAATAACATACATGGTTACTTAGCGTGGTTTACAACTTACATCGCCCAACATACAAAATACATATTACATAAGTTCATAATCCACATTTCCTGTCTACGGAGCCTCTAAGGATACAAAAGGATGATATAAATACTTGCCGGTAACAAGGCTCCGGCTATACCTTACACAAATACCAAAACAAGATTCCGGAATAAAAGCGGCATGAGCCATGCAGGGCCCCGAGAGGAAAGGGGCTCACCAATTCAGCTGACGGGAAATGAAGGGGAGCTACGGTTGGTGGACTGGAGTACCTGCTATGGATCCACCTACAATCATAACACGAATGTAGCGCCCCCGGCAAAAGGGACGTCAGTACATTTGAATTGTACTGGTATGTATGAACAAGCTTTGCCCCAAGTAAACTCAAATCCATACACAAGTAACGAGCAGTAATAGAATCAACAATCAAATACACATGAAAGGAACAATCAAGCCAAACAAGTTTGCAATCTCTCCTTTTTCCCCTTCAACATTATCACATCAATGATTTCACAATTTTCTCATATTTTCATTTCAATAGTGATTTCGATCACTTTCCACCCTTATTACCTCGGCCACCCTTATCACCACAACCCATACCTTATTACTTCGTGTTGCAGCGCGCAACCCGATCCCACCGAACAATCACAATTCACAAACAACAACAACAACAACAACAACAACAACAACAACAATTCTCAAGGGACAACAACAACAACAACAACAACAACAACGATTCACAAAGAATTTCCATAACTATTAATACCAGTTCCATCATATTCAACAGCTCATATGCATTTTAAGTCACAACGATAATTGCCCATGACAAGCCATATATGTTATAACCACAGTTGTTTCGATTGCATCAATTACGATTTCTTTCCATCATTTGTTTCCCATCTCTTACCATATAAACACATTCACACACACACATTTGGTTTGTTGCCAATTACTTGCACCATTATATCGGGAGACTTAACCACGAACACCCAAAGCATACCAATCACAAGAATTTCACAAATAGTCCACATAGATATCACCTACCAAATAGTCGTACACCAAACACAGTGACTTTACAAGGGTCAAAGTTAGCCATACATACCTGGAGCCGAATTCCCTTTTAACTTCTACTTTCAATTCACCAAACAGCCTAGCAACGTCAATCTAGTGCACAAGTTAACATATATATCTTAGAATTGAAGTTCACAATTACTACCCAAACACATTTAGGTTATCAACCCTTCTTTTGCAAACCTCTACTTCTACCCAATTTCCCCTTACTAGGTTTTAGGTTTTAAAAGACATGCATGTACGTTTTCACCCTTTTCTTTCAAGAGTCAATGCATGAGACTCCCCCTTTATGTTTAAACCTGAAATCAATGAAAAGGGGTTGGGGATTTTACCTGCAAGAATGGGGATGAAGACAATTACTTTGAAATTTTCCGGCCCGGATAGTTTTGAAGAATCAAATTGATGAAGATGAACTTTCTCTCTCAAGAACCCTCTCTTCCCTCTCTCTTAGTTTGTTTAGAAAACTCGTTAAAATGAGGGGTTGGGGTGTTTTAGTAAAAAGGGGGGTCGGGTTTAAAATTTAGAAAAATAGGACCCGAGTCAGGTATGTGGTCGCATTTTGCGATCGCAGAGACGAAATGCGGTCCACAGAATGGACCGCAAAAGTAGTCCAAAAACCTGATCCTACTGTTTGGGTTTGCGGCGGAAATGCGGTCCGCATACCCAATTTGCGGTCGCATAATGCACCATATTTTTTACCTCAAATTTGACTGACACATTGACTCACTTTTCGATACAAATGCGGTCCGCATATCAGTTATGCGATCGTATAATGGACCGCATTTTGACCTCAATTTTAACCAAACCACTGACTCAATTTGCAGCAGAAATGCGGTCCGCATACATGATTTGCGACCGCATACTGGACCGCAAAATAACACTTTTCTGGAAAACTTTTATTCATTGATTTTTGAATGCTTAGATCAGTACAAAGGGTCCAGACCGCACATTCCCAACACATATTCGGAATCTGACCCTACGAGCTACTAGGTTTTGAGCACAAATTTTCACGGGGCCTTACAGTTTCACGGCCAATTATGCGACCGCATAAATACTTCGCGGGCCGCACTTTGGTCGCCTAAACTTCCTTGGACTTTTGTGGAGTGAGGTTCTGCGGTGCATTATGCGACCGCAGAACAGGTCTGCGGATCGCATATTGGTCGCAGACCGAGGCAGAAAATTCAAGTCCTTGAGGGCCCTTTTCGCGGTCATCTCGCGGACCACATTGCCATTATGCGGTCGCATATGCGACGGCAGATCCGCATCGGGGATCCAAATTTTTAATTTTCAGACCCGATCCTATGTCGATATATCTCATGCCATACCTCATTTTTAGCCCATTTTCTGGTACTTTTAGAGTGAGAAAGGGAGTCTTAGAGGGAGGAAGTGTGCTTCATCAAAATTACTCTTCAATTCTTGTTTAGACCTTGAAGATTGTCAGGAGAGACACCTAAGTCTTCTTCCTAAGAGGTAAGATTCTATCACCAAAATTCTTAATATCAATATGCAACTAGAATGGCCCACTAGAAATGAAATTCATGGGGATGGGAGGGCTTACCTTGCATGCATGTATTCTTAAGGTATGTGGGAAGGTTGTGAGCAAAAGATGGAAAAGAATGGGGTGTGGGTTGGAATAGTATTTCATATAAAGGGCCATTAAACCTTAATACACACAAACTGTTAGATAGAATGCTCGAGTGAGCTAGAATTACGATCGTTTTACTAATTTTGGGTTCAATTTTTGCTATATTGCTAAAATAGATTGAAGTTGCTAATTCTGGAACAACTTAAAGTTTTAAGAGGCTCAATTGAGGTATGTATGGCTAAATCCCCTTCTTAAAATTGAAACCCCTGGTGTTCGTGTAGTTGGTGTAAGTCCCCAAATTGATCATACTAGAATTGATTGCCCTAATGTGTTGTGTTGAAAGATACATGTTCAATATTTTCTCTAAATGTTTATCATGTCATCGTGCCATTTGAGGATGTGTTTAAAATGTGGAATATGTCTTGAGAAAGGTTAAGAATTCATGTCAAGAATCGAATTAAGGTTGTTATGCCAATTTGTATGAAAGCCTCTATGTGCTTAGGATTTTCCAAGTTTTTCCCCTGTGTACAATTGCCTTATATGATAGGCCTTATCGTTGCCTATGATAATATTATTGAATGTGTAAAAAAGGAACTTGAAATGTGAAATACAGACAAGTGCCAAAGATAACTTAATAAATGAGGCCACCCGTGCCAATATAATGAAAGATGGGAAAGAAATATAAAGCTAGATGATTGATTGAAAGGATGATGTCTCAAGTGAGACGGCCTAGCCGATAGGGCCGTGATCGGATGCCATACCGCACACATGGTGGTAATTGTGCTGGAAATGATGATTGAAATTGTGGATATGGTTGATGTCTCAAATGAGATGACCTAGCCGATCGGGTCGAGAACGGACTCTGTGTAAGAACACCGTGGTATTGTGGATTGTTGCACATGGCACTTAAGATTACCAATCTAATAAGACAGAAATTGACTCGAGAACTTATGTGATCCTTACTTGATGTTTTAGTATTGTTTGAAGCTCTTGTCGTACATCATGATTGATCCCCTTTGTTTTATTGTTCATTCTATTAAGATGGTGTTTTAGCTTATCATACTAGTACTATTCGACAGTACTAACGTCCCTTTTGCCGGGGGCGCTACATCTTTAAATGGATGTAGGTGGTTCGATAGCAGACAGTGTTGATCACAGCTAGTGGTACATCATCATCATCTTCCCGACATTCTTAGTGAGCCCCATTTTATCCCGGGGTCATGTAGTGTATCTTTTGCTTATATGTTTACTACGTTTTGAGGTATAGTCGGGGCCTTATTGCCGGCATTATCACAATCGTCCTTTGTATCTTTAGAGGCTCCATAGACATTTATGTGGGTTGTGTATGAGTATTAGAAAGGTCAGGTGGATTATGATGTGTTTTCGACTCTTGTTCCACTAAATTGTAAAGTGTATGTATTTTGGAAATTTAACAATGATGTAGTAAAATGAAATGGATTAGTAATGTTATAAATATATCATCCTTCTACTATTTAAACTAATGGAAATATAAGCGGGATGGGTAGAAAATGTCTAACAGGCTTGCTCGACGGGGTCCACTCGGTTGAGCGCCGGTCGCGCTCCCCGAGGTTGGGGGGTGACACTAGCAAAAGGGTTCGTCAGACCAAGTGTATCACCTTGGGGTGCACCTGTGTTATTTGTGAAGAAGAAAGATGGGACTATGCGGATGTGCATTTATTACCGCTATTGAGCAAAGTTACCGTTAAGAACAAGTACCCGTTGCTGCGTATTGATGATTTGTTTGACCTGTTGCACGGTTCTAGGGTATCTCTAAGATTGACTTGAGATCAGGGTACCATCAGTTGAAGATTCGAGACTTGGATGTTCCGAAGATTGCTTTCCGTACTAGATATGGCCATTATGAGTTTCTAGTGATGTCATTCGGCTTGATTAATGCCCCAACGGTGTTTATGGATTTGATTAACAGGGTGTTCGGGCCTTATATTGATTCGTTTGTCATTGTCTTCATTGATGACCTTTTGATCTACTCGCGTAGTATGGAGGAGCACGAGCAGCATTTCAGAGTAGTGCTTCAGACCTTGTGGGAACAGAAGCTATATGCTAAGTTCTCCAAGTGTGAGTTTTGGCTAAATTCTGTGGCATTCTTGGGGCATGTCATATCAGGCGAGGGTATTAAGATGGAACCCAAGAAGATTGAGGTAGTTCAGAGTTGGCCTCGTCCCACTTTGCCGACTAAAATCAGGAGCTTCTTGGGGTTAGCAGGGTATTATCGCCTGTTTGTGGCGGGCTTTTCTTCCATTTCTACACCTTTAACTAGATTGACCCAGAAAGGTGCTCCGTTCTGTTTGTCCGATGATTGTGAGGCGAGCTTTCAGAAGCTCAAGACAACTTTGACTACAACACCAATTCTAGTATTACCTTCCGGTTCGGGAATGTATACAGTGCATTGCGGCGCCTCACGAGTTGGCTTGGGTTGTGCGTTGATGCAGGAGGGGTGAGTTAATGCATATGCTTCCCGTCAACTGAAGATCCATGAAATGAATTACCCTGTGCACGATCTAGAGTTAGCCGCGTTTGTTCATGCTCTTAAGATCTGTAGGCATTATCTTTATGGGTTGTCTTGTGTGGTTTACACTGATCATCGTAGCTTACAACACTTGTTCAAGCAAAGAGATCTCATTTTGAGGCAGCGCAGATGGCTTGAGTTACTGAAGAATCATGACATCACCATTCTTTATCATCCAGGAAAGGCAAATGTAGTCGCGGATGCCTTGAGTAGGAAGTCAGAGAGTATGGGTAGCTTGACATTCATTTCAGCAGAGGAGAGGCGATTAGCTTTGGACATTCAGTCCTTGGCTAACAGACTTGTGAGGTTGGACATTTCAAAGCCCATCGAGTTCTTGCATACGTCGTTGCCCAGTCTTCACTATTGGAGAAGATCAAGGCTCGACAGTTTGATGATCCGCATTTGATGGTTCTCAGAGAGAAGATACTATAAGGCGGTGCGAAGGAGGTTTCTATCAGCGAGGATGGTGTTCTGTGACTCTAGGGTCGTCTATGTGTTCCTAATGTCGATGGCTTGAGGGAGAGGATTCTAGAGAAGGCACACAGTTCTCGATACTCCATTCATCAGGTGCTACGAAGATGTATCGCGACCTGAGACAACATTATTGGTGGCGGCGGATGAAGAAAGACATAGTCTATAGCTAGGTGCCTAAATTGCCAGTAGGTTAAGTATGAGCACCAGAGGCCAAGTGGCCTACTACAGCAGATGACTATACCGGAGTGGAAGTGGGAGCGTAATACTATGGACTTATGGACTTCGTAGTTGGGTTGCCGCGGACCTTGCGGAAGTTTGATACAGTTTGGGTCATTTTTGATAGGTTGACCAAGTCAGCACACTTCATTCCAGTTGTGACCACGTGTACTTAAGAGTGGTTGGCCCAGATTTATATTTAGGAGATAGTTCGATTGCATAGTGTGCCTGTTTCAATCATATAGAATAGAGGCCCTTAGTTCACTTCGCATTTCTTGAGAGCCGTACAGAGTAAGTTGGGGACCCGTGTAGAGCTCACCATCGCATTTCATCCACAGGCCGACGGGCACTCGGAGCGGACAGTACAGATCCTGGAGGACATGCTCAGAGCATGTGTGATTGACTTTGGAGGGTAGTGGGATGGATTTTTACCTTTGTCCGAGTTTTCTTACAACAACAGTTATTAGTCCAGCATCGAGATGGCCCTATTTAAGGCTTTATATGGTCGGCGATGTCATTCTCCCATCGGGTGGTTTGAGCCCCGCGAGGCTAAATTATATGGTACTGATTTGGTGAGGGAGCCTTGGAAAAGGTGAAGTTCATTCAGGAGTAACTTCGCATAGCACAGTCCAGACAGAAGAGTTACGCATATCAGAAGGTGCATGATTTATCATTTATGGTGGGCGAGAAGGTTCTCTTGAATGTCTCGCCGATGAAGGGGATCATGAGATTTGGAAAGAAGGGAAAGTTGAGCACAAGGTTTATAGGCCCATTCGAGGTGTTGAGACGAGTTGGGGAGGTTGCTTATGAGCTTGCTTTACCTCCCAGCCTATCAGGAGTTCATCCGGTTTTCCACGTGTCTATGCTTTGGAGGTATCATGCCGGCTTGTCACATGTGTTAAACTTCAGTACGATTCAGTTAGATGATAGCCTGGGTTATGAGGAGGAGCCAGTTGCCATTTTTGCTAGAGAAGATCGCTAGTTGAGATCCAAGAGGATTTTCGTAGTAAAGGTTTAATGGAAGGGCCAACCAGTCGAGGAGGCGACTTGGGAGTCCGAGGAGGACATACAGATCAGATATCCACACTTATTCATCACTCCAGGAATGATTATAAACCCGTTCAAGGACGAACGTTTGTTTAAGAGGTATGATTCTAAACCCATTCGAGGATGAATGTTTGTTTGAGGCGACAGGTCATTTTTCTTTCTAGAACCTCATTCCCCTAAATTAGACTTCCTGCGCATGATTTTACTGATTTATGACTTGTGGGGATGGTTATTTCGGGAGTTGGAAGGGTTCGGGTTGAAATCGGAACACTTACTTCCTTAAGGTTGGCTTAAAAAGCTAAGTTTGACTTCGGTCAACATTTTGAGTAAACGACCTCGGAATCGGGATTTAACAGTCTCAATAGGTTTGTATGATAATTTCGGACTTGGGCGTATGTTCGGATCGGGTTTTTGACGACCCGAGAGCGTTTCGGCGCATAATAGTGAAAGTTGGCATTTTGAGTGAATTTCATAGGTTTGGGTTGAAGTGGATTTTTACATTCTAGACGTGCATTTGGGATTCCGAGCCCAGGAATAGCTCCGTATGGTGATTCTAGACTTAGGAGCGCATCCAGAAGTGGATCCGGAGGTCCATAGATCGTTTCGAGGTCATTTGACAAAAGTTAGAAATTTGAAGTTTTTGGAAAGTTTGACCGTGGGTGGACTTTTTAATATCGGGTTCGGATTCCAGTTCCGGAAGTTGGAGTAGGTCCGTAATATCATTGAACACTTGCCCCCAAAATTTGGTGTCATTCCGAGTTGATTTAATAGGAATCCGACGCGCGGAAGTGTTTTAGAAATTTTTGAGTTCATGAGTTAATCCATGCGTTTTGGCATCCGATTCGTGTTTTTTGATGTTATTACAATGTTCAGATCGTGCAAGCAAGTTTGTATGATGTTGTTAGACTTGTGTGGGTGTTTGGTGTGGATCCCGCGGGCTCGAGTGAGTTTCGGACGTTCGGAAGGATGACAAACACTTCAGTTTTTCTGGTGTTTCTTTGTAGCAGTTGCAGGTCTCGCAAATGCGAGAATTTGTTCGCATTTGCGAACCTTGCATTTGCGAGAAGGACTTCACAATTGCGAAGAAGCCCGACCTAGGCAGTGTTCGCATTTGCGACACTTTGGTCGCATTTGCGATCTCAATAGAGTCTGCATTTGCGACTCCGTGGTTGATTTGTGACCTTGGTAGCCTAAGCCCAGGTTCGCATTTGCGATAGGTTTGTCGCATTTGCGAACTAGGTGTCGCAAATGCGACATCTGAGACTTGTACATAGCTTATTAATTGCGAGACTTAGACCATTTAGCTCATTTCATTTAATCTCTAGGGCGATTTCTTGAGCTTTTGGAAGAGGGTTTTCACCTAGCACTTTGAGGTAAGTAATTTCTTGACAACATGAGTTAAATACATAGATTATGGGTAGATTAATTCTAAAAATTGGTGAAATCAAGGGTTTTAATGAAAACCTAGGTTTTTGATAAAAATGAGATTTAACCACGATATTGGTTATGAAATTTAATGAAAATCATATATTTGAGTTCATGGGGTTATGGGTAACAATTTTCTTCAAAAAATTCCGGAATCCGGGCATGTGGGCCTGGGGGTGAATTTTAGGGATTCTCCAAATAAGCTTGGGAAATCACTTCGATAGATAGAATATGAACTTTTGAGCATGTATTGATCACTTCATATAATATTTGTCTAGTTTCGAGTCGTTTGGCACAAAATTTGGGGGTTTGAGGACAATCTTGGACCGAGAAGTAGGCTTTGAGATGAGGTAAGTCTATTTTCTAACCGTTTAAGAGGGAATTTACCCCATAGGTGAAATAAATGAATATATGTACCTATTTGTGGAGCTACTTACGCACGAGGTGACGAGAGTCCGTACGTAGCTACTAATTATGCTATTTTCTGGGTAGTAGGAGCCATACCATGCTATACTTGAAATGTTCGCACTCCTATTTGTTAATTTAATTGCTTAAGTCATATTGGACATTGATAAAAGAATTGTAAAAGGTTAAATTGACTTACTTGAAGTTGTGAATGGAACACTTGACTGTTAAAGAGAATTTGTGTTTTCTTTAAAATATTTTGTATTTGTGGAGCTAGCCGAACGTCTCGGTAGCAGATAGATGCATCTATGGTTCATGCCTTTCGACCCTCGGCAGTTCACAGTTTAAATATTATATTGGATCGGGCCATACAACCTCGGCATAATTTGCGCATGATAAATCTTTGAAACTATTCATAATTGATATTGCTTAAGTACCTTGAGGTACAAACTGTTAAATGATGAAAATAAACTTGGGACTTAATATTTGTGAAAGGAATAACTACTATTTCTAGTTATTGAGTTTCCAGTATTATTCTTGTAATCCATGCCTGGTATATAATTTTGATATATCATTGTTAGCCCATAGTAAGTGTCAAAGTCGACCCCTCGTCACTACTTCTTCGAGGTTAGACTTGATACTTACTGGGTACATGTTTTTTTATGTACTCAGGCTACACGTCTGCACTAAATGTGTAGGATCTGAGGCAGGTACATCTGGTTATCAGTCTGGCGTGCACGCTTGACTCCTAGTACGAGACTACACGGTGAGCTACCCTTCCGAGCTGTTCTGCAACAGCCGAAGTCTTCTTGTTGTTATTGTTGTGTCTACTTTATTTCAGATAGTAGAGTAGTGATCTTTTGTATATTCTACTAGTAGCCCATACTCTTGTGACACCAAGTCCTGGCACACACACTAGTAGACTCGTGGTTTTGAATTTTTATTTCATGATTATGATTTCACTCATTTGCTTTCGTATTATTTATTTCAAATCTATTATTTCTCAAATCTTTTAAATTTGAGGAAACTTTAATCACTTGGAAGAATTTATTTAAAAAGAGGAAATCATATGGCTAGCTCACAGTTGGCTTACCTAGCGGCAGCATTAGGCGCCATCACGACCTATTATATAATTTGGCCGTGAAAATACCTTTAGCTTGTGCATCTTGGTACTGAGCAGAACTTGCAACTACCGATTAATGTTCCATTGACACTACAAAAAAATGGAATTAGCTACGAATTTCGTCGCTAATATGTTGTTAAATCTCTGCTATCATAAATTCTTGACAATCTATCGTTGTCGCTACAAAAGATTAATGACAGAACTTTCTGTTTAGCTGCAAAATTTATCCATCGCTAATTATTTTAGTTGTGTGAAGACACCAAAATTAGATACTTCATGAGCTTATAAGTCACAGTACACTCCTGTGGGGACGTAGAAAGCCTTGACGGACCAGAAGCAGATTGAAGATGAAGTTGATGATGAGACTACTACAGCCAATTTTGAAAAGATATCAAGGGAAGGAGATTTGTCACCACGAACAAGTGCAAAAAGTGGTACGAAAGGTGAGAAGAAGAGCCACAACCGGGAGTCACCTCAACCTGAAAGATAATAGCCCAAGAGGGCAAACTCAAAGATTAAATGATGATTAATGCACTAATATGGAACATAAGTTCTGTGGCTACACGACAAGCCTTTGAAAGAATGATTCAAATGAATAGAGAGCAAGTTTTTATGTAGTTGAACTTATGGAACCATTTCAAGATAGTAGACATATACAAAGATATAGAAGAAGGCTAGGCTTGGATAATGTTTTGACCAATTTAAATGAAAAGATTTGGGTGTTTATAGATGCAGTTGTTCAGTGGGAGATTATACAAGAATCTGACCAATAAATTACTTTGAAGCTGTTCCATTAAGATGTTTGCCAATGCATGATGGCTACTTTTGTGTATGGTAAGTGTTCTGCACTTGATATAATGGAATTATGGGAAGATTTATATTATTCAGCTCTTCACATGGAAATACCATACTAGGAGGGGATTTTAATGCGATACTACATGAAGATGAGAATGTTGGAGGCCTGCCAATATTGCAACCTGAGTATCAAGAATTTGCAATTTGTGTCAACTCTTGAATGAAGAGGCAGACATACTTCTAAAGACTATTGAATGGAGAGGGAAATAGGAGCATTGTACTAGGTGATATATATCACACTGAGAGCCATCAAGGCTTTAGAATTTATAGGCGTATAAAGGTTGGGAAGGTTGAGGGGGGTATGCGTAAGATGAGCACGGAAGGAGCGGTTAGGCCAGACGAGATAGAATTTTAGAAGAACGCGGATAGGATAAGCTTGGAGTGGGTTATTGGGTTGTTTATTATAATCTTTAAGATGATGAAGATTCCCAAGAAGTGGAGGTGCAGTACAACGATCCCGTTATATAAGAAAAATGGTGATACTCAAAATTTCAACAACTATAGGGTTATCAAGTCGTTAAGTCAAACTAAGAGACTTATAATTCCAGGATTAAAGGAAATGCGGACCACAATATTATTCTACGGCCGCAGAAGTTAGCTACGCGACCGCACTCAGAAATGTGTGGTCTGCAGAAGAGCCCTACGCGACCGTACCTTGAATTGTGCGGACCGCAGAATATGAGAGATGCGGACGCATTTTAAAATTGTGAGGCTGCACATGAAATTGTGCAGCCGCAGAACCTCCGAAAGGGCATTTTTGTCCGAAATTCTAGCTTTGTATAAATACAATAGTTTCACGAAATTAGGTAAATTTTTGAATATTCAAAGCGCTGTAGCCGTTTCTTCTTACTTCTTTAGGCAACTTTAGCTTATTTGGGTGATATAACATTGAATTTTCATATTTTAATCTTTCAATATGAGTTTTATTATGCTTTCTTCTTTGTTTTCTTCTATACCCACTATGAGTAGCTAGATTCTCACTAGGGTTGTGACCCATCCCTTGAGTGTAAACCTAATGAGTGTTTGATTTATGGCTTGTTTATGGCTGGGTGTTTATTATTTAGCCTTGTTCTTGATTTTAGTTATAGAATTAATGTTGGCAAAATTAGTTCATGCCTATTTCACTTGGTATCTACTTGAGAAAAAGAGACTTAGTCTAGGATAACATGGTTAACAAGAAATTGGGACAAAATCAAGAGATTGATAGTCCCAATTAAAGGGATGAACCTAGAGATAGTAAAACCCGACTTGAGCGTTTTATCAACTGTTTTTTTAATACCCATTTGAACTTGAGAAAGCCAAATTGGGCACAATCACTCTCTTACCGAGAGGTATTGAGTGGCTACTTGAGTGTTGATAGCTATAATACACCCTGACCAACAAAACAAACTTTAAAGTTTACAACCCGTTAGGCAAACATCTAGGTGAAGGTCATAGCCCTAGGCCTTTTACATTATTTGAAAACAACAACAAAAACAATTTCTAGGTTTCAATTATTTATCTTGCAATCTTACTTTAAACTAGACCTAGAATCAACCACCTTTGTGGAAGTGTAATTTAAAATTGTTCAAGCTCATTCACCATAATATATACCTCTAAATCCCATTCGTATAACTCCATATGGAATTCGACCCCGAGTCTCTGTTGGGTATTGCTATTGGGTCGAACATTTCATAACCTCAAATAGAAGTGTGAATTGGACGAGATCAGTTGTCCATGAGATCAATAATACACTACATTATTTTTTCTTAGGTAAGGTATCCATGGCCGCCTAATATTCCTTTCTTGGAAGGGTATAAGCCAATTGTGACAAAGATATTAACGTGGTAATTTCCTCATAATGGTTGGTACAAATGTAATACAGATGATACTTCAGGAGGAAATCTAGATCCTACTTCTTTTGAATTCTGTATGAGAGATTGTGAAGGGGATCTGGTTTATGCAAAGAATTTAGCGATTGAAGAGACAACTTATATCGTGGCTAAGTCAAAAGGACTTGTTAATGGGTTGGCATATTGTGTGGATAACTTACTATTTGGTTAAGAAGAAGACTATAGAGGGTGAATAGGATCCTCCATGGTGCATTGTTGTTGAAGTAAGAAAGATAAAGGATCAATTCAATGTGATCTTTCAACATTACTAAGAGAAGGAAATAATGTGTAAGATTTTTTAGCTAACCTTGTGTTTTCTTTTGTAGGTACATTCATTTTCTGTTCATTCTCTAAATTGCTTGGTTTAGGAAGGAGACTTTCGATCATTGACAAGGCTCAACTCCCTAATCTTTGGGTTAGGATTGCAAATAGAGGAGCTTCAAACTGATGAACACCTATTGTTATACACTGTCTATTATTGCCAAGTCATTTATTTATTTATTTCTTTATTTCTCTACATATAGTAAGGTAATTTTCCAGTGTTATTAACTCATTCTGGTAGATGTCTTGCAGTATATAGACCTTGTAGGACAAGCAAGAGTTACATACTTCATGTGCAAGTTCTATTAAATGTGCTTTTGGTTTATTGCATTTGCAGCTTTTTGGCTACCATATGTAGGATCATAAAGTCTTTAGTGGATTGTATTTTCTTCAGTTTCCATTAGAGTTACTGTGCATCCATGTAACGACCCGACCGGTCATTTTATGTGTTTGAGCCCCATTTTCTCTTTTGATGCTTCACACATGTGTATTTTTGGTTTTATAACTTGCGGGGCTAGTTAGATTCTTTCCGAAAATGTTTTGGGTTGATTTGGACCCCATGGTTCATGGTTTAGAAGCCTAAGATCGAAATGTTGACCAAAGTATGACTTTTGTAAAAATGACTCCGGAGCGGTATTTTGATGGCTCCATAGGTTCGTATCATGATTTTGGTACAGGCGTATGCCTGGAATTGAAATCAGAGATCCCTAGGTTGATTTGACTTGTATTGTCGAAAGTTGGCAATTGGAGGTTTAGAAGTTTTCTCAAGTTTGACCGTAGATTGACGTTTTGGCTATCGAGTTCCAAATTTAGTTTGGGGACCTGGAATAGGTCTTTTTTGCTATTTGGGACTTTTCTGCAAAATTTGGTATCATTTTGGCGTTGATTTGATAGGATTCGGATGTTTGGTTGCAATTCTAGAGGTTCTTGAAATTTTCTTTGAAATGCATGCGTTTTGTCACCGGATTCGTAGTTCTAGATGTTATTTTTGTGTTTTGATTGCTTGAGCGAGTTTTTATGATATTTATAGACTTGTGTGGATATTTGATTTGGTGCCCCGAGGGCTTGGGTGAGTTTCAGACGTGTTTCGGAAAGGTTTGGACTCAATACAGGTTGCTGGTGTGCTGGTGTCTCTGATGTTGCAATTGCAAGCACCAACCTCGCTTTGCGAAGTGAGTAGATGAGGGTCATGTATCATAAATGTGATATCTCACTCGCAATTGTGAAGTTTAGGCTATATTGGGAAGGATCACAATTGGGATAATTTTGTCGTAATTTCGAAGGGAGAAGGCTTCGCAATTGCGAAGCCAATGTCACATTTGTGACTTCCCTCATAGACTGTCAGTGCCTCATTTGCGATGAATTCTTCACAATTGCAAACCCTGTGTCACTGCGACATCTGCAACTGAACAAAAGGGCTGGGAGTTGGGATTTTATCTCATTTTCTCTCATTTTAGAACCCTAGACTCGGTAGGAGGCGATGTGGAGAACGGATTTTTATCTACAATCATTGGGTAAGTAATTTTAACAAATATCCAACTATATTTCATGATTATATATTAGATTTAACATCAAATTTATAAGAATCAAAGAGGAAATTTGGGACTCGAATTTGAAAAAAAAAATACATATATGGACTCGTGGGGTTATGGATAGTCAAAATCTACCCTTGGACCCGTGTTTGACCTGGCGAGCCCGTGGTTGACTTTTCTTGACTTTTGGTCAATTGTGTAAAGATGATAGCTTTATCTATCGTAATTGGTTTTCCTGCATTGTTTGATGATATTAAGTCATTTTTTTGTTAGATTTGAGCCGTGTGGAGCCAAATTTTAGGGGAAAAGCTATTTTCGAGGGTTGATATGGCCTAGTTGAGGTAAGTACCTTGCCTAACTTTGTGTGGGCGAACTACCCCTTAGGATTTGAGTTGAATATTTTATTTGCACTATGTGGAAGACATGTACACGAGGTGACGAGTGTCTACATGAGCTATATATGGTATTCTGACCAGTTTAGACTTTTAGACTTCTTCCATGCCTTTAATTAAATTTTTCATAACATGTTATATCTTTATTGCTAAATTTACTCTCACATGCTCTATTTGTCATTGTTAGCACATGTTCTATCTCTTATTGTTAAGTTTACTCTTATATCCTTTAGTTGAAGTTGTTACTTATCTTATTGTCTTGTTACCTCTTTTATTGTTGAATTACTCTTGTTTGAAGTTGTCATTTCGTGGGAATACCTTCAGGTTGAGTTATTGAATTTGAAGTTGTGAAAGCTATTAACACATTGATTTGAAGTCATTGATTATTGAGATATCTTTCGTTGTTAGGTGTTTCTCATTCATTTTGTTATTATTGAGGATCTTGTTCACATTGTGGTTGAGCCATGGGCTATATGTTGTGGTAATATTGATATTGTTGAATTTGGCAAGTTGTATGGAAACATGTGGTGCGAGTTGTTATTTTTTTGTGATATTGATGCGCATGCGGCGATATAAAGATATAGTTGATGCGCGTGTGGCGACATAAGGTGATATTTATGTTGTGTTGCTAGTAATGGAATTACTTGATGCCACATGGCGATATAAGGGGGCTAAAGCGTGTGTAGCTATTTCGAAAAAAATATTTTCAAAAAAATATCTAAATATAAGGCTCATGCGGCGATATAAGGAAAGATTGTGATTGAGAATGTGAAATGTGAATATGAGTTGTGGTACCTCAGTTGTGATTCTTGTTGTACATTCCATGTTTAAAAGGCTTTTTGGTTGAACAGTTCTTGTTGTTTATTCATTGTCTTACTTGTATTTATCCGTATTTGATTACTTGTTATTCTCATTATGTGTTCACTTCTCGTTGTCTTTCTTGCCTTAAATTCAATTACTAGTCTACATATTGTAATGCTCTGTTATCATTCATTTCCTCATTTTCCATTATTGGTCTATACTATACTCTGTTCAGTTTATCTTGTCCTAGTAGGTGTATTGACCTGGCCTCGTCACAACTCTACTAAGGTTAGACTTGATAATTAATAGGTACCGTTGTGGTGTACTGATGCTACGCTTCTGCACATTTTTGTGGAGATCCAGATACATCTGCTTGTTCTGGACGCCAGTGATGATTTAGCTGTTTCTGGAGACTTCAAGGTATAACTGCTCGATGTTCGCAAGCCTCGGAGTCACTTTCTGCTGTTTCTTATTGCTGTTATTCCTGTTATCCGACAGTGTTGTATTAGAGATTTTCGTACCTTTCTGTAGAGCTTATGACTCAGTTCCACCGGGTTTGAGGATTTTGTTACTAATGATCTGTTTTAGAGTTATTTCATCTTACAACAACAACAACAACAACAACCTAGCATAATCCCACAAGTGGGATCTGGGAAGGGTAGTGTGTACGCAAACCTTACCCCTATCCCGAGGGAGTAGAGAGGATGTTTCCGATAGACCCTCGGCTTAAAAAGATAATAAGAGACAATATATCAGTACCATCATGTAAGGCCCCGTGAAAATTTCCACTCAAAACCCGAAAGCTCGTAGTGCCAAGTTAGGTATATGTGTTAGAGATTTGTAAAATCTCGCCGCGGTTTGGACCCTTTGGATTGATCTGTACATTAAACAGTTAAGGGATAATGTTTTCCAGAAAAGTGCATTTATGCGGTCCACTATGCGATCGCAGAATAGCTATGCAGGCCGTATAGTCGCCGCAGAGTCAGGCAGTGTGATGGTTAATTTGAGGTCAACTATGCGGCCAATTATGCGATCGCATAATCACTATGCGGGCCGCATAGTCATCGCATAATCCCCTTAGAATTTTGTAAGGGGCAGTTCTGCGGTGCATTATGCGACGGCAGAACGGGTATGCGGACCGCATTTCTGTCGCATACCCAGACAGTGTGTTCAGGTTTTGGGACCATTTTCGCGGTCCATTTTGCGGGCCGCATGTCAGGAATGCGATCGCAGATTGTGTCGGGGCTCCTATTTTCTAACTTTTAAAACCCGACCCCATCCCATTAAAAGCACCCATTAGACCACTTTTATGTGATTTTTACTGCAAATAGAGTGAGAGAGGGAGCTCTAGAGGGAGAAACTAACTCTCAATCCTTGCCAAATCTTTAAAGACTCTCAAGCAAAAATTGTTAGGCTTTCACCCCAAGAGGTAAGAAACTTGAGCCCTAATCTCTGGTTTCGAAATTCGCACTAGAATGACTAGTTAGCTTGGGGGTTCATGTGAATAAGAATGGATTTCTTGCATTCATATAAGATCATAGAGTATTGGGAGGCTGTGAACGAAAAAGAAAGCAATTGGGGTACAAAAAGGATAGAAATCTCTCACAAAAAGGACCTAAGATCACAATGCACCCTTAGTGCTTGATAATATGCTCAAACGAGCTAGAATCTTAATCTTGTCTCTAATTCTTGGTTCGATTTGTAATTCTTATACAATAGATTGAGTGCTAAGAGTCCCGGAATTTTGTAAAAATTAAGGAAAGCTTTATTGAGGTATGTATGGCTAAAACCACGTCTTTTAGAAATTGAGCTCCGTTGGTGTTTGTGTAAATACGGTAAGATTAAAGTTGAATTAATTGTTGTTTCACATGAATTTGGGGTTGTAACCTTATATGCGTGAAAGATGTGTCTCAATATGATCAATGTGCTATTCTTGATAACTTGAAAAGGTGCAAAGAATACGAATCATGTATTGAAATGCTTAGACCTTAAATTGAGATTGAAGCTGCACATGTTGTGCCATCTATGAAGTCTTATCTATGCTTACAGTTTAATTGCTCTTGTGTGCACCTATTATCCTAAATTGCAAAGCTAACATTGAAATTGGGAATGGTGTGAAATGTGCCCTAGCGCCAGAAATAATGTGATAGTTGTGGCCCCAAGTGCCTATGAAATTATATATGTGAAATAAAGATTGAAACGAGATGATTAATGAGAAGGGAACAACGCCTTGGTAAGGCGGCCTAACCGATCGGGCCGAGATCGGACTCCGCTCAAGATAGCGGTGGTATTGTGAATGAATTCCGGAAAAAGGGAAAATGAGATTGTGATTGAAGTATATATCTCAAAGGAGGCAACCTAGCCGATCGGGTCGAGATCGGACTCCGCTCAAGATAGCGGTGGTATTGTGAACAATGATGAATAGTGTGAAATGACCCAAACTAAAAGCTATGGAAAAATGATGTGAAAATTGTATGATTCTTTTACTTGATAATGTGGTGATCGTTTAAAGTTTTGAGTTATACATGTGATTTCCTTATTCTTGTATGAAAGTTCTTTCTAACTAGATGGTGTTTAGTTATACATACTAGTACTATTCCATGGTACTAACGTCCCTTTTGTCGGGGGCGCTACATTTTTAAATGAATGTAGGTGGCTCTATAGCGGACAATGCCAATCGCGCGTAGCAGAGTGTCCTCCTCTCGAAGTCTTGGTGAGCCCCTTTTTCCTTCAAAGGGTTATGTTGTACATCTTTTGTGGTAGACTTCCACTTTTGAGGTATAGCCGGGACCTTGTTGCCGGCATTGTCATAATTTATCTTTTGTATCCATAGAGGCTCCATAGACGTTGTGTGGGTTATGTATGGGTCTATGAACTATGTTGTAACTCTGAACTCTTGCTTTCTTTAAAATTGTAACTGTACGGAAAACATGGAACCTAACTACGGTTTAAGGTTATGATATAAAATGAACTATCAACGTTGAATGTACAACCTCTCTTATTGTCTAATTAAACATAAATCGGATCCCTTAATCACATTGAGATGGGTAGAAAATGTTTGATAAGGCTTGCTCAGTTGGGTTAACTCGATTGAGCGTCGGTCGCGCCTCCCAAGGTTGGGGCGGGACAAACTTGGTATCAGAGCCTAAGGTTTTAAAGTGTCCTAGGATGTCTCGGAGCCGTGTCTAGTAGAGTCCTTCTTATCGGTGTGAAGTCGACCACATCTATAAGTTGGAGGCTACTTGGGCATTAGGAATAACACCCTTCTTTGATATTCTGGATCGTGCGGCAATTGTGAAACTATTCCTCCTTTAACTAGTGCATTCCTTCAATTTTCAGTACATGGCACCTAAGAAGAAAGCCAGAATTGGCCAAGGAGCCAGTGCCACCCCAAGAGTGGCCGATGATTCACTACTTGATACTGAGGGGGAGGATAATCGCCCTGCTATCACCCTGCCGGATTCTTCTATTCCGGAGCAGACTACCTCAGTTCCTACATCTACGGGGGGTACCACTATCCCTCCCATTGATACTCCTGTTCCGCCTCCAACCCCAGCTTCCAGTTCTGGTATTTCTGATGGGGATCTTAGGGGAGCTATTCAGATGTTGACTCAGCTAGTGGCCTCTCAGGCCCAAAGGTCAAATGCCGCACCCAACTCATCTAGCCAGCAAGGGGATTCCACCAGTTTCACCATGAACAGATTTCTTCAGTTAGACCCTCCAGTGTTTACGGGTGCCAATCCAGAAGAGGACCCTCAGAATTTTATTGATGAGATGCACAAGACCCTCAGGGTTATGCGTGCAACTGAGACAGAGGGAGTAGAGTTAGCTGCCTACCATCTGAAAGGGGTGGCCTATTTGTGGTTTAAGTTGTGAGAAGATTCCTGTGAGGAGGGGAGCTCTCCGGCGAGGTGGAGCGAGTTTGCCGATGCATTTATAGATCATTTCCTGCCTGCCGAGACAAGGGCAACCCATACGGCAGAGTTTGAGAATCTGAAGCAAGGTAGTAGAAGTGTGTGGGAGTACCACATGGAGTTTGCCCGCCTGTCCAAATATGCTATTCACATGTTGCCTACAATGGAGGCTAGGGTGTGCCGGTTTGTTCAGGGCCTTAATCCTTTGACTATTAATGAGGCTTCTAGAGCTGCCTTGAATTCTGACATGAATTATGGGAAGATGGTAGCATTTGCTCAGGCCACAGAGAACCGTAAACTGAAGAGCAGAATGGAGAGAGAGGGTAACAGAAAGACCCGGTCTGCGGGCAACATGGATGAGTCACTAGGTGGGGGAAGATCAGCTTTCCGGGGAGGATCATCAGGGCCGTCCCAGTCTGTTGCACAATCTTCCGCCAGTGCACCGCCATCAGGGCCCAGCCAACAACAACAATGGAGTCGTTTCAGGCCCAGTCAGGGCGACAGGGGATCCCACCAGCGGGGTCAGTTAGGTGAGAGGTCCCAGTAGCAACAGAGGTCCCTGTGCCCCAGGTGCGGGAAGATGCACTCGGGGATTTGCTACATGGAGTTGCTCGTGTGTTATGGATGTGGGATGAGGGTTCATATTCAGAGGCATTGTCGTGTATCCCGCCAGGGAGCAGGTAGGGGCACAGCACAGCCAGCCAGCCCAGCAGCTGCTACATCTTCAGCCCCCTCTCCAGCTCAAGGTACCCCAGCACCCGCGGGGCGTGATGCAGCTAGGGGTGGTGCGCAGAGTACGGGAGGACCCAGCCGGTTCTATGTTATGAGTGGTCGCCAGACTGCAAAGGCTTCTCCAGATGTTGTTACAGGTATTCTGACTGTCCAATCTCATGAAATTGTAAACACTAATTAACCCCGGTTCCACCTTGTCCTATATTACCCTTTTTGTTGCTATGGAGTTTGGGATAGAACCGGATCAGCTTCATGAGCCATTTTTGGTGTCTACTCCGATTGGTGAGTCTATTACAGCTGCTCGAGTTTATAGAGGTTGTGTTGTCACGGTACGTGGTAGGGATACCATGGCCGATCTTGTTGATTTGGGGATGGTCAATTTTGATGTAATAATGGGAATGGCAGATGCTCTTAGTCGAAAGTCCATGGGAAGTTTGGCTCATTTGAAGGCGTATCAAAGGCCATTGGCCCGGGAGGTTCATCAATTGGCTAGTTTGGGAGTTCGCCTTGCGGGCTCTAATGAAGGAGGGAGAATTGTGCAGAACAGGGCTGAATCGTCACTTGTGGTGGAAGTGAAGGAGAAGCAATTCAACGATCCATTATTAGCATAGATGAAAGAGGGGATTCATAAACACAAGACCACAGCTTTTTCCTTTGGCATGGATGATGTTACCCTACGGTACCAAGGCCGCCTATGTGTTCCGGATATTGACGGTCTTCGGGGAAGGATCATGGCGGAAGCTCACACTTCCAGGTATTCTGTGCACCCAGGTTCTACAAAAATGTATCATGATCTCAACGAAGTTTATTGGTGGAATAACATGAAAAAAGAGGTGGCAGACTTTGTGGCAAGATGTCCGAACTGTCAACAAGTGAAGGCCGAACATCAAAGTCCCGGTGGGTTGGCTCAAAGCATAGAAATTCCAATTTGGAAATGGGAAATGATCAACATGGATTTTGTGGTAGGGTTACCGCGCACTCCGCGCAAGTTCGACTCAATTTGGGTGATTGTGGATCGACTCACGAAATCAGCGCACTTCTTGCCAGTCAAATCTACCGACACATCGGAACAATATGCTCAGTTGTATATCAAGAAAATAGTCAGGTTGCATGGTACTCTAGTCTCTATCATTTCTGATTGAGGGGCTCAGTTCACGGCCAACTTTTGGAAGAAATTTCAGCAAGGTTTGGGCACACAGGTAAATCTTAGCACAACTTTTCACCCCCAGACCGACGGGCAAGCAAAGCGGACTATTCAGACGCTTGAGGACATGTTGCGTGCTTGTGCTCTTGATTTCGGTGTGTTGAGGATGCAGGGCCGGATTTGCGTGCCCAACGTGGATGGGCTTCGGGAGTTGATACTGGAGGAGGCCCATAGCTCGCGGTATTCCATTCATCCGGGTGCCACAAAGATATATCAGGATCTTAGACCGCACTATTGGTAGCGGAGGATGAAGAGAGATATTTTGGAGTATGTAGCCCGGTGTCTTAATTGTCAGCAAGTGAAATATGAGCATCAGAGATCGGGTGTCTTACATCAGCAGATGGTTATTCCAGAGTGGAAGTGGGAGAGAATCACTATGGATTTTGTTACCGGACTTCCACGAACTCTGAAGAAATTTGATGCTATTTGGGTGATTGTAGGCAGACTGACCAAGTCCGCGCACTTCATTCCGGTTTGTACTACCTATTCTTCAGAGCGGCTGGCAGAGATCTATATTTGGGAGATAGTTCGATTGCATGGTGTCCCAGTTTCCATCATATCAGATCGGGGCACTCAGTTCACCTCTCAGTTCTGGCAGGTTGTTCAGCGAGAGTTGGGTACTCAGGTGCAGTTGAGCACAGCTTTTCACCCTCAGACGGACGGGCAGTCCGAGCGCACCATTCAAATATTGGAGGATATGTTACGTGCCTGTGTTATTGATTTTGGAGGATCATGGGATCGGATTCTACCGCTTGCAGAGTTTGCATACAACAATAGCTATCAGTCCAGCATTCAGATGGCACCGTATGAGGCCTTGTATGAGAGGCGGTGTAGATCGCCAGTTGGTTGGTTCGAGCCCGGGAGGCTAGGTTGTTGGGGACAGATTTGGTTCAGGATGCATTGGAGAAGGTGAAGGTGATTCAGGAGAGACTTCGTACAGCACAGTCGAGACAGAAGAGCTATGCAGACAGGAAGGTTCGAGATGTATCTTTTATGATTGGTGAGAAGGTCTTGCTGAAGGTTTCACCCACAAAGGGTGTTATGAGATTTGGGAAGAAAGGGAAGCTGAGCCCGCGGTTTATTGGGCCTTTTGAGGTACTGAGGAGGATCGGGGAGGTGGCTTATGAGCTTGCCTTGCCACCTAGGTTGTCTAGCGTGCATCCAGTTTTTCACGTGTCTATGCTCCGGAAGTACGTTGGGGACCCGTCCCATGTTTTAGATTTCAGCACAGTTCAGCTGGAGGGTGACTTGACGTACGAGGTAGAGCCAGCAGCCATTTTGGATCGTCAGGTTCGGAAGTTCAGATCAAAGGATGTGGCATCAGTGAAAGTGCAGTGGAGAGGTCGCCCCATGGAGGAGGCTACCTGGGAGACCGAGCAGGAGATGCGGGGCAGATATCCCCACATATTTGAGACTTCAGGTATGTTTCTTGACCCGCTCGAGGAGGAGCGTTTGTTTAAGTTGGGGAGGATGTGACGACCCGACCCGTCGTCACGTGAGTTACCGCCCTGTTTTCCCCATGTTATGCTTCTTTAAGTTTCATTATCAGTATTTGATGTGTTAGAGTTGGTTTGGAATGGTTTTGATAAGAAATTAGACACTTAGTCTCTTTTAAGAAGGCTTAAGTTGGAAAAGTCAACCGGACATTGACTTTTGTGTTAGAGGGCTCGGATTTGAATTCTGATGATTTGGTTAGCTTCGGGGGATGATTTGTGACTTAGGAGTGCGATCGGAATTAATTTTGGAGGTTCGGTGTAGAATTAGGCTTGAATTGGCGAAGTTAGTATTTTGGCGAATTCCGATTGGTAGGTGAGATTTTGATCCGGGGGTCGGAATGAGATTCCGAGAGTTGCAGTAGCTTCGGTAGGTGATTTTGGATATGTGTGAAAAATTTTAGGTCATTCGGAGATGTTTTGGTTGGGTTTCTGATCGAATGCGTGTTTCGGAAGTTTTAGAAGAACTTAGGCTTGAATTTGATGAGAAATGATGGTTTTAGTGTTGTTTGAGGTGTTTTAATGATTGGAGCAAGTTTGAATAAGGTATTGGATCATGCTTGTATTTTTGGTTGAGGTCCCGAGGGCCTCGGGGTGATTTCGGATGGCTAACGGGAAGTTTTGAACTTAAGAGATTGCAGAACCTGTGTTGCTTCTGGTATTTTCGCTTCTGCGGAATTGGGACCGGAGAAGCGGTACCGCAGAAGCGAGAGGAGAGACGCAGAAGCGGCAGGGACTGCAGGTGCGGAATTGGTGACCGCATCTGCGGAGTCGCAGATGCGACAGGAGGACCGCAGATGCGGTATTTGAGCTCTTACGGGGATCCGCAGATGCGTTAATTTGTCCGCAGAAGCGGGAGGCGCATGAGAGGATGTTAAACCACAAAAGCGGATATGTCCGCAGAAGCGGTGCATTGACCGCAAAAGCGGTGCATTGACCGCAAAAGCGGTGCATTGACCGCAAAAGCGGGAGCCGCAGATGCGGCCATGGAGCCGCAGATGCGGAAATAACTGGTCAGAATAGTTTTTATTTCCCTTCGCGAATTTTTGAAAGGGTTTCATATTTTCACTTCGGACTTGGAGAATTTGGGCGAGTTGGAGGAGAGGAATCAAGGGACTTTATTGAGGTAAGAATTTCTAAACCAAAAACACGATTTTATGGTGCAAACACATGGAATTAGACTGAAAACTCAAGGATTTAAGGTCAAAAATGGTGGTTTAGGGCTTGAAACCTAAGAGAACAAAAATTGGGAATTTGAGGGGTCATTTGGACTCCGATTTTGGTGTTCTTTATATGTATAGACTCGCGGCGAGATAAGGAATCCGGTGATGTAAAATTTATAATTTTTCGAGAAGTGGGCCCGGGGCTCGGGTTTTGCCAACTTCGTGATTTTCGATATTTTTCGAGTCTTTTCGATTGGGTTATATTCCCTTAGCATATTGTGACGTATTCGTTGTGGTTTTGGTGAGATTCGACGCGCGAAGAGGTGAATTCGAAAGGCAAGGCTATAGCAATCTAGGACTTTGGCCGGCTTGAGGTTAGTAATAAATGTAAATGCTGTCTTGAGGGTTTGAAACCCCGAATTTGCACAACGTAGTGCTATGTGAGGTGACTTGCACGCCGGATAACGGGCGTGGGGTAGAGCACCGTCGGGGATTGTGACTTGGTCCGTCCCGCTTAATAAAAATTACTACCTATTTGTTTGTAGTTTCATGATATCCTTATAAAAATGGATTAAATTGTTATCATTGGGCCTTGTGCCAACTACTTGAATCCTTCAGGGATTGTTTTAATGATTTCTTACCATATTCATAAATATTAAACTCTGTCCTAGTATTTAGTACTGTTTTGCAAAACTCAGCCACCTTTTCTCAAAACTTGGAACTTAAGTAATATTTTTAATGAAGTTTAAGCTGAATATTTTTATACTGTTTTGTGATTTTTGGACTGAGTATGGGATCGGGCTGCGCGCCACAGTGGTTTAATAATGATATTGATATGAGCCCAAGGGCCTGTTCGATGCCACGAGATGGCTTATTATTGCGCTTGGGCCGTAAGGGGCCCCTCCCGGAGTCTGCACACCCCCAGTGAACGCCGTCGACGTTAAATAAATGGAGCGGGCTGCACGGCCGCAGCGGGGTACTGGAGGTACCAGTTTATGTGTTGCATTGCATATTTACTTGTTATTTATTCTCCTTCTGGTGTGACTTTATTATAACTGTTTTAATGTTTACCGTATTATGCTATTGGTCCACGTTGTTGTATTTTTAGCTTTATTTTGTGTTTATTTAGGATTTCTGATCCTCAGACTTTATTTATATTTATTACTTTCTGAGTTGGAAGTACTCACCATACTCCCTGCACCTTGTGTGCAGATTCAGGTACACCACAGGGTGAGTGAGGACTCGTGTTAGCTGGGCAGCATTATCCGGGAGTATCAAGGTAGCTGCATGGCGTTCGCAGCTCTGATCTCTCCCATCTATCTTTATTATTTTATTCGTAATTTTCCTAGTCGGATTTGTAATAGGTGGATGATCTGTTTTAGAGGCTCATGTTCGTGACACCAAATTCGGTGGGCTATTTAGTATTTTATTTTGGGGTTTTTTGAATGTTAGAGATTATATCAGAATTTTCGTACTAAATTGGTATTATAGTAGTGAACATTTATTTATTTATATAGGTTATTTGGCTAAGGTTGTGTAAATGGTCGGGCTTGCCTAGCAATGTGTTGGGCGCCATCACGATCGGGGTTTGGGGTCGTGACACTCTCTCTACTATAAGAGTAAATATCATCAATGAATACAATCACAAAGGAATCCAAGTAAGGCTTTAACACTCGGTCCATCAAAACTATGAAAGCTACTGGGCACTAGTCAACCAAATGAAATCAGCACAAACTCGTGATGACCATAACGAGTCCTAAAAGTTGTAAACACTTGATGATAGCTAGATCTAAAATCAATCTTGGTAAACACCTTGGCACGCTGAAGCTAGTCAAACAAAATCATCAATCCTAGGAAATAGATACTGGTTTTTGATGGTAATCTTGTTCAGCTGCTGATAATCAATGCAGATCCTTAGAGAACCATCCTTCTTCTTCACAAACAACATTGGCACACCCCAAAACACTCAGTCTAATGAATTCTTTATTAGGCAAATCCTGCAATTGCTCCTCCAATTTCTTCAACTCGCTAGAGCCATATGGTATGGTGGAAGAAAAATGGGTTGAGTTCCCCAAACCAAATCAATGCAAAAGTCACTAAACCTATTGGGCGGCGTGCCCGATAAATTTATAGGAAATACCTCTAAGAACTCCCTCACAGTCGATACTGAATCCATAGAAGGAACATCCACACTAAAAGCTCGAATGTAAGCCAAATATACTAAATATCCCTTCACAACCATACGTTGAGCATTCAAAACTGAAATCACCCTACTCGTAGAATGACCAAGGGTCCCTCTCCACTCTAGTCTAGGCAACCTCGGCATAGCTAAAGTCACAGTCTTGGTGTGACAATCAAAGATGGCATGATACAGGGACAACCAATTCATACCGAAAATAACCTTGCAATCCATCATATCCAATAACAAGAGATAACCTATAGTAACAAAACCATTGATAGTAACAACACAAGAATGGTACTTGATGATGTCCAAATCCACTACTAAAAAGTAAATGGACACGGTCGCATGGAATCATTATGCTAAGCCAAACACTTAGAAAAGTATTGAGAAAATATTTATAACTAATTGCAAAAATGTAACCTAACCTAGAAAGCAAGTAAAATGATCAATGGCTACAAGCATGGATACACGGGGAATTACACTCAAGTAATGATCCAATGTATTTCACGCTTTTACAAATATGAGCGAGTTTATGTTAATTAGCCTCGGGTAATAATTCTATATTAGCTTCTTCCAAACACTAACAAGACTTCCTAATTGAATTACCCTAAAATAATTAAGAGATTAAGCACACTCGATTATGGCTACAAGTAGTTCAATCTATCCCTAGGTAGAATCTATAAAGTGAGGGTTAAAGCCTCAAGTTCTTGTTAATTAATCTTTCCCAACCCCAACTTATATTTCCCAAAATTAATTCAAAATGAATGGGCGAGTCCTAGGGTTAGCTAATCTCTGGAAGCATTAAAGAAGAAGAATAATTAAAGAAACAATAACTCACTTCAAATAACTAAAAGTCGTTTAATACATAAGCACAAAAAGATATTTAATCCACATTTTAAATATGAATATTCCCATAAACAAGATTCATGTGTTGGAAAAAATACTACACACTTAGATATACAATACAAATCAATTAAATGAACAAATATACATAAATGGGTAAGAAATTCTCAATCAAAAGCTTCGAATCTTCAAGACCCAAGTGTGTATGCAAAAACACTAGCTTCCAAACTTGTCTTCTCTAGTCCAAAGATTGAAAAATAAGACAAAGATATGTTTTCAATAAGCTAGGCTGTGTATTAAAGGGTTTGGGATAGTGAAAATGTGAAATGCCAAGTCTGTCTAGAGTTGGAGGCCGTTGGCCGCACCTGCGGACGTATCAACGCAGATGCGAAATTATGTACGCAGATGCAAAATTGAGTAGTTGTGCCAATCTTCGCAGAAGCGGTCCATGAAGCGCAGAAGCGCTTGCACATGAGTCGACTTATACCGCAGAAGCACCTCCGCAGAAGTGGATGGCCCAATGCAGATGCGGTCCCGGTGAAGCTTGGATCTTCCGCAGATGCGGTGTTCTACTCGCAGATGCGAGTCCGCTAAAGCGGAAATTCCCACGCAGTTGCGAGATCAGTGGGAGCAGTTTTGCAATTGTTCAACCTTTTTTGCTCAATTCCACTCCATTTTGTCTTAACTCTTTTCATTGCTTGTTACCTGAAAGTCTAGCAATGCACACTATAAATCACCTCATTTTATAATTAAAGGACACAAAAACTAAAAAAAAAGAAAGTAGAATAAATGGTAAAATCACCACTCAACACCCCAACTTAAAGCTTTTGCTTGTCCTCCAGCAAATCAAAACCAAATACTCAATGAGGCTCTAACATTTAAAGCACAAGTAGTATCGCTGCATTCACAAATCACATTCTCCAATTAAGTACCATACTTATGGTTTTCGTTGGTACTAATAATTAGGCGCAAGCCTGTGAATCTCAACAAAATAACTAAGCCTGTGAATCTCAACAAAATAACTCCCTCATTGAAAACAATCTCAAGAATGCAATGGAGTTTCAAAACAATTAAGTGACAACAACCAAGCCTCAAAAAGTGACTCAAAAGCACTAGTCTACTACATATGCTCAATTTACTCAATTCGGAATATATCAATATAATCAATCAATCCTAATCCATGTGCCCTCACAAGAAAGAAAGTCCCAAAATTTACCATATTTACAATAACAACACAAGGGACAAATGCACAAAGACACTTACTCTCAACAAAGAATATCAAGTGTGATAAAATATCATGCCTTAAGCTTACCCTTATTTTAATTCGCCGCCTATTCAAGAACATTCGATTGGAGATCCCATAGGGACTTTTAAAGCTTGTAACATAGGTTTAGGGAAGGGTAAGATAAGTATTTTGGATACAAGTGACTACACCCTCCTTGAATACTACTCACATTTTTCTTTCTTTTTGCACTTTGCTTCTTTTTAAACCACATAGCCCTTATTTACCTCTAGTTACCAACATAGAACTACCTTAAAGTACCTCTCTAATTTTCTCAAGACTCCACACATTTTTTTGATATACTCAAATATTTTCTTTTTCTTTTCTTTTGGAGCTTAAATATCTTCATATAAACAACTTTGAGGTATTTGATTCTACACACAATATACAACATTACCAATTTTCAATTAACACCAACACCCCCAACTTAGGCTTTTAGCCTCATTCTTAATCATTCAAGGAGGGACGGGTTCAAAAGAGGGAATTATTTCACAAAAGGGTAAAGGATTCTAATGAGGTAACAAAAGAAAAGGTTAAAGGCTCAAATAAGGTAAACTAGTGATAATATTTATACAATTGTAGGCTCGAAAAGCTAAAGAAGCTTTTTCAAAGATCACAAAGAATGCCTTGGGTCATCTCTGCAGCTAAACATAATTAATATTAGCATTGAAAGACCAACCGGAAGAGTTCTAGATGATAAAAGTAAACACAAGAATTATTTTTAACAAAAACAAACACACATGACACATGAACTAATCAAGACTGATCAATTTCACTTCTTAATCAGAACAATTGGAGCAATATCATGCCAACTAGTGGGCAAAGAGTCATCAAATGAGCCAAAACGTTATCACAAAAATTATTCTTCCCCATGCAACTTACTTTTTCAATTTACAACCAAAATTTGGAGGGGTATTCTTAATTTACACTGCACATATGAGAGACTAATTTTATTAGTATCAAACAATCCAAAAGTCACGACAAAACAAAACAAGACTAAGTCCCTTAAGAAAGTAGTTACGCCATCTATCATAGAAAAAGTCACCCAATTCAATACAAAAATATTCCTCGGGAAAGAATCGTAGCATAAAGAAGACCAAGGAAATTTATTGAAAAGTATATTACTACTATAGAGATAAAAACAATATAAACTAAAAACTATTAAAGAAAATAAAATGAACACTAAAGGAATGAAAATGAAATAACTAAAAACTACTAAATAAAATAAAATAAAAAAAGCAACTAACACTAAAGGAACAAAAAATAACATAAACTAAAAACTACTAAAGAAAAGAAATAAATAAAGAAAAATAAAATAGAATAACAAAAGCAACTAATCTGCAAATATACCACCAATCACAAACTAAGCTCGAGCACATAATAAGCAATAGCAAAACAAGTCCGGCAAGGGCACACAATATCCATACAAAAGCATAATCCCGCAAGGGCAAAAGCCAAGCATCAATGTACAAATAAAGTATACTCCCTAAAGCCACCCCCAACTAAAAACACTGCAGTGCACAGCACAACATCAAGATAAAATACAAGTAGTTTGAGGGTCTACCTGAGGTCTGCATAAGACTAACAGACTGCGGGAGAAGGCTAATCACTGACGTCAAGAACTCTCGGCCTCATCATCACGGTATCATCCAGCATCATCACCAGCAACATTCAATATGAAGGAATACTCTTCGCTATCATCGTTGTCCTCGGTTGGTATCTTCTTGTTCGGTTTCCCCCATTTGAAGATGGCCTTGATGACTCTCCACATCTTTATCATAAACTTGACCTTCTTCTTATTTCTCACTTTCTCCTTTTGGAAGTCCGTCTGATGATCTACATGTGCCTTGGCCATGTTGTCATAGGCTACCTCGAGTGTGCTAATAGAAGCTGTCAACTTCTTATGAGACTCTGCCTGCTTTTTTTGGGAATCTTGGTAGGTCTTCATTTCTTCCTTGGTAAAATACTCAGGCCTAGGCTAGGGGTGTGAGGGTCCACTAGGGAGCTGTGACACTAAGTCACGGATAGCGCCAAGCTGCGAGTTCAACATCCCAAATGGTCCCTCAGGCAATGCTCCCTGTGAGGACGACTCTGGTCCGACAATAGTAGTGAATTTACTTTTCTTACTATTTACTGCACTACCCTCGCCCATTACTCTCAACGGATGAAAAGGTTTATCGGCCGGTAACTAACGCCCGGTGCTACACATCTCAATATCTGGCCCATTGGAACAACTCTGTAATAAGTGAAGGGAACATCAAGCCTGAAAAGTCTTCTAGCAAATACTCTTTCAGCTTTCGAATGGTATAATGGCCGACATTCACATGAATTCCTCAAGTATGCATGCGATCATCAGGGCCCTGCCATATGAGACACCTGAAACATTTCAACATGGTGATACTCTGTTACAGATGATGTAAAGACACATCTTGGCCTCAGTTGTAAAGTCGATGGACTTCAAACACATTCTCTTGTTGGCCCACTTTGCTCTCATACCTGCAGGATAAAGTTTAGAAACAAGCCATTCTCCGTTGTTGCAATGATCCTTTTCTCGCACCAGCTCAAGTGGATGGTCGGGAAGCCCTAGAATGTCATTGATCTGTTCAGTCCCAAACCTCACTATTTTGCCTCTTATGGTGAGTTGTGGGTCGTCAAATTTTGTACGCTTAAGATTTGCGTAAAACTCACGAACCCACACCTCATTGGCTTTGCACGGAGTAGGCATGAAATAAGTCCAATCGGTGGTCTACAGACGGCCATAAAAATCTGGAAGTAGCTCGGCCAATTTATTCTCGGAGATCGCCTTTTTAAGCACGATCTTTTTTGTGAGGGATGACAATTAGCAGACATGAAGCGTTCATTATCAAATTGTTCCTCCATAACTTTTTCCTCAATTTCATGATTAAACGCCACATTTTCGTTCAAGTTCGGGTCCATTTTTGAAGTATAAAGTACCTGAAAATCAAAACCAAGTTAGTCGGGGATTATAATCATGTTAATCAATTCAAAACAATGCAACTAGGCCATGTTTACACCCAATTTTTTCCTATATATTTTTGAATATGCAAAATACTTTCAAAATAGCATATATATGCATATATATGTATGTCCAAATATTTTATTATTTTTTCATAATTTATTAAAGGTTTTTAAACTGATTTATTTCCCTTTTTAATCCATAAAATCCCGATAATTATGTCCAAAATTATTATTTTTGGTGATTCATTTATTGGAATCTTATATTTATGCCAAAAATATGGCTAAGGTAATTTTTACATATTTTTAAAATTTTATTTAGTATTTTTTAAAAGCCAAGTGCACATAATTTCAATATTAGCCATTTTAGGTTTAAATTTGCCTCATGTTTATAAAATGGGATACTATATTTTTAAATTGTTAATTATACATTATAATCATTTTAGTGCTTTCAATTTTTTTCAGAAACTTATTTACTATTTTTTATAAATTAAAAGGGAAAAGTGGCTATTTAATTGTAGCCCAAATTGGGTTTCAATTATAAGCCAAATCAGGCCCCCAATTTCCCCAGCCCAATTTCAATTTTAACCCGACCCCTAACTCAATTAGACCAACCCAACCCGGATCCTTACCTACCCCATTCTATCCAGGCCATTGATCATTTTGATCAACGGCCACCAGCTCCCTTTACCATTTTTAACCCAAACCAACCCCTTACCCTAAATCATTTCCCACCACCCGGCGCCTCTGACTCCCTTTCCCTCTCAATTCTCTCTGCAAACCCTTTATGAACCCTAGCCGCCGCCATCTAATTTCACCCTAATCTACCCTAATACCTACCTAATTCATGGCCTCTCGTGGCCATTTGAGATTTGTATCGGCCTCATATGGCTCCTGGGTGTTTGTTTCCATTATTTCATGGCCAGATCTCAAAAAGATTTGGTCCAGTATTTACTCTACCTTTGTCTCTGTTCTTTCTCCGACCATCCATGGCCGCTCAAGGCAGATCCTTGATCTTTCCAGCTAGATCGGTATTTTTTAAAGCCTTTCTCACTTTCTCTGTGTTCTTTGAAACCCTACCTCTAAGAGCTATTTGATTTTTCTTTCAAATCTGTGCTTGTTACAAATTCTATAAGTGTTTCTCGAAGGTTCTTTCATTTTTCTTTCAAAATGACTCTTCATCTTTCAACGATTAGGTTTTTTTTTAGCTTCTTTTAAAGATCTCTTTTCTGATTTTTGGTGTTGCTTTATGATTTTACTATGTTCAACAACTTATTTATGCTTTCCTTCTACTAGATTCAGCATGTTGAAAACCCTAGGTCTTTTTGGTCCTACCCTAGTTCTGAAATTGTCCTTGTCTGTTGAATGTATATTTGTTCGATTAAGTTCTTTGTTTTGACTCCCTTTTCCTTGTTTGAATTATCTGATTCTGAGTTCTTATCATCTCTTAAAGCTTGACTACTGCTGAAACCCTAATTTCTTAAAAGGGGGTTTTTCTCACTTGTTACTACTGTGAGACCTTTACTTGTTTCTGACTCCCTTTACCTGTCACTATGTTTTCTTCACTTTTTATTCTGTGTAACTACTTGACCTTGTTGACTATTATGCTTCGAGTAGATCTCCTTTACTACTAAGTCCTAGCTTATTCCTGCTACTACTGTATGCTTACGTTGTTTCTTTTGCCAATGTATTTGGCCCTGCATGTTTGATACTGCTGTTCATTCTATTTATATGCAAAGGTGCAGAATCATTATCCTTTCTTGATTGATTCTGAGTCCTCAATGTTGCAATTGATTGCCAAAGGGTTTTCTTATGAACCCTAATTTTATTCGTGTGTTTAAATTGATTGATTCGCTTCCTTTAATTACTGTGATACTTTACCTTGAACCTTTTCCCAAATTAAGCATATATTCTGTACTTAGACTTGATTATTTACTTCATGCTTTTACTGCCCCTTTATATTGCAAGAATCAATCCGTCTAAAACTTATTTTTTTCCCTTAATTAACCTTGTTAGTATCCGTTTGAGCAGTACTCCCTTGATTAATGGAAAGTACTTGTGTTAATTGATTCTGATTGTGATTGTTTCCATGTTTGTGTTAAGACTTTACTTATTACCATAATTTATACTCGTTTTCAAAACTATAAATACCCTACCCTCTCTTCTTTTAAACACGAACACAAGGCATAAAACACTTGAGTTCAGACACACACATTCCACTAAAATCTCTCTCTTTTCATTGTTGCTACTTGTATTGCTACCTTACCTAGCCGGCTGAAAGCCAAGGCTAGGCTGAGGGAGGCTTGCTCATTTTTCTCTGTATTTGCATCTTGACTGGTATGTTCTAACTAATTTTCAGCATCAGCAACAACATGTTTCTTTACTGTTTCTTTTATCCTTGTTTATCTCCTGTTTGTATTTAACCAAGTTCCATTATTAAGCATGCTGTAGTCTGCCTTTTCTATTCTGAATTAATGCTTCTGTCAATTACTTATCATGGCTTGTGAACCCTAAATCCCCATCCCCAATGTGTTTGGTATTTGTGGTTGGTTTGGGGCATGACAGCATTGAACATTGCTGTGCATGACCCAAACTTGATCCCCCTGGGATCATAACCTCCATGTCTCCTCTAGTTGTTGTGTGTTCTGATTGGCTTATAGGCATGCCAACACCTTCTATTGCTGTGCATACCCAAAGTTGACCCCTGCCTAAGTACATAGGCTCCTTGCAATGGATTCCCAACCCCTGATCCCCTTTGTATGAAGTTATTAACTCTGTGTTTTACTAATTACTGTTTCCCTATCACCCTTTACCCCTCTCCTCTATCCCCTCAATTAAACTCTATTCCTGCACTTCCACTATCTTCTAAGACTTAAGTTCTGCCCCTCTTGTGTGAGCTTTGCCTTGGGACCCATGAGCTCCCTCTGAACTTGGACACATAAGGGCTGGCTCTTCCACACTGCACTCATCCCTATTTGGTTTTGTGAACCTGGTGTAAGCACTGCCTGAGGCCTTTTGAGACCCTTAGGGAATTCTGACACACCCAGGTCCGAGAAAGGCTTTGAAACAAGTGGTATTTGAGGCGTTTTGTTCCATAACTCATAGAGGAAGTCAGAATCAGGCTTCCTATGGTTGTAATTTCCTATTTTTACATATTTTCTTGAAATAATTCATTATTACTGGTCTGTAATAATTTGTAATGAACATTGGGGTTGGCTAGTGAAAGAGGTATGGGCAATTATGCATGCTCAAGGGTAGAAAACATTCCTATAAGATTTGTGTTCTAAATGATTCAATTCTGCATTTTAGGAAGCATGCCTATAGGATCGGTTTTAAATCCTGGGTGTTCAATTCTGCATTTAGACACCATGTCTATAGGATTCATTTCAAATTCCGCATGCTCAATTTCACACCTAGATAACCTGCCTATAAGAACTTTATTTTAAATCCTGCACGCTTGTTACCACTTAAAAATATCATGCTCTAGGATCTAAACGGCTATAAGCAGGTATCATGTTCATAATGCTAAAATCAGTATAATGTATAGAAATCATGCCTATAGGAATTCCCAAGTAAAAATCCTGCCTGTTTCCGTTTCACGTTCGACTAGATATCATGTCTATAGGAATCAAAATCCGCAACACTAGATATCACGTCTATAGGATTTAAAACCAGTAATAATGGATATCTGAATCTGAAACTAGTCTAATTTAAAATCAGTCTATTCTGAACCAGTTTTTTAAGTAACTTAATCTCCCTATTTAACACGGTTTAGCAAGCATGCCTATAGGATTTCAAACCGCTCATTTTTTTTAAGTTTGTTACTGCTTTGCCACATTCTAAATCAGTAATAGATATCATGCTCATAAGATTCTACCCCAAACACTTAGGCAAGCTTTAGGTAATAACGATAAATGAAGCTGAACCCGTTTCTGTTAATTAATAATTGCTACAACCAGTAGGCAAGCCTGATTCGGACTTCTTATCTGAGCTATGTAATAAATTGGTCTGCTTCAACAACTTAAACTCCCCTTTTTCCTTAATATTTTCAGACTCTGCCTGTTGTTTGAGTCATGCTATTTGATTGCTTTGTTTGAGGAGGTATATATGAGCCTTCATTGTTTATGTGTTTCCCCTATTATTGTGTTGTCCTATATGTTTTGCATGTCGCTTTAGATTTTTTCACCTTTGAAACTCCAAGTCAGCCTAATATCCTTCCCTTTTACGAATAGTAGTCCTAAGTGCCTCCGGGACAGATATGAATGGGGTGGGTAATAGCATGTAATAGGGTCGAGACCAATCCGCGCTTTAGTACCTTAACGGGGTGGGAAGGGTAGATATGGATATGATGACCGGTGCGTTAATACCACGTGTAGCCCCTCTTTTGAGGAGTGATTACCGGGTATTGCATTGATGTGATCCATATTATAAATAAACCTAGGACCCCCTTTCCCTCTCTTTCTTTTCCTTTAAAGTATTATGACTTTTTTTCAAAAAAAAGTCAGCTTTTTTAATGATTACTCTATTTTACTTCCAAGCATTTGTGTATTAAAAGCCCCTCTTATTTGAGCCTTATCTGCTTGCATGTTAATTGCACCAAATTCACAAAGAATTGTCTGGCCGGGAACCACACTAGTGGATCCTGAGGGGTGCCTAACTCCTTCCCTTTAGGATAATTTCAAGCCCTTACCCTATCGCTGCTTATCAAAAACAAACTCAGAAGTGAACCTTGTAAGTGTCCTAATGCACCATAAATCATTAGGTGGCGACTCTTCAAAAAATGCAAAACCCAGTTCCCAAAAGGAACGAGTTGTCCCATACCCAAATGTCATAAACCCAATTCTCCCGATGCAAAGAGGGAAAAAGGGGGGGGGGAGGCGATACCATGGCGACTCTGCTGGGGATATTAGGCTTTTACCATTTCAGATTGTTCTTGTGAATTTGTCCCTTCCCTTTATATGCAATTACTTGTTTACATTCCTTTAAGCGTTTAATTTCTTTTCAAAGGCAAAACTGACTTATCTTCTTCGTTTCTTTTCTTTATTACTACTTTAAATTATAAACTGTTGTATTTACTGCTTTCTTAACATGCAAATACGTGACAACATGCTTTTTAATTACTGCATAATCATGCTCAACATCATATTCCACTTGTGCCAAACAAATACCATAGCAACGCTTATAATGAGTGGTTGCACCCTTCCTATATTATTACCCCCTAAATTTGGAAAGGCATATTTGCGGTAAAACTAGTCGATCAACGGTGTAGTCGACGGTTCCGTGTCTTTCCCCCTTGAGTCGTCCACTCAAGGGTACCAGTCTAAAACCTCATGGAAACCTTACTCTGTTTAAATTGTGCATGCATCATGGTCAAACCTAGCCGGGTCAGTTATGTTGTCCACATAATGATCCTTTAAGATAGCTTTGTCCAAAGTTCACAGGGTTTCCCTAAACCCAAACGGACATCATCACGTTCTTTGCATTTATTTGGAGAACTAAATGCCTAATGTTAATTGTTGATATTAAATAGTCGAGTCTGGTGGGGGTAGGGTCTAACCCTTCTGTTTTGCAGATAATGAGGCACGAAATCCCCAAATTCGGCGTGGTTACCGACATCCATCCAAGACTGCTAAGCTGGTGGGAAGATCTTCACTCTACTGATCAAACTCTCGTCCGAAAATATCTAGGAAATCTACCTTCCCTCCTGGAGATCCAACCCAATAACAAGATCATAGAAGGTGCCACACTGTTTTGGGATTGTGAAAGGGCTGTGTTCCGCATTGGGGACACCGAAATGACACCCTTGCTAGAAAAAATAGGAGGATTGGCCGGTTTGGTGTGGGAAACTCCGGGTTAGCTAATGCCTAAGAACCGCAAAGGTAGGGGCTTCCTTAAAATGATGGGTTTGAAGAAGAATCCAGAGTTAACATGCTTGAAGGATTCATACACTCCTTTTGATTACTTGTATGAAAGGTACGGTCATAGCAAATCTTATCGTACCTACTCTGGCGTTCAGCATTGTACCCATGATTATCGCAGACATATACCGAGCATTGGAGAAGTGTCAGCGAGGAGCAAAACACTTTGAAGGTTGCAATCTATTACTCCAACTCTGGCTCATGGAACATCTCCAAAAGGGCGAATATCAACAAGATTTCAGCGAAGGGACTGGGATGATCACATCGCTTTCCATCACTCAAAGCGAATGAATTACATCCCGACATGTTTGCTCAGCCAGAGGATGCTAAAGGATGGGTCGAACTATTTGATAATTTAACCGAGTAGCAAATTCAGTGGATGTTCGAATGGTTTCCAACGAAGGAATTCATTGCCCGATCAAAAGCCGCACCTTTCCTAATATTGATTGGTCTCAGGGGGACACACCCTTACTTCCTGCTTCGGGTTATGAGGCAAGCTGGTAGGAAGCAGGTTATACCCAGGGTCGACAAGATGAGTCATTTTCGAGCCGACTTCCAAGAGGATGATAGTCCTTACAAGTGCCAAGCACAACATATATGGCACTGCAAGATCATAATGGGGAGAGATACCATCGAGCCAGACAGGTATCATGCTGGTTGCGCTCCTTTCTACTCAGGTTGGTTGGAAGACAACCATGATGGTTTGGGCCAGCCAGGGTTTGCTCGAGGTCACAGGATTATAGATGAAAGGGCCGAGGCACAGGTCAAATACAACCAATTACGCAAGAGAATCCGGGAGTACAATAGCGAGCACCGCGAGATACAAGAATCTAACCAGAAGTTAATTGAAAAATGGAAGGACATGGCTGTCAATGCCAAAAGGCGATTGGGATACTTGGAGCGAGGCATAGTGGAGTTGGAAAGAAAGTTTCTCGGGAGGGTCGAAGACTGCCAAAATGTTGAAGGAACCGAAGGCGGATATCTGGCCAGGGCCTACCTATTGCTGGGACTTCGCGAGCTGGGGAAGCTGTTCGACGGAGCAAAGGATGCGGGATTTTGGGAAGGTCCTTCTGGGACCAAATAGATAGGAGTTTATCTTTTTCGCTTTATTAAATGTAATAAGGCCAATGGCCATTAGTGATTTTATTTCCTGCTTATTTAGTGTCATTTTGGGATTCGTTTATTTCTTATCAATAAAATGAGGCATTTAGCATTCCAAGTTCCCCAAATCAACTTGTCGCTAGGCCTACCTCGGGCACAACGAGGCTCTCAAATTAGGACACGCCTTACACTCCTGCACTACGTGTTTAATAATTTTTATGATCCTCACTAACTTGCTTACCTTTTTGTTTTTACTTTTGTTTTATTCCCCTCCCCCAAGGGTTAGTTCGTGCACTCTAGCAACATCATCCTATTCCACGAGATCCAAGGGCCCTCCACCCACTCCTCCTCTTAGTCCTATCAAAAACAAGAACAAGGGCAGGATGGAAGATTTGAACAGCGTCAGAAAGGAGAATTCAACTGAACGGGTAGAGGTCAATAATGGTCATGGTACTCAGGTTCCTAAGGAAGATGTATCCCAGCTTGAACAGAAATTGCTGAAGTTCCAGGAAGAGCTCGACCGAGTTCGGAATCTGGCAAGCTTGTCATTCTCGCTCAGCACCCCAGATATCACCTTTCCTAACACTCAAAACCCTACACCACCTCAAAACATCCCGAAGCAACAAAATCATCCCGCTCCTCATACTATTCCACCAAAGGCCCAATGCAACACCTTCCATATCTCAAACAACACCCCGTTACTTCTCCCAGAACTCCAAAACTCCACAAATGACCACTTCCACACCCATCATAACACCCCCATCTACGTGGAGACCATGCCACTCTCCACCCAACCCATCTCAGGCACACCCGAGTCTGATGATAAAGATTTGCTCATCAGGAACCTGGCTGAAGAACTTAAGAAATTGACTAGCCGGATTCAGGGCGTTGAAGGAAACAAGGGAATTGAAGGGATGAATTATGAAGATCTCTGCATACAGCCCGATATCGAACTGCCCGAGGAGTACAAACCTCCGAAGTTCGAGATGTTTGACGGTAAAGGCGATCCAAGGGTCCATTTGAGAACATATTGTGACAAGCTGGTTGGGGTAGGGAAAGACGAGAGAATCCATATGAAGATGTTCATGAGGAGCCTAAAAGGAGATGCGCTGTCTTGGTACATCAGCCAGGATCCAAAGAAATGGTCAAGCTGGGTAGGCATGGCGTCCGATTTCATGGACAAGTTCAGGTTTAACACAGAGAACGTGCCGGATGTGTTCTATATTCAGAATCTAAAGAAGAAGCCTACAGAAACATTTCGCGAGTATGCTACTCGCTGGAGGTCCGAATCTGCTAAGGTCAGACCTGCCTTAGAAGAGGAACAGATGAACAAATTCTTTGTCCGGGCCCAAGATCCGCAATACTATGAACGACTAATGATGATCGAGGGCCACAAATTTTCTGACATTATCAAACTGGGGGAACGAATTGAAGAAGGTATTAAGAGCGGTATGGTTACAAACTTCGAGGCCTTGCAAGCCACAAATAAGGCCTTACAGTCTGGTGGTATGTCCAAAAAGAGGGACGTAGGAGCCGTGATGGTTGCACAAAGAACCAAATCTCCTATCAAATGCCAAACCTACCCAACACCTCCACTCACCTATCAGCCCACTCCGAACTACCAAGCACCCTCACCACCTGCCTATCAACCATCTCCGCCTCCCATATATCAGCCT
>NC_031989.1:72376095-72412008 GCF_001879085.1 Nicotiana attenuata | reverse complement strand
GAACTACATATGGCCTGATTCCTGTAAAACCAGGGATATGTAGGTAGCTCAGAAGCCAGGGTGCGGCCTAAACCTCTTCAAACCATTTCGCTCGATCAAAATTGGCCAACATATCTTTACCCGAAAATTCTTTCATCCTTCCCGGGTAAAGAGGGGCAGCTGTTGACACCCAATTTTTTCCTATTTATTTACAATATGCAAAATACTTTCAAAGTAGCATATATATGTATATATATATATGTCCAAATGTTTTATTATTTTTCATAATTTTTTTAAGGTTTTTAAACTGATTTATTTCCCTTTTTCATCCATAAAATCCCAATAATTATGTCCAAAATTATTATTTTTTGGTGATTCATTTATTGGAACCTTATATTTTTGCCAAAATATGGCTAAGGTAATTTTTACATATTTTTACAATTTTATTTAGTAGTTTTTAAAAGCCATGCACATAATTGCAATATTAGCCATTTTAGGTTTAAATTTGCCTCATGTTTATAAAATGGGATCCTATATTTTTAAATTGTTAATTATACATTATAAATCATTTTAGTGCTTTTAATTTTTTTCAGAAACTTATTTACTATTTTTTATAAATTGAAAGGCAAAAATGGCTATATAAATTGTAGCCCAAATTGAGTTTCAATTATAACCCGAATCAGGCCCCCAATTTCCCCAGCCCAATTTAAATTTTAACTCGACCCCTAACTCAACTAAACCAACCTAACCCGGATCCCTACATACCCTATTCAATCCAGGCCGTTGATCAAAATGATCAACGGCCACCAGCTCCCCTTACAATTTTTAACCCAAACCAACCCCTTACCCTAAATCATTTTCCACCACCCGCCGCCTTTGAATCCCTTTACCTCTCAATTCTCTCTGCAAAACCCTTATGAACCCTAGCCGCCGCCATCTAATTTCACCCTAATCCACCCTATTACCTACCTAATCCATGGCCTCTCGTGGCCATTTGAGATGTGTATCGGCCTCCTATGGCTCCTGGGTGTTTGCTTCCATGATTTCATGGCCAAATCTCAAAGAGATCTGGTCCATTCTTTGCTCGACCTCTGTCTCTAGTCTTTCTCCGACCATCCATGGCCGCTCAGGGCAGATCCTTGATCTTTCCGGCTAGATCGGTATTTTTTAAAGCCTTTCTCACTTTCTCTGGGTTCTTTGAAACCCTACCTCTAAGAGCTGTTCGATTTTTCTTTCAAATCTGTGCTTGTTACAAATTCTTTAAGTGTTTCTCGAAGGTTCTTTGATTTTTCTTTCAAAATGACTCTTCATCTTTCAACGATTAGGTCTTTTTAGCTTCTTTTAAAGATCTCTTCTCTGATTTTTTGTGTTTCTTTATGATTTTACTATGTTCAACAACTTGTTTATGCTTTCCTTCTACTTGATTCAGCATGTTGAAAACCCTAGGTCTTTTTGGTCCTACCCTAGTTCTGAAACTATCCTTGTCTATTGAATGTATATTTTGTTCGATTAAGTTCTTTGTTTTGGCTCCCTTTTCCTTGTTTGAATTATCTAATTCTGAGTTTTTATCATCTCTTAAAGCTTGACTACTGCTGAAACCCTAATTTCTTAAAAAGGGGTTTCCTCACTTGTTACTACTGTGAGACATTTATTTGTTTCCGACTCTCTTTACCTGTCACTATGTTTTCTTCACTTTTGATTCTGTGTAACTACTTGACCTTGTTGACTACTGTGCTTCGAGTAGATCTCTTTTACTACTAAGTCCTAGCTTATTCCTGCTACTACTGGATGCATATGTTGTTTCTTTTGCCAATGTATTTGGCCCTGCTTGTCTGATACTGTTGTTAATTCTATTTATATGCTAAGGTGCAGAATCACGATTCTTTCTTGATTGATTCTGACTCCCTCAATGTTGCAATTGATTGCCAAAGGGTTTTCTTATGAACCCTAATTTTATTCTTTTGTTTAAATTGATTGATTCGCTTCCTTTAATTACTGTGATGCTTTACCTTGAACCTTTTTCCAAATTAAGCATATATTCTGTACTTAGACTTGATTATTTACTTCATGCTTTTACTGCCCCTTTATATGGAAAGAATCAATACGTCTCAAACTTATTTTTTTTCCTTAATTAACCTTGTTAGTATCCGTTTGAGCAGTACTCCCTTAATTAATGGGAAGTACTTGTGTTAATTGATTCTGATTGTGATTGTTTCCATGTTTGTGTTAAGACTTTACTTATTACCTTAATATCTACTCGTTTTCAAAACTATAAATACCCTACCCTCTTTTCTTTTAACACGAACACAAGGCATAAAACACTTGAGTTCAGACACACACACTCCACTAAAATCTCTCTCTTTTCTTTGTTGCTACTTGTATTGCTGCCTTATCTAGCCGGCTGAAAGCCAAGGCTAGGCTGTGGGAAGCTTGCTCATTTTTCTCTACATTTGCATCTTGACTGGTATGTTCTAACTAATTTTCAGCATCAGCAACAACATGTTTCTTTACTGTTTCTTTCATCCTTGTTTATCTCCTGTTTGTATTTAACCAAGTTCCATTATTAAGCATGCTGTAGTCTGCCTTTTCTGTTCTAAATTAATGCTTCTGTCAATTACTTATCATGGCATGTGAACCCTAAATTCCCATCCCCAATGTGTTTGGTATCTGTGGTTGGTTTGGGGCATGACAACATTGGACATTGCTGTGCATGACCCAAACTTGATCCCCCTAGGATCATAACCTCCATGTCTCCTCTAGTTGTTGTGTATTCTGATTGGCTTATAGGCATGCCAGCACCATCTATTGATGTGTATGCCCAAAGCTGACCCCTGCCTAAGTACATAGGCTCCTTGCAATGGATTCCCAGCCCCTGACCCCCTTTGTATGAAGTTATTAACTCTGTGTTTTACTAATTACTGTTTCCCTATCACCCTTTACCCCTCTCCTCTATCCCCTCAGTTTTAAAACTTTATTCCTGCACTTCCACTATCTTCTTAGACTTAAGTTCTGCCCCTCTTGTGTGAGCCTTGCCTTGGGACCCATGAGCTCCCTCTGAACTTGGACACATAAGGGCTGGCTCTTCCACACTGCACCTATCCCTATCTAGTTCTATGAACCTGGGTGTAAGCACTGCCTGGGGCCTTTTGAGACCCTTAGGGAACTCTGACACACCCAGGTCCGAGAAAGGCTTTGAAACAAGTGGTATTTAAGGCGTTTTGTTCCATAACTCAGAGAGGAAGTCAGAATCACGCTTCCTATGGTTGTAATTTCCTATTTTTACATATTTTCTTGATATAATTCATTATTACTGGTCTGTAATAATTTGTAATGAACATTTGGGGTTGGCTAGTGAAAGAAGGATGGGCAAATATGCATGCTCAAGTGTAGAAAACATGCCTATAGGATTTGTGTTCTCAATAATTCAATTCTGCATTTTGGAAAGCATGCCTATAGGACCGGTTTTAAATCCTGCGTGTTCAATTCTGCATTTAGACACCATGTCAATAGGATTCATTTCAAATTCTGCATGTTCAATTTCACACCTAGATAACCTGCATATAGGACTTTATTTTAAATTCTGCATGCTTGTTACCACTTATATATCATTTTCTAGGATTTAAACGGCTATAAGCAGGTATCATGTTCATAATGTTAAAATCAGTATAATGTATAGAAATCTTGCCTATAGGAATTCCCAAGTAAAAATCCTGCCTGTTTCCGTTTCACGTTCGACTAGATATCATGTCTATAGGAATTAAAATCAGCAACACTAGATATCACGTCTATAGGAGTTAAAACCAGTAATAATGGATATCAAAATCTGAAACTAGTCTAATTTAAAATTAGTCTATTCTGAACCAGTTTTTTATGTAACTTAATCTCCCTATTTAACACGGTTTAGCAAGCATGCCTATAGGATTTCAAACCGCTCGTTTTTTTAAGTTTGTTACTGCTTTGCCACATTCTGAATCAGTAATAGATATCATGCTCATAACATTCTACCCCAAACACTTAGGCAAGCTTTAGGTAATAACGATAAATGAAGCTGAACCCGTTTCTGTTAATTAATAATTGCTACAACTACTAGACATGCCTGATTCAGACTTCTTATCTGAGTTATGTAATAAATTGGTCTGCTGCAACAACTTAAACTCCCCTTTGCCTTAATATTTTCAGACTCTGCCTGTTGTTTGAGTCATGCTATTTGATTGCTTTGTTTGATGAGGTATATATGAGCCTTCATTGTTTATGTTCTTCCCCTATTATTGTGTTGTCCTATATGTTTTGTATGTCGCTTTAGATTTTTTCACCTTTGAAACTCCAAGTCAGCCTAATATCCCTCCTTTATAGGAATAGTAGTCCTAAGTGCCTCCGGGACTGATAGGAATGGGGCGGGTAATAGCATGCAATAGTGGCCGAGACCAATCCGCGCTTTAGTACCTTAACGGGGTGGGAAGGGTAGATATGGATATGATGACCGGTGCGCTAATACCACGTGTAGCCCCTCTTTTGAGGAGTGATTACCGGGTATTGCATTGATGTGATCCATATTATAAATAAACCTAGGACCCCCTTTCCCTCTCTTTCTTTGCCTTTAAAGTATTATGAATTTTTTTCAAAAAACAATCAGCTTTTTTAATGATTACTCTATTTTACTTCCAAGCATTTGTGTATTAAAAGCCCCTCTTATTTGAGCCTTATCTGCTTGCATGTTAATTGCACCAAATTCACAAAGAATTGTCTGGCCGGGAACCACACTAGTGGATCCTGAGGGGTGCCTAACACCTTCCCCTTAGAATAATTTCAAGCCCTTACCCTATCTCTGGTTATCAAACAAACTCAGAAGTGAACCTTGTAGGTGTCCTAATGCACCATAAATCATTAGGTGGCGACTATTCAAAAAATGCCAAACCCAGTTCCCAAAAGGAACGAGTTGTCCCATACCCAATGTCATAAACCCGATTCTTCCAATGCAAAGAGGGAAAAAAGGGGGCGCGACAGGCCAAAGAAACAAGCTGAATGGGCCCAGCAAGCCAAAATTGCAAAGACACTATTTTTGACCAAACTGCCCAGTTACCGCACCTGCGAAAAAATCAACGCAGGTGCGGTTCCGCATCAGCGGTATTTTATTCACAGCTAATTTCCCTAGCTAACCAAAAATTGCACCTGCAGAATATACATCGCATGTGCGATGCCGCATTTGCGGCCCATTTTGCACATCTACGGTGTTCATCAGAGGATTCAAAGGCCTAAAAGTTTTTTACTCTTTTCACTTCTAGGCATGATTTTAGCACATAATTTATACTCAAGAATTCTAAAGTAGTGCACTACATGAACATACGACTTTATTAAACCTGTTTTTGTAGTACTTAGCAAAAAACATTCTTTTGGACAATTTGTCGAACACATTACAAGCAGAGATAATGTTATGCTTCTTCAATCTAATTTGGTACTCAGACTTCCCAAATTTATTTTTCATCATCAACAGCACACACAAACACACTCTCAACCAATGTCCCTCACTCCTAAATCTAACTTTGATAAGAAAATAAAAAAAAGAAAAATGGAACTGTGGGAGTTCGTCCAAAGAAAAAAAAAGATGAAGAAGAAGAAGAAGAAGAAGAAGAAGAAGAAGAAGAAGAAGAAGAAGAAGAAGAAGAAGAAGAAGAAGAAGAAGAAGAAGAAGAAAATAAAAATAGAATAGAGAAGTAGAAAAGGGAACTAAAAATGATACCTGTGTTTCTTTGTGTGTGAGAACGTGAGTTTGAGTAGTGGTGAAGAGCAATAGCGTGAGAGATGAGATGGAGTTTTGAGATTTGGGGAAAAATTAGAGTTAAGAGTGTTACCTGATGAAATGAGGGCTTGGTTCTTTAAACTCACCCGACATGTCGCTTCTGCGGGAGTTTTACCACTTTTGCGCCTGTGCTTGTGCGATTAGTGAACCGCTTCTACGCATTTCTCACATCTACGCTCCAACTGGCGCTTCTGCATGGCCGCATCTGCGGGTAATTTTTCGCAGATGCGGTTTCACCAGATGACTGGTGCACAGAATTTTTAGCACAGAATTTTTAGCCACTGTTTTTGTGCACTCCAACACCTCAAACGCCTCAATTCAACTCCAAAAAATCTAAAATTTTGCAGATTAGTCAAAAATGACATAGCAAACTATTCTAAAAAAGAAAATTTTAAAAACCACTAAAAATTTTGAAAACTATGGGTTGCCAACCACAAAGCACCGCATTTATTGTCGTGGCACGACACGAATCAACTTTACCATTTTTTGCACCACTTGGACGATATGAATTGTGTATAGGTAAAAGTAAACATTACACGTGGAATCAATTATGTGGCTGATATGCCAAGATACGTGGATTACTAGAAAAGCGACAGCTGGAATGATGCACTGAAAGAAACACAAGTCGTAACAGATACGAGCAAATCAACCACGAGAGGAAAAGATAAGGTCGCTCAAGTCTGAACGGTTATATGAAGAGGTACCGGTGGAATGAATCAAGACAGTAAAAAGGAAAGATTCATGAATCATCAATTAATGAGCGTGATGATCTCAAACGTTACAGAATCCTCATGAACAGTTATGATTACAAATTATAACGTCTCATTAATATCATTAATACTCATAATAATTCGGTCATAAAAGGGGAAAGACGTTGTACTTATAGATTTCTATATAAGGGAAAGAGATATCATTTGCACAGGTTTTGATTATTATTGGAATAGCACTACTTACTTTTGCTTTTTACTGATTACTTTGTTATTTAATATTCTAATTTCCTTTCTTATCACTAAGAAACTATAGAATTATTTGATTATCAGTAACCCGAGTACTTCTAAAAATAAGCTTTGATCGAAGTACGCAATTTTTGGTTAAACAAATCGGTTCCGTTACCGAGAAATCTGATAATCTTTTCACTTTCCAAATTCATTCTTTCTGTCAAAAAAATCATGTCGGCCGCTAACAACAACGACCAACAAAACCAACAAAACCAGCTAAACCAACAGAACCAACAAGAAGATGGAACTCCAATACCTTCACCCAAAAATTCTCCTCAACACTCCCGAGAAGGGTCACCTGACAAATCAACTTCACATGTGAATAACCAACAAGGGGAAGATCAAATTGCTGATGATGCGTTGAAGCAACTAATTCCAGAACACGTGAACAATGCTCTTCAAGCTTTCGTTAGCGGATTACCAACTGTACCACCAACTCCACCTCCGAATAACACCACAACCATAGAAAATCCACGCTCGGCATTCGCCAATTTGGGCAGTGGAGGAACTCCCAGTGAATCTCGCGATGGAAGGTCAGGTATTCCAATTAATTCTAGTTTACAAAGTTTAGTACTAACTTTGCAGAAAAAGCTCAAGGAGAAGAACGATCGCATAGAGCAGATACCTGGTGTTCCACCCGTAATCAAAGGGGTGGATATTGATAAATATTCTCAACAACCCTGAAGCCAAGTGCCACTCCTTTACCAATTCCAAAAAAGTTTGAGATGCCCAATATCCCAAAGTATGATGGGACAACCGATCCACGAGATCATGTAACTACATTTACAACTGGCGTGAAAGGAAACGACCTGACCAAGCAAGAGATTGAGTCAGTGCTAGTCAAAAAATTTGGTGAAACACTCATAAAAGGAGCACTAACATGGTATTATCTTTTACCTAAAAATTCTATTGATTCTTTTGCTGAGCTTGCAGATTCATTTATAAAAGCACACTCGGGAGCTCAAAAAGTTAAAAAGAGGATGGAAGACATCTTCAAAATAAAACAAGGAGATACGGAGCTACTCAGGGAATTCGTGGATAGATTCCAGCATGAAAGGATGATGTTACCACGTGTACCTGATAATTGGCGGCTATGGCATTTGCAAGTAACCTAAATGAAAAAAGCTTAGAAGCCACGTGTAGACTCAAAGAAAGTTTACGAGAATTCCCTACAACAACTTGGAATGATGTTTACAACAGGTATAGCACGAAGTTGCGAACAGAAGAAGACACTATCACTCAATCACGGGGAGATGAAAGAGTAAGTTTGAGGCGTCCAGAAACTGAAAAAAGGTCCGGTAAGGACAGGTACGAACCTTACATGGGACCAGTAGGAAGGGATTCACGTCCTAAAGAGGAGAACCCGAGGTACGGTTCCAAATCAAGGGACAGAGACGCGGGTTCGTCATCTAAGTTTGGAAAGTAGCGAGACACGCGAGACAGCGTTAGAAGTACAAAAGCAAAGATTGGTGGTTACAGTTTCAATGTTAGCACGTCTGAGTTAGTTGTTGTTCTAACAATCATGGGAGATAAGGTGCAGTGGCCAAAAGAAATGAGATCGAACCCCAACAGAAGAAACCTAGATTTCTGGTGCGAGTTTCATAATGGTCACGGTCATAGAACATTAGATTGCAGATTGCTACAAGGTGAAGTAGAGCACTTATTAAAACAAGGCTATTTAACAGATTTGTTTAGTGAGAAGGGTAAGCAAGCTTATATGAAGAATAGACAAGAGCCACCAAAACCTCCGTCTTCGAAGAGAACGGTTAACGTGATAAGCGGAGCAGAGAAAGTCAATGGTGTGACATATACGACTTCAAAAAAGGTGTCAAAAGTCACAATTACCCACGGAAAGCGAGTTCGTCAAGTTTTGGAAGAAGACAGCATAACATCTGATGATGCAGATGCAGATGGCGTGATGATCCCACATAATGATGCACTAATAATATATTTACTTGTACATGATACTAATATGAAACGAGTTTTGAGTGATCCAGGTAGCTCTGTAAATATCATTCTTTTAAGAGTGGTAAATGAGATGCAAGCTGATGACAAGTTGGTACCCAAAGCACGTACCTTATCTGGATTTGACAATTCAAGCGTTGTTACAAAAGGGGAGATAGTGCTCACCACATTCGCAGAAAGAGTAGTCAAATATACCAAATTTCAAGTAATAGATATGGACATGGCATATAATATAATCCTCGGCAGACCTTGGATTCACGAGATAGATGTTGTTCCGTCTACTTTACATCAGGTTATTAAGTTCCATTCGCAATGGGGAATTGGACAAATCCGTGGTGATCAACGGGCTTCTAGAAGTATCAATTCAGTGGCAGATTCAAGCATAAAAAATGATGTTGCAGACAAAAAATAGCAATTACAGAATTTAGTTGAGGATTTAACAACGCAAACCTCAACTGGAGATGGACAAACGGATGTAGACTCAAGGTTTGATACTGTTCAAGAGCCAGGCGAAAACGAAAACAACAATTGAGGAACTCGAAGCAGTGGTGTTGTTTATACATTGGCCGGACAGAAAAGTTTATATCGGAAATAACCTGAGCCCAGAGATGAAAGGTAAATTAATTTAATTCTTAAAAGCTAAAGCAGATTGCTTTGCTTGGTCGCATTCAGATATGACAGATATACCACCGGAGGTGATGACCCATAAGCTGAATGAAGATCCAACGTATCCAGCTATCAAACAGAAGAAAAGGAAGCAAGGATCCTTCAAAAACCAGGTGATTCAGGATGAGGTACAAAAGCTTTTAAAAATCAGGTCTATTCATGAGGTAAAATATCCTAATTGGTTAGTTAATACTGTAGCGGTGCCCAAAAAGAATGGTAAGTGGCGAGTTTGTGTAGACTATACTGACTTGAATAAAGCTTGCCCTAAAGATTCTTTTCCTTTACCACACATAGATCAACTAATTGATGCTACTGCAGGACACGAATTGTTGAGTTTTTTAGATGCCTATTCAGGATATAATCAAATAATAATGGATCCTTCAGATGAGGAAAAAACTTCTTTTATTACATACAGGGGGACTTACTGTTATAAAGTCATGCCTTTCGACCTATAGAATGCTGGAGCCACGTACCAGAGGTTAGTAACGAAAATGTTTCAAGAACATCTAGGAAAAACCATGGAGGTTTATATCGATGATATGCTAGTCAAGTCACAACAGGTGGGGAATCATATCCAACATCTGTCAGATACATTTCAAATTCTCCGCAAATTCAATATGAAGTTAAATCCTGAGAAGTGTGCATTTGGCGTGTCTTCAGGTAAGTTTTTAGGTTTCCTTGTTTCTAACCGAGGAATTGAAGTAAATCCATCATAGATTAAATCCACCGAAGAGATAACGGATATACTCACGAGCAAAAAAGAGGTGCAAAGGTTGACAGGTAGGATAACGACATTAGGGAGGTTTATTTCTAAATCTTCGGAGAAAAGTTTTAAGTTCTTTCCAGTATTGAAAAAGCAAAGCCAATTTGAGTGGACTGAGGAATGCCAACAAGAACTCAAAAATCTAAAAGCATACTTATCGAACCCACCGTTGCTGGCTAAACCAAAGGACGGAGAAAGGCTACTCATCTATCTCGTTGTTTTAGAAGTGTCGGTAAGCGCAGTATTAGTTCGGGAAGACAAATGTAAACCATCTCCAATTTATTATGTTAGCAAGTCCTTATTGGATGCTGAAACTCGATATCCTCATTTAGAAAAACTTGCTTTAGCATTAATAATGGCATCTAGAAAGTTGAGGCCTTATTTTCAATGTCACCCTATCTTTGTGGTGATCGCTTACCCCTTACGAAATATATTGCATAAGCAAGAATTATCAGGTAGATTAGCCAAGTGGGCTATAAAACTAAGTGAATATGATATCACATATCAACTTAGAACTGCGATAAAATCATAGGTTTTAGCAGATTTCGTGGCAAACTTCAGTCCAGGGATGGTAACGGAAGCAGAAAAGGAACTGCGGGTATTCAAGGGGTCTAATCCAGGTACTTGGACCCTATTTACTGATGGCTCCTCAAATGTTAAAGGAGCAGGTTTAGGCATAGTTCTAATCCCACCTTCGGGAGAAACTATAAGGCAAGCGATAAAGTGACATCTCATTACTAACAATGAAACAGAATATGAAGCTGTAATTGCAGGTCTAGAATTGGCATAAGAGCTCGGAATAGAGTAGGTTGTAATCAAAAGTGACTTGCAACTTGTAGTTAATCAAATGTAGGGGACTTATAGATAGAGAGCCGAGGATGCAGCAATATTTGGAAAAGGCACGAGGTTTGATCTGACAATTCCAATCTTGGAAAATCGTGCAAATACCCAGGGAAGAAAATGTCGAAGCAGACGCGCTGGCTAATCTTGCATCCGCTGCAGAAGTGGCAAATGAAGAAAATGATTTGTTTCATTCGGCACTCGATCAAGATATAAATGAGGTAAATTTCAATAACTTAACTTGGGATTGGAGAAACGAGATCGTCAATTTTTTGCAGTACGGGATCCTACCAGAAGATAAGAAAAAGGCTCAGGCACTTCGACGAAAAGCTGCCCGTTATTGTTTGGATCGAGGCAACTTATATCAAAAGATGTCTGGTAGACCTTTAGCAAGATGTGTTGGACCTTCTCAAACATAGTATGCGATGAGAGAAGTACATGAGGGACGCTGTGGAAATCACGCAGGAGGAAGATCCTTGGTAAAAACTCTAATTAGAGTAGGGTATTAATGGCCTAAAATGGAAGAAGATGCAGAAAGCTATGTGGCCAAATGTGACAAATGCCAACGATATGGTAATAACATGCATCGCCCATGGAGAAATTACATCCAGTTATTGCACCATGGCCTTTCATGAAGTGGGGGATGGATATTGTGGGTCCACTATCGCAAGCCAAAGGAAAGGTATGATTTTTACTAGTACTAACTGATTATTTTACCAAGTGAGTAGAAGCAGGTGCTTTCAAATAGGTATGGGAAAAGAAGTTAGGGACTTCATTCGGCGAAACATCATATGCCGGTTTGGAGTTCCAAAAGAAATTGTGTGTGATAGCGCCCCCCAATTCATAGGTGCGAAAATCACAGAATTCTTTCGAAGTTGGCAGATTAAAAGGATAACTTCAACACCTTATAATCATGTGGCCAATAGACAAGTTGAATAACAAACAAGGTTATTATTAATAACCTAAAGAAAAGATTAGAGGAGTCAAAAGGAAAATGGCCAGAAGTGTTACTAGGAGTCTTATGGGCTTACCTTACGACAGCAAAAATAGGTACGGGAGAGACTCCGTTCTCACTTGTGTGTGGTACTGAAGCCTTAATTCCAGTTAAAATAGGTGAACCAAGTACGAGATACACCCAATCAACCGAAGAGTCAAAAGAGGAAGAGATGCGAATAAATCTAGATTTGCTTGAAGAAAGGAGAGAAACAACCTTGATAAGGATGGCAGCGCAGAAGGAAATTATTAAGAGATATTACAATCAGAAAGCTCATCTTAGGTACTTCAAGATTGGAGACTTCGTACTCAAAAAAGATTTTCAATCAACGAAAGCGGCCAGTGCAAGAAAGTTGAATCCAAATTGGAAAGGACCTTATAGGATTAAAGGTATTGCAGGAAAGGGTGCATATGAGTTAGAAACAATGGACGGCAAAGTACTCCCATCAAATTGGAATGTTGTTCATTTGAAGAAGTATTACTTCTGAAAGGGAAAACCCCCGGTCAGGTATCATTTATGCAAGGTTTAAATTTATTCTTTTTCAATTGTACTAACCATTTTAGATGATAGGCATAAAGTTAGCCCACACCAAATGATGATCTTAGACCTAAAAGACACGCGGGATGCAAAATCATCCCTGGTCTGGGTTACAACCGTTCTGATGGAAATAAAAAGGGTTAAGCAGTCATCATCTAATGTTATACCTCCGAGTCCCGTATGTTTTTCCTTTTCAGATAATGGACCACATGGAAGGAATAGTCAACTGCTTGATATTTCATACTTCAAAGCTCTACCACTTGGGGGACTATACATATATGGAAGGCGAAGAAGAAAAGTTAGAATTCAAGTCAAGCCTGAGGAAATCTACCCAAAAAATCGAAAGTTAAGAGCGAGCAAATCAAGAGCCAAAAATTCAAGCCTGATTCAAAACCAATGATGAAATATACACTCACATATGTAAATTACAAAATCTTATGAGTATCTAGGTTAAAGGCAATATTTAGTCGTGCGTTGCAAGATATACCCTTGAATTTTGTAAAATCTGTTACAAAGAAAACAGTTATGAAAGAGTTGTAGATGCTATTCGAATACATGTAACGTATACAGTTTGAAAGTTCATGAATACAAAATTTCCTCAAGTTATTCTAAGAAATATGTATGTTCCTACTTCTTCTTTCGTATTTTTATACCAATATGAAGTTGAGACGTCTTATTCATTAAGTGTCATTTATAAAAGAGCCCTCTTTTATAATTCGTACATGTTCAAAAAAGTCACGGAGCATTGAAGCATTTTTCGCAAAGTGAAATAACAAGGGGTGGAAAAAAAAAAACATTAAAATAGGTGGAAAATAAAGCCAAAATTTATATATCATGCTTTGCAAACATAAGGCAAACATTTGTCTTCAAACCCCGAAATAAGATAAGGGTAAACCAATAAGAGAGCAGAACAAAAACTCAGAATAAGATATTATAACAGAGTTAAACAAAAACTCGAAGAATAATATTATATAAATTCAGTTAAAACTAAGTATAAAAACTTAGTTACAACCTAATCATTTGATTCTAAACCCCAAAACAAACAAGGGGTATAAATTTTCAAACGTCAGTAAATCCCAAACTGGACCAGGGGTAAACTTCCAAACATTCCACCAATATAAAAACAACGGAACAACACTTCAAAGTTTTCAAACTTTCACTGTGGGGTAAAATTTGAACCAGTAGGATGAAGAATGGCATCATCAATAGCAGGAGGAACAACTTGAGCAGAAGAAGGTTGAACAACTGCTTCACCAGGAGTAACTTCATTACCCTCGGGAATGCCAATCTCAGGCGAAGAAAAGCTCTGACTCTGCTGGGTTTTCTCAATAGTTTCTTTAGTCTTTGCAATTTCAGCAGCTATGTCAAAGCCTTCCCGGCTTGCCTCCATTAAAGTTTCGAGACGTGTGTTTAAGAAAAGTAACATCAACAACGGCCTTATCTTCAAAGGCTTCATAATCTTTTACCCACTGCTCAATCTCACTTCTTAGTTCTTCCTTCTCACTCAAGGCAGCATCATAAAAAGCCTGTAAGGGGGCAAGTGACCTCTCTAAAAACTGAACTTTGTTAGAAGACACTCGGAGATCTTCTTGAGTTTGGGTGAGCGTTTGACACGCTCCCCGGCGTAAACTTATTTCTGGTTCAGCAGTTCCTTCAGACCCCTAATTTCTTCAGTGGCCTTGGAAAGTTTCTCAGTGAATGAAGACTCGAGAAGGTCTTTATCTTTGCCTTCCTGATTGGATGAGGCTTTCTCAACTGCCAACTCAGCTGCCATTACTTTCACCTGTTGCTCCAAGGTACACTTTTCTTCCTCTAAGACTTCTTTTTCAAGTTGAAGACCTTCGAACTGCTACTTCCAGTTGTTTGCCTCGATGTGATAATCCTTCATTAACTACTCTATATTGACGATCCTCTTCATCATCTTTGTGCCAATGAGGTTGATCTACACAATGAAAAGAAAAATGTGATGCCAATGAAAAGGAAATCACATGCAAAATAAAAAGCTACGGCTTATACCTTTAAAGATGAATGTATGATATCACTCATCCACGTTAAAGAACTGTGGCTTTCCAATTTTGACTTCTCAACTGGGCCAATCAATGGTTTCAGCCATACATCATCTTGGCTAGATTTCCTTAGAAGATTACGATCCTCAGGAATCTCGATAGTACCGTTTTTCATTACCCACTTTTACTAGAGGAACCAACTTCAACATGAGAAGTTGTAACAGTAGGAGAAGACGAGGGAGTCAAAATAGCCATGGGCGGAGCAGTGGCAGTAGCAACAGATGCAGGGAACTGAGGATCAACTGGAACAGACACGGGAAAAGAAGCAAGAGGCGTTTCCTCAGAAATAAAGCCGAAGTCTTCGTCAAACCCACGAGAAAAGAGCTGTTCAGTAGAACCTCGGGGTGCGGCAAGCATGTCATCATCAGAACTTACTAAGGTAGCACCTTAAGGCTCGTGCATGGGAACAGAACTGGGAGGAGGAGTAGCTTCGTCATCTGAAATGACACGTCTCCTAGCTCGAGGCTTACGAACCAACAAGCCTTCATCCCGCCCCTCTTCACTCTCAGAACTATGTGCTCTATCAGCTTTTCTTTTTGACGAAGAACTCAAGATTATCTCTTGAGCCATCGACAGAGAGAGTTTCGAAGCAGTAATTGATGCAGCACTCACACCCCAAATGGGAAACCCTAGTGAAGAAAGGAGTTAGTAAGTGCCAACGTAAGTATGGAAGCAAGGTAGAAAGTGGAAGAGGAAGATACCATGAGTCTTCACTTTCCATCCAAACCTATTAGAAAGGTATTTCAAGACCTTTCTTCCATAGGAGTAGCGGTTAACAATTATTCTACCCAACCACGAAAATCTGGAATCTCCTCAACAGCTTCCATGGTTGCTGAAAAGAAAAGTGAAACAGTTATGAGATTGCAGGTTCTTCACAAAAAAGAAGAGAAATAAAAAATCTAAAAAGGAACTTACGTGGAAAGTTCCACTTTTCTGGAAAAGGCATGTTCACTTCTCCCACTAACCCATTTGTGGGAGCAGCAACGACTCAGGCATACCAACCACGATCCTTGTCATCTTCAGGGCTCACTAAAACCCTCTTACTCCTGGACACGAGAGTAAACGCCCCAGAACGAAATAACTTGGGGGAATAAAAATGAATCAGATGATAAAAGGTGAAGGGTAGAGAAGCCAAGTTTGACAAGTATCTAAGACATGTCACAACCCTCCATACAATAGGACCAATTTGTCCTAAACAAACATTGAAAAAGGATAGAACTCTATGATGACTGAGTCAATAACTGGCCCAAAACCCAACGTAAAGGGATATGTATACACAAAAGAATAACCAGCTTTGAATGAGGTGATCCTTTGATTTGCATTAGGAACTAAAATTGGGAAATCAGATTTCTAATGATAGTCTCTCCGCACAAGAGAAATCAAACCCCCAGCAATTTGGGAAGGGTAAACATTAGCACAATCATGAGAAGTCATGGAAGTAACTTGATTTCTAATCGGTTCTCTATCAGTAAAGAAGGAAAGTTCAACGGGAATAATCTCATCAACAGTGGGTTCACGAAGTTGTTCACTAGAATCCCTACTTCTAGCAGAAGATCAATGTGAAGAAGAAGCCCTAGTGCTAGAAGACGACGGCGTAGTGGTACTAGGTTGAGAAGAAGAACCACGGATAGAAACAGATCTCAACTACGTAACCTGCCACCTCTTCTACTTCTGGTAGGAGCAGATCAAGGGGGAAGTTCAACCACTATAACAACTTTAGGAGGATCAGGATTTGAAGAAGACATAGTTGTATGAGAAAGTAATACGTGATGAAGAAAGAGAACTATTGTGAACAAAGAACACCGTAGAAAAATTTTCGTAAAAGCAAAGGTAGAGGAGGTATTTATATAAAGAAGTAACCGTCATAAAAAGTGAGTCATGATGGAAACGTCATTATCAAGTAGTCACTTCATGACAGACGCAGCCGTAAAAAAGCCCTAAAAAAAAGCTGAAGAGTCATAAACCCAATCGATGAAGGCCATGTGGCATATGCATTAAATGGAAGTGACATACGACGCGTTGGTTCTGGGGAAGACATTATGATACATGGGAAACGGCAGCAAAAATTTCTGCCATGAATACATACCACTTCCCAAATATTCAATTGTTGTATAATTGGCAAGCTATCTGTATTGGTAAAAATAAATGTTACATATGGAATCAAATATGTGGCTGATATGGCAAGACACATGGAATACTAGAAAATCGACAGATGGAGAGATGCATTGAAAGAAATACGAATCCTAACAGATACGAGCAAATCACCCACGAGAGGAAAAGATATGGTCGCTCAAGTCTGAATGGTTACATGAAGAGGTACCAGTGGAATGAATCAAGACAGTAAAAAGGAAAGATTCATGAATCATCAATTAATGAGTGTGAATGATCTCAAACGTTATAGAATCCTCATGAACAGTTACGACTACCAATTATAACGTAATACCATTAATGCTCATTATGATTCGGTCATAAAAGGGGAAAGACGTTGTACTTATAAATTTCTATATAAAGGGAAAGAGATATCATTTGTACAGACACGTTCTGATTATTATTGGAATACAACTACTTAATTTTGCTTTCTATTGATTACTTTGCTATTTCATATTCTAATTTCCTTTCTTATCACTGAGAAAATATAGAATTTCTTGATTATCAATAACCCGAGTACTTCTAGAAATAAGCTTTGACCGAAGTATGCAATTTTTGGTTAAAAAAATTGGGCACCTAACTTGGAATCAAGTTTGTGACCACGAGCGGTGGGGGTGGTAAGTAGATGATCAAGCCGAACGTCAATTTCTTCATTTTGCATTTATTGCCTTTCATGTGAGGAATGTCATGTTGCCTTCTTGTGCCTTTAAATTGTAAAATGTATAACATTTGCCTTTCCTCCTCGCAATCCCTCATTGAGTCGTGTAATTCAATTCCCATATCACCACACAACTCCAATATTTAGAAACGCTTGGAATGTGACATCAAGCCTCCAAGTTTCAATTCTTTCCAGATTTTGACATCCTCTTGGTCCCCCAAACTAGAGTCCAATTCAACCACCTTTTCAACTACAACGGTTGACTCTAATTCCATATTTTTCTTGGAATCACCAACAAGTATGAAGTCTATTGGCGGATGTTCAATTCTTGATTCCTCAAAATAAAGCTTACTTTCTTCCTCGAAGTTGGACTCTTCTTGACCTCTTTCCACACTATCAAGTTGGTGGGCATAGTGAGCCTCAACCAATATTTTCATTTGATCTTCCAAAGTGCGGATATTCATATCATTTTGAGTCAAAACTTGTTTCAAGTCCTCGAGTGCAAAGTTTTGCTTCTCCTCATTTTCAAGAATGGCCTCCAACATGAGCATCATCTTCTCATTTTGAGCATTTATGAGTTCTTCTTGATTTTGATCAAATTCCAAAGAAGGATTTTCGACTTCAAGATCTAAGGAAGGTTCTTGGCTATCATTCACTTCCGAGGCTTTTTAGACCTCTAAAGCTTCAAGCATTTATCTCATTTTTATGTTTAACCTTTCAAGCGCCAAGTCATTTTGGAGACTATTTTTCAAAACTCCTCCAAGGCATTTTGCTCTTTGTTTCCTCCTTCAAGTAGGCATTCTATCATGAGCTTGAACTCTCCAATTTGACTATGCTCAACTTCTTCCACTTCCATATCCCTATACTTGTTATCAAAAAAAGTAGAATCATCATGGTAGGGGTTGGGGGAAGGGAAGGACAAATAAGCATAATAATCTCAATGACCATTTTGATGACCACACTTATCACAGATACTCCACTCATGGGTTTGAGATTATGCGCACAATCTGCCCCCGGGAGAATTTAAATAATTTTTCCAAGAGTGTGGTCTCCCACAGTAAGGACAAGGGTCATCAAAGTATGAACAACTACCATCCGACCAATTTTCATTACATGACGCCATTTTTCAAAAAACTAAGAAAATAAACAAGAAACAAATAAGAAAACAACAAAAAAATAAACAAAGATAAGAAAAATAATTACACAAATATTCACAAGTTTAGACGAAAGCACTTACGCTTATTTCTCAAATAACCTAAATACGCCAAATTGCTCCCCAGCAAGGGCGCCAATTTTGATGACGTCCAAATCCACTACTAAAAAGTAAATGGACACGGTCGCATGCAATATAATTTACCCAACTATGAGTCGGGGTCGAATCCCACAGAGAACAATATGTAGGTGCTTAGGCGTGTAAGAGAGTTATCACTTATTATGCTAAGCCAAACACTTAGAAAAGTTTTGAGAAAATATTTATAACTAATTGCAAAAATGTAAACTAACCTAGAAAGGAAGTAAAATGCTCAATGGCTACACGCATGGATACACGGGGAACTACAATCAAGTGACAATACAATGTATTTCACAATTTTACAAATATGAGCGAGTTTATGTTAATTAGCCTCGGGTAATAATTTTGTATTGGCTTCTTCCACAGACTAAAAAGACTTCCTAATTGAATTATCCCTAAAACCATTAAGAAATTAAGCACACCTGATTATGGCTACAAGTAGTTCAATCCTATCCCTAAGTAGAATCTATAAAGTGAGGGTTAAAGCCTCAAGTTCTTGTTAATTAATCTTTCCCAATCCCAAATTATCTTTCCCAAAACTAATCGAAGTGAATGGGCGAGTCCTAGGGTTAGCTAATCCCTTTGGAAACATTAAGGAACGAGAATAATTAAAGAAACAATAACTCACTTCAAATAACTAAAAATCGTTCAATACATAAGAACAACAAGATATTTAATCCACACTTTAAATATGAATATTCCCATAAACAAGATTCAAGTGTTGGAAAAATACTACACACATAGATATACAATACAAAGCAAGGAAATGAAGAATTGAACATAAATGGATAAGAAATTCTCAACCAAAAGCTTCAAATCATCAAGACTCAAGTGTGTGTGCAAAAACTCTAGCTTCCAAACTTGTCTTCTCTAGTCCAAAGACCGAAAAATAAGCCAAAGATATGTTTCAAATAAGCTAGGTTGTGTATTAAAGGGTTTGGGATAGTGAAAATGTGAAATGCCAAGTCTTTCTAGAGCTGGAGGCTATTTGCCGCTCCTGTGGACGTATCAACGCAGATGCGGCTCCGCAGATGCACAATTTTGTACGCAGATGCAAAATTGAGTAGTTGTGCCAATCTCCGCAGAAGCGGTCCATGAAGCGCTTGCGCAGGAGCGGGCTTATACCGCAGAAGTGCCTCCGCAGACGCGGATGGCCCAGCATAGATGCGGTCCTACTAAAGCTTGGCTCTTCCGCAGATAGGTGTTCCACTCGCAGATGCAAGTCCGCTGAAGCAGAAATTCCCACGCAGGTGCGAGATCACTGGGAGTAGTTTTGCAATTGTTCAACCATTTTTATCTCAATTCCACTCCATTTGGTCTCAACTCTTTTCAAGACTTATTGTACCTGAAAATATAGCAATACACACTATAAATCACCTTATTTTATAATTAAAGGACACAAAAACTAAAGAAAAGAGACTAGAATAAATGGTAAAATCACCACTTATCAGTACACTCGATCAACTACTATAGAATCCCCAATTGGTATAGACACAGAAACAATAAATATCAAGAGAATCACAAGGCATAGTCAAGTGCATTGCAAAATATGAAGACACATATGAATAATTTAAACCCAAAGCAAACAACACTGAAGCATCTCTACGACAGACTGAGATAATACCTATGATGACTGCATCAGATGACACCACATTAGGTCTACTAGGAAATGCATAACAGGGATGAGCCCCACCAACATATCCTCCATCTCTAGGATGACCTCTCACTGCTGGCCTCCACTCCTAGTTGGCTGATCCCAACCCCTAGCTAGCTAGGCGGGTGCTATAGCAACCGGTGCCTGAAGCATGAAACGAGTACCCTACTGTGGCATACTACTCTGCAACTTGGGACAAAACCTCCTTATGTGACCTGCATCTTCGCACTCAAAATAACCCTTTGGCTGGCGTGGCTATTGAATCTGAAGATGTCCCTGATGACCCGAAGGACAAACATATAAACACTGTATCGGGGGTGCACTAATAGGATCCTGAGTTGGAGGTGCACTGTATGATGACTGCCCTGAGCAAGAAACAAAAGCACCATGGACACATGAAGTACCACGGGAAACCAGGAGCACTAATTGCATTGGTCGAATAGCATGACCTTCTACTAAACAAATCCCTGCCTCCAGAAAAGGCACCACTAAAACCACCAAAAATGACAACGCCTCTTGTCAGATATCGCCTCTCACCACTGAACCGTGAATCCGATCAATCGTCATAGTGAAAGAAGTCTCAATATCGGCCACTCTGGTCATCTAAAGTCTGATACCATAGGTAAGACCTTATATCAACCTCCGTACCTTCTTCTAAAATTGTATATTCGGATGGGGTCTCAGGGGCCCCGTGTGTGGTTCGGATCGAATTCAAACCAATTTTGGACTTAGCTTTATTGCTGAAGTCCTAGGCATGCTGGTGTCATCTCACCTGTGGAAGGATTGAACGTAGGTGCAGAGTCGTAGGTGCGCCTACGCAGGTGCGAATCCCAGGCCCGCAGAAGCGAGGGTCGCTGGGCAGAAAGGGTCTTGTTCGAGGGTTTATCTCATATTTCACATGTTAGACTTAGAGAGCTCGGTGTGAGGCAAAATTTCATGATATTTTTAGAGAGATTATTGGGGTAAGAATTCCTAACTTGATTTTTGTTAAATTACTCGAATCTATTGATGTTTTTATTATGTAATTAGTGGTTTGAGTTGGAAAATTGGGGAAAATTGTGAAAAAACTTCTTAGGCTTAAATTTGAGGATTTGAACGGAGATTTGAGGTCGAATTTGAGTAATTCTTATATGGTTGGACTCGTTATCGAATGGGTATTCGTGTTATGCAATTTGATCGGGTTCAGAGGTGCGAGCCCGGGCTGACTTTTTGGGTTGACTTTTTCAATTATTTGCAAAGATCGTAATTTTATTGTTTGAATTAGTTTTTTATAGTTATATTTATAGTATGAAATTGTTTTGGATAGATTCGAGCCGTTAGGAGTTGGATAATTGAGGGAAAGGCCTTCTAGTTGATTGAATTGGCGCGATTTGAGGTAAGTGGCTTGCCTAACTTTGTGTGGGGGAATTATCCCTTAGGATTGGTATTATTTGTGATAATTGTGATGTGTGTAAGCCGTGTACGCAAGGTCACAAGAGGGCACACGAGAAAAATATGGAAAATTTTGGTTTTAACTTCGTAAATTCCTTTCATGCTTTAATTGAGTTGTCTTAACATGTTATCTTCATCATCATTAGTATAATTTCACATGCTCTACTTGTCTTATCTCTTATTTGCTAGTTGTTGTACATGTTTAGTTGAAGCTCTTGTTTCCTTTATTCTGTATTCATTATTTAATTGTTGAACTCTTTACTTGAAGTTGTCATTCTTGGAAATATCTAGTTGCTGAAATTGGTATTAAGTTACAAAGGTCGTGATTCCTATTGAGGCAAAGTGTTAAGTTGTGAAATATCATTCTATTGAGTTATTCACTTCTGGTTGTTATTGTTGAGACTTTGTGTACATTGTGGTTGAGCTGTTGGCTCTTTATTTTGAATTTTTGTTATTGTTTGGTTCCTCTGGAAAGTTATGATATTGGGCACTTGAGGTGAGATTTGTGATACGTTGTGATATTGATACGCACGCGGTGGTATAAGGTTTTGGGGTTAAAATGAATGCGGCGAGATAAGGTGGGCTTGATACGCGTGGCTAGTAGGGGAACTACTAGAAGCCATGGGGTGTGATAAGGTGGGCTAAAACGCGGGATGCTATTGCGAGAAACATAATTTTCAAAACTTAAATGCAAAGGCTATGCAACAACCTAGCCCGCTAGTGATATTATTCGCTTTGGGCCTAGGCCTTCATGGGTTTAAAACGCGTCACTAGGGTTTAAGGCTTGTTAACTTATATACCCAGCATCCTTCTTGTGTTTTACCGATGTGGAATTCTGTCTAAAGTCTGAGGTGTTACATACACCCCCTCTTATGGACTCAGCGTCCTCGCTTAGGTTTGCCCTACCGCATGGGATTTTCCTAGACTCAGCACTGAGGTTTTCCCCGCCTAAATGGGATTTGCCTAAACTCAGTTGAACTTTGACCACAATTGGCATGGCTGACACAAGAGTGGCTCTGATACCATCTGTAACAGCCCATCTCGCTAGTGATATTGTCCGCTTTGGGCCTAGGCCTTCACAGGTCGCGTCACTAGGGTTTAAGGCTTGTTAACTTTTATACCCAGCACCCCTCTTATATTTTGCTGAAGTGGGATTCTGTCTAAAGTCTGAGGTGTTACAGGCTCCCGCGGTGATATAAGAAAAGATTGTGGATTCTGTTGTGATTTGAGACTACGAGGTGGTACCTTGGTAGTGACTCTTGTATTTCTCTGTTACTCCATTGTGTTTGGTTGTTTGTTCCTTGCCTTAACATTTCCTCGCTCTCTTCTATGATGCATTATCTTACTTGATTCTGTATAGTTAATTTTGGCATATCTCTTACTTGTTTCATTTACGTGATTATTATCATTGCACCGTTAAATTATTTGTACAGTTTTTCCTATTTGCTTCTAGTAGGGCCCAGACCTAACCTCGTCACTACTCTACCAAGGTTAGGCTTGGCACATACTACCGTTGTGGTGTACTCATAGTACTCTTCTACACATATTTTTGTGCAGATACAGGTACTTCCAATCAGCCCAGGCATTAGCTAGGACTCTACTGCGGAGACTTCAAGGTATACCTGCCGGCGTCCGCATGCCAAGGAGTTCCCCTCCCTTCAGGTCTCTTTATTCATTATCTTTCCATATAAAGACATTGATGTATAGGATTATCCAGCATTTCTATTTAGAACTTGTGACTTGTATTTCGCCGGGTCTCCGGAGTTGTACATGTTGAGTTGCACAGTTATTTTATATAGTTGCTGAGTTTGAGACTTAATCATTAATTCAGTTATTCCGTATGTTTGTTTGGCTTACCTAGTCTTGAAGACTAGGTACTGTCACGATATTTTACCAAGGAAAATTAGGGTCGTGACAATTCTTGTTTAGCCATTCTCCTTCAGTCCCAATATGTGATTTGCATCAACGTTGGACCTCAAATCGAGGTCCAAATTCTCAAATTAGCCCTCATAAATTTTTCTCCAAAACCTCAATTTCTACACTTAAAAGTATTAGATTTAGGGATAACAATCTATAAAAATTTATTTAAATAAATCAAAACTAGGTAAAAATTATTAATCTCAAAAGTTGGGATAAAAAATCTCTCAAAATTCTTCCAAATCTGTGGTTTAAGTCTCAAAAATTGTGAAAAGTAGCTAAATCCTGATGTTCGGCATTGTTTATACCTGAGAGAACTTTCTTCTTTGCATTCGCAAAGGTAACCCCGTGTTCGCAAAGACTAGTGGTCAGTGACCACCACGTTCATGAAGCACAGATCGCGTTTGCGTAAAGAAACTCCCAGCCAAGCCTTCGCTGCACAACCCACGCGTTAGCGAATTGGAAAGCCCCACTTCCCCCAGAAGGCTTGGACGTCGTCGTGTTTGCGATCTACCTTCGCGTTCGTTAAGAACAAATGTCCCCTGACCCGAACTCCTTCTATGTGATCCAGCGCCATAAAAACACTACGTGATCGCGGTATTTTCCACGTGATTTGCGAAGAAAAACCTACCACTACCCAATTCTTATTATGCAATCGCGAGACATGTTTTGCGATCGCGAAGCACTGTGAAACATTAGCAGATCAGCTAACTCAACATAGCTAAAAATGATCTGAAACTCACTCGAACCCCGAGGGGCCCGCTCCAAACATCCACATAAAGTATAATAATATCATATGAACTCGCTCGCAAGCTCAAAATATCGAACTAACATCTAAAATCAAGCATTGAAACTCAGATAATTTCATGTCCATAACTTCAAATTTTTAACTTTTCACAATAAGCGCTAAAACAGTCTCGGATCACCCAGGACCCCAACCAAACATGCGTACAAGTCCAAATGATCATATGAACCTGCCGGACTTATCAAAACGTCGATCTGGGGTCGTTTACCAACAATATTGATCGTGGCCAACTTAAACCATTTTCAAGTTCAAAATTCAAGTTTTCTTTGAAAAATTACATTTAAACTTTCCCGAGATCAAAACGGGCCACGCACGCAAGTCATAAATCATTAAATAAAGATATTCAAGGTGTCAAATCATGAAATGATAAGCTAGAACTCAAAACGACCTATCGGATCGTTACACTTCTTCTATATTTTCAGCATCTTTAGCTCAGAGGCTTCGCCTAATAGGTAATGACTCGTTGAGAATCCTATTATGACCTAGATGTGCCCCTGTCACCTGAGAAAAGTCAACTAAAAACCGTGATCGGAGTCGTGGTTTGAAGATGATGATTTGAAGATTCATTCAACAAATAAGGGTGTCTTGGTTGCCGATACCGAGGTTGAATGAATCATTCCACCCGGCACAGATTTGGATTGTGACAATTTTTTCTTTTTTATTTCAAAAATATAAAAAGAGCCCTTCCACACGCTAAATGTTGGGCATAAAACCAAAATTCGATTTTGTCCAATTAAAAGTAACCCTTAACCAATCGACTATATTCGTTAGTATAAATCTAAATAAGATGGTGCACTTGCGTCCTGCGACCTTCATGGATCCGCCTCTACTTCAACCAACTCCTTTTGAGATAGCTTCGACAAATTATACACGACACCTTTTGAGAAGCAGTAGAAATTGGCACTAGGAATGTCCGCAGATATTTGCGACTTGAATAATATATCATTTCAGATTATGCCACCAACTTTATTTCAAAGTAGTATCGGTATTATAGATGGTATGGTAACATTAGCTTAGCTTTATTTTAATAAAAGTTATTACCTCTGAACGATTTTAATAAGAAAAAGTGAATCCACCAAAACAAGTATTCCTCTTTTTCAATTTATGTGTACCTATTTCCTTTTTGGTCCGTTCTAAAAAGAATAAATCCTTTCTAAATTTGATAACAATTAAGCTTAAATTTATAATTTTATCCTTAATGAGAAACATTTATAACCACACAAATACTCTCGACCCCTTTTTAACTTGTTTAGGACCACAAATTTTAAAAATTTTTATTTTTTCTTAAACTCCATGCTCAATCAAACAGATTCACGTAAATTGAACATGAGGGAGTAAGTTAAAAATTCCTAGTGCTAAAAGTTAAGGGGCATTTTTCCATGTAAAAAGACAAATTGAAAAGAAAGGAGAGTGAGAAACAAAAACCGTCTTTTTAATTAATAAGAGCAAATCATCAAAGAGACGTGATATCCCTTAATTTGGACGTGGAGAGGTCCCAAAGAGTTAGTAAATGATTCTAATGCCACATGTTGAAAAGATAGCAAGTGACTACCCTTGCCAGCCTTGCAGCGCTGTGGTCATCCTAACACGTGGCCAATTGTATAATTCCTCAAACCTTTTTATTGAAAAAGATAAACCAAACAACTAGTGAGTCACTGGCCCCACTGGCTTTCCACTGTCCCCATGCAGTGCGGTCCTTATCACGTGCCTTTCCCTCTTTCGGGCGGCACCGCCCCTCTTTTCGAATTTAAAGGCAGGGCCTCGGTGCTTGGCTTTTGGGTGTTTTTGTTAGGGGAAGAGGGGGAAGACAATTACTCCACTTCTTTCGTTTCAATTATATGAAAAAAAAAGAAGAATTTATCACTTTCAAAAGAAATGATACATTTTGCTTTAGAAATTTAATTATAATTTTTTATTTTATTATTAATAAAATAATTTATAATTGCATGAATATTTATAGCTTATTTTAGGTCACAAGTTTTAAAAATATTTTTTTCCTTTTTAAATTCCGTACACAATCAAACACATCACACAAATTAGAACACGGAGTAATTTTTTTTTTTTTTTTTTTTACTTCTATTAAAGGTAAATACAGAAACAGGTATCGTGATTTAATTTGATAATGTGGTTCCTTCTTCTAAGTGAAGCAAAATAAATATTGAAAAATTCATGTAATTTAATTTTCCTAGTTTAAGATTGAAGCATGATAATTGTTTTGATAATTAAGTGGTCTTATTGTTATTGTACTTTTCTTATGTGTTATATTATTTTTAAATTCAATTGTTCAATATACTGTCAAACAACAACAATAACAACATATACACAGACTATAGTCGTATGGGATAAAATTGATTAATTGCAGGTGGATGTTCGACGAGTTGACATGTGAAAGTAAAGACAAGTAAGATTTGAGTCAACAAATACCTGTACCAATTACGAATATGTGATTGGTGTTGAATAAGTGTCGAAGGCACTGGAACCGGAGAGAAGATCTGAAAGGAAGATATCGGTTGAAAAAGAAAACATTCAAGGAGTAGCCGTTACAAATAATCTTTGCATTAATACACAACCGTTATGCAGCCATCAAGAGGGGCTTTATTCATATGAAAGAAGAGCTTGATTAAGGGATCTTATCTCCCTGAATTGAGCTATAAATAGAAGAATTTATGTTCATTGTGGGACACGAAATGACATCAGTACGCAAAAAGGCAAAATTGGCACTTATTCTATTAACAACATTCTTTCTTTCTGTTCTACATATTGTTCTTGTTTTTGCTTCCGGATAAGCTCTTTTCACAGTCAGGCTTATATTTTCTTCAAGTTTATTTAATCAATTTATTACTGTTCTTAGTTATTTATATTCTTGGAGCAAATTAATTCACGTATCTATAAACCATGTTACAAATTCAACTGTATCGTTTTATGTGTAAATAATAATTCCACAAGTGGAGTTTGAGGAGGGTAGTATATACACAGACTTTATTTTACCTTGAGAAAGTAGAAATATTATTTCCGATGTACTATCGGCTCAAGAAACTAATAATTATAGCAAATAGGATAAGGAATACGACAAAGGAGAATCCATATAAAGAAAAACAGTAAGCACAGTCAAAAAAAAGATAACCAAATCAAAAGAAAAAACATATAGCATTAGAACCTAAGAAATGGAACTACGATAATACAATAGTACTACAAGTATAAAAGAGTGATGCTGGTACAAAAAGAATTACACTTTACTATTTTCTAATCTACTACCTTAATCCTCGGTTTTAACATCCTTCAGAATCATGTCTTCGGCAAGCTGAACATTTGTCATGTCCAGCCTAATCATCTCCCCACAATACTTCTTCTCGCCTGCTTCTGGCTCTCCTTGGCCCCACCATAACCAATCTCTCACACCTTCGCTGGGATATTTGTGCATCTCATTTTCATATGCCCAAACTTTTTCAGTCGTGCTTCTCACATCTTGTCCACTGATAACGCCAAACTATGCCTTATAAAAAGACACACACGGACGAAGCAAATATAGTCTGAGTAATTCTGCCCAGAGTCGAACGACGGAGAATTAACCTATCAATTACTCTTGTCGGATTTACTAAATTCACACAATCAATTTCCCCAAACTTTGTGATTCACAGTTGATGATATATTTAACAACTAAACTGAAAATAAATAAAGCTGAAAGTTAACTAAGCTTGCTTGTATATAATTGGAATAAGGTCTAAGGTAATGGTTTCCCCCGTTGTTGATTTCCTTGGTTGAATATGTTTTATAACTGAGACTTAGTTGTCTCTATCAATCATAAACGCTCAAGCTATCATAAATCTTTCTCAAGCAATTATGATAATTTACTAGACGCACTTTCTCAAGCTACGCTAGCTAGATTCACAATACGGTTCACTTAGATTGCACCCGAGGTATCGTTATCTCTAATCCAACCTCTAAACCCTCGGTTATGACTCTCGTCTATACTCCGGGAGTGATGTTGTTCATACAATCACCTAAATATGCACTCTCTCTCAAGCAGATACATACTAAATAGGAACGGATAATTGAGGGCCCTTTCAACTAACTACAATCAAAACGTAGATGAACAAATAGAGATTAACAACCAATTCCAAACTATATTAATATAACAACCAAGACATCCCCAATGGGTTTCACCAAAACCTTAGGTTAAAGTATTTAGCTACTCATAACAACAGAAGATAAAACTAATAGATTATTCATAATGGAAGAATTGCAAGAAAAATAGAAGAGAATAAGAACTATGATGTTTTGGGTGATCTCTCACACTTGTTCTTCTTCCAAAAGTAATCTCAATTCAGCCTAAACTATTTTGGGCGAGTTCTACATCTTATAAGGGTTTTACGAAAAGTTTTCCCGAATTGACACTTTAGTCCCTTGAATTTTCTGGGTTGTGAACACGCCGCCACGGCCGCGGTGCTGACCGCGGGAGGCACTGCCTCAGACCGCGGCGCGGACCGCGGTGGCAACCGCGGTGAGTACTGCTGGGCTTTTGTCTCCGCGTTCTTTCTCTTTTTGCTCTTTTGTGTTCGCGTACTTCTTGAGTTGGTGTTTTCTTCACGTTATTGCCTCCAAACACTTCATGTTGCTTCCTCACATCTTATATTCCCTGCGAAACCAAATAGCATCAATTAAAGAATTTTATTGGCAACTTACATTATAAAACAACAACAAAGCATTGGCAATTACAGTGTAAATAACAACTATATAGCCTATTATCAACACCCCACACTTAAATTATTGCTAGTCCTCGAGCAATTCACCACACTCCATAAAAATTCATTCCCTATGCTTTTCCCTCAACGACTCACACCATGAGCATTTTACAAGAGTTACACCTAGTAGTGAGCAACTTTTACCTCAAGAATCAAATTTTTCGTACCCTCTAACAATTGCACTTACTCAAACCACTCTACACAATAGTCAAGACGCACCTTTCCTTTGTGAATCACATGCCCTCACATCACACAAGGGAGTAGTTCCATATATATAATGATAGTGATAACAATTAGGAACTCAAATAGACAGAATTCGCTCACTCTCCAAAAAGAACATTCACATGCCACAAAGATGCACCATAAGCTTGTCCGTAATGTAGTACTCGACTAATCGAGCTCATTCAATCTTGGATCAATTAGGACTTTATTTGGTTGTAATGTAGGCTACGGGACGGGTAGGATACATTTAGATGTAAGAGTGGCTACACCTCCCTAAGCACTTTAATACATACATTTTTAACATTCAAACCCTATACTTCTGTCAAACCAAAATTCCACCTTCACATTAATGTAAATTACCCTTTTCTTCTTTAAGCACACTTACGTCAAGAGCTACCACTTATCAAGGAAATACATATTTTTTTTTAGAGGCTCTTCCTTTTCTTTCAAAACAGTGCACCTTTCTCCTCATTCAATTAGTTCCACTCAAAAGCCAAACCAACCACCCCACACTTTAACTTTTACAAAGTTCATAACAATTCAAGTGCTCATGAGAGGTGAAAAGGTTCAAATAGATGGTTAATTCAAACAAATGGGTAAGGCTTGTAATGTGGTTGCCAAAGAAAAAGGATTATAGGCTCAAAGGGGTTAGCCACGATACATAACAATTAGGTGGGTCAAATATACATATCTGGCTCAACAAAGAAATGCCTATATCACTTTTAAGACTGAATGAAGCTACTATTTCGCTTTGCAAACACACAGGGCAAGTTCTAGGCATCAAATGTACAGTATGGAATACAGTAATACTCACACACACATGGCACATGACTCACTCTGGATTAGTTTATCAAGAGATTTTCTTTGAGTATTCAAGTTAGGTACAAACATGCAATTTTTTTAAGACACTTAAATAAGATTCAACCCTTGAAGCTAAGCGCTACACTCTAGCGTCTATCGTGTTCAAGTGTAAGAAAGCTACGGGTTTTCCTTCTTCAATTTTTTTACTCGTTGCCCATTAATCCTAACCTAAAATAAGAAAGAAAAAAAAAGAAAAACAAAATCTACCTATACCCGGTTCAAGCTAAACCCTTGGAAAAGAACCGTGGCCCAAAGAAAAACCAAGGGGGAGTTACTACACTACCTAAGAAATAAAAAAATAAATAGAAAAAAACTTTTTGGTATTTTCTGTAGACTAGCTTCCCTCAAGAAAATTGTCTAAAGAATCCGTCATTAGGAAGAGTCTTTATATTTCAATTTTTTTTCTCGACTTAGTCCCTCAAGAACCCCGCCGAAAGAGATCCATCGTCAGGACAAGTCGCTTACTATTGTAACTTTCCTTAAAAAACTATACTCTATTTCTAAAGCAATTAACACAAAGCAAAACCAAGAACAACAAACAGATAATTTTTACAAGTACAACATACAACGAAGTTCCCCACCCCACACGTAAAATGGAGACATGTCCCCATGGCTTGACGATATAAAGAGCAGTGAGGTAAAGGAACTTCCCTGAGGGGTCACTCTTGATCTGAAACTGTGTCTGGGTTCACGTTGCAGGCGCGACCCAGAGCTCTCAACCAGCCCATGAATTTCTTTTCCGACTTCACCTGTCGGCCAGCTACTGCATCAATACGGACACCCAAGTTAGCGACGGAGGTCCGCAGTCCAGTCATCTCCTGCTCCAAATCAGCCATGCGAGTGCTCCGGCGTGGCTGTGATGGTCCTGCCTCGTCCCCTCTCGGAGGAGCTGTGCTCTCAGCAGCCCCAGCATCATCAACAGATTCATCAGTAGAGTCATCACTGTCTGGCACCGGCTCTCTTCCCTCGAGTCCAATTTTCTTTGCCCGGAAGGGAGCTTTCAGAGGTAATTCCCCATCAACTCGAAGGTTCTCAAGGACTCTAGCAAGGCGGCACAGTCGGGTGACTAGCGAAGGGAAGTAGTGGCCCTTGATTAACTCTGGCGATCTAATGAACATTTCATCATAGAGGACGCGGGCGACACCAAACCCTTGGTGAGTCATAAAGCAGTAGATCATAGCTGCCCGTGGCCCATTCACATCAGTGGTATTGTTGGATGGTAGCGGACGGGTGTTGATGACAGTGAGCCAGCACTTGGCCTCCCAAATAAGAGACTGTGAGTGTAGAGTCTTAAACTGAGCTACCAATTTGAGCATTCTGCCAGGTATACAGATTACCTCCTGAAGTCTGTCCCAGTCAACCGTCGGGCGATGAGACATGATGTTGTAATCGTCACCCGTGAATGTGGGGAGGCGATACGCTCTGCGGATGGCCTCTATAGAAGCATTAACCGGGGTGTTGCGCACAGTCACAACCCCATCCTCGTTTTCTGGCAGATTTGCATAAAACTCTCGCACTAGCTGAATATTGGCCTCCTCGGGAGCCTCAAAGAAGATGTCCAGCTGACACCTCCTTAGCTCATTAAACATATTGGGGCACTCTTGCACCAATGCCATCCGATCGATATGGACCTCATGGAGTAATTTCTTTGCAGCTTTCTGATTGTACCTTGTCTCTGCTTCTTCAGAGACGAACCGAGTGCTATCAAACCATGGTGCACTGGTTAGGCCCCTAGCTCGTGAGGAGCCTCCTGGGCCACTAGCAGAGGACCCCGTGTTTTGTCTCTTACGTGAAGAACTCATATCACCTGTCAAAACAGAGAAGCGCGTATTAGGATGAGCCTAAAATGTGTGACTATGGGTGGTTACTCAGACTTCACCACAACCATGTCACAACATCTCCTTATAACTCCATTGAGGCAATTTCTCAAACACCTTGTGGGCAAGGTAATTAACTTCATATTCATGGCCCATGGGAATCAAGAAAACTTCCCCACTTCAATTATTCACTACACCAACACACCCCACACTTGCTACAAACAATCACCCACCAACAACACCCTTTCAATATTCAATAACCAGCCCCTTCACCAACATATCCAACAACAACGAATTTACACTACAAAAGAAAAAGAAAATAAAAAAAAGAAGAAAACTAAACAAGAATCCTAGCACTAATACTATATTATACAATATTAAACTAGTATACAACACAATAGATAGGAAGAAAAGAGAGGGGGGGGGGTCGGAATTCATACCTTAGCGGAGGAGGGATGATGGGTCTTGTGAAGGAGAGGGAGAAGATGAGAGTAAGGAGGGTGAGGAATTAGGGTTTAGAGAGAGGGAGAATAGGGATTTGAGGGGGAGAGGGGGGGGGGGTGTTTTCTTTTAATTTGAAGAGAAGAAGGGAAAAAAAGAAAAATTGAAGAAAACGAAAAAATTTAAAAAAATAAAAAAATTACCGCCTGGAACCCGACCGCGGTCGTGTCCGCGGTGCGCGCCGCGGTTTGAGGCAGTGCCTCCCGCGGTCGACACCGCGGTCTGCGCTGCGGTAGCGGAGGAATTTTATTCCCCAGTTATTGTCGCGGTCCGTGCCGCGGTTTGAGACAGCGTCTGCCGCGGTCCAACCGCGGTCCGCACCGCGGTCGCGGTGCACGGCCCTTTTTTTTTTGTCTTCTAAACATGAAGTTACATACTACACTTACAACACATTCGTGGGTTGCCTCCCACGTAGCGCCTGATTTAACATCGCGGCACGACGCAAGTAGTTGAGCCATCACTCCTCATTCGCGTACTGGGGTTCTTTCAAATTGATCAGCACTGTATCCCCTTTTTCTTCAGCTATTCCAAGGTAATGTTTCAACCTTTGCCCATTTACTAAGAACTTGTTTATCCCATCTTCTGACTCGATCTCAACAGCTCCACTTGCGAATATTTGCACCACTCTAAATGGTCCTGACCATCGGGACTTTAACTTACCCGGAAACAATCTCAACCTTGAATTATACAGTAATACCTTGTCACCGGGTTTGAAATCTCTGTCCACAATGTGTTTGTCATGCATCTTCTTCATTCTTTCCTTGTATAGCCTCATGCTTTCATAGGCTTGATATCTAAATTCTTCCAGCTCATGCAACTCTGTCAGTCAATTTTGTCCAGCTGCGTCCGGATCCATGTTCAATTGCTTTAGTGCCCACCAAGCTCGATGTTCTAGCTCTACAGGCAGATGACAGGCCTTCCCAAATACCAACTTGTATGGTGACATACCTATTGGTGTTTTGAACGCAGTTCTATAGGCCCAGAGTGCGTCATCAAGCTTCTTTGCCCAATCAGTTCGTGTGGCATTCACCGTCTTGGTTAGTACACTTTATATCTCCCTGTTGGACACTTCAACCTGCCCACTAGTTTGCGGATGGTAAGGGGTGGCCACCTTGTGGCGTACATCATATTTTGCAAGTAGTTTCTCGAAGGCTCTACTACAGAAGTGAGTGCCTCCGTCACTGATGATCGCTCTTGGTGTCCCAAACCTGGTGAATATGTTCTTTTTCAGGAATCCTACTACCACTCTTGCATCATTGGTGGGCAACGCTGCAGCCTCTACCCATTTAGACACGTAGTCCACAGCAACAAGGATGTACTTATTGCCAAATGAGCTGACAAACGGACTCATAAAGTCAATCCCCCAAACACCAAACACCTCTACCTCTTGAATCGGGTTCATTGGCATCTCATGGAGACGGGAAATGTTCCCAGTCCGCAGCATTCATTGCAGCCCTTTACCCAGAGGTGCACATCTCTAAACACAGTTGGCCAAAAGAATCCGGCCTCTAGCACTTTCGCAGCTATCCTGACCCCTCCAAAATGTCCTCCGTATGCTGATGCGTGACAAGCCTGCAAAATTGAAAATTGTTCTATCTCGGGGACACACCTCCGGATAATATTATCAACACATATTCTAAACAAATGAGGCTCGTCCCAATAATACATGCGGCAATCACGAAAGAACTTTTTCTTTTGGACAGATGAAAGTTCATATGGAACTATGCCGCAGGCCAGGTAGTTTGCAAAGTCTGCATACCATGGCGCATCTTCCAGAGTAGCTGCGAGCAGCTGCTCATCTGGAAAGGTTTCCAGAATCTCTTCGACCTCGACTGATTTTTCAGCTCCTTCAAGTCGTGATAGATGATCAGTGACTTGATTTTCTGTGCCCTTACGGTCATGAATTTCGAGGTCAAATTCTTGCAACAGCAGCACCCAACGAATCAGGCGCGGCTTAGACTCCTTCTTCTCAATTAGGTACCTGAGAGCTGCATGGTCAGTGTATACAATTACCTTGGAACCAATCAGATATGATCGGAACTTGTCAAAAGCAAACACCACTGCTAACATCTCCTTCTCCGTCACAGTGTAGTTGAGTTGTGCACCGCTTAGCGTTCTGCTTGCATAGTAAATCGGGTGCATCAGCTTATCTTTTCGCTGCCCCAAGACTGCTCCTATAGCATAGTTGCTGGCATCACACATGAGCTCAAATGGTTGCTCCCAGTTGGGGGCAACAATGATAGGTGCAGTTACCAACCTTTTCTTCAGTTCCTCAAATGCCAACCTGCAATCATTAGAAAATACAAAGGGCTGATCCTTTTCAAGGAGTTTGCATAATGGGTTAGCAATTTTGGAAAAATCTTTTATGAAACGCCGGTAGAACCCGGCGTGACCAAGGAAACTTCTCACCGCCTTGACTGAAGTGGGCGGTGGTAACTTCTCAATCACGTCAACCTTAGCATGGTCGACCTCAATTCCTTTTCGGGACACTCGATATCCCAGGACTATCCCTTCTTGTACCATAAAATGGCACTTCTCCCAGTTTAGCACTAAGTTTGTCTCCACACATCTTTTGAGCAGTCTGCTTAAGTTGTGAAGACAGTCTTCGAATGAATCTCCCACCACGGAGAAATCATCCATAAAGACTTCCATAATATCCTCCACCATATCTGTGAAGATGGCTAGCATGCACCGTTGAAAAGTCGCTGGTGCATTGCAAAGCCCAAAGGGCATTCTCCGAAAGGCAAAGATGCCATACGGACAGGTGAAGGATGTCTTTTCTCTATCTTCGGGGGCTATTGATATCTGATTATACCCCGAATATCCGTCCAAGAAACAAAAGTGTGATCTTTCGGCCAGCCTGTCCAACATTTGGTCAATGAAGGGCAAGGGAAAATGGTCCTTTCGGGTGGCGGTGTTCAATTTTCGGTAATCCATGCAGATTCGCCACCCTGTGACTGTACGAGTTGAGATCAACTCATTGTTCTTATTTTTTACAACAGTCATTCCCCCTTTTTCGGCACACATTAGACAGGGCTGACCCAATTGCTATCAGAGATGGGGAAGATGATTCCCGCATCTAACCATTTGATCACTTCCTTCTTTACAACCTCTTTCATGTTTGGGTTCAGCCTTCGCTGATGTTCCCTGGAAGGTTTGTGCCCCCTCTTCCAGGAGAATCTTATGCATACAGAAGGCTGGGCTGATACCCTTTATGTCTGCCATGGTCCAGCCAATGGCAGTCTTGTTTTCCTGCAGTAC
>NC_031989.1:72374403-72375437 GCF_001879085.1 Nicotiana attenuata | reverse complement strand
ATTCACTGATCTGACGCAGCATCTCCATGAATTCTTGACTTTGAACTTCCGTTCTTTTGTTTAACCAGTCTCTGACGGAAGGTCGCTACGGATTCACCCTTGTGCATTGCTTGCTGGCTTCTCTCTGTTGGAATTTTCTGGCACAAAAGGTGCCACCTGTTCTGCAGCTTGCTCATCCATCTTTTCTTTCCCTTTTTCCTCCTGACTCTGCTCAACCACCACTTCAGTAAGCTATGTTGGTTCCTCCACCTCAAACGGAACTGGAGTGACTGTCGTACTCTCCCTCCTGGCTTGTAGATTCTCCTGTTCTCTGTCTAAATCTCTCCCATTCCGGAGACTTACTGCCATCAGCTGATTCGGGTTCTGCTCCTTGGGATTTATGTTTGTGTTTGCAGGCAAGGTTCCTTGAGGGCGGTTGTTTAGAGCCATGGACAGCTGTCCTAACTATGTTTCAATGTTCTTTATGGCTGAATCATGCACTGACAACTTTTCCTGCACTTTATTATTTGTCCCAATGAGTTGCTGAAGCATACCCCTGATTTCCATCATGTTGTTATCTTGCTGAGGAGGTGGTTGATATGTTAATTGCCGCTGATTTTGCTGTGGATAGCCCTGTGGTTTCTGATATGGTACTGGCACTATTTGGTTTTGAGGGTGCATACCCCCGGGCTGTTGCATGTTAGGCCTGTACTGCTGATTTTGTGGCAGTCTCCACTGCTGTCCTCCTTGTCTCTGACCCCATAGTTGTTGACATAATTCATATCTTCCCTTGCCCCTTGATTTTCGCCTTCTCCGCTCCATGAACACACATAAGACTGATTAATACAAGGTGTACACAATCCTCCTTTTGTTGTATCAACAATGTGCACCTGTTTTGCACCCATCTCATCAATCTTCTTTGTCAATATGCTCATCTGGGTCATGAGTGTGGCCATATTCTCTGCATGTGAATTATTTGGGTCAAGAGGAACTGAATGCACTATGGGTGCCAGTGTTGTAGCTCTAGTCATCCACCCCGAATTTTGTGACATCTT
>NC_031989.1:72369429-72370134 GCF_001879085.1 Nicotiana attenuata | reverse complement strand
CTAACCTCCCGGTGGGCATCGGTTTCTGGAATATATACTTCAAAGGATCCAACCTGGTTATGAGGTAGGTAGTGTGAGCTTGAAGATAATGTCTCAGCTTTTGAGCAATCCATGTCAAAGCATAGCAAGTTCTCTCCAACAGAGTATATTTAGCTTCATAACTGGTAAACTTCTTGCTCAAGTAATAAATTGCCTGCTCTTTCTTCCCGGTTATATCATGTTGCCCGAGGACACATCTAAAAGAATTTTCTAAGACTCTCAGATACAAGAAGAGAGGTCTCCCTGGCTCCGGTGGAACCAAGATTGGAGGATTTGACAGATATTCCTTGATCTTGTCGAAGGCCTCTTGACATTCAGCCGTCCATTTGATTGCTGCATCTTTGCTCATTCATCTTTTCTTTGCCTTTTTCCTCCTAACTCTGCTCAACCACCACTTCAGTAAGCTCTATTGGTTCCTCCACCTCTAAGGGCGCTGGAGTGACTGTCGTATTCTCCTTACTGTCTTGTATAATCTCCTATTCTCTGTCTAAATCTCTCCCATTCCGGAGCTTACTTCCATCAGCTGATTCGGGTTTTGCTCCTTGGGTTTTACTGTTTATGTCTGCTAGGCAAAGTTCCTTGAGGGCGGTTTGTTTAGAGCCATGGACAACTGTCCCAGCTGCGTTTCAATGTTCTTATGGCTGAATCATGCACTGACAACTTTTC
>NC_031989.1:72278248-72369329 GCF_001879085.1 Nicotiana attenuata | reverse complement strand
GATGGGTTTTCAACCTGGAAGTCGGCAGATACCGAGCAACCAGTCGGTGTGAAAGCTTTCAATGGGGGTTCTGGTGCAGGTTCATCAGATCTAGCGGGGCTCGCGGCCGAGCTTGGTCTAGAAGGAACACTTTGTGAAGTTTTCGCCATTTCTTGAAGCTTTACGAAGAGATGAAAAGAAAATACAACCAACGCAAAATTTGAGAAAGATAAGAAATGTTGAACCTGGAAGGGTCGTTTATACTTTTCCCATGAGGCGGTGGCACGAATCGCGAAGTCACAGACACGAAACGACAGATAATTAAGAGAAGCATTAAATGCCTGCAGCAGGCGTGGTCAGAGCACTCGATGGCTTTTTCACCTGGCGTATGGCCATACGTCACGTGCATCACGTCACCGATCATATCGTTTATTATCATTACTCTCTAATAAACGAGGGGACTATCTGTATTGGGTGATACCCTTTTTTGCTTGAGCCCGACCGGGTTGGGTCCGGTCCGGGGCAAGTCGGGGCCATCGAACCCGACCTGGATGCAAGGTAGAACGACGGCCACGTCTACAACCGAGGTCGAGTCATTTCGAGACCGTTGCAGAGCTCGATATGAGTCACCACCGGATGGAGAAACACACAAGGTCGGAAGCCGGACTCGTAACGGATAACCAAGCGTCGCCGGATATCTCGCCCAAACGTGATTTTCTCAACCACTTCAGGCCATTAAGGCGTAATTACAGGGATCCACGATGTAATTAATTTACCTACCTTATTTTTACCCTTAATCAGAATGTATAAAAGGGGAGAAGACCCCATAAAGAGAAAACCGGGAAAAAACCATTACACTACAGTACCATCTCTCTAAATTCTTGTACATTATCAAGCACAATTGTTCTAAGCAATATTATATTCTGCGATTATTTACTTTAACAGCAATTGTTGAGTCTTTATCTTTATTTTCCTCAACCTAAACCTTTTGTATCTTTTAGTTCACGGATCCTTAAAACCCCATATAAATTCAATTGTTATCCGGATTCCAGGGTAAACAGTTACGTTGGTTGTTAGTGACATTGGGTAACGAAATAATTGTCCTTGTTTGCACTTGGTCTGCTCGGCCAAGTTTGGTGTTTGGATCCGAAATACACTGTCAGCATCTGGAATTCTGGGCCTGCCGTCTGTGTAAAGCTGAAGATTACATGAAGCAAGAAGACATGTTACAGGGTTACGTTATAGTTGTAATTGGGTCCGCGGTTATTTCATTTTGGGCTTGTAATAACTTGTAAAACAAACAATGGGGAAATTACTAAAAAAAGGGCTGGGATACTTTAATGTCGTAGAAACGGATAGAAAACATGTCTATACGGTCAAATGATCTTACTTGCCACTATCCTATTTCTATGTATTACTTACTAATATACAGCATGCCTACAATACTCTCAACTTTACATATTCACTTAGAAATCATGATTTAGGATCATAAGCAACTACTAATATTAATGTTGTCAATACGATTCATAACTTGTCTAGAAAACATGTCTATTGGACCCAATTGATCACGCTTGCTATTTGTTCATCTTGTTTTATTTCTGCGTATTACTTGCTAATAGACAGCATGCCTATAGGACTCTATGTTATGTAATTGAAAATACTTGGGCCAATATGTCCTTCCACTGCGTTCACCACACTTATCCACCTAGAGATCATGACTATAGGGTCTGCAAATAAGAATTCGGGTCATTCAACTGCTGATTTATCCAAAAACGGTCTCAACGTGATCATCTAGAAATTCTTTCTATAGGCCATGGCAATGAAGTATGTTCATTTGATTATCCATGTATGGAATCCAAGCCTGATTAGTTATAACTGGTCGTCCATATACCCACATAGGAACCAAGCCTTAGGTCTTATTAATTCGAAACACAACTATTCGTTTTTAATTCTAATTAGAAGAGCATTTCGCTTGACCATTCCGCTACTGCCTATCGCTATTGTTTGACAATTACGTGCATATGAATCTATGTACGGAGGTAAACATGAGCCCCTTTGTGCTAATTACTTCTTTATATGAAGTCATGTCTGTTTCTATTACATGGCATGTAGTCTTTTAATTTTGAGCAGCCCAGGATATTTCTAGAACCACCCGTAAAGTGGTCCAATGCCTCCTGGACCATAGGCGTGGGATGATAGGCACAAGTAGGACACGATCTAGAAGTGAATTAATGCGCTTAAGTAAATAACTTATAGATAGTAATCGGATATCAGGAGATGATAGTCTGTGCTCACTAGATAATATGAGCAACCCTTATACTTGAAAGAGTTACGAAGTATTATTTATGTTGCATTGGGTCATCTTTTAGGCTAAAAAATTTAGAACCGCCATTTATGTCTAATTTTTCCCTGTACACATAGTTTTGTTAAAAATGAGACTTGAATTAATTGTATAGTTTTTAGTCAAAAGAGTTGTACCAACTAGTATTTATGAACGAAGTCTATTCTCCTAAATGTTTCCTTTTACATTGCTTCTCCGATTAATTGTCTCATTTCACTTAAAATAACAAATTGTTTACCTAGACCTTTGCTCCTTTAGTTAAATAATGAAGTCATCCACATGTTCACTTCGAATAATTAGCTATAATTCGATATATTCCATATAGTTGATAAGTGGTGATTTTACCACTCATTCTAGTTTATTTTCTTTAGTTTAATGTCCTTTAACTATAATATGAGGTCGTTTATGGTGTGTATTGTTAGATTTTCAGGTAAATGATGCCATGAAGTGATTTGAATTCAATTGGAGTGGAAAGCAAAAAAGGCTGAAGACCATGCAAAACTCTCCTGTGATTCTGCATCTGTGGAAGATTGGTCGCAGAAGCGGCTCCACTTCTACGTAAATAGGCCCGCATCTGCGAAGATGAGTGACTTTGCAAGAAAACGCATCTGCGGTTAGATTACTGCTTCTGCGGTTGCGCATCTGCGCTTGGTAGACCGCTTCTGCGGTGACAGAAGATATTTGATTTTTCTCTTCTGCGATAGGATGTACGCTTATGCGGAGACGCACCTACGAGAATTCTCCCGCAGGTGCGGTCAACGGGCATCAGACCTGCGCAGTTTAGGTGTTTCACATGTTCTCAATTCCAAACCCACAAATACTCGTCCTGGCAGATATTTTCATCATCTTTTGGCTTATTTTCAGTTCCAAACACTAGAGAGAACAAGGTTGGAAGTTAGGGCTTTGCACACACACTTTAGTCTTGAAGATTTGAAGCTTTTGGTTGAGAATTTCTTACCCATTTATGATCATTTCTTCATTTCCTTGCTTTGTATTGTATATCTAAGTGTGTAGTATTTTATCCAACACTTGAATCTTGTTTATGGAAATATTCATGTTTAAAGTGTGGATTAAATATTTTGTTGTGCTTGTGTATTGAATAATTTTTATTCTTTTATGAAGTGAGTTATTGTTACTTCAATTATTCTTGTTCTTTAATGTTTTCAAAGGGATTAGCTAACCCTAGGACTCGCCCATTAACTTCGAATTAATTTTGGGAAAGATTATTCGGGGTTGGGAAAGATTAATTAACAAGAACTCGTGGCTTTAACCCTCATTTTATAGATTCTACCTAGGGATACGATTGAACTATTTGTAGCCATAATCGGGTGTGCTTAATCTCTTAATTGTTTTAGGGATAATTCAATTAGGAAGTCTTGTTAGTCTTTGGAAGAGGCTAATATAGAATTATTACCCGCGACTAATTAACATAAACTCGCTCATATTTATAAAATTCTGAAATACATTGGATCGTTACTTCAGTGTAATTCCCGATGCATTAATCCTTGTAGCCATTGATCATTTTATTTGCTTTCTAGGTTAGTTTACATTTCCTCATTTAGGTAGACATCTTTTCTCAAATCAATTCTTAGTGTTTGACACTACATAACAAGTGATAATTCTCTTGCATTCCTAATCGCCTACATATTGTTCTCTGTGGGATTCGACTCCGATTCATAAAGTTGGGTATATTATATTGCATGCGACTGTGTCCATTTACTTTTTAATAGTGGATTTGGACGTCATCAATAGCTTTAAAGTTCGGCCGAGAATCATAGTTGTGTACCTCGAAGAGTGCCTAACCTCTTCTCTTTGAGATAATTTGAGTCCTTACCCGATCTTTTGTGACGATGACTAGATGAAATAGTGTTATATGCGATTAAGTGCCCTAACGCACCTCAAAAAAGTTAGGTGGAGACTCTTCTCTTTTAATACTTATTTAAAATATATCGAAACCCACTTTTGTGAGAATATGGGACGCGACAGGTTGGCGACTTTGATGGGGAATACTTAGGCTCTTACAGCGATGAATTTTGCTTATGTGAGACTATCAACTTGATTTATTTGTTCCATGTACCTCCCTTTCCTCGTCCCTTTACTTGTTAAAAAAATCTACATCATGAACCTCTCTTTCCCATCTCCTTTGTTTGCTTCTTTGATTTTATTATGCATTTCGAATTTTGTAGACCATGCTAACTGTTTGCTTTGTATTTTATTTTCCCTTTCCCTATCACTTATTTTATCACATTATTTAATACTACCTTTATTTTTTTTACCATGTAAATTACTTGAATATATGTTATCGCTTTCGCATAAGCATGTTTTAAACATTATGCCCTACTCGTGCCAATTATCAACGTAGCGGAGCTTTATGAGTATACGCACTTTCCGTAAACACCCTTGTAAGATTAAAAAGGCTTATTAGCGGTAGACTAGCGGATCAGCGGTGCAATCAATAATCCCCTGCCTTTCCCTCAAGTCGTCCGCTTGAGTGTACCGATCTGGACCCTTCCAGAAACCTACTCTGATTGAAACGTGCATGCATTATGTTAAACCTATGATGGATTAAATACCCACAGCGTATTAATCCATTTAGGTAAACCCTGTCAAAAGTTCAAAGGGATCTCTACAATCCTGAGGGGACACATTCATGCTATGTGCATTACTTGGAGAAAATATGCCAACGTGTTGACTATTATTGCTTAACTAATTGAATGGGGGTGGGGGTGGGGGGGGGGAGGGAAGGCTGTATTTTTTGTTTAATAAAAAATGAAGAACGAAATTCCTAGGTTCGGCATGGCCTAGAAAATTCCATCCCTGTTGTTTGATTGATGGAACGACCTCCCACAATGCGACATGAATCATGCAAGAAGGGTATTGGGTAATTTGCCATCCTTGATGGACATTCGACCATGTAGAGAACTAATTGAGGTTGCCACTATATTTTGGGATGAAAAAGGGTCATTTTTCGATTTGGAAATTTGTATACGACTCCTCTTTTGGAGGAAATTGGACTTTTCTCGGACTCCCCCGGGATAGTCTGGGTTTGTTGGTTCTGGAAAGTCCTACACCTCTTGATTTTTTGAAAATGGTTGGGATCAAGAAGAATGATGAGCTGGGTGCCTGATGAAGTCTTATATTCCCTTCAACTTTATCTATGAACGATATGGACATAGCTAATCATACAACTTGTATCATGAAGAATTGGCCATCACTTCCGTTGGGAGGGTTCATCATTAGGTTTATGTCTTCATAGTGTATTTATTGGGGATGTGATCTTCCCGATGTAGGGAGAGAAAATTCACACTCAACCAGCCATCGTTGCCTGGACCATGATGGAAGGAACTGGGGGACAAACCTCCATTATTGTTCCCATGAATTCAGCAAAAATGTAACGAGCCTTAGACCAATACAAGCATGAGGCCGATAACTTTGAGGGGTGCAATCTTTTATTACAAGTATGATTGTTGGAACATTTCCAAAGAGGAAACTACCGTTAGGAGTTCCTTATTTGGAAAATGAATGATTATATTGTCGGCCATCACCCAAAGAAGATGACATTCGCACCTTAAAGATTATCAAGGCCTACAAATGCCGAAGGACAGGTTCGCCTTTTCAGCAATCTGACCGATGAACAGGTACACTGGATGTTCGAATGGTTTCCAAGCAATGAGTTCATAATATGATCCAATAAGGACACCCATTTGGTGTTGATTGGATTACGAGGTGTTGCACTCTATTTTTCACTAGTCAAAACAAGATCAACTTGTGATTTCTCGGTTGTTGATGAAAGAGAGTCGCCACCTAATATTTAAAGGTATACTAGGGTACCTATTTAATTAGTAAGGTCATTTCGTTATTAGTTTGCTAACCGATGAGATTGTGGGTAAGGGTTCTTGTTCTTCTAAGGGGAAGGTGTTATGAACCCCTTAGAATCTACCTGAGGTAGCTCCATAGGAGTTAGACTAGATTAGAGGGATTAGTTGTTTGTATTCTGCTTACCTGGTGCAAAAGGAGTACGAATTACTATATATTAGTACATGATATTTACCAAGAGGATGTGTGGTTTTAAAAGGATGTGAGTTTAGGAAGGAGTCTTAGAAAATAATATCGGGATATATGATTGAAAGAGTTCTAAAAATATGTGCTTAATGTTTGCATTTATGAAACATGTGAGAAAAGGCTAAGTTATAAATTGCTTTGTGTTTAAAGGATATGGTTATTTGTGTAACTCTAATGAAATAAGGGTACCGTAAGAAAATAAGTCCAAGATATACTTTAGCTTTCAAGTCTCAATTTTGAAAGAAACATTTAAGAACCTTTTGCTGGTGGCATCAATTTGCTTTTAGAAAGATTCACTATTTTTAGAAGGCCGATTTTGGATTCCGTTTTTTATTTTTGAAAAGAGGGACTGCCGTCCTTGCAAAGCTATTTTTTTGGCATCAAAATCTTCATGAAATTTTAGTGAAACATAAAAGATTAATAGCGTAAGTAGTATATGATTAACAAATGGAAACTAATTACTATTAAGCCTAATGTTCCTTTTAACCCTATGTTCTTCTAGGGCTTGTCTAAGTTGTTTACATGATTTAAGAGGTAAAGTGAAGCATTCAATCTAATATAATAATTTTTGTATACATGTGAGAGATAAAAATAACAAAATACAACAAAGGCAGTGAAGCGGTAAGCAAAAAAGTAGTAAAGCAGTAAGCGGTAAAGAAGTTAAGTGGTGAATAGTAGAGGAGTAAAGGAGAGGATGGACTCTGGTTTTGGGCCTTGTAGAGGCAGGCCCAGCAAACAGCAAGAACAAATAACATTTGACTTCCAAATTCTCAGAATGCATAGGGGCGGATTTGGGCCTCTGTTCATTTAGGAACTCGACAGGCCCAGTGGTTGTTCATGTAAAATAAAAAGAGAGAAGGTAGTTAGATATAATATTCTATACATACAACCATGAATGAGATATAAGTAAATGACTTGAATAAATTATAAAAACCAATCCTAATTTGAGTTATGAAAGTTATACTCATGTGGGGTCACATATGGTAAAGAGATCCATATTGAAAACCTTACGTTGTCACTAAACACTAAACCTAAAAGGAGTAATGAAAGTCAATAGATTAGAGGCTAACGGTTGAGTTCCATTCAATGTCAAGACTCTCTTTGAATCCCCGACATTTCAAAGTTCCCAAGGGTCTCAAGGCCCAGGGCAGTGCTTGTGTCAGGGAGAGTAGCCCAACCAAGAGCTAAACTCTACTCCCAAATATCCCTAACCACTCACATTCACTCTTCCCCATAGTTTTAAGTGCCAATGAGGCACTCTCAATGTGAATCCCAACACCAACCATACCACATAAATATGTGCACTTTTATACCAGTCAGTATGAAATACGTATAGGTTCAGAAAACAACCAATCCTCCTGATGTAATCACAATCTAACAAAGTATATGATGCAAATAATATGCCAGAGGTGCAGGCTGACCGCATCAATGGAGTGCCTAAAAGTACTAACAGAGGTATCTTTATCAAACTATCATCATTCCTAAATAGTGTTGACTGAATTGTAGATTAATAACTACTGTTAGAAATTTGACAAGATATTAACAAGATCACAGACTCGTATCTTCAATCAAAACTTCCAGGAAAGTTAACAGGATTTTAAATTAATAGGCCCCAATTAGAACTTCTGAAGCACACCAACAAAAATGCAAACTAAGGACCATAATTAAGATTCCTAAAGGACAATGTTTACCGTGAAAAATGGTAGTAACAATTAAATTTGATTAAGAGGTTCTAAAAATACGTGATCTATTTTTATGCTAGTTATTAGGCAGTTGATGCTATGTGAAAGACTTAGAATTGAGATAAGAGCTTGAAAGCAAGGTGATAACCAGACCGAACGGTTAGTAATCAGGGCCCCGAGCTTGCCTATTTGGGGCCTACGGGTCAGATTTGATGCTCGGCTGGGAGCTACCAGAGGTGATCGATGGATGACTAACAGGTATAATAAATCAATGACGGCTCTTTACTGCAATAATAAGCAATAAATGAAGAACAATAAATGGGGAACAATGAATATAAGCAATAAATGGAAAAAATAATATCAAGAGAATATGTTAGAGAGTAGAGAGAATGTTCTTGTGTATTTAATATTGAGCAACAGATATTTACAAAATGAACGGAATCCCCTTTATATCTGAGGAAAAATCCCAACATAGTATAAATACATTTATTACAAAGATACGGAGATGGGACAGCTAGTTAATGCCATGATGCGGGCTTAGACTAGCCTGACAGACTTTGTCGGCTCTAGCTGCACGCCTTGGGAACTCCCCACTTTTTCTCCGTATCCGTCGGTCCGTACTGCTCCGAGGTCGAGCGTCGATGGCCCTCGAGGGATGAAACTCGATCGTGATTTTGGGCCTTCGAGACGTCATAACGATGGAAAATTGGACCCTCCGTTTTTACTGTATACGGATAGTCCCCGCGTTTCTTAGAGTAGAACGATAAGAAACGACCTTGATAACCTTCTTTCCAAATTTCCCGCGATAATGTTGTATTGATGATATCATACTTATGACATAAGTCGTTGCGACAACCAAGGCGTCCCGCTGACTTGTCTTTTCAGCATCTTTCAATGTACTTCCAATTCTCATCCTTCTAAGCGATAATATCGCTGCCGATTCAGTTCCAAAAATACATTGATTGCGCCTGTCAATACGTCTTTCAAGGACATTGATGGCACCGTCGGTTACGTTTTTCAAAAAGTATTGATTGTGTCTGCCGGTTACTCTGCCCTTTCTCTATAAATGGGAGCCTCCTGGAATCAATTCCTCATTCAAATGTTCTTCAATCAGACTTTCACCCCTTTCTTCTCTCCATCCTCATCCTTTGTCATCTCTCATGTCTGAGGCACGTGGCCTCAAAATTGCGTGGCGGCGTTCTCATCAGTTATGCCATGGCGCTTTCCCTCGACTTTCCCTTGCTGAACGACATTACACTGACTTATCGTTGTTGTTGTTATTACTGCTATCGTTGTTGGCTCGAGATGATGAGACATGGGGGACGACTTCTTCTGACTTGGGAAGATATTTGGATTCTACATCGCTGCTCACGAGGGTGTTCGGACTACTCAACCTCCTACCCCGGCCTGGTGTGGCACTTCATCCCTTTTGCTTTCCGTGGGGTGAAGTGGCACCTCTAGCCGGTAACTCGCACGGTACAATGTCCAAAGAAGTAGACTCAAAGTATCCGTGAAAGAAAGGCCAATGCTCGCAGAATCTTCTACTTTTGATTAATTAACACGGCTATACGTAGAACCCTCTACCGTTCCTTGGATCGAGCCCGGATTGGACTGAGAAACTCAAGTCGTCGGTACCCTGACTTTGAGTTGAATGAGAGTAGGGATTCAAACCCTCAGACCGATACTTAGCCTTTAGATCCTGTGATAATCTTCGAGGGGGGATTTGCTCGGAAGCCCGAGAATAGAGACTGCCTTTATGCTTTCGAGAACAGTCCCCGAGTGGGGTTTGCTAAAACTCGGGCCACCTGGAAACTTGTTTTGAACTTAGTGTAGATAGCTTTAAGGTGTTGTAGATAGATCCTGGATGCGGGTTTACCCGGGTTTAGATGATACCCCGAGGCCAAGCCCATATGAGTAGAGTTTAAGCGCTTATTTTCTTCTTGAGAGAAGACCTCGAGATCGGGTACCATCTCGAGTCTTGTAATGATATAAATGGCCCCTTGGAACATATCTTCTTCTCGGTGGAGGTCCTCGAGATCAGGTACCATCTAGGGACTCGCAATGATTCCAATGGCTTCCTGGAGCCTAACCTCCTTTGATGGAGGTCCTCGATATCGGGTACCATCTCGGGACTCGTAATGATACCAATGGCTTCCTGGATCCTAACTTCTTTTTGATGGAGGTCCTCGAGATTGGGTACCATCTCGGGACTCGCAATGATGCCAATGGCTTTCTGGAGCCTAACTTCTATTTTATGGAGGTCTTCGAGATCGGTTACCATCTCGGGACTAGCAATGATGCCAATGGATTTCTGGAGCCTAACTTCTTTTGATGGAGGTCCTCGAGATCGGGTACCATCTCGGGACTCGAAATTATGCCAATGGCTTTCTGGAGCCTAACTTCTTTTTGATAGAGATCCTCGAGATTGGGTACCATCTCGGGACTAGCAATAATTCCAATGGCTTTCTGGAGCCTAACATCTTTTGATAGAGGTCCTCGAGATCGGGTACCATCTCGGGATTCGTAATGATGCCAATGGCTTCTTGGAACCTAACTTCTTTTTGATGGAGGTCCTCGAGATCGGGTACCATCTTGGGACTTGGTTGATGCGGGCCTATGCTAGCCCCAAAACGTCGTATGGTGGCATCGAGTGTATGATACGGTTACGAAATGACCGAGGCGATTTCGTAGGCATATCTTTACAAAGCGATAAAAGCTTTAGATAATATTTTTAGTCGGCCTTTGAAGCAGGCAAGTGGTCGCTGCTTTTCCCATATATAGGTTTGTCTTCGCCCTTTTGGGGATTCCGCTATTTTGAGTAGTTATCCTCTTTCATAGAGTTCTCCTTTCCTGCGCCAATTTTCCTTTAACTCAAAGCTTTTGCCCAAGTCTTCTTTTCCCCTTTCTTTGTTCTACCATAGCCATGGCTGCTAGGCCCGAATCCATTTGGCAAGGAGAGGGGAGCTCCGCCTCTAATCACTTTGCTTTGGGAGGGAATCTCCTATCAGAAGAGACTCCCAACGTTCGAGGTTATCGGGATTATGCCTCAACATTCATTTCCTTAATAGGAGAGGAGCACCTTGAGTCGGTGAGGAAGGACTGTGGATGGGGAGAAAAGGTAGCGTTGCGAGTACCTTCCCCGCAGGAGAGCATTATGGACCATGACGAGGGGTTTTTGAACGTGTACACATACCCCTTTACGCTAGCCCCCCTTGATGGGGTTTTGTTTGACTTCTGTCGAACGTACCAGGTTACCCTGGCGCAGATTCACCCGTCATTTTGGCAGATAGTATTGATGATGTTGTTCCTCACGGAAGGAGCAGGTCTTGAATTCACTCTCAGTCATCTCATCATGTTGTATTGACCCTTTCACCATCGTGGCCTGCTGACCCTGCGATGCCGATCCACCAAGCCTTTCGTTGTTGATGATTAAGAAGACGGAGATCGGGGATGGATGAGCTGATTCGTCCGGGTACGGATTATCGATATTATTCCAGTGGAGTTCCTGTCATTTCTTGAGGAATGGAATTTTACACGTAAGTGGTACACTCGTGCGTTCTTAGTTTGTTTATGGCGAAGGCTGGCTTCATAAATGTGCCTCCTTTTCTTTTTCTGCAGCGATTTTGTGGATGCCGGGCGAAGTTTTCGATCTGCTGGATTTGGTTTGGTAGTGGCGACCCACTCGACTTACAATGATCGTAAGTGGCGAGCTTTATCTAAGGATATGTGAGAGGCAAAACACCACGATACGTGCTATGTGATTCCCTCCCCCCCCCCCCTTTCTCTTGGAATAGTGCTTTTTATTTCTTCGTACTAACTCTATCATAATAGGCACTAGGGAGTCCCTCAAAGTGAGGTCATGCCCTTTAGGAGAGGGAGAAATGCCTTTGCAGGGCGACGGTACTCAAAGCATGATGAACCCAGACTAAGGGCTCAGAGAGGATGTATTGACTGAGCCTGCTTCACCCGCAATTTCTGGTTTTTGAAAGGCGGTTTCTCATCCGCTGCCATCTTCCTTTTCCATCGAAGGTACTTCGAGGGATACTTAAAACCCGGGATCGTATACACCAAAAGACCATATCCCAACCGGGGTCGGCTCTTCTAGGGTTGAGAGAGCCGTACTAGAAGATTTGTGCTCGACCTTCGAGGAAGCTCATCAGCTTCATTCTGTGGTGAACTTTGGCACAAGACTTTTGAGTTTCGTGCCTTCCCTTCCTTACTGAGTTTCCTTTTGTAGGCCTTTGACAAGCTTAAGTCCGAGCTGCTTCGCCGTGAGGCCAGGCTGCGGAATGCTTTGAATGGGGAGAAATACCTTAGGCTTCTTTGCGATGAAAGGGAAGTCTAGTTGAAATGCTTACGGTATGAGGCAGGTCGGATCTTGAATTATGAGAGCTACCTGAAGAAGCAGGTAGTTTTTGTTCCGAGCGAGTATGTGTTCTTTCCTTTAGCTCCTGAGGCTAATGTTTTGTTTATCTCATTTGCAGAAAAAGACTGAGGACCTGGAGCGCCTTCGGGATAATACCCGCCAAGCCAAGCGCGAGTATAGTGAGTTGAAGGGTCAGGCGGATGTTCAAGCTTTAGCGGGGAAGGGTGCTCTGGCTAATTCCTTCGCCCTTGAGGTTCAACTTTGCTTAGCTTGTGATAATAGCTTGGTTCGAACAGATATAATTACGAAGCTCGAGTATGAGCTTTTGAAGGTAAAGTCCAAGGTTGTGGATTCTCGAGCTGAAGCTGTAATGAGCCAAACTAAGGCTGACCAAAAAGTGGCAATCTATTTGTAGGATGTTGCCGATGCTCAAGATGAGCCGAGAAGGACTCTTGACCGCGAGGGAAGGAGCAACAAATATGCCCGGTGTAAGTCTCGAAGGAAAACCCTCGAGGAGATCCATGCTAGGGGCTTTGACCTCTCGGAAGAGGTAAAGCTGGCGAGGGCGGACAAACGTGACGCTAAGTCACTTCTATCCGACGCCGAGGATAGTGAGGATGAGGACAATGAGCCATAGTCCCCAAGGGGGACGTAGATTTCCTTTTCTGATTCTGTACATAGTACTTTCGAAGTATGTTGTAAATGGAGCTTGTATTTTCCTGCATATATGTATAAAAGGAAAGCCCCGCGGTTTCATTTCTTCTTCATTTCTTTTGCCTTGATTTTTGCCAGATGAACTGGTTTCTGAGTTAGAAGGAATCCTTAGATTTGTGGTATGGCCCTGAGGCTCATTAAGCTGGCACGTAGGCTCTTACGCGCTTGGTTGATACGACCCTTTAGCATAAGCTAGCGTTCGATCTCTTATGCTTGTGCTCTTAGGCATATTTAGTTAGCTGTTTTGGGTTCGGTCTCCGAATCGGGTTTCGACTCGAGCTCATTCGACCCTTAAGTTTCTTAATTTGGAGCTTGCCCTTAGGCTCTTACGCGTTAGGTCAGGATAACTTTTTGTAGGGGCTAGCGACAATGGCTCTTACGCTTTGGGTCGGTACGACCTTTTTTGTGAGCTGGCGACAATGGCTCTTACGCTTTTGGGTCAATAGGACCTTTTGTGTGAGCTGGAGACAATGGCTATTACGCTTTGGGTCGTGCGACCTTTTATAGGCTTTATTTTTCCCTACTTAAGGACTTTTTTGAAATTATATTTTCCTGACTCTTCGACGGTTCGATAAAACCTCTATTATGAGTCGTTATATGGCGATGGTTGAGCACCTCGGAAGGTTTGGCTCGGAGGTTGAGTATCTCGAAGCCAGTGTTTAGGAGCTGACATGGTCGAAGATCTTTTGCCTATGTCGAGGGTAGCCTATTTAACCAGTTCTTTCCGAAGTATATTCAAAGTAATTGAAGGCCTGTGATTCATAGTGACGGTCGGGCGTCCTCGAGTCCCCTTAGTTTGGCTGGTATGACCTTGTGACCGGAGTCATTTGTGTTTAACCGGAGCGTTTAAGTCCCGAGTGAAGTAGTAGCGTCTATATCGAGGGTATGCCTTTTTAGGGGTCTTACAAGTTTGATATATAGCCTAAACTTTGAGATCCGGTTTATGCCTTTAGTAAGGTCTTACAAGTTTTACATGCCTTTGAGGTCTTATAGTTTTGGAACTTGGTACAAGTATGGTTCATGCCTTGCTTGAGGTCTTACAGATATTGTTATTGCCTTATATAGGTCTTACGAGACCGAGGCTGCCCGCATGTGGTCTTATGGCCTCAGATTTTGATAAGCCGATGGAGATGGCGATTGACAGCAGTCATCGAGGATTTCTCGGCTCAGGAGCCATTACATGAAAACTTGGTATTGCCTCTTCGAGGGCTTATGATTTCGGTGTTTTCGACGCGGAGGTCATGTGGTCTTGAGTTTTTAACGCCAGTCCCCGAGTGTTCTGGACGTTTTTGGCTCTGGGGCCATTTTGTGATCTTGATGTTGCCTCTTTGAGGGCTTATGAGTTAGGAGCTCCGACCCGGGGGTCGCATTATTTCGAGTTGTCGACGCCAGTCCCCGAGTATTCGGGAAATGTTTTGGCTCTGGGGCCGTTTTTTGCAAAAAATAACCAGCTTTCTCGAAACGCATAATGCTATTGGTAAATATTCTTTGATTACTTGGTACAAGTATACATGCCTTTGCTGTTAAGGGCTCAGTTTCTCTTATACGGACACGGTTCGTTCGACCAATTGGCCCGGTACATTATTTTCCTATCGAGACCCCATTCGATGTATTTTGGCTTATCTGAGTGGGTGACCTTACGGGGGGGATGCCCCCCAGTATTCGAGGTTGATTGCAAAATAAGCCTTGAATACTTGTTGAGTCTTCCTTAGGTAGAATAGGGATGTTGCCTCATTAAAAACCTTGCCGGTAAAACCCTTTTCTGGATAAAACCCCGGTCGAAGGAAAAGAGTGAAATGCATGCTTTTGAAACCTGAAGGCCTTCGAGTTGGAGAGTGCTTTGGCCGTTTCAATCGGATGCCTGCACTCAAGTCTGTGTAGAATGTAATTTGAAAGACAAAGGAGACGGTCATACCTTAGTGTAGAATGTATCAGCGATATTTCGAGCCCTGATATGTTTTAGTCGCTTGTGATGAGGATGCGGTACGGTCCCCAGCTTTGTTTAGTCGGGGATAGCCGAGAGTGTTGCTTGTTATCGCTACTCTACTGTTTGAAAATCCTCCGGCTCCTTCGAAGGTGGAGGTACCGGTGTCGTGGCCACATCGTGCACCGCGAACATTTCACTTGCGGCATGTTGTTCCCCATAGACGGTCTTAATCCCATCCTTTGTCGGGAATTTCATAATTTGATGGAAGGTGGATAGTATTGCTCTCATGCAGTGTATCTATGGCCTTCCGAGCAAAGCGTTGTACCTCATGTCTCCCTCGATGATATGGAATTGGGCATTTTGGGTTGTGCCGGCCACGTTGACCGGGAGGGTGATTTCCCCTTTCGTTATTTTGCTCGCCATGTTGAATCCGTTGAGGAATCGAGAGGAGGGTACGATTTGGTCAAGCAGTCCGAGCTGCTCTACCACCCTCAACCTGATAATGTTGGTCGAGCTACATGGATCCACAAGTACACGTCTAATTTGAAATGTATTTATAAGAAAAGAGATTAACAGTGTGTCGTGAGACAAGGTCTCGATGTCCTCGTCGCTGAACCTGAGAGCATTCTCGGGTACGTATCCCCGAGTTCACTTTTCTCTGGTGATGGATATATTTGTTCTTCTTATCATTGGCTCTTGTGGGGCATCGATGACTCTCGAGAAATTTGTGGCTGACATTTGTGGCTCATTTGTTTCGTCCTTCTTGGCCGCCTCTCATTCCCGAAACTAATTTTTCCCCCGGTCGCTGAGGAACTCTCGGAGGTGACCTTTACTGAGTAGTCTGGCTACTTCTTCTCAGAGTTGGTGGCAATCCTCGATCCTGTGGTTGTGCGTGTTGTGGAATTCACACACTAAGGTATGATTTCTTTGCAAAGGATTTGATTGCACAGGCTTGAGCCACCTGGCGTCTGTGATTTTACTGATGGCGAATCTGATACATCGACATTGAAGTTGTATTCCGACAAGCGAGGTGCATCTCGTCAGCTATGTGTGCCTATCGAATCTGGCTCTGTTGACGAGTCCCCGAGAGTTCTGGCCTCGATCCATCCTTCGATCATTGCGGTGTGTGTTACGCCTCGGGGCATTTCTTATGTCGTCGGTGTATGGCTGGTACCTTTCCTTGTTTGGCTTTGGCTTCTTCACCAGGATCCTGCTTGGGTATACCGAGCCCGAGGGGGATCCTAGTTGGTCGTCCTCGACCCTGATTTTTGATTGATATCGGTTGTGAACGTCCGACCAGGTCACGGCGGGATATTTGACCAGATTCTGTTTTAGTTGTTTCGAAGCCACCGAGCTTCGTTCATTCAGACCTTGAGTGAAGGCCTGCACTGCCTAGTCATTGGAGTTTGGTGGTAGTTCCATTCAGTCCATTTGAAAGCGAGATACAAACTCTCACCTCGTCTCATTCTCCTTCTGTTTGATCTTGAAGACGTTAGACTTCCTTGTTGCTACTTTGATGGCACCGGCATGTGCCTTTATGAAAGAATCTGCCAACATAGCAAATGAGTCTATAGAGTTAGGAGATAGGTTGTGATACCATATCATGGCCCCTTTCGGGAGTGTTTCCCCGAACTTCTTTAGCAAGACGGACTCGATCTCGTCGTCCTTTAGGTCGTTGCCCTTCACTGCGCAAGTGTAGGTAGTGACATGCTCGTTGGGGTCTGAGGTTTCGTTGTACTTCGGAAGGTCCGGCATTTTGAACTTCTTTGGAATAGGTTTTGGAGCCTCTTCTTCTAGGAACGACCTTTGTATGAACGTCTTTGAATCTACACCTTTCAGTATCGGGAGTGCACCCGGAATCTGGTCGACTCTGGATTTGTAGGTCTCCACCTTTTTGTCGTTGGCTTCTATCTTCTTCTCGCCCGATTCGATACCCTTTGTGAGGTCCTCAAGCATCTTTACAATGGCAGGGTCGGCTGCCGAACCGTTGTTGCTTCATCTCTTCGGTACATGCTCAGCTGGGGAAGCCGGCCCCGGCGCTACCGTGCTGGGAGTTTTCTGGTGACTTTGTAGTTGAGCAATCTTGATTTGAGATACGTAGTATAGGCACAGAAATAGTGCCTCAGCTTCTGGGATACCAAGTCAAAGCGCAGCAGGTGCACTCCAACAGAGAATATCGAGCTTTGTACGGAGTGAACTTCTTGCTGAGATAGTAGATGGCCTGCTCCTTTCTCCCCGTTTCATCATGCTGCCCCAGGACACAACCGAACGCTCCATCCAATACCGCAAGGTAGAGTATTAGGGGTCACCTGGCTCGGGCGGGACCAAAACTGGCGGTGTTGACAAGTATTCCTTGATTCTATCGAAGGCCTTTTGGCAATCATCGGTCCATTTGGTAGCGGCGTCTTTTTTCAACATCTTGAANGTTGTTGCTTCATCTCTTCGGTACATGCTCAGCTGGGGAAGCCGGCCCCGGCGCTACCGTGCTGGGAGTTTTCTGGTGACTTTGTAGTTGAGCAATCGCCAGCTGTTGTGCCTGTAATATTTAAAAAATAACGTGAAGGCTAACCTCCCGTTCTTCCCTAGTTGGGGTTTTCTGAGCCTCTTGTTGGTCTCTTTGGTGCTCGCTCCTGTTAGTGTAGGAGCTTATATCGACATGTTGGGCGTCGTGTGAGACCGCATTCACTAGGATCGGTCCAGGTGCTTTCTCAAGGTTTTGTGGTGGTACACCAATACCTGGAACATCCACACCATTCTCTCCATGGTTGTCAAGATTGTTGTTCATTGAGTCAGACATTTTGACCTGAAACCAAAGATCTTGGGCACGATAAGTGTGAAAGATAACTTGCGTTACGTAGTAAAACCAGCAAGAAAATAATCACTATTATTTTTGGCCCCACGGTGGGCGCCAAACTATTTACCATGAAAATGGTAATAACAATTAAATTTGATTATGAGGTTCTAAAAATATGTGATCTATTTTTATGCTAGTTGTTAGGCAGTTGATGTTATGTGAAAGACATAGAATTGAGATAAGAGCTTGAAAGCAAGGTGATAACCAAACCGAATGGTTAGTAATCGGGGCCTCGAGCTTGCCTATCCGGGGCCTCGGGGTCAGATCTGATGCTCGGTTGGGAGCTACCAGAGGTGATCGATGGATGACTAACAGGTACAATAAATCAATGATGGCTCTTTATGGCCAATAATAAGCAATAAATGAAGAACAATAAATGGGGAGCAATGATTATAAGCAATAATATCAAGAGAATATATTAGAGAGTAGAGAGAATGTTCTTGTGTATTTAGTATTGAGCACTAGATGTTTACAAAATGACAAGGATCCCCTTTATATATGAGGGGAAATCCCAACACAATACAGATACATTTATTACAAAGATAAGGAGATGGGACAACTAGTTAATTCCATGATGCGAGCTTAGACTACCCTGACAGACGATGGGACAACTAGTTAATTCCATGATGCGAGCTTAGACTACCCTGACAGACTTTGTCGGCTCTGGCTGCACGCCTTGGGAACTCCCCACTTTCTCTCCGTATCCGTCGGTCTATACTACCCCGAGGTCGAGCGTCGATGGACCTCGAGGGATGAAACTCGTCCGCGGTTTGGAGCCTTCGAGACGTCATAATGACGGAAAATTGGACCCTCCGATTTTACCGTATAGAGACAGTAACAGGGTTAAAAGATGCATAACATCAGATTAAACCTCCAACAGAATCTTAAGCTAACAGTCTTGCTTACCCTAAAGTTTAAAACATGATTATTCCTTTCAAGGAATTTTTACCTTTATACTAATCCATGTGGAAATAAAAGCATGATGTTATACTCTAGCAATAACAAAGGAAGGTTCATTCAAACTTTGTAAACTAGATCCGGTATATTTATATAGGCTCAGTGAAGTTCCAAGGAAAATATAAACATAATCATGGTCATGGAGAACAAGCAGAAAGCATTGAAGAACCAAATGAGTGCAAGATCACATGTACAGGGGAAATATAGCATAGAGTCATATTATTTCGAAAGTATTATCATCGTTAAGAAAACAACATCACAACATGGATATCAAAAGGGTAGGGATGTTATCACATTGGGGAAACATGTTAATCATGTTAGGGATAGGGTTCCAAGTATAATGGAACTTAGCAGCAGTATTTTAGCTAAACAAATGTGTCATCATAACTTGAATACATCTCATCCTTTCTTCACGGCTTAAACTAAGTGCGAAGTAGTCTCAGAACATACACAAAAGTGATACAAGGGTCCAAATAGCTTAGGACAAGTTTACATAAACAGTCATGAGTTTAATCAAGTAATTAAAAGAATCCAGAAGCACATTAAAGAGATAGAACAAGTTAAAGGTCATGAGTTTGTATTTTTAAACTAAGGTAACAAGCTCGTTCTCAACAATAAACGATTTATACTTTGCTTACATCTGGACTATCAAGCGAACTACAAAAGTAACATTCACATCAGATTAGCATAAAAGTTAGGATAGTGCTAATAGAATCATTAAAGAGGTCAGAAACTAGGTATTAGGAATGTTAAGAAGTTCTCTAGTCACTTTCAAAGTTAACATAAAACATGAATCATCATATGCATATCACTATCAGCATGTAATCATAATTTCAATAACTTAAGGAAGTTCATGATCACATAAACTACTTAACAATTATCAATATACATGTAAAATAGTTAAAAAAAACATAAATTCTATTGTAAATGACTCATTCAACATGTAACAATCTGATCGGTCATTTTGAGCTCTAGCGCGTCGTTTGGCGCTTTGAGGCCTTGAGTAACTTCACTTCAGGTATTATGACTTGTACATGTGATTGGAATAGAATTTTGGGAAATAAGAAGCTTTAAGTTAGTAGGAATTGACTAAGGTTTGACATCGAAATGGGGATTTGAAGGTTTTAATAGGTTCGTATGATGATTCTGGACTTGTGCGTATGTTCGGATCGGGTTTTGGATGACCCATGAGCGTTTCGGCGCCTATTGTGGAAAGTTGGCATTTTTTAAGAATTTCATAAATTTGGGTTAAGTGTATTTTAATGTTATCGATGTCCGTTTGGAATATCGAGCATAGGAATAGCTCCATATGGTGATTCTGGTATTAGGAGCGCGTCCGAATGTGGATTTGGAGCCCCGTAGGTCATTTTGGGGTCATTTGGCGAAAGTTTGAAGTTGGAGGTTTTTGGAAGTATAACCAGGAGTGGACTTTTGATATTGGATCGAATTCCGATTCCAAAAGCAGGAGTAGGTTCGTAATGTCAAATATGACTTGGGTGCAAAATTTGAGGTCAATCGGACGTGATTTGATAGGTTTCGGCATCAAATGTGGAAGTTAGAAGTTTAATAGTTCATTAGGCTTGAATCGATGCATATCGTAGTTTTGATGTTACTTGGTATGATTTGAGGCCTCGAGCATATAACGACTCGACCAGTCGTTTTGAGAGTTAGACCCGGATTCCCTATTAACTACCTTCCCCATATCTATTTCTGCTATTGTGACTTACCGGGAGGTTTTTATTTTTGTTTTTGGAGGTGTTTGGTACACTTAGTCCCTAAATGGAGGATTAAGCCTTAGGATATGGATCGTAGTCGGAACTGTGTGAAGACGACTCCAGAATGGACTTTCGTCGATTCTGTTAGCTCCGTTGGATGATTTTGGGCTTAGAGGCTTGTCCGGATTGTGTGTAGGTCTGTAGCTCATTTAGGCTTGAAATGGCGAAAGTCGAATTTTTGGAGATTAGGACCGATAGTGGAATTTTTTATATCAGGGTCGGAATCTGATTCCGAAAATTTGGGTAGCTCCGTAATGTTGAATATGGCTTGTGTGCAAAATTTAGGGTCAATCGGACGTGGTTTGATAGGTTTCGGTATCGGTTGTAGAAGTTTGATTGTTTCAAGTTCTTTAAGTTTGAATTCAAGGATGATTCGTGATTTTAGCGTTGTTTGATGTGATTTGAGGGTTCGACTCAAATCATATGGTATTTTAGGACTTGTTGGTATAATTGGTTGAGGTCTTAGGGGCGTCTGGTGAGATTCGGGTGCTTAACGGATGGAAATTTGGACTTGTGCATATTCTGAAGTTGCTAGTTTTCTGGTGTTTGCACACCTGCGGTGGAAAGTCCGCAGGTGCGGCACCACAGAAGTGAAGAGAAGGTTGTAGGTGCGCTTTTAGTCATAAGAGCTAGTGAGCGCAATGCGAGATGAGGGTCGCATCTGCACATCCGCAGATGCGGTGAAGTGGTCGCAGAAACGGATTTGGGGAGGAAGTTGAGTTCCACAGAAGCGGGCGAGTGAGTGGAGAAGCGAGTCCGCAGGTGTGGAGGGCAGTGTGCAGGTGCGAAGCCTAGGATGTGAATGAATCTCCGCAAATGCGGATTCCTAGCCGCAAAAGCGGGACCGCAGAAGCGGAAATATGATTTGACTGGCAGAAAAAGACCTAAGTGCGAGGGTTTGAATTCATTCTTTATTTTCGGACATGAGAGCTCGGAAATTGGCAATTCTTTGAAGGATTTTTTGAAGAAACTTGTGGGTAATGATTGTTTACTCCTTTATGGTTATATCCAACCAATCTATGGTTAAATTAATCATTTTATTAGGAATTTGAGTTTGAAATTTGGGGGGAAATGGTAAACTTCATATGCTAGAATATTGAGTTTTGGAAGGAAATTTGAAGTCGGGTTCGAGTGATTCTTGTATCGTCGGACTCGTGAGTGAATGTGCATTCATAATTTGTGACTTTTACCCGATTCCGAGACGTGGGCCCAGGAGGCTTTTTGGGCAATTTTTCAATTTCTTTCATTAGCTTTGATTTCATTAGCTGGATTAATTTTTTGTAGGTATATTTATGTTATGTAATTGATTTTTGCTAGACATGGGCCACTCGGAGCCAGATATTTGTGGGAAAGGCATTGTGACAGATTGATTTGAGCTTGGTTTGAGGTAAGTCGCTTCCCTAACCTTGTGTGGGGGGAAGTCCCCTTAGGATTGGCACTTGTTCTGATATGCGAGCGTCGTGTACGTGAGTTGACCTGATTTTCACTGAGTGATAACCTGTTCTTCTCCTTATTTGAGTTATATCAACCTTTGTAGTATCTTGTTAGCTTAGAATAACATGTCTACTTGCCTTAATTGCGTATCTGAACTCTGTGGAGCATGTTTAGTGAAATTCTTGTTTTTACTTGAGTTGTACTTAGTCGAAATTGTAGGTTTTCTCGATATAACTGTTTATATCCGTTGTTTGAGCTGCATATTTACTTTGGGACTACGAAATGGTAATCCAGTAGATCCCCATGTTCTGCATATTTACTTTGGGACTACGGAACGGTATTTCGTTAGATTCCCATGATTTACATATTAACTTTGGGACTACGAAACGGTATTCTAGTAGATCCCACTGTTCTGCATATTTACTTTGGGAATACTGAACGGTATTCCGGTAGATCCCCCCTGTTCTGCATATTTACTTTGGGACTACGTAACAGTATTTTTGTAGATCCTCATGCACATTTACGGTTGGAAACGATATTCCGGGTTTAGGGAGAGTTTATGTACATGTCGAGAGTGACTATTGTATATGCCGAGCGGCATCTGAATTTCTTATTTAAATTTCCCTGTAAATTGTTATCTTTCATGTTTCGTTTTATTTTCGCAAAATGTTAGGATTACCTAATCGTAGAGACTAGGTGCTGTCACGACGGTTCACGGAGGGAGAACTAGGGTCGTGACAAGGTAGTATCAGAGCTATAGGTTCATAGGAGTCATGAGTCACAAGCCGATTTATTAGAGTCTCGCAGATCGGTGTGGAGACGTCTGTACTTATCTTCGGGAAGCTATGGAACTATTAGGAAAATTCCACTTCATTTGATTACTTGTCGTGCGAAATTAGTGACTTCCAAATTCTAAACTTTTGTCTTCTATTCTCTCACAAATGGTGAGGACACGTGCAGCCAGAGATGACCATACACCCGTTCCCCCTGCTAGAGCCCCTAGAGGTTGGGGCCGGGGTAGAGGCCGAGTACACATATGTGGTGCAGCCAGAACACCCGAGCTAGTTGCTACCGAGGAGCCACCAGTAGCTCCAGTCGGAGCACAGGCACCTGATACGCCTACTACTACTACATCAGCTCTTCAGGAGACCCTTGCACAGTTCCTCAACATGTTTGGTACTCTCACTCAGGCAGGGTTGATTCCCCTTGCTCCAACCACATCTCAGGCCGGGGGAGGAGCACAGACTCCCGCCACACGCACCCAGAGCACCGAGTTCAGGTTGATCCGATTTTGGAGGTTTTACCGGCACCACCTGTAGCCCCAGTTCAGCCCAAGTGTACGGCATCAGTCTCTGAGGAGGAGCAGCGGAGACTAGAGAGGTACAAGAAGTACGACCCTCCTACATTTAGTGGTCTAGCGTCAGGGGATGCCCAGGGATTTCTTGAGGAGTGCCACCGTATCCTCCGCACTATGGGCATAGCAGAGTCGTGTGGGGTTTCTTTCACTACTTTTCCGCTTTGAGGAGAAGCCTATCAGTGGTGGCGTACTTATGAGTTGGACAGTTCGGTTGAGGCAGTTTCCCTTACCTGGACTCAATGGTCAGACATGTTTTTAAGAGAGTATGTCCCTCAGAGCCTCAGGGACGCATGGCGCGCGGAGTTTGAGCAATTGAGTCAGGGTGCTATGACTGTTTCAGAGTATGTAGTCCGTTTCAGTGACTTCGCTAGGCATGCACCGGCCTTGGTTTCTACAGTTCGAGAGAGGGTCAGTTGGTTTATTGAGGGACTCATTCCCAGCATCAAGACTATCATGGCATGGGAGTTAGAGATGGATATCTTGTATCATCATGTGGTAGGTATTTCTAGGAGAGTGGAGGCATGCTTGCTCGGGATAGGGAGGAGAGAAAGGCCAAGAGTTCTCGAGAGTGTGGACATTATACTGGTGCCCGTTCCCTAACTGCAGCTCGACATGGTAGGGGCTACATGAGTCACCCTGTTCTTTTAGCTCTTACAACTGTCGGTGGGATTCCAGCTCCTTCTAGACCTCAAGAGCCTTATTATGCACCTCCAGTATCTAGTATGCCTCCTTCAGGGGGTGCTTTTAGCGGTCAGTCCCGTAGACCTAGAACTGCCCAACCACAGTTGCCATACCCTCCTAGAGCTTGCTTTGAGTGTGGCGACACTCGCCATATGGTGGGGGATTTCCTATGACTTAGGAGCGGTGCGCCTCTACCGACTTCTCAGCCACAGCGTTCTCCACAGGGTTCCCAGGCATTGATTATGGCACCAGCTGCCACCCCACCTGCTCAGCTAGCCCGAGGAGAAGGTCGGGGAGGTAGAGCTCGCCCTAGAGGGGGAGGCCAGGCTAGATACTATGCCCTTTCTGCTCGTATCGAGGTTGTTGCTTCTGATTCTATCATTACATGTATTGTTCTGATTTGTCATAGAGATGCATCGATTATATTCGATCCAGGATCCACTTATTCCTATGCGTCCTCTTATTTTGCCCTGCATTTGGGCATATCTCGGGATTCCTTGAGTTCCCCTGTTTATGTGTCTACTTCTGTGGGAGATTTCTTTTGTTGTGGACCGCGTATATCAGTCGTGTTTGATTGTTATTAGTAGTTTCGAGACCATAGCTGATTTATTATTGCTCAGCATGGTAGACTATGATGTTAACTTGGGCATGGACTGGTTATCGCCCTATTATGCAATTATTGATTATCACGCCAAGACTGTGACGCTGGCTATGCCAGGTTTACCGTGATTAAAGTGGAGGGGTACCTTAGATTACACTCCCAGTAGAGTTATTTCATTTCTTATAGCTCAACGAATGGTTTAGAAGGGGTGTGACGCGTATCTAGCCTATGTGAGAGATGTCAGTATCGATACCCTACAATTGAGTCATTACCAGTAGTGAGGGATTTCCCTGATGTGTTTCAAGCTGATCTTCCAGGCATGCCACCCAATAGAGATATTGATTTTGGCATTGATTTAGTTGCGGGCACTCAGCCCATCTTTATTCCTCCTTATCATGTGGCACATCCTGATTTGAAGGAGTTAATGGAACAATTACAGGAATTTCTTGATAAGGGCTTCATCCGGCTTAGTGTGTCGCCTTGGGGTGCTCCTGTCTAATTTGTGAACAAAAATGATGGTTCTATGCATATGTGCATTAATTATCGCCAGTTCAGCAAAGTCATAGTGAAGAACACGTATCCTTTGCCTCGTATTGATGACCTATTTGATCAGTTACATGGTGGTCGAGTGTTTTCCAAGACTGATTTGCGTTCAGGTTATCATCAATTGAAGATTCGGGAGCTAGATATCTCGAAGGCTACTTTCAGGACTCGGTATGGTCATTATGAGTTCCTTGTGATGTCATTTTGGTTGACCAACGTCCCAACAACATTTATGCATTTGGTGCACAGTGTATTTTGGCCTTATCTTGGCTCATTTGTTATTGTCTTTCTTGACGACATTTTGGTGTACTCCCCAGAGTCAAGAAGATCATGAGCAACACCTGAGGACTGTGATTCAGACCTTGATAGAGAAGAAATTATATGCAATGTTCTCGAAATGTGAGTTCTAGTTAGATTCCATGGCATTTTTGGGTCACGTGGTGTCGAGTGAAAGGATCAAAGTGGATCCAAAGAAAGTGAAAGCGGGTTAGAGCTGGCCCAAATCGTCCTCAGCCACAAAGATCCGGAGTTTTCTTGGTTTGGCAGGGTATTACCATCGATTTGTTGAGGGATTATCATCTATTTCAGCACTTATGAACAGGCTGACCCAAAAGGGTTTTCCATTCTGGTTGATGGAGGAGTGTGAGGAGAGCTTTCAGAAGCTCAAGACAGGTTTGACTACAGGCCCAGTATTGGTATTGCGTACAGGTTCGAGGTCCTATATTGTTTATTGTGATACGTCGCGAGTTGGTCTCGGCGCAGTGTTGATGCTGGACCGTAGGGTGATTGCCTATGCGTCCAGACAACTAAAGGTACATGAAAAGAACTATCATGTCCACAACCTTGAGTTAGTAGATATTGTTCATGCCTTGAAGATTTGGAGGCATTATTTGTACGGTGTTCCTTGCGAGATCTACACTGATCACTGGAGTTTTTAGCATCTATTCAAGCAAAATGATCTTAATTTGCATCAGAGGAGGTAGTTAGAGCTGCTTAAGGATTATGATATCACCATTCTGTACCACCCAGGGAAAGCAAATATGGTGGCCGATGCTTTGAGTCTCCGGGCAGAGAGTTTGGGGAGTTTAGCATATCTGCCAGCACTAGAGAGGCCCACGACGTTGGATGTCCAGGCCTTAGCCAGCCAGTTTGTGAGATTGGATATTTCTAAGCCTAGTCGAGTATTGGCTTGTGTGGTCTCTCGGTCTTCCCATTATGATTGTATTAGTGAGCGTTAGTATGATGACCCCCATCTGCTTGTCCTGAAGGACATAGTCCAGCACGGTGATGCTAAGGAGGTCAGTATTGGGGATGATAGTGCATTGAGGATGCAGGGCAGGCTATGTATGCATAATGTGGACGGTTTGTGTGAGTTGATTCTTGAGGAGGCGCATCTCTAAACCGGGGTACACAGTTTACATCATGATTCTTGAGAGCCGTACAACATGAGTAGGACGGGTGGAGTTGAGCATATCATTTCACCCTCAGACAGACGGACAGTCCAAGCCCACTATTCAGATTATTGAGGATATTCTCTATGTGTGTATGATGGAGTTTGGAGGTTCTTGGGATCAGTTCTTGCCACTTGTGGAGTTTTCCTACAACAACAGTTATGAGTCCAGCATTCAGATGCCACCATATAAAGCTCTGTATGGTAGGCGGTGTAGGTCCCCAATTGGTTGGTTCGAGCCGGGAAAGGCCAGATTATTGGGTATGGACTTGGTTCAGGATGCCTTGGAGAAGGTTAAGTTGATTCAGGATAGACTTCACACAGCCTAGTCCAGATAGAAGAGTTATGCGGACCAGAAGGTTCGCGATGTTGTATTCATGGTTGGAGAGTGGGTCTTACTTCGGGTTTCTCCTATGAAAGGCGTTATGAGGTTCGGAAAGAGGGGCAAGCTGAGCCCAAGGTTTATTGGTCCCTTTGAGATGTTGCGGAGAGTTGGGGAGGCTGCTTGTGAGCTTTTCTTACCTCCCAGCTTACCAGGAGTTCATCCGATATTTCATGTTTCGATGCTCCAGAAGTATCACGGTGATCCAACTCATGTGTTGGATTTCAGCTCAGACTAGCTGGAAAAGGATCTTTCATATGTCGAGGAGCTAGTGGCTAGTTTGGAAAGGTAAGTTCGAAAGCTGAGGTCAAAGAATATTGCACCAGTAAGGTTCAGTGGGGAGGTCATCCGGTCGAGGAAGCGACTTGGGAGACCGAGTAAGATATGTGCAACCTTTATCCTCATCTTTTCACCACTTCAGGTATGTCTTTATGCTCGTTCGAGGATGAATGATTGTTTTACGAGGGAGAGGATGTAACGATCAGGCCGGTCGTTTTGAGAGTTAGAGCCCTGATCCCCTATAAACCGCCTTCCCCATATATGTTTCTACTATTATGACTTGTTCGGAGGTTTCATTTTGGTTTTTGGAAGTTTTATGGACACTTAGTCCCTAAATGGAGGTTTAAGCCTTAGGATTTGGATCGTAGCCGGAACTGTGTGAAGACGATTCCGGAATGATGTTCCATCGAATCTGTTAGCTCCGTTGGGTGATTTTGGGCTTAAGGGCTTGTCCGGATTGTGTTTTGGAGGTCTGTAGCTCATTTAGGCTTGAGATGGTGAAAGTCGAATTTTTAGAGATTTGGACCGGTAGTGGAATTTTTGATATAGGGGTGGGAATTCGATTGCGGAAGTTGGAGTAGCTCAATGTTGAATATGACTTGTGTGCAAAATTTGGGGTCAATTGGACGTGGTTTGATAGGTTTCGGCATCGGTTATAGAAGTTTTAAAGTTTCAAGTTCTTAAAGTTTGAATTGGAGGATTATTCGTGATTTTTGTGTTGTTTGATGTGATTTGAGGGCTCGACTAAGTTTGTATGGAGTTTTAGGGCTTGTTGGTATAATTGGTTGAGGTCCCAAGGGCTTCGGGTGCTTAACAGATAGAAAATTGGACTTGTGCATATTTTGAAGTTGTTGGTATTCAAGTGTTTTCGCACCTGCAAGGAAAGTACGTAGGTGCGGCCCTGCAGAAGGGAGGATAAGGTCGCAGGTGCGCTTTTTGTCATAAGAGCCTGTGAGCGCAGATGCGAGATGAGGGTCGCATCTGCGCATCCACAGATGCAGTGATGTGGTCGCAGAAGCGGATTTGAGGAGGAAGCTGAGTTCCACAGAAGCGGACGAGTGAGCGCAGAAGCGCATCCGTAGGTGCGGAGGGCACTTCGTAAGTGCGAAGCTTAGGAGTTTAATGAATCTCTGCAGGTGCAAAGTCTTAGTCGCAAAAGCGGGACTGCAGAAGCGGAAATATGACCGTATGTGTGGTTTGACTGCTAGAAAAAGACCTAAGTGCAAGGGTTTGAATTCATTCTTCTTTTTTTGACTTGAGGGCTTGAAAATTGGCGATTCTTTGAAGGATTTTGAAAGGAAACTTGTGGGTAACGATTCTTAACTCCTTTATGGTTATATCCCACTAAACTATGGTTAATTTCGTCATTTAATTAGGGATTTGAGTTGGGAATTTGGGGGAAATGGCAGAAACTTCATAGGCCACAACTTCGATTTCTGGAAGGCGATTTGAGGTCGAATTCGAGTGATTCTTGTATGGTCAGACTCGTGAGTAAATGGGTGTTCATAATTTGTGACTTTTACCCGATTCCGAGACGTGGGCTCGGGGAGGCTTTTTGGGCGATTTTCCTAAATCTTGCGTTAGCTTTGAATTCATTAGCTAGATTAGTTTTTTACAGTTATATTTATGTTATATAATTGATTTCGTCCAGATTTGGGCCACTCGAAGCCCGATATTCATGGGAAAGGCATTGTGACAGATTGATTTGAGCTTGGTTCGAGGTAAGTGGCTTGCCTAACCTTATGTGGGGGAAACTCTCCTTAGGATTGGTATTGTTTCTGATATGTGAGCGCCGTGTACGTGAGGTGACGAGTACGTACACGGTCTAATTGTGTAAAAACCCGATTTTCATTGAGTAATAATCCGTTCTTCTCCTTATTTGAGTTATATCAGCATGTGTTGTATCTTGTTATCTTAGAATAACATGTCTACTTGCCTTAATTGCATATCTGAACTCTGTGCAGCATATTAGTGAAATTCTTGTTTTTCCTTGACTTGTACTTAGTCGAAATTGTAGGTTTTCTCGCTGTAACTATTTATTTCTGTTGTTTGAGCTGCATATTTACTTTGGGACTACGGAACAATATTCCGGTAGATTCCCCTGTTCTGCATATTTACCTTAGGACTACGAAATGGTATTTCGGTAGATCCCACAGTTCTGCATATTTACTTTGGGACTACGGAATGGTATTCCCGTAGACCCCCTACACATTTACGTTTGGGACTACATGACGGTATCATGGGAGATCCCCTAATGTTATCTCTGTGCTCTGAGTTGTTATTTTTCTGTGATTACATTCTTGTTAAGTTTTACTATTTATTTTTACTGCGATATTTCATTATGTCTTATTTTATTATATATATACCAGTAGGGCCCTGACCTGATCTCGTCACTACTTGACAAATTAGAAATGTTGTAATTGTATCATATGCTTCCACTTCTAAACTATGAATGTGTAATATAATATTTTGGAAAATCTTTAATGAAGTTCTAATGGTAATGAAATTTGGATTGTTCATGTAACCTCCCCATTGTCTAATTAATGAAATCTTTCTTCTCTTTATTCATGGGTGAGTTTGGGTAGAAGGCATTGTACAGGAGTGCTTGGCTGGGTTATCTTGATTGACCGCCCATCGCGCACCCCGTGGTCGGGGCGTGACAAAGTACCCTCATTTTTTCTAGATAGAAGGTCCTTAACGACTGTATCTCGATCATGTGATTATGGTTAACATCATTCTATGATTAAATGATATTAAGAATTGAAGATGGCAGCATTTTTAGGAGCAGAATTATTTGGACAAAGGTATGGGATAGTCCTATTTACAGAGGAGACTCTATCAAAATTTCTATAAAATCCATAAGATCTAGTTTCTCCACTAAGACTCCTTTACATTCAAGGACAAATGTTCCAAAGAGGGGAAATATGTTATACCCCGTACTTTCATTTTACAATTAATATTAAGTGAAGCAATATAAGCCGGATTGTTGAAGAACCTTTACAAATATAATTATGGGTTAAGACAAGTTTTAAAGAAGTACAATGAGAGTTGGAAGGTTTAGAAGCTAAACGAATCGAAGAAAATAAGTTTCGTCGAAAGTCAGCAAGTTGGGAATGTAATAACCTATACTTTTGGTATGAGACTAAGGTTATTAACAAGATAAGAAGGAAATTTATAAGGTGTATTAGTCGTATGATATTCGTGTGTTAGGTTTTGAAGTCAAAGGAATTGTGAAACAAAAGTCGTCACAAGTTACGTTCATAATTTTTTACTGAAATTTCGGTCTAATGTCACTAAAATTTAATCTCAATGTACTTGGATTTACGGGATGATCCACCCACCAAATTGAATATCTATGAGTCTATCCAACTTATTAAACCTTCTGTCAATACGATATCATAGTAGAGAGAGATATTCGCGTTTTTGCTAGACTGCTCAAGCAGCTCCCTTTGGGACCCACGAGGTCTGTTGAGGATTATCTTGATATATAGAGTTGGGGCCTTCATCTCAAAGCCTCATTATCGACCCAAATCAGACCTAAAACTATCTCTAGACATCCTAATTATATCCTTAGGGTTTGGAATCTAAATCAAAGGTGGAGAAGGTGAAACAAGTAGATTCAAGCCTTAGGAACCCGAACTAGTCGATAGTTTGCCTCTTTCTCTCCTTGTGGCTGATTGAGGAAGACATAACAATGAATTATGCTCTGAAAATTGGGTATTTGTGTTCCATAAGGTATGTTATTCTCCTATCTACTTGGGTTGAGTCTTATTTAGGCCATAGCAAGCCCAGATGTTGGAGGAAAACATGTTAAACTTGACGTTAGGAGTATGTGTGAGGTGTTGTGCGTATAGGACTATTTTGGAAGGTTTTTGAGCTAGGTTTTGGCTGGTTCTTGATTTATTAGCTTGGATGTGTTCTTTTTTATGTTGTTCGTGTTGTTTTTTATGTTGGTTTGAATTGGAAGGAAGTGATATAGGTGCTACCCAACTTTCTGAAAAATGTAGGTGTATTGTTGTTGATTGTTGGACTGTTTGTGCTAAATATGATTATTGTTGATGTTTTTTGGGTTGTTTGGTGATTGTTTTAGCTTGTTGGAAATCATATAGATAGGGGAGGTGCTTCCCATTTTATCGTAAAATAGGTTGTGGTCAATACATAATAGTTACGACGCATAAACGATAACGATTGTATCATTTCTCTTATTATAGACTAAGGAGTCGTGACATTTGTGTAGCTTGAGGTTGGGAAGTATATACAAGGTATGTGAGGCTATCCCTTTCTTTATTTTGCATTACTCCAATTGTACTTAACGTAAATGAACGAGCTTCCAAAGATACTCCACTCTTGGAAGCTAGCAATATTTACATTGTTTCCCTTCTTATGGAATGATTGATATTGATGTTGATGTTGCTTCTCTTATTATTATGTTATCCATTGTTGGTATTTCATGATTCTTATAATATTCATGATGACGAGTTAGATCTAATAATGTATACGCAGGTTACTCACCTTACGTCAGTTCGAAAGGTTCCAAATGTGATTCTATCAGTCCAGCATACATTATATATATATGTACCTATTTTACTCTACCGAGCCGTGCTATAGTCGGCCGGGTACGACACCTATTGTGCAACAACTAATCAGTTGGGTTATACCGATCTCCACATGGACGGGTACGACCGAGTCCTCTTAGAGGTCGGGTATGACCGAGTCCTATTCGAAATCGGGTACGTTATGATATGACAAGAGACATTACCGAATCTTATTAAGGATGGGTACGACCGAGTCCTCTTTGAGGCCAGGTACGTTATGATATGACATGAGACATTACCGAATCTTATTAAAGTCAGGTATGATATGATGATGATGATGCCACAAAGGCGTACGTTTTTAAATATATATATATATATATATATATATATATATATATATATATATATATATATATATATATATATATATATATATATATATATATATATGTTATGCATTTCATGTCAATTGCCCTCAAAGGCACTCAGATGCTATAGGTTGTATCTTCCCTATCTCTCTTTACATTACTGTTCTTATTTATGTGTTCCTGCCTTACATACTCAGTACTTTATTCGCACTAACGTCTCTTTTATTTATAGACGATGCATGTCATGCTGCAGGTCCTGATAAACAGGTTGATGATCCTCCCAGTAGGTTACCGGTATAGCAGGAAGTGTTGTTGCACTCCACTTGCCTCGGAGTTTCCTTTCGAGTCAGTATACTTATGTATATATGTTTATGGGTATGGCGTGGCCATGTCCCGACCTTATGTTGTTTATGTACTCCTTGGAGGCTTGTAGACAGATATCATGTGTATAGATATTTTGTTCGGCCTTGTAGGCCCGTGTATTTCATGCTTATCATTTTGGGGTTGTCCTGTATCGAGTATTCCCTTACGTTTTATTATATTTATCTTATGAAGACCCTTCTGACCCATTTACGCATGATAGTATGGTTAAGGATACGTAATGTTGGTGCTCGGCAAGTAAGGCTTAGGTTCCCGATGCGACTCTTCAATTTGCATCGTTACACCTTTCCAAAATCCCACACGCCCTTCATAGGCGAAACTCGAAGAAGAACCTTCTCACCCTCTATGAAAGCCACATCACAAACCTTCCTATCACTATAACTATTTTGCCTGGACTGTGTTGTACGAAGTCACTCCTAAATCAATTTCACCTTCTCTACAGCATCACGAACCAAATTTGCACCCAACGACCAAGCCTTACCCACGCTCAAACCAACCAACCAGAGAACGACATCGCCTTTCGTATAATGCCTCGTATGAAACACCTGGATACTAGACTTCTAATTGTTTTATGAAAACTCCACTAATCGTAGAAACTGATCCCACTAGCCTCCAAAATTAATAACATATGCTCTCAACATATCCTCCAATTAAGATCTTAATGGTCCGCCCATATTGCCCATCCATTTAAGGGTGAAAAGCAGTACCCAACTCCACATGCATGCCCAACTCACGTAGAACAGCTCCCCGAAAATGTAAAGTAAATTAAGTGCCCCGATTTGAAATGAAAGACACATGCACACAATGCAAGGGAAAATCTCTCTAATGTACATCTGAGCCAACTTTTCTGAAGTGTAAGAAGTCATGAGCGGAATGAAATGCACAGACTTGGTCCGTCTATCCACAATGACCCAAACAACATCAAATCTCCTCAAAGTCTGTGGCAGTCCTACCATAAAATCCATGGTAATGCGCTCCCACTTCCATCGTGTTATCTCTAACCTCTAAAGCAAATTACCCGATCTCTTATGCTCATACTTGTCCTAATGGCAATTCAAACACCAAGACACATGCAAAATAATGTCCTTCTTCATCATCCTCCACTAATAATGCTGCTTCAAATTACGGCACGTCTTCATAGCACCTGGATTAATAGAATACCGCGAACTATGATCCTTCTAAAGACTCAACTCCCTCAAACCATCCACATTAGGAACACAACTCTGATCATAAAGTCGCAACACACCATCATGTCTAATAGCCACCTCCTTTGCACCACCTCGCAACATTGGTTCCTATGGACAAGAAAATGAGGTTCATCATACTTACGAGCCATGTTCTGCTCAAACAAGAACTACTGTGCAACCACACAAGCAAGAACCCTGCTAGGCTCAAAATATTCCAATCTTACAAATCTATTGTCCAAAGACTGAAAATCCATAGTAAAAGGCCTCTCTAAAGTTGGAATAGATGCCAAGCTCTCCGTACTCTCCGTCTTCCTATTCAAAGCATCCGCTACCACATTAGCCTTGCCCAGACAATACAAGATAGTGATATTATAGTCCTTCAACAACTCCAACTACCTCTGTTGCCTCAAATTCAAATCCTTTTGCTTGAATTAGATGTTGAAGACTTTGTTAGTGAGTTTAAATTTCACAAGACATGCTATACAAGTAGTGCCTCCAAATCTTGAGCGCGTGAACAATAGCTGTCAATTCCAAATCATGTACTAGAATGTTTTTCTCATGGGGTTTAACCTAGCACAGTAGAAATTCAATCACACTACTGTCCTACATTAACACATATCCTAGGCCAACGCGTGAAGCATAACAATAGACAATATACATTCCTGATCCTGAAGGCAACACCAAAAATGGAGATGTAGTCAAAGCAGTCTTAAGCTTCTAAAAGCTCTCCTCACACTCGTCAGGCCCTTCTGAGTTAACATGCTTAATGGGGCTTTAATAGATGAGAATCCTTCCACAAAATGATGATAGTAACCAGACAAACCTAGGAAACTCCAGATATCTGCAGCGGTTGAAGGTCTAGGCCAACTTTGAACTGCCTCAATCTTCTTCAGATCCACCTTGATCCCATAACTAGACACCATGTGGGCCAAGAAGGCCACTAAGTCCAACAAAAACTCACACTTGGAGAATTTATCATACAACTTCTTCTCTTTCAAAATCTAAAGCATAATATTTGAATGCTACTTGTGATCCTCGACACTACCAGAATACACCAATATATCATCAATGAATATAATGACAGAAGAATCCAAATAAGGCTAGAAAACAATGTTCGTCAAATGCATAAAAGTTGTTAGGGCATTAGTCTAACCAAAATACATCACCAGAAGCTCATAATGCTCATAACGAGTCTTGAAAACCATCTTAGGAATGTCTGAAGCCCTGATCTTCAATTGGCGATAACCCGATCTCAAATCAATTTTCAAGAACACCCGGCACCCTAAAGCTGATCAAACAAATCATCAATGCGAGGCAATGGATACTTGTTCCTGATAGTCACCTTGTTCAACTGCCTATCATCAATCACATACTCATGGAACCATCCTTCTTCTTCACAAACAATATTGGCGCACCCCAAGGTGAAACACTCAGACAAATGAACCCTTTATCCAACAACTTTTGCAACCGCTCCTTCAATTCCTTCAACTCAGTTAGAGCCATGCGATACGGTGGAATGATATGGGTTGGGTGACCGGCACCAAATGAATACCAAATTAATATCCCTATCGAGTACATGCCTGGTAGGTTTGCAGGAAACACATACAGAAACTCCCTCACTACTAGAACTTATTTAACAGTAGGAGTTCAGTATTAATATATCTAACAAAATCTAAATACGCCAAACACCTTTCTCGGCCATCCGTTAAGCCATTAAAAATGAGATCACTCTACGAGGAGTATGACCAAGAACCCCTCCACTCAACCTTGGCAACCCCGGCATAGCCAACGTCATGGTCTTAGCGTGACAATCAAGAATAGCATGGTACAGAGATAGCCAATCCATACCCAAGATCACATCAAAGTCCACCATATTAAGCAACGGAAGATCAACCCTAGTCTTATAACCCCCCAATAGTAACTCCACAAGTCTGATACGCACCATCCACCATAATAGAATCACCAATAGGTGTAGATACATGAATAGGAATATCAAGAGAACAACGAGTCATATCCAACTAAGAAGCAAAATATAATGACATAAAAGAATAAGTAGACCCCTAATTAAACAACATAGATGAATCTTTATAATAAACCGAAACCATACCTATAATCACTACATCTGAGGCCATTGCCTCGGGTCTACCCAGAAAAGCATAGCATCGAGCCTGAACACCACAAGTAAAAGCTCTACCAACCTGGACTCCCCCTCTCGAGCGACCTTTAGATGCACTTCTTCCACCTCTAAATATCTAGGAAGAGGGTGGAGAGACTGGTGCCGAAACCATTGGTTAACCAACTGTGGAGCAGCGTCCCTAAAAATCCTGGGACACTACCTCTCTACACTTATAACAATCTCTACCTGACAGAGGCTGCTGAATCGGAATCTGCCCTTGAGGGCCTGAATACCCACTAGGGGAACCCTTAATAGACGAAGCACGGTGTGAACACGCTGGGAGAGCACTCAAAGACGATGAAACTAGGGTACTCAAAGAAGGTCGAGACGCTACTCCACGGCCATATGCGGTGTAGAATGAGTTGTCCTACCATGATGGCCTCTGTTGAATTGACCTCAACCTCCAGATGAGGCACCACTAAAGCCACCAGAATGATGAGGCCTTTTGTCTCTCTCTATAGCCTCTTGTTCCTAACTACGAATATGCTCGATCCTCCGAGCTATCTCCATAGCCTTGTGGAAAGTAGTCCCAATCTCCGAACCTCAAGTCATAGAAATCCTAATGTCGTAGTTCAAATGAATCCCATCACCCTCTTAGCCTCGGCAGTGATCAAAATAGAAACATGACGAGACAAATCTGTGTATATCGCCTCATACTCAATCACAGTCAAACGATCCTACTGAAGATGCTCAAACTAGCCTCTCAATTCATCCTTCTTCGTGTGTGGGATGTACCTCTCAAGGAACAACTACGAAAACTGAGCCCAAGTAAGTGGAGGTTAACCTGCTGGTCTGCCTAGCTCATAAGTCTACCACCATCTCCGGGCAGCTCCTCTAAACTGAAAAGTCCTGAAGTCCACCCTATTGGACTCTATAAGCCCAAATTGCGAAGCATCTGGTGACATATGTCTAAAAAAACTTGGGCATCCTCTGAAACACAACCCTCAAAGTGTTGAGGAAACAACCTTTGAAACCTCTCCAATCTTTTCTGCTCATCGGCACACATGCAAGTAAAATCTTAGGTCTAGCTACTATAAGAGGCTGCTTCGGAGTACGAGTGATAGGGATCTGAACTCTTCCTTTGGCTTGAGATGTTATGCCCTGCAATATTACGATGATGTTACGCTCCATAGTATTATATTACGATGATGTTACGCTCTGCAGTATTATATTACGACGATGTTACGCCATGTAGTATTGTGCGATGAATTTGTCGTAAGATAATTGACATCAGTTCAAGGACAATATTATTTGGAGATTATAAGTATTATGCTATTTCAAGCAAGTGATAAGTAAATTCGTGAAGGTGAGAGGGTAAGCGAATTGAAGAAAATGAGGTTGGTCAAATTTGACATTTGGAGATAAAATATGGTTCAATCTATAATACCACGTATTTATGGGTTAGTGTTGTACAAAGTACCACATGACCATGATAGTAAGATGTATAAAGTGTATTAACAGTGAGTAGTATTTTAAGAATTTTAGATAATTCTTAATTATGTGGATAATTGGATAATTAATAAATTTTAGTGGGAGATTAATTAAGAATCTTTGAATGTTTTACTATTTCTTTTTAGGTGAACCATCCCATCCCCATAGATCGGAATTTCTCTCTCTCTCTCTCGGAACCATCCCGTCCCCATCCCCAACGGTCAAAAACCAGACCATCCACCCATGCCGGCGACACCCACCCCAGCAGGTAACATCTACCCCAGCAGGTAACCCCTCCCTCCCCTCATTTCTCACGCCCCCTCCCCTTCTTTTGTAACACCCACCCCAGCAAGTAACCCCTCCCTCCCCTCATCTCCTACGCCCCCTCCCCTTCTTTTGAGGCTTAGCTAATGAGGTTTGTTTTGCAGTAGATATAAAGGAGATCTGCTACTGTTTTGATTTTATTAATTTATTTATTTTTGATTGTTTCTTCTGCTTCATTTTTCCTTCTGCCTCATTGGCTGCTTTTTTCTCAATATTTGCATTTACCCTTTACTTTCATATTTGGCTTTTTTCTTGAATGCTTTTCATGCTTTGTGGTCGTTTTACTAGAATGTTTCTTTGAAGTAGAAACTTGTATTGGATTAGTAGCTCCGACAGTTGTTTGCTATTTTTAGGACAATCGCACCAATTTTTTTGGAGTTTTTATTTGAAATATTATTACATGCTTAATGTTAAAGTTAGTGGTTTTGATTGTTTCAACATTCTGACTCTTACCATCTCTTTAGGATTCCTTTGAAATGCTATTGATTGTTTAATCTGCAGATCTGGTCAATGATTTAAAGTTTTGATCTGTTCATTTGGTTGTACCACGGTAGAACTTGGTGAATTTTTTTGTAGTTCTCTGTTTTTCCCTACATTTCCCTACTACTGTCAGGGTTACACCAGTGGTAGCGGTGACAGCCCCTTTTGGTTTTTGGGTCGTGGTATTTTCTGTGTTTTCAAGGAAATTCTCGAAGTTGTTGGAGACCAGTTGGGCGCACGAGCACTAGAAAAGGAGAGCAACCTGGAAGAGCGTCAGCAAAGGGAGGTGGGAAGCGGTGCGTGAACGTACAACTACATCAAGTACAGCAAATCAACACAGGTTTGGTTCTCGGGAGTTGGTACCTCCCCTTCTACTGTTTCCCTTTTGGTGTTAGCTAAATTGATGTTACTCTAGTTCACAATAGTTCAATCATTCAACTAGTGTACTAGTAGTCACTTGTTTCGTTGTAGTTTGATTCGTTGTCCGTTGTGCACTAGCGAGTCTTCTTTAGATTGTCGTAGGTGTAGTGGCTGCAGTCTGGGATGATAGAATAGGGGCATGTCCTCGGGTGGGGCAGAGTGTGGGGCCGGGGTCAGGGGGTGGGATGGGAAGCAGGGGAGGTAGAGGGGGCAAGGGAGCCTATAGGTTGAGAATCGGGTCATGGAACATAGGTTCACTAACTATTAAGTCTATAGAGTCGGCGAAGATCCTTCAGAAGAGGAAGATTAATATAGCTTATGTCCAGGAGACTAGGTGGGTTGGATCGAGGGCGAAAAATGCTGATGGGTATAAGTTGTGGTACTCTAGAGTCCGGAGGGGTAAGAACGTAGTGTGTATCCTGGTAGATAGCCATCTTAGAGAGTCGGTGGTAGAGGTCAGGCGGGTGAATGATAGACTAATGACTATTAAATTTGTGGTGGGTGAGTGTACTTTAAATGTCGTTAGCGCGTACGTGCCATAAGCAGGCTTGGATGAGGAGACTAAAAGGCACTTTTGGGAGGGGTTGGACGACATCATTCGTAGTATTCCGCCTTCCGAGAGGTTATTCATAGGAGGAGATTTCAATGGTCATATTGGGTCGTCTACAGGTGGTTATACTGAGGTGCATGGCGGCTTTGGTTTCGGGGAGCGGAACGGAGGGGGCACTTCATTGTTGGACTTTGCCAAGGCATTCGATCTAGTGATTGCAAACTCAAGTTTTCCGAAGCGGGAGGAGCATTTGGTTACTTACCAAAGTTCGGTGGCAAAAACTCAGATTGACTATCTCCTTCTCAGAAGATGCGACAGAAGGTTGTGCGAGGACTGCAAAGTTATCCCAGGCGAGACCCTTGCAACGCAGCATAGACTTTTGGTGATGGACATTGGTAGTATGATAAGGAGGAAGAAGAGGTCAGTACGAGGCCGCCCGAGGATTAGGTGGGGTGCCTTGACTAAGGATAAAGCTTAGGAGCTGAAAGGAAGGTTATCGACAATGGGAGCTTGGAAAAGTAATGGGGACGCAAACACTAGGTGGTCTACGACGGCGGACTGTATAAGGAAGGCGGCGAGAGAGGTGTTAGGTATATCTTCGGGCCGACTGGTGGCCACAAAGGAGACTGGTGGTGGAACGCAGTTGTCCAAGGTAAAGTGGAAGCAAAGAAGGCGGCTTACCTACGGTTAATAGGGAGCACTGGTGAGGAGGAGGAGAGAGCGAACAAGGAGAGGTATAAGGTAGCTAGGAAGGAGGCGAAGATGGCAGTAACGGAGGCTAAGACGACAGCTTTTGCTCGTCTGTATGAGGAACTAGGTTACAAAGGCGGGGAGAAGAATTTATTCCGACTCGCTAAGGTGAGAGAGAGGACGACTCGGGACCTGGACCAATTGAGGTGCATAAAAGATGATGACGGCAAAGTTTTGATGGGGGATGACCAGATTAAGAGAAGATGGCAGACCTACTTTCATAAACTTCTAAATGAAGAAGGGGATCGGGATATTGTACTAGGTGAATTGAGAAATGCTGACAGCCCCCATGAATAAAGTTATTGTAGGGACATTGAGGTCGATGAGGTCATGGAGGCAATGCGTAAGATGAGAAGGGGCAGAGCTACCGGGCCAGACGAAATTCCAATTGAACTTTGGAGGTGTGTGGGTAGAGCAGGCGTAGAATGGCTTACTGGGTTGTTTAATGTTATATTCAAGACTAATAGGATGCCTAAAGAGTGGAGGTGCAGTACAATGGTTCCGTTGTATAAGAACAAAGGCGATATCCAGAGCTGTAAAAACTATAGGGGTATCAAATTATTGTCATACCATGTAAGTCTAGGAGAGAGTGATGGAAATGAGAGTGCGAAGGATGATGTCTATTTCAGACAACCAGTTCGGGTTCATGCCGGAGCGATCTACCACAGAAGCTATCCACCTTATTAGGAGGATGGTGGAACAATACAGGGATAAGAAGAAGGATCTCCACATGGTGTTTATTGATCTAGAGAAAGCATAGGACAGGGTTCCTAGGGAGGTCTTATGGAGATGCTTAGAGGTTAAAGGGGTCCCGGTTGCCTACATTAGGGTGATTAAAGATATGTATGATGGAGCTAAGACTCAGGTTAGGACAGTATGAGGTGACTCCGAGCATTTTCCGGTTGTTACGGGGTTGCACCAAGGGTCTGCGTTCAGCCCTTTCCTATTTGCCCTGGTGATGGATGCACTAACTCATCATATTCAAGTGGAGGTGACATGGTGCATGCTATTTGCTGATGACATAGTTCTAATTGACGAGACATGAGGCCGCGTCAACGAGAGGCTAGAGGATTGGAGACAGGAACTTGAGTCTAAAGGATTCAGGTTGAGCAGGACGAAGACGGAATACCTCGAGTGCAAATTTGGGGCCGAGCCTATGGAAGCGGGAGGGGAAGTGAGGCTTGACTCTCAAGTCATTCCTAAGAGGAGTAGTTTCAAGTACCTTGGGTCAGTTATTCAGTGGATCGGGGAGATCGACGAGGATGTCACACACCGTATAGGGGTGGGGTGGATGAAGTGGAGGTTAGCGTCGGGAGTCCTGTGTGACAAGAAAGTGCCACTGTTACTAAAAGGTAAGTTTTATAGAGCAGTGATTAGGCCTGCCATGTTGTATGGGACCGAGTGTTGGCCGGTTAAGAACTCACACATCCAGATGATGAAAGTAGCAGAGATGAGGATGTTGAGATGGATGTGCAGGCATACAAGGATAGATAAGATTAGGAATGAAGATATTCGAGAGAAGGTAGGCATGGTCCCTATGGAGGACAAGATGCGGGAAGCAAGACTCAGATGGTTTGGGCACATTCAGAGGTGGAGCACTGATGCACCAGTGAGGAGGTGTGAACGACTGGTTGTGTTGGCACGAGGAGAGGTAGAGGGAGACCTAAGAAGTATTGGGGCGAGGTGATCAGGTAGGACATGGCGCGACTTAGGATTACTGAGGACATGGCCCTTGACAGGGAATTGTGGAGGTTGAGCATTAAGGTTGTAGGTTAAGGGGAAGTTGTGAATATTTATACAGCGCACTAGAGTGAGACTAGTCAGTTAGGAGTTAGTCTTAGGATGCTACTGGTCAGCTACTGATGCAGGGCTTTATCTGGTGGATATTATTATACCATCCATCTTCTTCGTATTTCCTATATTTCTTTTATTGCTGTTATTTTGTTATTTTATGTTATTTTATGTTATTTTATTATGAGTCTATCGATAGTACCAATATATCGTCTCTTGTTACTTTCTTGAGCCGAGGGTCTCCTGGAAACAGCCTCTCTGCCCCTCGGGGTAGGGGTAAGGCCTGCGTACATATTACCCTCCCCAGACCCCACTTGTGGGATTATACTGGGCCGTTGTTGTTGTTGTTGTTGTATTAATTAAAAATCTTTGGATAAAGTTAAGGCCCCTAGCGTGGAAGCCAATGGAAGCTAAAGAAATTACTCTTGAATTAAATAGAAACACGGCAAATATAGAAGACTAAGTGGATAAGTCATCAAATTAGTGGGGCCTACCAACTAATACTTTTAAAGAATTCATTTGAAACTCCAAGTCCTTTGATTCTAAGCTTACGGATGTAACTCCAAAAATTTCATTTGAAACTCCAAGTCTTCTGATGTTATGCTTGTTTAAGTAAGGGATGGAATTCTCAAAGCGAATTCCTATGAACTCCTACAAGATGCAATGTGAATTACAAATTCAAAGGGAGCACGGTATAATTATTCTCAAAAATATCATACGAATTTTTCCCTACTTCGATCGGCCATTACATGTTTTGCTGCGTTTGACGTGTGTTTGAATAATTATCAAGAGAATCGGCTCAAATATGTTAAGGCTATCCATTCTTTCTTTTGGCATGATCCAAGCAATGATACGTAAACATAATATTATTCCATAAGTGGTTCTACTCTTAGAAGTTAAGGATGTCTATGTTATACATTCCCGTAAAAAGATATTCAAGCGTATCTAAATAAGTTCCCAAGCCTCTATTGAGGTATATGATAAAGATGCTAATATTTATAATATAGTGATACATGCATCTTCATGCATTTACCACCATGCTACGGCCGGTTGGGAAGTCATGCATATTCATTTACCACCGTGCTATGGCCGGTTTGGCAGTCATGCATATTTATTTACCACCGTGCTACGGCCGGTTGGACAGTCATGCATATTCATTTACCACCATGGTACGACCGGTTGGGCAGTCATGCATTTATTGTCAGGCTACGGCCGATCGGGCAGTTACCACCGGTTGGGAAGCTATGTATCATTATTTACCACCAATTGAGCAGTCATGCATTTACAACCAAGCTACAGCCGGTTGGGTAGTTAAACATTTACCACCGAGCTACGGCCGGTCGGATAGTCATGCATTAACCATCGTGCTACGGCCGGTCGGGCAGTTAGCACTGATCAGTTGGGCAGTCATGCATCATACGATATGGATAAGAGTCCCAAAGAGAAGCATTATATATATATATATATATATATATATATATATATATATATATAAGTATAATAAGCATGCATATATGGTGGCACTTCAGAGATTCAGGTTGATTCTTATATATCTTTAGTTAATGTTGACTTATTGTATGTTTCAGTTCTGCCTTACATACTGGGTATATTATTCGTACTGATGTCCTTTTATTGGGGACGTTGCATTCATGCCTGTAGGTATAGATAATCAGATTGACGAGCCCTCATAGTAGACAAGGTTAGCATTCAACGAAGGATCGCTATGACTCCACTTTATTCGGAGTGCAGCCGAGTCTATAAGTCATCGTGTCAGAGTTTTACTACAGACTTATAAGTAGGTCGGTACCCTATCTCAGTTGATGTCAAATAATCTTATAGGCTTTGTAGACAGAGGTTCATTTTGTACATTATGTCAGAGGCCTTGACGGCCCATATGTATTCATGTTCTAAGAACGATGCTTCATTGATACAGTGTTTGCCCACTTATAGTTATACATTACGAGTTGTGTCCACGTTGGCCCATGATAGTTACAGAAGAAAAAAATGAGTTACAGAGTGGTTCGCTCGAGCCAGTATAGCACCGGGAGCCAGCCATGCCTCCTCAAATTTGGGGTGTGACATGAGACAAGGCTGGGGCCACTAGAACCACTCCAACCAAAGTCAAAACGTAGATAAAACTGATCATTTATCGTGAATGGGGGAATCATTACACAGAGTATGCAACAATAAAGCCCCTAGAATATCGGTGTAGCAACAAAGCCTCCTGGAATATCGGTGCAGCAACAAAGCCCCTAGATGTTATGTGGGAATTTGGTCTCAATCTCATCATCAACAAATCGTTCCTCTACCTAATCTACAAGCGGATCCACTTGTACTATCCGAATATGCTCCTGGGCTCTAGCGGTGCTCTACCCCTATCCGCCACTGTACAACCCATGTTGAGTGCCCTAGCTCTACCCTGAGCCCTATCCCTCATAGCTACAATAGGAGGTACTACATTTCCATCACCAGCTGCTGCAGCACAACCCATGTTGAGTGACTTGGCCCTACCCCGAGTCCTATCCCTCATAGCTACAATAAAAGGTACTGCATTTCCATCACCAGCTGCTGCTGAAGCACGCGTTCTCACTATTTATGAAAGAGTAGAAGAGAAAAGTTAGGCTCAGACAATAATCAATGCATGATAAGGAATAAACAAAAGGGAAGCTTTCCTAAAGCCCTATAGCCTCTTGCACATATATACTGACGTTTCTGTGTCGATCCACAAGACTCTACTAGGCCTGCTCGTGATTTGTGAGACCCTTAAAACCTAGATCCTTGATACCAACTTGTCACGATCCAAAATCCTACCAAAGGTCGTGATGGCGCATAACCCGCTTTCTAAAGAAGCCAACACTCAACGACATTACAAAGTGCAATTATTAAGCTACTAGCTTGTTCATAATATGAAAACAAGGCAGTACAAGTCTTAACTCAAATATCAAATACGCATGAATCTTAAACATGGTCTACATTACCACAACTATCTCACAAACTCTCCCAAAACTCGGGTGTAGCAACTAGTCACAAGAAACTAATAAGAGTACAAGATCCCAATTGAATACAAAGTATGTCCAAAAATGATAGTTACAAAGACAAATTTAAAGAGTATGGAAGGGAGAACTTCATGTTCTACGAATCGAATAAAGTAAGCAGCTCGCCATGAAATCTCCTAGTAGCACTCCTACTCCGCTGGGTGTATGCCACCAAAACTATCCTCAAAACCTGGCAAAAATATGCAGAAGTGTAGTATGAGTATAAAACACGGTACTAAGCAAGTATCAAGTCTAACCTCGAAGAAGTAGTAGCGAGAGGTCAATGGTCGAACCTACTATCATCTCAATAATCATAAGAGGCATAAATAGCATATGGAATAAAGCATGATACCATCAATCAAGTTTACCAATAAAGTAAAATAATGTCGGTACATAAACGTGCTTTTTTAAATAAGAGATAGCACACAATATCAAGTATCTCAAATCGTTCATATTCAGGATCTGAGGCAACCAATAGTCAAATAATTATCAGGATCATTGCAGGAGTATAATCTACTAATGCATGCTCACAATCCATTACCAATTCTTTTCACGATTCTATATAACCGACACAGATCATGTCTCTAAATCAATACCAATCTGAATATTTCTCACGGGCCCCAAAGTAACATGGGTAATCACCTGACTCTGGAGAGACGCTACTGATCCAAGTGTCATTGCAGCGTGCAACCCGATTCATATATAGTCATAATACCGTAGTGGCGTGCAACCCGATCCATATATATATATATATATATATATATATATATATATATAACCATTGCAACGTGCAACCCAATCCACATATAGTACCATTGGGGCATGAAACCCGATCCACATATATTATTGTTGCGACATGCAACCCGATCCACAATAACATCATCAATAAATAATATCAGTCCTTAATGTTTGTGATGCCAAAATTCTCATCTTTTAACTATATTCAACTCTCCAACTCATAAATGTGTGCATATAAGGGAACATAATCAAAGGCATTGAATCATAATAATAGGGTTCGGATAAAGGCACAAATGGCTAAAAGATGGATGGATATGGCTAATCATGTAATTCAATTCATCTCAACAATCAAATAAGCAATTTCAAGAGTTCTATCATACTATTTAACATGAATGAAATAAGCCATTTAACCTTTAAACCATGAATTAATAAGACAAGTATATGACTACTAGTTGACAAGGAATCTCAATATGTTTCTAAAAATAAGTAATCATTTATGCCCAATTTATGTCTCAATAAGTAATCATTTATGCCCAATTTCAACAAGTCATAAGTCTAAACATGCTTCTAAAAATCACAATTACGAGCCATCATATAGGCATAAAATCAATGAAACATGAAGAATAAGCTCACATAGTCCAAACAAGGCATATACACTTGTCATCTCACATATACATAACTCCTAAATCGAGCAACAAGTGGTAAATAGATCGCCTATGAGGAGAATTCCCTCATACAAGAACAGACAAGAAACTTACCTCAACCCAGTAATCTCCAACTTTCCAAAATAGCTTTCCTCTCAAATCAACCTCCAAACAAGTCGAATCTAGTCAAATACAACTCAATTACATCAAATAAAGCCATAGGAATCAATTTCAAACAATAAAGCTTCAATCTTTTGTCAAATCCTCAATGGTCAAGAAAAGTCAACCCAGACCCACATAGTCAAAACTAGATTCAAGGGGTGAATTCCGACTATCCATAACCCCACAAGTCCAAATATGTGATTAGATTACAAAATCGAGTCCAAAACAACTCCCAAATCTCCAATTTACACTCTCCAAAATTTTAGACAAAACCCCGAAATTTGCTCTTTCAAATTTCTTAATATATGTGTAATAATTCATGGGAAAACAAGATATATTATCAAATTCAAATAGAAATTACTTACCCCCTTACCTTGTATGAAAGTCTCCTTCAAAATTCGCCCTTCTCCAAGTCTAGGATTTGAAATATGAGAGAATGGGCTAAAATCCAGAAATTATAACTTAAATCAGTCTGTCCAACACTACCTTTCACGAACGTGACCCAAGCCTTGCATTCGCAAAGAAAAAGTCTACCACTGCCTCAAAGACCACTTCGCGAATGCGGAATATGCCTCACGAACGCGAAGCACATGTGCCCCAAACCTAACCGATTGCTGACCTCTCCCCGCAATCATGAAGGCCAACTTCCAGCCTACCTCCAACGCTCCACGAACGCGAAGACCACTGATCACACATATCGCGAACGCGATCCTTAGTCCATAAACGCGAAGAACAAATATCAGTTGGATCAAAATAAGCATGCGCAATTGGGAGACTTGCTCTGTGATCGCATAACACCCAGACACAAGCAAAATCTGCAACATCAAACATGCTTCGGGTGGTCCGAAACTCACCCGTGCCATCCAAGACCCCATCCAATCATACTAACAAGTTCATAAACACTGCCCGAACTTATCCAAAGCTTGCAAGCACATACGAGATCATCACATCTATGAATCGAAGATCAAACTACAGATTGAACTTCTATTACGTTCATAAGCTTTTAAACCTCCAACCAAGTCATATGATTCTGCTAACCACTTCGGATTACACTCAAACTTTGCACATAAGTTTAATTCAACAAACAAACCTATTCCAAGTCCTGAAAGCACAACCAGAATGTGATATTTCTAAAGTCAACTCCTAACCAAACGTAGAAACCTCCAAATCCGAACATATGTCCAAGTCCAAAATTATCATACAAACCGATTGGAATCATCAAATTACCAATCCGAGGCTGTCTACTCAACAGTCAAACTTTGATTAAGTCTTACAACTTAGGCTTTTAACGATAGAACTAAGTGTTCTAATTCACTCTTAAACCTTCCTAAAACCAAAGCAATATCCCCCAAGTCACAAATTAACAAACAATCATACATGAAGTAAACGATGCTCAAATACACAACACGATCAACCAGGTCATTACAATTTCATCCCGCAAGATTAGGTAGAGAAGTACATGGAGTGTCTCTATCTTCAAGCTTTGTTGGCCTTAAACTCTGAGCACCTTCGAGAAAATATTTATTTTCGCAACATAGGGGCGATAAATTGTGAGCCGCATGATTCTGCAGAAACTAGACTTCATATGGGTGAGACATATCCAAAATTTTTATCGAACTTCCTTCCACATTGATCAAAATTAATTTTCGATGTTGATCTCTAAGTCTGGCTAGTTCAATTTGTAAGATGAATTCCACTTTGAAGCACGACTCTTTCTATTTCTGTGTTGGCATTTGAGTTGTCTCCCTTCCTCTTTCAATCGAAACACTCGACGCAAATAGCTTCAGTTTGCGTGCTCTTGCAGAAAATCCATATCTCGATTTAGGAGCATTCAAATCGCGAGCCGCTTAGTTCAATAGTAACTAAGTACTAAGTAGCACAAAACTAGAGCAAATGCCTCTTGTACTGGCCAAAATTAATTTTTTAACTTGAGGTTCTAGTTTCACGTGTTGGCTTTAATTCTTTGCGCACTCTCGCCAAAAATTCCACATCTCGAGCTAGGAATGTTGGGGTAGTAGTCCGTCTGCGCCATTAAAAAGTAAATTCAGAGGCCTGCAACATATACCGATTAAATAGCAGATCTTTTTGAGTTGACTACAACAAATCTTTGAGCTGATCTAACTGCAAAGAACTTTCAAATTTACATACTTCTGGTGAAAGAAATTATATCATGAGCTAGGAGTGTCAGAATCATAATACATCTACGCTACTAGAAAGCAAACTCAAAGACAAGCAATATATATTAATTTCACAGTAAAATTCTTTTTTGTTTCGGTCACAGAAATTTTTGGAAGTTGATATGTCTACAATAAACCTTAAGATTTTCATGCTTTCGCCAAAAACCTCATATCATGGTTTTGGAGAGTCTGAGTTGCGATCCACCTGATCCTTCAGAATTCTTTCGAGCTCATCTCTGATTGACTCGCACAAACCTTTCAGGAATCTGGTCCATGATGTCTTTGTGCGACATGTACAGTGAAAGGAGCTCCAAGATAAGTTGGCGACGACCTTTGTCTTCAGTTGCTTCCATGAATTAGACTCTTTGTATATAATGATGTATAGATATTTTCATCACTTTTTTTGACTTTAATGCACCAAGATCTTGTAATATTGAAACGTTAAAGTGCCTTTTCCAGTTTGACGTAAGTTTCCTTCTTTCCTTTAGCAATGTATGCGTTTGTATTTGAAAGAATCAGTGAAGCTCCCAATTTTAGTTTGATGATCACGGAACACCATGCTTATTATTATTATTATTATTATTATTATTATTATTATTATTATTATTATTATTATTATTATTATTATTATTATTATTATTATTATTGTTGTTGTTGTTGTTGTTGTTGTTGTTGTTGTGGTGGTGGTGGTGGTGGTGGTGGTTGTTGCTGTTGTTGTGTTGCTGTTGTTGTTATTACTATTATTACTATTATTACTATTATTATTATTATTACTATTATTATTATTATTACTATTACTATTATTATTATTATTATTATTATTATTATTATTATTATTATTATTATTATTATTTTTAATTTTGTTTTACCATAAAAATGGTAATAAGAATTAAATTTGATTTTGTGGTTCTAAAAATACGTGATCTATTTTAATGCTAGTTGTTAGGCAATGGATGCTAAGTAAAAGATTAGAAAGTAATATTATAGCTTAGAGGCGATATGATAATCGAACCAAACGGCTGGAGATCGGGGCCTCGAGCTGTCGTGTATGAGGCCTCAAAATCGAGTCGGGCAGCCGGCTTAGAGCGACCGAGGGAGGATTAACAACTATGAGAGCTACGGCGGTGGCTCTTTATGATCAATGATAAGTAATAAATAAAGAACAATAAATAGAACACAACGAATATAAGCAATAAATGAAAGTAATGAGTTCAAGAGAATATGTTAGGAAGCAAAGAGAATGTTCTTGTATATTCAATTGAGCATCAGATCTCTCACAAAATGACAAGGATCCCCTTTTATATATGAGGGGGTGTCCCAACATAGTACACATGCAATTATTACAAAGATATGGAGTTGGTACAGCCATTTAATGCCATGGTATGAGTTTGGACTAGCCTAATAGGCTTTGTCAGCTCTAGTCACGTACCTTGTGAACCTCACAATGCTCCACCGACGCCACTGATTTACCCTGCCTCGAGGCCGATCGTAGCTTACGCTAACTCGAAGTAGATTATTGAAAACCCTCGAGGCTAGAGCCCCGAGCTAAGTGTTACACCTCGTATTTTTGTACGTAAGAATACATCATAAGTCAATTAATGTAAGCTCAGAAAGGGAATCATCTTTTAAAAGTTTAGAAAGTTAGTTCATCATGTTAACGTGGAGGTTACAAATATTTAAGATCATTAGTACCAAGTAGCAAGAGGGTTTGAAGGCTTAGAAGCTAAACGAATTGAAGAAAATAAGTTTCGTCGAAAGTCGACAAGTTGGAATGTTTTACCATGTACTTTTGGGGTGATACTAGGGTTATTAACATAATAAGGAGATTATATTATGAGTTGTTTTAGTCGAACGATAGTTGGTGTTATGTTTTGAAGTCAAGCGAGTTGTGGAACAAAAGTTGGAAAAAGGTCATCACAAGTTCCATTCATAAATGTGTTGAAACTTAGCTCAAATGTAACTGAGTTTTTCTCCTAATATACTTGGAATTAGGGGATGATCTACCTATCAAATTAAAGATCTATGAATCTAATTTCTAACGCATTAAACCGTTCATCGATACAATATCGGAGTAGAGAGATATAGGCATTTTTGCGAGACTGCACAAGCTGCTAGGTGACAAGTAGGAGTGTCACCTACTTGGTTAAATGATAGCCCAAAAATAGGAAATTTCGGGTCGGCCAAAGAGCCCATTTAAAGGGTTATCTCCTGCAATATAACCCTCATTATATATCACAAATAACCAGACCTAAACCCCTGCAAACATCCTCCCAAAAATTATCCACAAACCCTAATCGATTTTCCCTCTCTTTCAAGTTCTAATTGGGGGTAAAACCTAGAGTTTGAAGAACCAAGGGAAGGGCTGAGTTATCCAACAAGTAAGGTGAGTTTACTGCTCTGTTTCATACATTTATTCTGCTGTGAATTCATGGTAATTCGTTCTATACATGTAAGAACTCACGGGACGGTTATCGGAAGCCGTGAGTTCGAGTTATTCACTTGTAGCGGACTGTTTTGTGGACTGTTTTGTGTTGCTGTTGGGCTGCGTGTTTTACTACTGTTTTGTGGATTTTTGGAGGAGGAAGGATGTGGAAAACACCATATAGATGTAGGGTTGTGGGCTGGTAGTTCTTCGTAACATTTTCGGGTCGTTTGACACGACTACGGTGGCCGTCGTATGTATGAAGTGATTAGGTTGTGCGTGGACTGTTTTGGGAGGCTCAATATGATTATTATTGATGTTGTTTGGGCTGTTTGGTGATTGTTTGGAATTGTGTGAAGCCATATATGTAGGGGAGGTGTTGTCCTTTTCATCGTAAAATAGGTTGTGGTCGATACATAATAGTTATGACGCTTGAATGATAACTACAGTATCATTTCTCTTATTGTAGACTAAGGAGTCGTGAAAATTGCATAGCTAGAGATTGGGGCAGTATATACAAGGTATGTTAAGGCTCTTACTTCTTTGTTTTGGCATGATCTAAAGTGACATGAACATAAACGGTACGCTAATTCATAACGGATCTACTCCTAGAAACTAAGGTTGTCCATGTTGTTCTTTCCTTATAAAGTTATTCTAAACAAGTGGTATGTTCCTTAAATCCTACTAAGGTTCATATTGATGGTAGGGATGTCCATAATGTTCTTAAGTCACTCCAAAAGGTTTAGAACTTGATTCCATGAGTTGAGCATGCATTATATATATGTATCTATTTTACTCTACCGAGCCGCGCTATAGTCGGCCGGGTATGGCACCTATTGTGCAACCACTGATCTGTTTTGTTTTACCGAGCTCCACGTGGCCGGGTACGATTCTACCGAGCCTTATGATGGCCGGGTACGTTTTTACCGAGTCCTCTTTGAGGCCGGGTACGATATGATGATGATGATGCCCACAGAGGCGAATGTTTTTACAAGTTTATGTATATATATGTATTATGCATTTCATGTCAGTAGCCCCCAGAGGCACTCAGATGTTCCAGGTTGTATCTCATCTATCTCTCTTTACATTACTATTCTTATTTATGCTTTCCTGCCTTACATACTCAGTACTTTATTCGTACTGACGTCCCTTTTGCCTGGGGACGCTGCGTTTCATGCCCGCAGGTCCCGATAGACAGGTTGACATTCCTCCTAATAGGCTATCAGCTCAGCGAAGGTGTTGGTGTACTCCACATGCTCTGGAGTTGCCTATTTAGTCAGTATGCTTTGGATATGTATTGATCGGTATGGCGGGGCCCTGTCCCGACCTTTATGATTTTATGTACTCTTAGAGGCTTGTAGACAGATGCCAGGTGTATGGATACTTCTATGGCCTTGTTGTCCTATGCTTTGAGTTTACAAATGGTCATGTCGGACTTATAGGCCCATATGTCATATGTGTAAGTTGATATATCATGTTGGGTCATCATATGTTCAGTATTCCCTTATGTTTGTTCTTGTTATCTCATGACGGGTTTCCTGGATCATTTACTCATGATAATATGATAAGAAAGATATGTTACGTTGGTACTCGATTGAGTAAGGCACCGGGTGCCCGTCGCGGCCCTTCGGTTTGGATCGTGACAAAAGTGGTATCAGAGCAGTTTTGTGCTAGGGAGTCTACAAGCCGTGTCTAGTAAGTCTTTAAAAGGTTGTGTTCCATGTAAATTCCTCTAAATTTATATCGTATCGTTAAATTCATCATCACATAACGACAAAAAGTGTCACTTTATGTAACGGCAGATTTGGGCGTAACCGCATTGTTACCTTGTTGTTTTTATTCATCTTTCCCTTCCTTATTGTTAAATAATTATATTTTATCCTTTCCCGGCCTTTCTCTATAATAATTCTATATCGCATCTAACTTTTCATTTGTGATATTGCAAATTTATTCTTCATATTGTTGGTACATGAAATTATAAAATAATGACAAACAATACAATCTATTAAAATATTATATATATTAAAGCGATGCAATGCAATATGATACAATATATGTGATAGGATACATAACAACGCTCCAAACAAGATGTAACTCTTCTAAATAAGATTATCAAAAATAAAGAAATAAGCTGTCACGCCCCGAACCTGGGGAGGCATGGCTGGCACCCGGTGCCGTAGTAGCCCGAGCGAACCACTCCGTAACTAATTCATTCCTTTTGTAACTATAATGGGCCAACATTGCCACAACTCGTAATGTACAACTATAAGTGGAAAACACTGTTGTTTACCGTGAAAACGGTAACAACAATTAAATTTATAAATGAGACTCTAAAAATACATGATCTATTCCTGAGCTAGTTGTTAGAGCAGTTAATGCTAAGAACATGAAATGTAATGGTAAAATGGGAGTTAAGGCGAGGTAGTAATCAAACCAAAGGGGCCTGTTGCCCGAGCTCGGTGATGGTCGAAGGGACTTTCGAGGTCGGCGCTGATATCGATCTCGAACTATCGGGGGTAGTTAGGGATGGGATAACAGTTAAAGATATGATTAAGAAAGGCTCTATATCGCCAATGCTAGGGCGGCCCCGGGCCAGTGAGAATGAACAACTTAGAAGAAAAGAGAGAGAGAGAGAGATATTATTGCACTTGAATAGGATGGTTGGAGTTCTGCCTTTACAAGGTGTTGGTGACCCCTTTTTATAGAAAGGGAACGCCCAAACTTAGTACAAAATACTTAGCATGACAAAAAGAATGAGATGTGACAGCCCATTAGTTTTATGTTCTAAGAGGGCTGGCGTAGAGCCACTTGGATAGATCTGATCGACCCCGGGTGCATCCCTCGAGGGATTTCTGCGCTCGTCGGGGCCTCAGACGATGTCCATTCTTGGCAGGGCGTCGACAGGTTTCGAGGGAAGCGATCGACCCGAGACCCAATTCTTACGGGGTCACTATCCGAAGCATTACGTCGGGGAAAATAAGTTCCCTGGTTTTTACCGCACACAGATAGTCTTCGCATTTCTTGGAGAGAAGTGATGAGAAACGGTATAGACATATCATTCCCTGATCTCCTGCAGTGGTATTATGCCGATGGTACAACCCTCTTTTGACAGGTATCGAGACACTTCGCGTTTCCGCTTCTCCAGGATCTCCGAAAGGTTACGATACTTGGAGTCATATCGTTGCTATCAGTTCATCTTCAATGAACGCATTGATTGTGCCTGCCGTTACATTTTTCTAGGGCGGTAATGGCTCCGTCGGTTGCTCTGCCCTCTCTATAAATGGGTCTCCATGTTGCTGGCTTTTCTACTTAAACTTTCTTCGATACCCACCTCTCCTCCTTCTCCTGCTATCTTGAAGTTCCGCCATTTTGTCGTGTTTGAGGCCCCAGGCTTCAAGATTTCATGCCATATGCGCCTTGACTCCTTTCCTGATATCTTTTTGGTTGGACGGAGTTGTGCCGCTGTGATGTCGTTATTGCTGTTCTTGTTGCTGCAGTCGTTGCCAGCTCAAGGCGATGAGGCGGAGGGCCGCTTTCTTCCGACCCTGGGGGGTATTTTTCGAACTATGCACCGCTGCTCAGGAGGGGGCTCGGATTATACACGCTGCTCACGCTTCTCCCTTAGCTCAGCGTGTTGCACCGTTTTGGATTCCTGGGGGGTGTGGCGGCGGTTCCCGCTAGCTGTTGCCTCCCGGGCCGAGGCAACGTCTCAAGAAGTGGCTTGGCGGGATTGATTTTGGCGGGCTTTACGACAACGAAATTTTTCACCCAGCCGCTTCTTGTTCCCTTCCCTCACCTCTGTTCCTTTTGAAGATGCCATTCTAAGGAAACGAGGTGAGGTCCCTGAGGGCCTCGGACTTGGAAGATATTGTCTTTGAGGTCATATGCCCGAGGGGAAGACGACAGAGATGTCGCACAGAAAGTAGGCTAGACCCTTAGGCTTTTGCCGTCTGCATATCTTTGGATTACTTCTTTACGTGATGATCCCCTTCGCGGGCTTTTGTAATCACATGTAAGGACCCCTCAAGGGCCGTTGTTAATGGATTTCATATGAATATGAATAATCCTTTTCAGACTTCTGCTTTCCTTTCTTTGCTTCGTTTCTGTATGCTCTCATGCCTTTTGAGGCTCTTTGAATGCCTTCTATTGCTTGCTGACTGCCGACATCTGACTTGAGTGCGAGCATTCATTCTGATAGGTCCGAGCTATAGGGGCCCTCCGAATTGTTTGGAGATTATTGAATTCTGTCACCTTCGGCGCCGTTATCCCAAACGAAGGTCATTTTTGGGTACCTGGGGGTCCCTGTTGATCTTGATGTAGATAACCCTTTTTTAGAATGTATAGGATCGACTGAGTTCACTTGTATTTGGGTGCTTCTTCTGACCTTCGTGGAGCTTTTCGATTGATAAAAATGGCTCCGCGTAGGGTTCCTCGTGGCCCGACCTAAAATAAGACCAGTAACATTGGACCGCCGGATCTTTTACAGTGAAAGCGTGGGTGGTGTCTTTATTCTTTCGTAGTGGCCTTTGAGAGGAGGCCTGACTGAAGGCTAGCGGGTTTTTTAGGGGCGCCGATGGCTGCTTCTCAAATGCAATCTCCGGGCAGAGATCTACCTGCGTTAGGATCATCCAGATTGATATCGGGAGATTGTTCCGTATGAGTGCATGTTAAGATACAACTGTGTTTGCTGGCTGGTTTCCTTTGGCGGAGGCCTTTGTGTGGTGATCTCGTGTTGGCAAAGGTGTTGTTGGCCTTTCGGGGCTTTATTTTACCGTGATGGAGGTTTCCGGGGTTGATTGTTATATCGGTGCCGGGTGTGATGCTGATGGTTGGTGCCTTTGGTAATTCTTGAATTTGTCGTCGTTATTCTTATACGTGATGTGAGGCTGCTTTCGCTTCATCGGGGGTCGTCGGATGGTCCCTTGTGAGCGCGGACGTGCCCCCTCCGGGGGGTCGTAGTCTTTGAGGTGAGCAATGATGATAGGGAGATGTGTGATTTGACGGAGCCTTTTATCTTGGAGAGGCCATTTTATGCTCCCATGGGGAATGCGTCGATTGAGCCGGGTGTTTCCGGAGCCCTTGATTTTGGGGCGACGGGCCCAAACTATGGGGGCTATTTGATGGAGCAGGTGGCTTCCTGTAGTACGTGCTCCGCCACATTCTGCCCTTAGGGCTAACCCTTGTTTATATCAGCTACTGAAAAAGTGAAGGTTTCGGAGTACCTTAAGGGCGACGTCAATTTCGTCTGAGCGGCTTGTGGGGAGCTAAGGGTCCAAGTGTAGGCTCGAGCTTCTGAGGGGACGAATATCCCGGACAAGGTCTCTCCCTTCTCGAGGTCCAACTCCCTTTGTGGCGGTGCAAAAGTCCAGCCGGGTATGACTGGAAAACTTTGATTTCGATCTTTAGAGCCAAGATAATTTGAGATTTGGGCCGAAGTGATACTAAGCTGAACCAAGGCTGGTCAGGAGATGGCGATTCGTATGAAGGGTTCTATTGATTCCCAAGCCGAACTACAGCGAGCCCTCAGCCGAGAGAAGAGGACTTGAGAGACTTGTTCGTCGTAGGTCCCAAGAAGAGGTATTCAAGTAGGTTGGTGCAAAGGGTTCCTTTTTCCCAGAGGAATTGGCTCGAGCCAGGGGAACAGCCGTGGCGCTTGGTCACTTCTTGCTGAAGTTGCGGAGGGCGATTTCCGACAAGCCGTATCTTTTTTTTAGCATAGAGTGTAGATTTTGCCATTTTTTGTCGCCTCGTTTTTTTATATATGCGAAATATGCCTGCATATGGAGAATGCGCCTTTTCTGGGTATGCAATTTTATAAGAGGGAATTTTGAATTTTTGTTTCTTTTGTACCTTTTTCTTTGTCATTGATTTCGACCGGGTGGGCTGGTTTTTGATGTTCGGTGGGATCTTCGTAGGTCCTGAACTGATTGGGAAAATTGGGAACTTTTAGGCACGATTTTTTAATGTGAGCAGGCGTCAGGTCCTTCGTTCTTGGTCCGGCTGTCTAGGCTTGGTCTCCAAGTCGGGCTTCGACTCGAGCCTTCTGGTTCTTTGAATTTTTTGTTCCCGTGCGGATAAGTAGTATTTGTTTTGATCTCCCTCTTTTGGCCATTCACCGCTCCAATTGTTCACTGGGTCCAGTCTCCGAGTCATATTGTGGCTGGTACTTCAATCGACCCTTAAGTTCACTTCTGACCGCATGGGCGAGTGATGATGGCTCTTTGTGTTTTGGGTCGAAGTGACCTCACGGGGTGTGTCCCCAAAATTTAACCGACTGACGATGATATCTTTTGAGTCCTGCCCGTAGGCGTCCTGCAGTTTAACTATTTTTGGGTCCAATCTCCAAATCGTGCTGCAATTCGACATGTAATTGACCCTTAAGTTTCCCTGATTCCTTGGCCGGTGATAGTGTCATTTATGCCGTGCCCTTGGGCACGCTGTAATTTACGGGTCCAGTCTTCGAGTCGCATTGCGATTCGAGCTATAATCGACCCTTAGATTTTCTTGAGTTACCGGCCGGCAGTAGTGGCATTTATGCCGCGCCCTTGGGCACACTGTAATTTTTGGGTCCAGTCTCCGAGTCGCATTGCGATTCGAGCTGTAATCGACCCTTAGATTTTCTTGAGTTCCTGGCAGGCGGTAGTGGCATTTATGTTATTTGGTCGTTTGAGACCTTTTAGTATGTGGCCCGGACGCTTTGCATAGTTAACCATTTTGGATCCGGTCTCTGAATCGGGTTACGATTCGAGCTCGCTTTAATCCTCAAGTTGTCAAGATTTTTTAGCTGGTGACAATGGCTCTTATGCTGTTTGGTCGTAGAGACCTTTCAATATGTGGCCCGTAGGCTTGCTTAACTGGCGACAATGGCTCTTACGCTATTTTTTCCCGTGGGCTTTTGTAGGATTTGTATCCGCTCATTAAGGTCTTTTTATAGTATTTTTGCCTGACCCGTCGTCGGTTCCAGAGGAACCTCAATTTCATGTCATTGTTGGCGATGTTTCGAGCACCTCGTAAGGTTCATAGCTCGTAGGTCGAGTAGATCGACGCTCTTACATTTTGGAGCCGATATTGTCGGAGCTTATTTTGCCTATGGAGGGAAGCCTATTTTAATCGGTTCTTTCCGAAGTATATTCGGAGTAGTGGTCTACAATTTTTTAGCGACAGTCGGGCATCCCCGAGTCGCGTTATTTTGGCTGTATCAGGCATTTTGACCATAGTCATATGCGTTTGGCCGTAGCCATTTTTGATCCCTAGTGATAGTTTTAGGCGTCTACATCGAGGGTATGCCCTTTAGGGATTCTTACAAATGCGATGTATAGCCCAAAACTTCGGAATTTTTCATGCCTGTTGAGGTCTCACAGTTTATCATGCCTGTTGAGGTCTTATAGTTTGCCATGCCTATTGAGGCCTTACAGCTCGTATAATAGATCAGGTTATGCCGAGGTTGCCCGCTAGGGTCTTACAGTTTCGGATTTTCCAGTGCATGGCGATTGGCGATAGTTTTCGAGTTATCGGGTTTGTTTAAGCTTGAATACCATTTCTCATGAATATGGAGTTTGCATTGTGAGGTCTTTATAAGCCCGGAGTTCTGTCCCTGGGGTCGTGTGGGCGCTGATCTGCTCAAGTCTCCGAGTATCTCGAGGTGTATTTGGCGGAGAGGCTTTTGTCGAGAGTATACTGCGACTTTCTCCTTTTGGGAGATATTTTCCGGTCCATTAGCGTTATACATGTGTAGTTGTGCTGAGTCGACCTATTTTTGGTCGAGGGTGGCAACTTTCATGTTGCCTTACTCTGAGAAGGAGCCTTTCTCTTTTTGCATGGGGAAAAAAAGGGTATTTTTTGATTGCCCGATACAATGGTACATGCTTCCGCTCTGGCGGGATCTGATTGCATCGACCGTTTGGCCCTATACGTCGTCTTCCCGTAGGAACCTTTGTATTGGCGTTTCTCCGCCTCTTTTGGATTGGGCGGCTTCCAAGGGGAATGCCCCATACCGCTTGCAAGTTGGCCGTAAGAGTGGCCTCAGTCAATTCTATGAAGTTTTCCCCTTTAAGCAACTTTGCAGCCGTTGCCTCGTTAAAAACCTTATCAGTAAAAAACCCTTCTTTTTTTTGGGATAAAAAACTAGGTCGAAGAAAAGAGTGCAACAGGCGTGCTTTGGGGGTCTCGAGGTCTTCTGATAATGTTAGTGTCCCGGTATCTCCGGTTGAGTATATGTGTGAGGGTTAGTTCCTAATCCAAAATAAAAAAGAAATGGATGTACCTTGAAACGAGACAGGCAGGCGACGCCTTGGGGTTGGCTTATTACGATCTCCGGGGGCGGACATGTGATGTGGATTTCTATTTTGTGTTTGTCAAACCCGACCGGGGTCAGGATCTAATTCACCCGTTGGCTTTTTCGGGAGTGGAGGTACGGGCGCTGGTAGCACATCGTGTATTGCGAACATTTCCCTTGCCGTATGTTATTCCCTTTAGACGGTTTTGATTCCGTCCTTTGTCGGGAATTTTATCATCTGATGGAGAGCGGATGGTACCGCTCTCATGCAGTGAATCCACGGTCGCCCAAACAAGGCGTTGTACCTCATGTCTCCTTCGATGACATGGAATTTGGTGTCTTGGGTTGTGCCGGCCACGGTAATCGGGAGGATGATTTCTCCTTTCGTTGTTTCGCTTGCCATGTTGAACCCATTAAGGATCCGAGTGGCGGGCACGATCCGTTCAGTTAGTTCGAGCTATTCTACCACCCTTGACCTGATAATATTGGCCTAGCTACCTGGATCCACGAGTACACGTTTTATCTGAAAAGAATTTACAAGAAAGGAGATTACCAGGGCGTCATTGTGGGGTTGAGACAGAGCCTCGGTATCTTCTTCGCTGAATGTGAGGGCGTCTTCGGGCATATATCCCCAAGTCCGTTTTTCTCTGGTGATGGATATTTTTGTTTTCCTCATCATGGGCTCCTGCAGGGTATCGGCGCCTCCCGTGATCATGTGGATGACGTCTTGTGGCTCGTTTGCCTCGTTTTTCTCGGTTGCCTCCCTGTCCCGGAACTGATTTTTGGCCCGATCGCTAAGGAATTCCCGAAGGTGCCCTTTGTTGAGTAGTCGGGCTACTTCTTCTCGTAGTTGATGACAATCCTCGGTCCGGTGACCGTGTGTGTTGTGGAACTCACACACTAAGTTGTAATTTCTCTGCGAAGGGTACGACTGTATTGGTTTGGGCCACTTGGCATCCCTGATTTTGCTGATAGCAAACAAGATGTCCGATACGTCGACGCTGAAGTTGTATTCCGATAAGTGGGGCGCTTTCATCGCCACCATGTTTCGATCGAACCTGGTTCTGTTGATGAGCCCCCGAGGGTTCTGTCCTCGATCTATCCTGCGATCGTTCCGGGGTAGGTTGCACCTCGGGGAATTCCTTCTGTCCTCGAGGTACGGTTGGTACCTTTCTTTGTTTGGTTTTGTCTCCTTTGCCAGAAGTCTGTTTGGGTATACTAAACCCGAAGGGGCTCCCAACTGGTCATCCTCGGCCCTGATCTTTGACTGGTATCGGTTGTGAACGTCCGACCAGGTCACGGCCGGGTATTCAATTAGATTTTGTTTTAATTATTTCGAAGTCATCGAGCTTCATTCGTTCAGGCCTTGGGTGAAGGCCTGCACCGCCCAGTCGTCGGAGACCGGTGGCAGCTCCATCTGCTCCATCTGGAAGCGGGATACGAACTCACGCAACATCTCGTTCTCTCTCTGCTTGATTTTGAAAACGTCAGATTTCCTCGTTGCTACCTTAATGGCTCCGGCATGTGCTTTCATGAAGGAGTCCTCTAGCATGGCGAACGAATATATGGAGTTGGGAGCCACGTTGTGGTACCATACCATGGCCCCATTCGGAAGCGTTTCACCGAACGTTTTCAGCAACACAGACTCGATCTCGTCAATTTTTATGTCGTTGCCTTTTACTATGCAGGTGTACGCAGTGACGAGTTCGTTAGGTTCGGAAGTGTCGTTGTACTTAGGGAGTTCCGGCATTCTGAACTTTTTCGGGATGGGTTTCGGGACCGCTTTCTCGGGGAATGTCCTTTCAACGAACTTCTTTGAATCCAAACCTTTGAGGACTGGGGGCGCACCTGGGATCTGGTCGACCCTGGAGTTGTAAGTCTCGACTTTTTTATTGTTGGCTGCAATCATTTTCTCACCTGATTTGATCCTTTTGGTGATGTCTTCGAGCATTTTTACGATGGCGGGATCAGCCACTGATCCGTTGTTGCTCGACCTTTCGAGTACTCGCTCGACGGGAGGAGCCATCTCTGGTGCCGCTGTGCTGGGGGTTCTTGGGCGACTTTGTAGCTGAGCGATGGCCAGTTGCTGTGCCTGTAACATTTCAAAAATAACATGAAGACTAACTTCCTGTTCTTCTCGGGCCAGGGTTCTTTGTGCTTCCTGTTGGTCGTTGTGTCGTACGCTCCTATCGGTGTGAGAAGTTTTGTCGACTTGTTGTGCATCCTGTGAATCTGCGTCCTCTAAGATCGATCCGGGAGCGATATCAGGAGGTGCTCCAGCAGCTGGGATAGCCATGCCATTTTCCCCGTGATTTTCGAGGTTGTCGTTCTCAACTTCGTTTACCCAGCCGGACATTTTGGTTTGAAATCAAAGTTTCCGGGACAAGAAAAAGTGTGAAAGATAATGTGCGTTTGTGTGACAAAACCAGCAAGAAAATAATCACTATAATTTTTAGCCCCACGGTGGGCGCCAAGCTGTTTACCGTGAAAATGATAACAACAATTAAATTTGTAAATGGGACTCTAAAAATACGTGATCTATTCCCGAGCTAGTTGTTAGAGCAGTTAATGCTAAGAACACAAAATGTAATGGTAAATGGGAGTTAAGGTGAGGTAGTAATCAAACCAAAGGGGCCTATTGCCCGAGCTCGGAGATGGTCGAAGGGACCTTCGAGGTCGGCGCTGATATCGATCTCGAACTATCGGGGGTAGTCGGGGATGGGATAACAGTTAAACATATGATTAAGCAAGGCTCTATATCGCCAATATTAGACGATATGGTGAAGAACAAGTAGGAAAGCGATAAATTCTAGTGCGGCCTCGGGCCAGTGAGAATGAACAACTTAGAAGAAAAGAGAGAGAGAGAGATATTATTGCACTTGAGTAGGATGGTTGGAGCTCTGCTTTTACAAGGTGTTGGTGACCCCTTTTTATCGAAAGGGAACGCCCAAACATAGTACAAAATACTTAGCACGACAAAAAGAATGAGATGTGACAGCCCGTTAGTTTTACGTTGTAAGAGGGCTAGCGTCGAGCCGCTTGGATAGATCTGATCGACCTCCGGTGCATCCCTCGAGGGATTTCTGCGCTCGTTGGAGCCTCAGACGATGTCTATTCTTGGCAGGGCGTCGACAGGTTTCGAGGGAAGCGACCGACCCGAGAACCAGTGCTTCCGGGATCACTCTCCAAAGCATTACGTTGGGGGAAAATTGGCTCCCCGGTTTTTTCCGCACACAACTGTATTACTGAACCATTTTTCTTAAAACATGAATACATTTGGATCGTCAAGGCGTCCGACATACTGTACAAAATGAACCTCTATCTACAAAGCCTCTAAGATTATTTGACATTAAATGGGACATAATACCGGTCTACCTATAACTCTGTAGCAAAATTCTGACATGTGACTCATAAACTCGGCTGCACTCCAAATGAGATAGAGTCTTACCGATCCTTCGCTGATACCAATCTCGCCTACGATGAAGGTTCATTAAACTGATTATCTATACCTGAAAGTCTGGATAGCTCTGTAATTCATGAAATATTTATAATGTCATGCATATGCGTAAGAATGTCATGTGATGCATAGGTCTGTACGTACATAACATCATCAAGTCTCTGAGGGCATCCCATCATATCATCTCGGCCACTCTGGGCAAATCATCAGCGTATACCAGCTGATCAGGTGGTGCTGCGTATATAACGTCGTAACCTTTTTCCAAATCCCATATACATATATATACATATATACGCATAAATAACGCCGTCTGAGTCATATTTCAGCCACTATGGGCAACGTCATTATCGTATACTAGTTGATCAGGTGGTGGTGCGTATATAACGCCGTAACCTTATCCCATATTCCATATACAAATATACACATATATATGCGTATATAACGCCGTCTGAGTCATGGGTCAATGTACATGTATAAATGCAAGAAATGCATATGAAATACGATAACAAAATCTCTCGATACGTCATAAGACCATTATACCTCTAATTAATATCATAAAATCATTTTACGTATTTTCTGAGACCCATGAACAAACGATGGAATAATAAGATATATGGGGATTCAAGAACATACACACTTCTAATATTTCTATGGATAGAGTCATTTGATTACGACATAGGAAACAATTAACATTTGCTGAGGAAAGTTGCAAAGGAACGGGATCAAGCACTTCAAAAAGAGTGCAGTGGGAAGCCAAATTGAGCCAACGAGAGTTGCAACATTTAGCAAGTCTTTCGTTCATTGATACTTAGGGTTGGATTACGGAACAACCCCTAAAAGTACTTCTATAGTTTATATTAATTAGCTTAACCTAAATACATATTATGTAGACATATAACAACATTTGGAGTGAATTAAGACAAAGTAGCAGAAAGTAACTATAATATTTTTTGTCTACAACTTTTAACAGTAATTACGTCAATCTAACAAAAAATATTGAAAAGATTTCATTTGTCACTAATGAAAATTTACTATATGAGCAATTTTGCAGGCCTTAATTTAACAAGTTAATTCCTTTTTTTTTAAACATCAATCAATGAGAATACACTATTCTTTAAACGCAAATGAAATTAATCTGGTATACTTGAACCTCTTTTAAGTTTCCTGTTTACTTCTTTCTTAAACCCTCTTTTTTTTGGGTCTTGGAGAACCTATATGAAATCAAATGTACTTACAACTTCTGTTGATAATAGAACAAAGGCCATAATACCTGTATAGATGTCTGTATCAACATAGTGGTGCAATAACATGAGTAGTGATAGACAACCATGCCTTTAGCCGCCAATCCCTCCCAAAGAAAGAATTACTACCGGAGAGATACCATTCATTTATAGAAAATCACACATTTGGTTCCGTTCCCTCAACTATGATACAAAATTGCGAACTAATATATCTGTCTACAAAAGTCGTCTCCTTGAATGGCTTCCTTTTTCCTTTGTAATTTCGTTTTGATTAATCATGAGTTAATAATGAGAAACCTACATTGGAGAAATGTGATTTGCTATTCAACAATAAAGCAACTGAATGCCTCAATCACCTGTAAGTCTTGCCAAGTACTTCCTAAAGTTAATTTTTTTCCAAATCCTTAGCTACCACAAAAAAAAGTGGAGAAGAGATCATACAATAATTAAGCACGATAAAAGAACACCAAAAAGGGCAGCAAATAAAAAAAGAATACAACGTTGGCATTTGCTTACAGGGCATCCAAGATTGCCTGGAACAGAATCAGCAACCACTTCAAGGTCACTGTCGCTGTCAGCATTTTCAGTGGCGGTCCCTCTCTTTTTTGATAGACTCATTGAGTCGGAAAATTTTATTTTATGTTTTATACAACTGACATTAGTTGTATGAGGCATCCTCTTTGTCTCACAGTTTTGTGGACCAACATTTTTGTGAACCCGAAAATGTGAGATTGGGGTCCACAAATTTGTGAGACAAAAAGGAGCCTCACACAACTAGTGTAAGCTGTGTGAGACACACCATAAAACTTCTCCATTGAGTCATATCTTCCATTTTAAATATAATGCCTCTCTCCACGAATCACCTTCATTTCCATTTTTTGGTTCACCATTAATTTCCAACTACAAATGAATTAATATGGAGCATAATAATTCGCAATAATTGGAGTCGTCAACTCAATGATAATAATCTCATTAGTTCGCTACTACTTATCAAATATGTGTGGGAAGCTTGCTCATAGCCTACTCAACCAAAGCTGACACTATTTTTTAATTAAGAAAAAAATAGAAAAAGAATAATAGGAGGATTATAGAGACTGACGTTTGATTCAAGGGATGTGGTGGATTATCTCTGTCACTTAATGAATATGACTCACGTAATGTGAGTATATGAATCACCTAATACATTGCATGTGGCCGCCACGTTATGTTTTTATCCAAAAGGTTTTGGATAATTATCAATTATCCACATAATTAAGAATTATCTCAATTTACTTAAAATACTATCGGTTTTAATGCACATATAACTTACTATCATGGTCATGCGGTACCATATTGTATTGAGAAAAATTAAGTTCATATATAGAATTAATTATAAGGTAACACGTCATGACACGTGGACTGGTCAAAGAATGACAGTCGACAAAGAATAGTTGAAGAGGCACGAGCCTCAACAGGTACGGGCAGAGATCCAAGAAAATCAGAAAGGATAGGTGCTCGAACCTCTTAATATTTGGAAGTCGCATCAGAAGAATGAACCTACATAGCTTAATGGGTATAAATACGTATTATTGGTAATTAATAGGCATTAATTATGGAAAACATTATGGAATATGTATTGAATCAGTTATGATTACCAATTATAACGTTACATTAAATGCCATTAATTGTCCATAATGACTCCATTATGAAAAGAAAAAAAGTGTATTACGTAGAAATAGCTATAAAAAGGTGAGGACTGAACATTTGTAATGACATGAAATACTATTGGAATATACTGATTTACATTGCTTTCCACTCAGCTATTTTTTCCATCAATTATTCCTATTTCTATTCGATTATCAGTAACCCGAGTTCTTCTTAAAACAAGCTTTGACCGAAATCCCAATTTTTGGTTAAACAAATTGACTCCGTTACCGGGAATCTGATAATCTACTCTTTCTTAAACCAACATTTTTGTCAAATTAATCATGTCAAATGTCAATGACCACAATCAAAGAGACCATCAACTCATGGAGAATCCGCAAGATGATCGAACCCCGATCCCTTCCCAACGAAACTCTCCTCGACATTCTCGAGAAGAACCTCCTGATGGATCTCAATCAAATGCAAATGAACAATTGGAAAATGAGGAGGCAATGAACGAAGCTTTGCAAAAGTTAATCGCTCAACAGGTCAGCAAAGCTCTCGAGGCATTCGCTAACCAATTGCCAATAGCACCACCAAAACCAACTCCAAATAATAATACTTTGAAAAACCCTCGTTCTGGGCTCTTTAATTCAGGCAGTGGCAGAACTCCCAGCGAGTCTCGTGATGGAGAACCAGGTAACATAGTCAATTCTGATTTACAAAATTTAGTATTAACCTTGCAGAAATAGCTCAAGGAACAAGGCGATCGCATAGAATAAATACTTGGAGTACCACCTATAATCAATGTCACACCTCCTTTTTACCCACCCGAAGGGGTATAAGAGAGTTTTTCCAATCAAAGTGACATTATTCGAAATGGGATTAATTATTGATCAGAGTTGCCGCTTGGAATAAATTATGGTGTCCCAAGTCACCGGTTTATTTTAGATCCCAAATCGAGGAAGTTTTATTTTAAAGAGTCTGTGAACCAGAAATTCTAGATAAGGAATTGTGTTAAACCAGGAGAAGGTGTTAGGCATTCCCGGGCTCCGTGGTTCTAGCACGGTCGCTTAGTGAATATTACTTGGCTTAAATTGTTTAACTACTCATTTTTAGGACCTATGTGCATTTATCTTTTTACCGCTTTTAAATTACTTGAAGACTCGTACTTAAAGAATTATCGAGTTACGCGTACGTATACTCATGTGGTTTGGCATGTCAAGAGTCATGTCACGCGTACGTGTACACAATTCACAACACTTAGTTTATTTAAGAAAAAAGCTTGGTCAAAGTCGCGTGGAAGCGTACCTTGATTTATTTTGAAAATCATAATTATGTCACGTGAACGTGTAGCCAATCACGATTAAGTCGCACCTAAAGCATGTTGCGATGTTCATAAATTGTTATTTTTTTTAAGTTTGAGATTATTGTGAAGGCCATAGGTTATGGAAATTCTTGTGGATAAAATATTTTTGGAGAGACTTACTCGTCAATTATGAAAATGTGGGCTAACTTTTATTATTTTGAGCCGAATGTTAACGGCCTAATTAGATATCAAGGGAAAAGAGTGACCTAAAGCCCAAAATTGTACCAATTTCTATAAAATCGTTCACCTACAAAGCTCATAACACTATTATCATCCCAAATTTTAAACAAAACTCAAATACCATGGTATTCGGGCTAAAACTATTTTGAACATGACACAAATATTTAACTAGTGAAGGAAATGACCTTATAAACTAAATCATCACTGTTGTATCTTGATTATGATTAAGGAATGAACTAATGACTTAATTTAAGCCTAAGTATTAAGATATGACTCGGAACCAAACAATTGAGTTTTTAATCCAAATTTAACGAGATCTAGAAAAGTAGAACCTAATTGAATCTACAACTTCAATGGAATCTCACGTTTTACAAAATGAAACCAAATAATATCATTCTAGCAATTCCAACAGAACTCAAACCAAGAAAAATTGTGAAAAAACAACATATAGGTATCATTATATTCATATCACGTTGAAAATTGAAGCCAAAATAAAAGTAAGAGTGGGAAGAATTGAACCTGGGATTGCTTCTTTTAAATGAGTAATAACAGTGAATACAAAGATATGCTCGGACTGACTGTGTGCACGACTCTGCTACGGAATTCGATCGAGAAATAGCTAAAAATCAGGGACAATGACCGCGACCTTCGACTTCGAACAGCACCTTAATCGAACCTCGAACAAAACTTTGTAAAAGCTAACCAGAATTTCGAGTGGAATTGAAACGTTCGTTCATGGTAAAAATGGTTTAAGGCATGGTGGAATTGGGTTCCTCTAATCTTCTGTTTCTATCCTTATGTGGACTGTGCGTTCAGATGCGAAGCAAAGCGCTGCTTTTTGTGAATTCAATGTATGTGCTCTCCTCTAATCTACTCTAATACCCCCTTTATCTGATTCTCTTCTTTTCGTTTTCTTTCGTTTTTTATGCCGAAAACCTCTTCCCTCTCGTAAGTGCAAGTGTGTGTTATATATATAAAATCTTTGTGTGATGGAGTGGAGTTGTGGGGCTGGGTGCAGGGAATTTGGGGGTTCGGACGTGGGTGTGTGAAGAATAACGTGAGGGAAGTTAGCTAAAAATGGGGAGTGGGAGTTGTGTTATTTATCTTTATTAAATTAGATTAATGTTTTTAAAGATAAAGTTTGATCACTTTTTTACGTTAACTTCCATTTGTTTACCCTCTCTTTTTTTGTCTTTTTTTAAAAAAAAAAAAAATTAAATTATAAGAATAAGAAGATTAACCAACATTTCTTACAATATAGGAAAACTAAATATTTTCATGTAACATAAATAATACTAAGAAAAATTCTATAGCTTACTTATTAAAATTCTAATTGAAAGAAACTATGTATATATATATGTACATATATATTTTTGATTTTTTTTTAGAAATAAACTTTACATTCTACGAATGTAAGTAATTTTGTAGCTTCTTTTTTTTTTCTTTTTAGTTATTTTTTTTCTTTTAAATAAAACCTATTAAGAGTAAGATAAAAGTTTAAACTATTAAGATTAGACCTAAAAAAAATATATTTACACTAAAATAGTATAGAATTTGGGTGTGGTCAAAAATTAGTTGTTCACAATCAAATGAATAGATATGGATAAATATTCACAACAACCCTGGAAGCTAAGTGCTGCTCCTCTACCAATTCCGAAGAAATTCAAGATGCTCGATATTCCAAAATATGATGGAACCTATGATCCACGAGACCACGTGACTGCATTCACAACTTGAGTAAAAGGCAACGATTTGACCAAACAAGAAATTGAATCAGTATTGGTCGAAAAAATTGGTGAAACACTCACTAAGGGAGCATTAACATGGTATTCTCTTTTACCCGAAAATTCTATAAATTCTTTTGCTGAGCTTGCAGATTCATTTATCAAAGCGCACTCGGGAGCTCAAAAAGTCGAAAAGATGATGGGGGATATTTTCAAAATAAAGCAAGGGGATTCGGAGCTGCTCAGAGAATTCGTAGACATATTCCAGCGTGAAAGGATGACGTTGCCACGCGTACTTTATAATTGGGCAGCCATGGCTTTTACCAGTAATCTAAATGAGAAGAGTTCAGAAGCCACGAGACGACTCAAGGAAAGTCTACGTGAATTTACAGCAACAACTTGGAATGATGTTTACAACAGATACAGCACGAAGCTGCGGATACAAGAAGATACCATTACTCAGTCTCAAAAAGAGGAGAAGGTAAGTTTCAGGCATGCTGATACTGAAAAAAGGTCCAGTAAAAACAGGTACGAGCCCAATATGGGACCCATAGGAAGAGACTCGCGTTCAAAATAGGATAACTCAAGGTATGATCATAGATTCAGAGATAGAGAATCAGGCTCATTATCAAGGCTCGGGAAAGAACGAAGCGCATGAGAGATGCGTGATGATGACAGAGACTTTAAAGCGAATATCGGCGGTTACAATTTAATGTAAGCACGTCTGAATTGGTGGATGTTTTGAGAAGTATGGGCGACAAGGTACGCTGGCCAAAAGAGATGAGATCAAACTCAAACAGATGAAATCCTGATGATTGGTGCGAGTTTCACCACGATCACGGTCACAAGACGGAGGATTGTAGATTGCTGCAAGGAGAAGTTGAACATTTATTAAAATAAGGATATCTAACTGAATTATTTAGTGACAAAGGAAAGCAGGCATATATGAAAAACAGACAGGAGCCCCCAAATCCCCCTTCACCAAAAAGGATATTTAATGTCATCAGTGGGGGAGAAGAAATCAATGGCATAACAACAGCCAATAAAGTTTCAAAGATTACAGTCACATATGGGAAGCGAGTTCGATGTATCTTGGAAGAAGAAAGTATTACGTTTGATGATGAAGATGTAGATGGCGTACTAACCCCACACAATGGCGCACAGGTAATATCTTTACTTGTACATGACATTGAACGTGAAACGAGTTTTGATTGATCCAGGCAGCTCCGTGAATATCATTCTATTTAAGAGTGGTAAATGAAATGCAAGCTGAAGATAAGTTGATACCCAAGGTGCACACCTTATCTGATTTTGACAACTCGAGCGTTGTAACAAAGAGGGAGATCGTACTCACCACGTTCGCAGAAGGGGTTGTCAGAGACACAAAATTCCAAGTGGTAGAGATGGACATGGCTTACAATATGATTCTAGGAAGACCATGGATTCACGAAATGGATGATGTGCCGTCTACCTTGCACCAAGTTATTAAATTCCCTTCACAGTGGGGAATACGACAAATCCGTGGTGAGCAGCAAGCATCCAGGAGCATCAATTCCATGGTTGATTCAAACATAAAAGTTGAAGGAAAATAGTAATTACAGAATTCACTGGAGGATGATGCAACACAAACCTCAACTGAACATGGAAAACAGTTGTAGATTCAAGGCCTAATACCATCAAAGAGCCAGAGGAAAACGAAAACATCAAAACGATGATTGACGAATCAGAAGAAATAGTATTATTCGCACCCTGGACTGAAAGGAAAGTCTACCTTGGGACCAACATCAGTTAGGAGATGAAAGGTAAGTTGATTGAATTTTTAATAGCTAACGTGGATTGTTTTGCCTAGTCCCATTCTGATATGACAGGGATACCTCCAGAAGTGATGACCCACAAGTTGAATGAAGATCCATCATACCCACCTGTCAAACAAAAGAAAAGAAAGAAAGGATCTTTAAAAAATTAGGTGATTCAAGATGAGGTACAGAAGCTTTTAAAAATTGGGTCCATCCGCGAGGTAAAATATCCAAATTGGTTAGCTAATATGGTAGTGGTACCCAAAAAGAATGGTAAGTGGCGAGTTTGTGTAGATTATAGTGACCTAAACAAAGCTTGTCCTAAAGATTCTTTTCCATTACCGCATATAGATCAACTAGTTGATGCCACTCAGGTCACAAATTGTTAAGTTTTTTTGATGCATATCCAGGGTATAATCAAATCAAAATGGATCCCACAGACGAGGAAAAAACTTCGTTTATAACAGACAGGGGGACTTACTGTTATAAAGTGATGCCATTTGGTCTCAAGAACGCTGGTGCCACATATCAGAGGTTGGTGACTAAAATGTTTCAAGAATATTTAGGGAAAACCATCGAAGTCTACATAGATGATATGCTGGTCAAGTCACAACAAGCAGGGGATCATATCCAACACTTGTCTGAAACATTTCAGATTCTACGCAGATTTAACATGAAGCTAAACATCGAAAAATGTGCATTTGGAGTATCGTCAGGTAAGTTCTTGGGATTCCTTGTTTCTAACCGTGGCATTGAAGTAAATCTCGCGCAGATAAAAGCTATTGAGGAAATTCCTAATACACTTACAAGTAAAAAAGAGGTACAAAGATTGACGGGAAGAATAACAGCCTTGGGAAGATTTTTTTCCAAATCCTCAGAAAAATGCTTCAAGTTCTTTTCAGCTCTGAAAAAATAGGATTAGTTCGAATGGTCTAAGAAATGTCATCAAGCATTTAAAAATTTGAAAGTATACTTGTCAATTCCACCGTTGCTTGTAAAGCCAAAAGACGGGGAAAAATTACTTATCTACCTCGTTGTTTCAGAAGTAGCGGTAAGTATTGCTTTAGTTTGTGAAGACCAAGGTAGACAATCAACAATTTATTATGTTAGCAAGTCGTTATTAGATGCCGAGACTCGATATCCTCAGCTACAGAAACTTCCACTTGCATTAATCATGGCATCTAGGAAACTAAGGCCTTATTTTCAATGCCATCCCATCTCTGTAGTAACTACTTACCCCTACGTAATATACTGCATAAGCAAGAATTATCAGGTAGATTAGCCAAGTGGGCCATAGAACTAAGTGAGTATAGCATTACGTATCAACCTAGAACTGCTATAAAGTCACATGTGTTAGCAGATTTTGTGGCAGATTTTAGCCAATGGATTCAACTAGAAGCAGAAAATGAACTACAGGTATTTAATGGGTCTAAATCCAGGAACTTGGACTTTATTTACTGATGGTTCTTCAAATATAAAAGGGGGCAGGTCTTGGTATTGTTTTGCTACCACCAACGGGAGAAACCATACGGAATGCTATAAAATGTCACCGCCATCACTAACAATGAGGCAGAGTATGAAGCTATAATTACAGGTTTAGAACAGGCACGCAAACTCGGCATAGCACATGTCATAATCAAAAGTGATTCACAGCTCATAGTTAACCAAATGCTGGGGACTTACACAGCCAGGGAGACAAGAATGCAGCAATACCTAGAAAAGGTGAGTGATCTGGTCAGGCAATTTCAAACCCGGGAGGTCGTGCAGATTCCAAGAGAAGAGAATGTAGAGGCAGATGCCCTAGCTAACACAGAAGTAACAAGTAACGAAAATGCTTCTGTAATTCACTTATTTCATTATGTACTTGATCAAGACAAAATGAGGTAAATTTCAATAATTTAACTTGGGATTGGAGGAAGGAGATTGTCACTTTTTTGCAGCATGGAATGTTACCTGAAGATAAGAGAAAGGCTCAAGCATTTCATAAAAAAAGTTGCTCGATACTGCTTAAAGCAAGGCAATCTTTATCGTAAAATGTTCGGTGGTCCCCTAGCACGATGCCTCGGACCTTCTCAAACAGAATATGTGATGAGGGAAGTACACGAGGGACACTGTGGAAATCACACGGGAGGAAGATCTTTAGTAAAAACCATGATTAGAGCCGGTTATTACTGCCCCAAAATGGAAGAAGACGCAGAAAATTTCGTGGCTAAATGTGATTAGTGCTAAAGATATGGTAATAACATGCATAGACCTGCTGAATTACTACATCCAGTCATTTCCCCGTGTCCTTTTATAAAGTGGGGGATGGATATAGTGGGGCCATTACCACAAGCCAAGGGTAAGGTAAGGTTTTTATTGGTACTCACTGATTATTTTACTAAATGGGTAGAAGTAGGAGATTTTAAACAGGTACGAGAAAAAGAGGTTAGAGATTTCATTTGGCCAAACATCATATGCCGATTTGGCGTACCAAAGGAAATCGTATGTGATAACGGCCCACAATTTATAGGCACGCAAGTCACGGATTTTTCTAAAGTTGGCAATTTAAAGGATTACTTCAACTCCTTACCATCCCGTAGGTAATGGACAAGTTGAATCAACGAATAAGGTCATTATCAACAATTTGACGAAAAGGTTGGAAGAATCTAAAGGCATTTGGCCAGAGGTGTTACCTGGAGTTTTATGGGCTTATCGAATGACCGCCAAAACAAGTACGGGGGAAACACCATTCTCTCTTGTATACGGAGCTGAACCATTAATTCCAGTAGAGATAGGAGAGCCAAGCACGAGATATACACAAACAACTAAAGAGTCAAATGAAGAAGAAATGCGAGTCAACCTGGATTTACTTGAAGAAAAGAGGGAGGCTGCGCTAATAAGGATGGCTGCACAAAAACAAGTTATTGAACGATACTATAACCGGAAAGCTTGTCTCATATACTTTAAGATTGGGGACTTCGTACTTAAGAAAGTTTTCCAATCCATGAGGGCAGCTAATGCAGGAAAGTTAAGTCCAACTTGGGAAGGACCTTATAAGATTCATGGAATCGCAGAAAAAGGAGCATATGAGCTTGAAACATTGGATGGCACAATTCTACCTTCAAATTGGAATAATGTTCATTTAAAGAGATATTATTTCTAAGGAAAGAAATAACCACGGGCACGTATCCCTATTAATTATTTTTATCTTTGAATTATTTAAATCTTACTAACGATTTTAGATGATAGACCAAAAGCTACCCCGTACTAAATGGTGAATTACGACCTGCAAGACACACGAAAAAGAATATAATTCCCGGTCTAGGGTTACAACTATTCTAATAGAAATTTAAAAGGGTTAAGCAGTCTTCATCTAATATCGTACCTCCGAGTCCCATTTATTTTTCCTTTTCAGGAAAAGGACCGCATGAGAGGAATTATCAAGTGCTCGAAATTTCATATTTCAAAGCTCAAACACTTGGGGGACTATATAATATACATATGATATATGTATGAAGAAGGCAAAGAAGCTGAAAATAGTCAAAGTTCAAGTGAAAGCCCAAAAGTCTACTCATCAAATGAATCAAGTTCGGAGCAAAGTTACGAGCCAATAACACAAAGCCGGTCAAAAAAACCTTACAGATTTCAAAATTTTATGATATCTAGGTTAAAGGCAATGTATAGAAATGGGTTATAAAAAACCCCTTGGATTTTATTTCCTTTTTTGCAAATATGTTGCAAAGAAGATAGTTACAAAAAAGTTATAGAAGTTATTTAAATACATGTAAGATGTTATTTAAACTTGACAAAGTTCAAATGAAAACTTTATCAAAGTTATTTCAAGAAACATATGTGTTCCTATTTCTTTTATCGTACATTTACACCGTTATGAAGTTGAGACGTCTTCTTCATTAAGTGTCGAATANTAAAAGGGCCCTCTTTTATAAATTCATGTTTAGATTTCAGTATATTTCAATTGAAGCTAACAAAAGGGTTAAGACAATAATCCACGATTAACAAATGAGACCTTGAATATAAAGGGGGTAAACAAGCAAAACTGAAAGCTCAAGACATTAAGTTGAACAAAAACTTTTTAAATATTAAAACGTTTTAGACTAAGTAATGTAACCGTAGTTACGTAAACTTATTAGTTCATTTTATACTAAAATAGTCCCCCGAAAAAGGTTCTAGGGTAAATTTTACCGTATTTACCTAAAAAACCTAAAATCCCCAAAAACGTGACGGTACCGTAGGGGTTAAAACCCAACTAGTTAACCAAACCCTAAAGAAAAAAAAAACGCGTAAAAAGTCAACAAATTTTCAGTAAAACTTTCGAACGTACGGGGTACAAAGTAAGGAACTCTAAAGGGTCAGTATCAACTCGAANCGACTAAAGGTCCGTAAGTGCGTTAGAGAAGTTGGAGACTAGTTCCACTTCCCCGAATACTCCGATTCTACACCTANTATCTAGGTTAAAGGCAATGTATAGAAATGGGTTATAAAAAACCCCTTGGATTTTATTTCCTTTTTTGCAAATATGTTGCAAAGAAGATAGTTACAAAAAAGTTATAGAAGTTATTTAAATACATGTAAGATGTTATTTAAACTTGACAAAGTTCAAATGAAAACTTTATCAAAGTTATTTCAAGAAACATATGTGTTCCTATTTCTTTTATCGTACATTTACACCGTTATGAAGTTGAGACGTCTTCTTCATTAAGTGTCGAATATAAAAGGGCCCTCTTTTATAAATTCATGTTTGATTCAGATATTCATGAAGCTAACAAAAGGGTAAGACAATAATCCACGAATTAACAAATGAGACCTTGAATATAAAGGGGGAAAACAAGCAAAATAGAAGCTCAAGACAATTAAGTTGAACAAAAAACTTTTTAATATTAAAAGTTTAGACTAAGAATGAACCTAGTCGTAAACTATTTGTCATTTATACAAAATGCCCCGAAAAGGTCTGGGAAATTTTCATTTCCAAAAACTAAATCCCCAAATGCGACCGTGGGTTAAAACCACATTACACCAAAAGAAAAAAAAGAGAAGTCACATTTCATAAAACTTTCACTAAGGGGCTAAAGAAGGATCTAAGGCAGTATCACTAGCAGCAAAAGGTTCGAGTTGGCTTGAAGGAGTTGGAGCATTCACCTTACCCATATCATCTTCAACATGCTCAGGAGTATCAGCCATGGGAGAAGGAAAGTCTTGGCTTTGCTGAGTTTTTTCAATAGTCTCTTTTATCATGGCTAACTCAGCATCCAAGTTGAAACCTTCTTGGCTAGCTTCCAGAAGGGTCTCGTGACGTGTGATTAAAATCGCCCAACTCACTTTAATTGCAGTCTTGTCCTCAAGAATCTCATAATCTTTCTCCCATTGATCAATCTCGTTTTTGAGCTTTTCATTCTCAGCCAAGGAAGAATCATAAGAAGCTTGCAGAGGAGCGAGTGAACTTGCTAAAAAACTGACCTTATCAGAAGACTCGCGGAGATTTTCTTGGGTCTGAGTAAGTGTTTGCACGAGTTCACCAGCGTAAACCTCTTTCTCACTCAGAAAAGCCTTCAATTCTCTGATCTCTTCACTGGCCTTGGAGGGTTGCTCAGAAAAAGATGTCTCAAGGAGATTCTTATCTTTGTCAGCTTAATTTGAGGAAGCCTTATCAACTTCTAACTCTAACGTCAGAACCTTCAACTGCTGCTCTAAGGTGCACTTGTTTTCTTCTAGTGCTTCTATATCAATTTGAAGGATTTCACATTGTTCTCTCCAATTATCTGCTTCAATTTGATAATCGTGCATTAACTGCTCCGTATGGGAAATCCTCTTAATCATTTATGTGCCAACAAGATTGATTTAAAAAAAAAGAAGGGGTAAGAACCTTAATAGAAAAAGGATATAATAAAGTATGAAAAGGAACAAATACCTTTAATGATGAATGCACTATGTCATTCATCCAAGTCAAACAGTTGTGACTCTCGAGCTTGGGTTTCTCAACTGGACCGATCAGAGGTTTCAACTGAAAAGGAACAAATACCTTTAATGATGAATGCACTATGACATGATTTTCTTAAAAGGTTACCATCGGCAGGAACCTCGATGATAATTTGCTTCATAGCTCCACTTCCACTTGAAGAACCGACCTCAGTATGAGGAACAGTAGTAGGGGAAACTGTGGAAGAAGTCAAAACAGCTTGGGGCGGAGCAGCAACAGCAGCAGTTACAACTGGTAAAGAAGACGCCATGGGAACAGGCATGGTAAATGAGGCAAGAGGTACTTCATCAGAAAATAAACCCAAATTGTCACTATCAAACCCACGAGCAAAGAGCTGATCAGTAGAGTCACGAGCTGTCACAGGAGTGTCATCATCAGAGATTACCATGGTGGCTTCAACAGGCTAGGTAATAGGAACAAAACAGAGAGGAGACGCTTCATCGTCTGAAAAGATGCGCCTTCTGGCTCGCGGTCTTTTTTTCAAAGAACCCACATTGTGTTCCTCCTCTTCTTCAGAATCTTGGACTGCAGCAGCCTTCCTTTTCGATGAAGAACCCAAGATTATCGCTTGAGCTCTTTCCAAAGAAACTCTGGAAGCCATGACAGCATCAACACTTATGCCTCGAATGGGAAATCCTGATAAAAAGAAGGATCAAAACAAATTCTAAAGGAAAAAGTGAATGAAAGTACGAAGAAGATATGAGAAAAAACATCTACCGTGAGTTTTTACTTACCAACCAAACCGATGCGAAAGGTTTTTCCAGGATCTACCTTCCATCAGAGCAATATTCAATAACTTTCCTACCCAACCACCGAAATTGGGAATCTCATCCACAGTTCCCATGGTTGCTGAAAAAGAGGAAAAAGTTAAATGGTAGCAAGAAAAATAGAGAGAAAAGATAAAAGAAGTTATAAAAAAATTACTGGAAAAATTTCACTTCTCATGAAATGGAACATTCTCTTTATCCACTAGACCAACAACGGGGGCAGGAACAAACCTAACGTACCAGTAAGTTTCTTCCAGACTCTCTTATTTCTCGCTACAAAGTGAAAATCCCATGGCGGAAAAGTTTGGGAGAATAGAGGTGAATCAAATGGAAGAAAGTAAAAGGCAAACCAGCCATGTTGGCCAAATGCCTTGAGCATGCAACAACCCTCCACAGAATGGGGCCAATCTGTCCTAACAAACGTCAAGGAACGACAGAATTCAATGATAACAGGATCAATAAGGGGTTTGAAATTCAGTGTAAAAGGGTATGTGTACACAAAAGAAAACCCAGTAAGTAAGATGTAATCCTTTGGTTCGTGTTAGGAATTATAACGGGGAAATCATGTCTCCAATGGCAATCTCTACAAACAACCGATATCAGACCTTCAATAATTTGGGATGGGTAAATATCAGCTCGATCTAAGGAAGACATAGAAGAAACTTGGTTTCTGATGGATTCTCTATCAGTGTTAAAAGATAGTTCAGCAGGAACAATTTCATCTACCAAAGGCTCACGAAGAGGTTCATTAGAGTCTTTATTTCTAGACGAAGACCTCTGGGAAAGAGAACCCCTAGTTCTAGAAGGTGGAGTAGAACTCATAGAAGGAATAGAAAAGCCTCGTAACGATAAAGACACTAAAATACGAAGTCTTCCTCCTCTCCTACTTCTAACAGGAGCGCGAGGAAGGCCATCAACAATGGGGACTCTTCGAGGGTTAGGGTTTGAAGAAGACATAGTAGTATGAGGAAGAAGAAAACAAGAGTTGAATATTCTAAACTTTTTATGAGAAAGACAAAGATGAAAAGTTATATTTATACTCAGAAGCAACCGTCAAAGGAAAAGGTGTAATGATGGAAACGTCATGATGGAAGCTGTCATTTCATAATTGATGAAGCCGTAAAAAAGCCCTACAAGGCGCTGAAAATTTGCAAAACCAATCGGGAGATGCCATATGTCACGAACATTAAATGGAAGTGACATATGAAGCGTCAATTCCAGAGAAGAATTAATGGCGGCAAATATTCCCGCTTTAATGAGATCCACTTCCCAAATATTCTATTAAGTTCATATATAGAATTAATTATAAGGTAACACGTCATGACACGTGAACTGGTCAAAGGATGACAGTTTGCAAAGAATAGTTGAAGAGGCACGAGCTTCAACAGGCACGGGGCAGATATCTAAGAAAATCAGAAAGGATAGGTGCTCGAACCTCTTAATATTCGGAAGTCACATCAGAAGAATGAACCTAAATAGCTTAATGGGTATAGATACGTATTATTGGTAATTAATAGGCATTAATTATGGAAAACGTTATTGAATATGTATTGAATTAGTTATGATTACCAATTATAATGTTACATTAAATACCATTAATTGTCCATAATGACTCCATTATGAAAAGGAAAAAACGTATTACTTAGAAATAGCTATAAAAAGGTGAGGACTGAACATTTGTAAGGACACGAAATATTATTGGAATATACTGATTTACTTTTCTTTCCACTCAGCTATTTTTTACATCAATTATTCCTATTTCTATTTGATTATCAGTAACCCGAGTTCTTCTTAAAACAAGCTTTGACCGAAATCCCAATTTTTGGTTAAACACATATAAAATAAATAGATACACTATTATTTTATTAAAACGTTCATGTAAAAATATAAAAATTTTCAATTTTTAATTTTCCTAACGTCACGACCCAAACTCAGACCTGGTCGTGATGGCGCCTCTCGTAAAGACAAGGCCAGCCGACACAACACCCATTTTAACCCTTTAATCATTAAGAGTCTTTTTTAAACCTTAATTTAACAAATGTTCCATAATATAAGTCTAAATGAACAATGCGGAAATAACATACAAGCCCGACATCGGGGTGTCACTAGTCATGAGCAACTACTACAACTGTCTAACTATATCAAGACCAACATTGTCGGGAAAAGTCACAATTATACATAAGGAAGAACAAAGAGGGAGAAAGCTGAGCCGCGATCGCCAGGCAGCTACCTTGCTAACTCCGAAGAAACTGCCACCAAGCTCAGAAATACCTGAATCTGCACACAAGGTGCAGGGAGTAATGTGAGTACTCCAACCCAGTAAGTAATAAGAGTAAATAAAGACTCAGTAGTAGGAAACGATGAATCCACATTTATGATAACTCAATAAGCACAACAGGCTTCCAAATCAGAATACGAGTCATTCGTCTCATTTAAAATCCAGCTTTTTAGGTAAAAATCATTTGAGAAATGCTTTCCAAAAGTTTTAGTAGGGGTTAAATACCATTTATAATAAAAGAGATGAAAGCCATAATCGGCCCCTCGGGCGAAACATAGTTCCTATACAGCCGCTCGGCATAACAGAAAATTCACAATCCTTTTCATAACTTAAAAACTTCAGTTTTAAATGAAAGATGATTTAAAACATTTGTTCAACATTTTCAATAGAGGCTCGGTCTAAAGATGAGAGAAAGCAGTAATTAGATTAACATGTTCAATGGAAACTCACTTTAAAGAGGAGTGAAAACAGTAAGTTCATAAATTAGCCCCTCAGGCAAAGCATCACTCATGTACATGTATGTGTATATATATANAGGAGTGAAAACAGTACGTTCATAAACTAGCCCCTCAGGCAAGACATCACTCATGTACATATATATATATATATAGCCCCTCGGGCAAGCCTCTCAGTCACTCGTGACTCAACTATTACCAATCAGCGCTCACACTCAGCACTCACACTCAATAGGTACCATATAGTAACCGCTGCGGCGTGCAGCCCGATCCATATATCATTTCGGCGTGCAGCCCGATCCATATATATAGTCGACTGCGCTCACTGGGGGTGTGCAGACTCCAGAGGGGCTCCTACAACCCAAGCGCTATGTCGCTGCGGCATGCATCCCAATCCAACATATCGCTACAGCGTGCAGCCCGATTTATATATATATATATATATATATATATATATATATATATATATATATATATATATATATGCAGCGTGCAGCCCGATCCATAAATATAAAATCCATACAACCAGGCCCTTGGCCTCTATCAGACACTAACCTCACTATCAGACCCTCGGTCTATCTCAGTCATTACCCTCACAATTAGACCCTCGGTCTATCTCAGTCATCAACCTCACAATCACTCGGACCATCAGTAAAACAGGAAACTCAGCCCAAACAGTTTTCACATTTTAAGAAGTAAACTGATAAAATCATATTTAAACAATAACAGGTAAAGCTTGACTGAGGATATGCTTTCAAAATGAATAGGGTGAGGAAAAATAGTGAAAATGCCCCTAAGGGTCTCAACAGGTCGGCACAAGGCCCCATACGTGGCATACAACCCAAAATATAATATCAATCTCTAAAATATGGAATATCATAAGATTTCAAATCAAATACGCGACTTAACAATCGTATGGGACAGACTAATTCACAATCCCCAACGGAGCACGACTCCACGCTCGTCATTTAGCATGTGTGCCACCTCGAAATAGCACAACGATGTGAAATCCGGGGTTTCAAACCCTCAGGACAGTATTTACAATCATTACTTTGTCACGCCCCGAACCTGGGCCTGGACGTAACACGTCACTCGGTGCCTGACTACATGTGACTGAGCGAACCAACTGGCTGGCTGAATCAACATGTCGTATCATAACATACTGAATGCAGAAGATAAACTAGCACATGCTGATATACTGAAAGTCTGGATGATATAAATCAAAGTGCGGAAATACTAATACAATTCTGAAACATATTTGTAGCCAAAATAGCTAAATATGAAAAGCCTGTGACTCTGTCTAAGTGTTACTATAGTCTGTGAATCCTCTAATGAAATACTGAAAACATTGACTGTCTGAAAATACTGAAGACTGTAAGGTAATGATAATTCCCTGAAAGAATTGGGATCACCAAATAGCTGGTACGAGAATCCTAGCACTCGGAATCATCAACCTGTAAATCATTACCTGCATTGTGAGATGCAGGCTCCGGGCAAAAGGGATGTCAGTACATTTGAATTGTACTGGTATTTAAAGCAACTGAAAGAAAGAATTATAAATGCTTAAACTGAAACTATGCTGATAACTGAGAATTTATAATTGATAACTGAAATGATAACTATTCAAACTGAAACTGAAATGATAACTGATAACTGAACTGATAACTGGTAATTGAACTGATAACTGATAACTGATAATTGAACTCATAACTGAAAATTGATAACTGATAACTGAACTGAATAAAGGAAGTAAGGATATGAATATTCCCTTTTCTGAATGATGAACAACCTGTTTATCTGAATATTAAACTGCGGCCTAAGGCCTAATATATATATATATATGTGCACAAGCTGCTGCCTCGGGCCCAAGTATACGTATACATAACTGCGACCTCAAGACCAAAATACATAAAGCATAAACTGCAGCCTCAGGCCCAAAGATGCATAAAGCATTAGCTGCGGCCTCAGGCCCAAATATAGGTGTTCAACATTCAGGGATTTAAAACGAGGAACTGAGAATCATACTGCAATACATAATAGTGAAATATTGAATCACGCTGAGTTATATGATACTAGAATACTGGATCACACTGAGTTATATGATACTAGAATACTGAATCACGCTGAGTTACATAATACTGGAATACTGAATCCTACTGAGTTACACAATACTGGAATACTGAATAGGACTAGAATGAGACATGTATTCTTGAACTGGTTATGAACACTGAAACTTCAACTGTTTATGACATGCTGAGTAAGCTATACTGAGACTTAGGGACATCAAACCCAAGTCTATATTGAATAAGAACTGAGCTCACAACGTTCAAAATGAAAGTCATGAACGAGTTATGAAGCTAGAGAATAGAAGTTCTACAACTATTCAAGGAACTAGGCTTAACTATATTTCTGAGGCAATTGATACGTCGTAAAAGAAATGTATCGTAGGGAGAATCATTAACATTCCCAAACATAGAGAGTTAGCCTCACATACCTTAACTTCCTTCTCTTGAGCATAATACAACATTTGCCAACCCTTTCAACTTCAATCTATATCAATACAAGTCAAAGGGATTCCAAATTAGCAACAATATTCATGTTTTGGTCACTTAGGCATTTTATCAATCACTCGGTGGCATAAAGCTTCATAGTCCTTATTAATGGTGTTTCTACACCCAATAACACATTCTCTTGCTCCTAAATAAATTCTAAAGTCTCAAACGGTTATAAACAACATTATTCTTTATCTCCCATAAGGTAATCAACACCCATAACCAATAATAACCAATCAACAACCCAAACCTATCACCGTTCATGCTTTTCTACCAAACCCATCAACTCGTATCTCATGAAATAGAGTCTATAATCATTAATTCAATGATAGAATCAACTAGAGGGTGCAAATATTACCTTTTTGACGTTCAATCTTCTTGAATTCGAGTTCTGGGGTTTCTTCTCTCAACAATGGTGTCCCAATCGAATATCTAACGATATGGAGGGTTTACCCATGTTAATAAGGTGTTGGGGAATTGAAATAAACTTATAATCACCATTAGAACTTACCTTGGGTGGTGGAGGGACCCTTAAGGAGTTAGGTTTTTGAGAGTTTTCCCTTCTAGGGCAAGTTTTTATGTTTTGGGGCTTTGGGGTACTAAATAAGGCTAAAAAAACGACTTCCCAAGTCTTCCACCGCGTCCCGGTTGGCGCGACTGCGGCCCTGACCGCGATAGATCGCTCGGACACTGCCTCGCCACTGCGGCCGCGGTAAAAACGCGGCAGGACCGTGGTGGTTGCACACCTTTCTGTTAAACGGGCATAACTTTTTGTACAGAGCTCCGTTTGGGCTCCACAATATATTGTTGGAAAGCAATTTCAAAGGCCTACAACTTTCACGTTTGTGTTTTTCGAAATTCCTTACACATTGTCACTAAACTCTGATGGAAGTTGGACCTTCTGCAAACTTAGTTGATTTTGTCAAATCTTATGCAGCTCACTCTCCGTCTTGATTCCAAAACAACTATTTTAAACCATAATCATCCCGACGGGACTTCACATGTATAAAATATCAAATTAATACCCATTTAATATGTCCACACCTAGTCCAAATGTATGGGATGTTACATTATCTCCCCCTTGGGATCATTCATCCTCGAATGATTGTCCTGACTGTGGACTTCTGCTAACTCCGGACCTTAAACGGGTCTGGTGGAAACATGAACTTTCATAAACACTTGTATACCAAACTGAATGAATACATGATTACTGAACTATTGCGATACTGAACTGAATGACTATTGCATTGACTGAATATTGGTCTGCCATAGATTCATGAATACTGAACTAACATGGATATATGAATATTGAACTGGCACGAATATTTGAGTAATCTGAGTACTAAGCTGGCACGAATGTCTAAGTATTGGACTAACATGAGTAGCTGAGTATTGAGCTGACATGAGTATCTGAGTACTGAACTGACATGAGTATTTGAGTACTGAACTGACATGAGTATCTGAGTACTGGACTGACATGAGTATCTGAGTACTGAACTGACATGAGTATCTGAGTACTGGAAACTTGAATGTTATAACATGACACGTGAAATACGAGTTGTACCACCACTAATTATGGTGGCAACTCCAACTCATAAGCTAATTGATCGATCCTTCGCAAAAATCTATATGGCCCAATATAGCAGAGACTATGTTTCCCATTCTTCTCAAATCTTATAAGCCCTTTCATAGGTGGAACTTTTAGAAACACCCAACGATCAACTTGAAACTCGAGGTCTCTATGCCGCACGTTCGAATAGGACTTTTGGCGGCTCAGAGTCGTCTTCAAATGCTCTTGAATTAACTTAACTTTATCTATAGTCTGATAGATCAAATTTGGTTCCAACAACTCCTCTTCACCAACTCTGAACCAACCAATTGGCGATCTACACCTTCGCCCATATAAAGTCTCTCACAGTGCTATCCTGGACGTAACACGGCACTCGGTGCCTGACTACATGTGACCGAGGAAACCAACAGGCTGGCTGAATCAACATGTGGTATCAGAACATACTGAATGCAGAAGATAAACTAACACATGATGATATACTGAAAGTCTGGATGATATAAATCAAAGTGCGGAAATACTAATACAATTCTAAAACATATTTGTAGCCAACATAGATTAATATGAAAAGCCTGTGACTCTGTCTAACTATTACTCTAGTCTATGAAGCCTCTAATGAAATATTGTAAACATTGACTGTCTGAAATACTGAAGACTGTAAGGTAGTGATAATGCCCTGAAAGAATTGGGATCACCAAATAGCTGGTATGAGAATCCTAGCACTCGGAATCATCAACCTGTAAATCATTACCTGCATTGTGAGATGTAGGCCCCGAGCAAAAGGGACGTTAGTACATTTGAATTGTACTGGTACGTAAAGCAACTGAAAGAAAGAATTATAAATGCTTAAACTGAAACTAAGTTGATAACTGAGAATTTATAATTGATAACTGAAATGATAACTATTCAAACTGAAACTGAAATGATAACTGATAACTGATAACTGAATTGATAACTGGTAATTGAACTGATAACTTATAATTGAACTGATAACTGGTAACTGATATGATAGCTGATAACTGAACGGTAACTAATAATTGAACTGAAAGGAAGTAAGTGTATGAATACTCCCTCATCTGAATGATGAACAACTTGTTTATCTGAATATTAAACTGCGGCCTCAGGCCCAATATATATATGTGCACAAGCTGCGGCCTCGGGCCCAAGTATACGTATACATAACTGCGACCTCAGGTCCAAAATGCATAAAGCGTAAACTGCGGCCTCGGGCCCAAAGATGCATAAAGCATTAGCTGCGGCCTCAGGCCCAAATATAGGTGTTCAACATTCAGGGATTTAAAATAAGGAACTGAGAATCATACTGCAATACATAATAGTGAAATACTGAATCACGCTGAGATATATGATACTGGAATACTGGATCACACTGAGTTACATTATACTGGAATAATGAATCATACTGAGTTACATAATACTTGAATATTGAATCCTACTGAATTACATAATACCGGAATAATGAATAGGACTAGAATGAGACATGTATTCTTGAGCTGGTTATGAACACTGAAACTTCAATTGTTTATGACATGCTAAGTAAGCTATACTGAGACTTAGGGACATCAAACCCAAGTCTATATGGAATACGAACTGAGCTCATAACGTTCAGAATGAAAGTCATGAACGAGTTACGAAGATAAAGAATAGAAGTTCTAAAACTATTCAAGGAACTAGGCTTAACTATATTTCTGAGGCAATTGATACGTCGTAAAAGAATCATAATGTAGGGAGAATCATTAACATTCCCAAACATAGAGAGTTAGCCTCACATACCTTAACTTCCTGCTCTTGAGCATAATACAACATTTGCCAACCCTTTCAACTTCAATCTATATCAATACAAGTCCAAGGGATTCCAAATTAGCAAGAATAGTCATGTTTTGGTCACTTACACTCGGTGGCATAAAGCTTCATAGCCCTTATTAATGGTGTTTCTACACCCAATAACCCATTCTCTTGCTCCTAAATAAATTCTAAAGTCTCAAACGGTTATAAACAACATTATTCTTTATCACCCATAAGGTAATCAACACCCAAAACTAATAATAACCAATCAACAACCCAAACCTATCACCGTTCATGCTTTTCTACCAAACCCATAAACTCATATCTCATGAAATAGAGTCTATAATTATTAATTCAATGATATAATCAACTAGAGGGTGAAGATATTACCTTTTTGACGTTCAATCTTCTTGAATTCGAGTTCAAGGGTTTCTCCTCTCAACAATGGTGTCCCAATCGAATATCTAACGATATGGAGGGTTAACATATGTTAATAATGTGTTGGGGAATTGAAATAAACTTATAATCACCATTAGAACTTACCTTGAGTGGTGGAGGGACCCTTAAGGAGTTAGATTTTTGAGAGCTTTCCCTTCTAGGGCAAGTTTTTATGTTTTGGGGCTGTGGGGACAAAATAAGGCTAAAAAAACGACTTCCCAAGTCTTCCACCGCGTCCCGGTTGGCGCGACTGCGGCCCCGACCGCGGTAGATCGCTGGGACACTTCCTCGCCACCATGGCCGCGGTAAAAACATGGCAGGACCGTGGTGGTTGTACATCTTTCTGTAAAACGGGCATAACTTTTTGCACAAAGCTCCGTTTGGGCTCCACAATATATCGTTGGAAATCTAGTTCATAAACCTACAACTTTCATGCTTTGTGTTTTCCCAAATGCCTTACACATTTTCACTAAACCCTGCTGGAAGATGGACTTTCTGCAAACTTAGTCGATTTTGTCAAATCTTATGCACCTCACTCTCCGTCTTGATTCCAAAACAACTGTTTTCACCCATAATCATCTCGATGGAACTTTACTTGTATGAAATATCAAAGTAATACCCATTTAATATGTCCACACCTAGTCCGAATGTACAGGATGTTACATACTTACCTCGATCCGGTCCAAAATCTAGCCAGCGATGCCTTTGCCCTCACGAATCGACCTACGGATGCTCCAAATTTAGCCACCATCAGTACATAACCATTAGAATATGCTAGTGGAACGAAGCGCACTCGAAAATATTCAATTTACATTAAAATTCCCGAAATTGCTCAAACTCGGCCCCTAGGCCCACGACTCGGAATCCGACGAAATTTACATCAATAGGATCCTCATCCTCACACGAGTCTATACATATCAAGAACATCAAAATCGGACCTCAAATGGCCCCTTAAATCCCCATTCACAGGTCTCCTAATCTCAAGCCCTAATTACCCATTTTAGCTACTAATTTTTCCATGGATTTCAAGCTTACAAATGTTAAAATTAATCATAGAAACAAGTTTAGTGTCCAAAAATCATACCTCCATGAAATCCTCTTGAATTCCCTCTGCAATTAGCTCTCCCAAATTCAAATTTCAACAATTATGTTTTACTTGTAAATGAAATCTTCTAACAGTAAACATAAGGATCACACAACTTCAGAACACTCCGCAGGAGATAACCCCACCTGCTTTGCCTCAATCTAACATTTCTGTATACCTTCCACCGTCATAAACAGTACGTAGTCACTTAATCTTCCTGGGTATGAACTTATACCGCAATATGATATTTACTTCACTCCAACTAGGAAACATGAAAAGATTCTTCACACGCCCATAACTCAGGGCTATACTTCGAATCAAGATAGAAATCAAGCACCCAATGGTTCTTCTATTCTCCAGCAGACCCTTCTCGTCGCTTCCAAATCATATGAATACATCTCGCAGTCATAACATACTCATCACGTAGCTATCCAGTCATTACTTCTACCAATAGGGCAACACCGAACGTATAAGTTTCAAAACACTTGCTCACACAATCAGCACCTCGGTGCTCAAGCTATAGGCAAAAATCCGGCCTCAAGTCCTCCAGGCTGGCCCAACATCAACACACAGAGATCATATATCGCCCCTTGATCGGGAATCACAAGCCATCGATGCATATCTGCTACTGAGCGCTCATGCGCGCATACGAACGCGTGGAAATAATTCAAAGAGTTACCTTTCAAGCTGAATTAAGGACGCACGATAAGAATTCAAGAATGTGAAGTTTTTCCAAAAGGTTCTGCAGCCTCTCAAGGATAAATACAGACATCTCCGTACCGATCCACGAGACTCTACTAAACCTGCTCATGACTCGTAAGACCTATGTAACCTAGGCTCTGATACCAAATTGTCACGACCCCAAATACCGATCGTGATGGCGCCTATCACATTACTAGGCAAGCCAACTAATCAATTAACCATAACCCTTTTTCCTTTAATATTAAACCATTTTTCTATCACAAGTTTTAAACACCAATTTCATTATAAGCGTTAAAGCAACAAAGATATGCGGAAAGTCAAAATAACAGTAAACTACACAACCCCAACAATCTGGTGTCACGGGTCTAGAGCCTCTACTACAAGTCTGAATACCTAATACATTAATAGTCTAGTAAAATGCGGAAATAAGAAGATAGGAGGGAGAAAACAGGGCTGCAGACGCCATGCAGCTACCTCGAAGTCTCCGTCAAATGCTGAAACAGCTGAAAACCCTCACTCGGCCACTCGGGTACCTGGATCTGCACTCAAGGTGCATGGAGCAACGTGAGTAAACTAACCCAGTAAGTAACTAAAGTAAATAAGGACTGAAAGTAGTGACGAGTAGTTCAAAACATATAACTTTAAAATCAATTCCGTCATAAAAATCATCATTTCTAGTTTAAAACATTGAAATCAGTTACTTAGAAATATATCAAACAGGGGCTTATTTAAAAGAAGAGTAAAAACAGTGAAAACATCATAACAGGGCCCCTCGGGCAAGGAATCACTCAAAATATGGCCCCTCGGGCAGCCTCTCAGTCACCCGTGACTCAACTCTTGTCACACAGTGCTCAATCTCAACACTCGGCTCATTAGTATCTCATAATAATAGAAATCATAGTAGCCGCTGCGGCGTGCAGCCCGATCTACAATTTATGGTCGACTACACTCACTGGGGTGTGCAGACTCCGGAGGGGCTTCTACAGCTCGAGCATCATATCGATGTGGCGTGCTGCCCGATCCAATATATATATATATATATATATATATATATATATATATATTGTTGCGGCGTGCAGCCCGATCCATATAAGTATCACTGCGGCGTGCAGCCCGATCCATAACTCGCATATATATAAATATCCTCACAATTGGGTTCTCAACCTCTCTCGGTCCTTAACCTTACAGCCTCTCGGGCACAACAATAGAAATTAGGGAACTCAGCCCAAACAGTTCTCACAATTAGGAGTAGAGTAATGAGGATATGCTTCTAGCAAGTAAAGTGAGGAAAAATAGTCAAAATGCCCCTAAGGGTGTCTACAGGTCGGCACAAGGCCCCAAACATGGCATACAACCCCTAATACAGCATAGGAATCCAAAATACGGAATAATATAACATTTCCAAATCAAATACACGACTTAATAGTTGCTACGGGACGGACCGAGTCACATTCCCTACCGGTGCACGCCCACACGCTCGTCACCTGGCATGTGCGCCATCACATTTATCAAAACAAGTCAAATATCGGGATTTTGTACCCTCAGTTCCAGTTTTACAATGGTTAGTTACCTCAAACCGGTGAAAATACTATTCCGCGACCCCTTTGCCCATCGAATCGGCTCCACTCGCGTCGAATCTAACCAAAATCGGAACGAGGACGTCAAAATATGCCAAGGGGACAAAGCCCAAGCGAAAACAATCAATAAATGGCACAAATCCCGAAATTACCAAAACCCGACCCCCGGGCCCATATCTCGAAATTCAGAAATTTTTACACTAATAGATTTTTTATCTCCCCACGAGTCTACACATATCAAGAACACTGAAATCGGAGTCCAAATGACCCCTCAAATCCCCATTTAAAGGCCTCTTAAACTCAAGCCCTAATCCCCAATTTTTTAGCCCTTTAATTCCTTTAATTACAACCTTAATCCATGAAATACTACCATAGAAATGTGTTTTAGGTCCAAAATCCTTACCTTAACGAAGTCTCCTTGATTTCTCTCTTCAAAATCGCCCAAAGCTCCTGAATCCGTGTTTAAAAATGGTAAAACCCTTCAAAAACTGCGAAGGACGAATTATATACATTCTGCCCAGGGATACCCGCATCTACGGTCCAAAACCCGCTTCTGCGGTATTCACTTATCCGACCCCGATCCACATCTGCGACTGGCCATCTGCACCTGCGGCTTCGTAGATGCGGCCCCTCAACCGCATCTACGGTCCCTGACAATTTCTTCCAAAAACTGCTTCTGCAGAGCCTCTTCCGCACGTGCGGCATCGCACCTGCGGTCACCAATCCGCAGGTACGGAAATACCAGAAGCGGCTGAGATTCTGCAACTTCACAAGTCTACTTTTCGTCAACCATCCGAAATCATCCCGAGGCCCTCGGGATCTCAACCAAATGTTCCAACATATCCTAATACCTTATTCAAACTTGCTCCAATCATCAAAACACCTCAAACAACATCAAATCAACCAAAACATCTCGGATTCAAGCCTAAGTTTCTAAAATCTTCCGAATTTCGTTTTTTATCAAAAACCCAATCAAACCACGCCCGAATAACCTGAAATTCTGCACACACATCCCAAATAACCCAACAAAACTACTGCAACTCTCGGAATTCCATTCCGACCCCTATATCAAAATCTCGCCTACCAATCGGAAATCGCCAAAATCTCAACTTCGCCAATTCAAGCCTAAATCTACTCCGAACCTCCAAAACCCATTCCGATCACACTCCTAAGTGATAAATCACCTCCCGAAGCTAACCGAACCATTGGAATTCATATCGAGCCCTCTAAAATATAAGTCAACATCCAGTTGAGTTTTCTA
>NC_031989.1:72240723-72277149 GCF_001879085.1 Nicotiana attenuata | reverse complement strand
ATATATATATAAAATTCATGTATAGTATATATATACCTGTGTATAATCAATGTATAATCTATGTATATATATATATATATATATATATATATATATATATATATATACCATACATCCTTTGGCTATTTTTAGTTTATGAGATTAGGTGGGCGGTCATTTTGGTTAATTCTTAAGACATAACATGTTTTTGATGAGAGTTGAACTCAAGACCTTTGCTAACTAAACAGACGCTCAAACCAACTAAGCTACGGAGCTTGTTGCTGTTCAAAACAATTAATCACTTTATTTAACCGTCAAACGGTACAGTTAAATTTATATGTGGTTTCTAGAAAAGTGAATTAATTTGATCCTGGAATAATAAAAGAATTGAAGAAATATGCAATACTTAGCCTTGGGATGAAGATGAAATAGTAAATCCAGGAGCAAGGGTTCCGGACACAATAGTAATGAAATCGAAAAGTAAGAAGATAAAATTGTACAAAGCTTCAAATAGATTATAGCGTGGGTTTGCCAGAAAATTTATGTCATTTACAATGATAACGGAGCTCACTATTTTTACTTGTACCTAGGGAATAAGGTCCTAGGATCAACATAACTTTTTCCGATTATCGAGGTAATCCTGTCCACGAATTTAGCCGCCTAAACCTTTACTTATACGCATCAACCTCCTTCATTCATAGTCCATAATTCTCCAAACTCTCTCAAACTTTCTTCATTCAACTTGTATACTGTTCTTCAACCTTTCTTTAACTCTTTTCAAACGAGAAAAGCGTTTCCTTCTTCCATAACATACAATGGATTCTTCTTCAAAAAATACAAGTTCCTCAAAGAGCAAAAACAAATACTAGGACGTGTCTCCTCCAACAGTGAGCACCATCATCCCTAGAAGTCTTGTCATAACAAAAGACTTCGAAGAGAAATTTCCCTCTATTAGCCTTCATACATGGGCCATTAGTATATATCCTTCTTCCATCCGTCCTTCCAACATTCCTACTATGAAGAAAGATTGTCGTTATCAAGATTTAGACATTATCGCTCCTGATATGGTGGAGCGGGTAACCTTACCCAAGAAAGGGTTTTACGTACTTCTATATGTATCATTTCACTTTGGGGACATTCTCACAGAGTGGAGATCATGACTCCATCATTGAGGAGTTTTGCCTCTGCTACCAAGTGTGTATGGCAGAGGTGAGTCCCTCCGTGTTGAAGACGATTGCTTGCCTTCGGTTCCTGTTCCAGGAAATGGGGGAGGAGATATCCTTAGCTTATGTGATGAACCTTTATTACCCCAAGATCTTCTGCGGGGGGATGTTAAACTTCAGCAAGCGGCCACCATGCATTTCTATCCAGCATGGATTATGATAACAATCGTGGGTGGATTAAATGGTTTGTTTCCGTTGCCACCAGTGACATCATCCCGGCCTCAGCTCCTTCCTTCCCGTTATTGTAGAACTGCACTCGTAAGTATACAATTTGTTTCTACTCTTGTTAAAGATCCTTTTAACATCATTATAAATTTTTCTTCCTTTACTTGCCTCAGCGACTTGGTGGGTACCCCCTAGGTTTGAGGTCTTGGACCAATGGGTTTAGAAAATTTTGGACGTTACTACGCCTGACACATGCTCGTGGAAAGAGTTGTGCCTGAAATATAGGTGGAAGGCAAAAAATCATGGTAAGTTTAACTCATCTTGTACTTACCTTTTCTTATTAAAAAGTTATCCGATTCTTCTCTCCTGTTGAATGTAGGTCTAACCCATAGCTCAGTTGCATCCCCGAGGAGGATGTTTTGGCTAATCCTGCTGATGCGGCAAGGGTACTGTAGAAAGCTTATTCACAGAAAGGCGTCTTCGGGCCTGCCTCTGGTGCAATCTCTTCTTCTCGGAGTCCTGGGCTAGAGAACTAGCAACCATAAAGAAGGTGTTCCTTCGCGGCTAGGGGAAAGAATAAGAGGGCGAAGAATGCTGCCCCCGTGCCCTCTGTCCGGGCCAGCCATAGATACTGTGATGATTGACGATGATGTATAAGCTAGCAAGGAGGGAGATTCTCTACATAGAAGACGACGACCTTCCTCAACTCAAAAAATCACTCAATCTGGTGACTTTGTTACGCCAATCGAGGACGATGTCTCGGCTCTCTGCGGGGGAGTATGAACTGGTGGAAAATGCCAACTCACGCTTCCGAATCTCAATTGGTGCACCCGATATTTTGGGGTTGAGTACCGGTCCTTTCCGTCTTTGGTTGACGAGAAACCAACAACCAGCACTACGTTTGTCGCAGTTGCTTCTCGCCCTTCAACACCATCAACTTCATCTCAATCTTTACCAACACCAGCAACTGCTGCGTCATCTCTACCTTTACCAATTCTTCCACCAGAAACTGCTACATCATCTCCACTAGTCACATCTATCCGATAAGAGGTTGTTCTTCTCCCCAGTCCCCAGTTCATGGGAATTTGGGGCAAAATTCCTCCGCCCCCTCAAAAGATCCGCAAAGAAGAGGAAGTGTTACTCTCTCGGTCTCCACCAGATGCAATTTGTTATCCCGACCGGTGGAACATGCTAACTATCTGAAGCCTTTGGCTTCAGAAAAAGATTGCGAAAAATATAGGCTCTCTCGGGAGAGTGCTTGTTTCACAATTCCATGCACAATGCCGCAACGATACTGTTAAATCTCGCATTTTTGTACGTTAAAAGTTTCATCTTCGGTTAATTGACGTAGACTCGGAAATAAGATCATCTTGACGTTAACGTATTTACGCTATTTATAACAAGCGATAAATGAGTGTTATGAAGAATAAAGAGTACATGAATTATATAAAACGAGTTTCTTTGAAATGACCAATTTGGGATAAAATACGGGTCGAGCAATAATACCTGATGATTATAAACTTGTACCATGCAAGGTACCATATGACCATGGTAGTATAATGTATAATTATATATAAAGTATATTAAAAATAAGTAGAATTTTAAGCAATTTATGATAATTGATGATTATCATAAATGAATACATGATAATTTATGATAATTTTAAGTCACTTATGCCTAGTGGCAACCTAAGCTTAAGAGGGAATTGATGATTATCAAAACAAGACTTATACAAGTCTTGTTACAATTCCATATGGAACAAAAATGATAACAAAAGAAACGTTATCCATTCCAAAAAGTGTTTTCGTTAAAAATATTTCATGGTTTGATGTCTAAGAGCTTCAAGAAACCAGAAGCTAAATACATCACTTTGATATATACAATCTTCTTAAAAAACGTTAGAAACAGAAGCAAATTTTTCAACGAGAATTGTTAAAATAGTAGCAATGTGGAATTTTGCGGTTCTAGAAGAGTACGGTACAATGTTCGTCAAGAATATTATACGGAGTGTTCCTACTCCAGGTATGTTAAGGCCATCCCTTTTTTCTTTTGGCATGGTCCAAAATATACTGAAGAAATAAGCAAACGCACAGTTTTCATAAATTACTCTATTCATAGAGATACTAGGGGTGTCTATATTCTTCATTTCCCATGAGAATTTTTATTATCTTCTGTTTAAGGATTTCAAATTATACGAAGTTGAAAAAGTTTATCCGGAAGGAATATTGGGATTGTTATGTATTTTTCATGCATTTCACCCATTTTATACATATGCATTGACCCATGACCAGATGACATTATATACGCGTATATATGTAAATATATGTATATGGGACATGGGAAAAAGTTATGGCGTTATTTACGCACCACCACCTAATCAGTTGGTATATGTTGATGATGTTACCCATAGTGGCCGAGAAGATATGATGGGATGCCCTTAGTGGCTTGATGATATTATGTACACCCATACCTATGCATGGCACGACAGTTATACGCACGTGCATGACATTATAAATGTTTCAGAATTTACAAAGTTATTCAAATTTAAAGACGTGTTTCGTTATTCCATGTTTCATCTATGTCTTTTACGTACTAATTTTCGTGGCTTACATACTCAGTACATTTTTCGCACTGACGCCCTATTTCACGGGGCCTGCATTTCATGCCCGTAGGTGCAAATAGGAAAGCTGACGGTCCCCGTTCTTAGGATCCCTGATAAGCGAGAGTTGGCATGCTCCACTTGATCCGGAGCTGCTTTTGATTTTGGTACAATATGTTTGTATATATATATATATATATATATAGGTATGACGTGGCTCAATCCCGTCTTTGTAGAGTTATATTTCTATTAGAGGTCTGTAGACAGTATGTCTAGTTGGGTTGTATCTGGCCTTGTCGGCTTTCATTTTTGGATGTATAGTTGTATATAGTAGCCTTGCCGGCTCGCCCATGTATTCTGCATATATACGTACATATGCCTTGTTGGAAGGATTCCTTCAGATATGTTATTTTTCTAATTCAGCAGATGATATTCAGGTTCATATCTTAGACGTATGCTTAGGGGTGTTTGATAGGTAGGACTCAGGCACCCGTCGCGGTCCAGCGCTTTGGATCGTGACATAGGCCTCACTCAGTCAACAATCTCCCTAGTCTCTCGGGCTCTTGAAAATCATATACAAAAGCCAAAAATGAGATAATATAATGTATCAACAATGAATAGTAAGAGAAGGAGGCATAATAAGCAAGAAAAGTTATGACTGAGTATAAAACAACAATTAGCAGCTAATTCAGCAAGTACACGACCTCACAGGTCTCAACAGTGATAACATAAGGCCTATACATGATTTCTATCATGAAGTGCAGTCAATTTCCATGAAACAGAGGGAACATGTAGTAAACAGTAAGCTATTCGATTCCACAGTCTCACTGGACGGACCAAGTCACAATACCTTAGGTGCACACCCATACTCCCATCACTTAGCATGTGCGTCACCTCCAAAATAGTTGCACGACACAAAATTCGGGGTTTCATACCCTCTGGACCAGATTTAAAACTGTTACTTACCTCAATTCGAGCAAATCCCTATTCCACAATGTCTTTGCCTCTCAAATCGGCCTCCAAACGTCCCGAATCTAGCCACAAACAATACAATACGATCAATATAGGCTAAAGAAATCAATTCCACAAGAAAAATACCAAATAATAGCCAAAATCCGAGATCGGCTCAAACCCGGCCCCGAGCCCACGTCTCGAAATCTGACAAAAGTCAGAAAACCCGAAAGCTCATTCCCTCACGAGTCTAACCATACTAAATTTATCAAAATCCGATGTTATTTGCCCCTCCAAATCCCTAAATTCGCTCTCCAAGTTCTCAAGCCCTAATCTCCCAAATGTCACCTCAAATACTCACCAACTAGGCGTAAAATTAGTGGGAAAATACCGTTATTGAAAATAAATAGGCACAAGGAACTTATCTCAGTAACCACTTCAAAACTCTCTTCAAAATCCTCCAAAATCTAAGTTCCAAAATGTGAAAATGGTGAAAAATCTCAAAGTCCCGCTTTTATATGTTTCTGCCCAGTAATACCGCACTTGCGGTTCATATGTCGCTTCTGTGATGCTGCACCTGCGGAAAATCCATGGCAGGTGCGGATTTCACTTGCAATCCTGACCTCGCTCCTGGAGCCTCAAGAGCGCACCTGTGCTTCCGCAGGTGCGGAAACCTCCTCGCTTCTGCGGTTCATACTTGTACCTGCGCCCTTGGATTCGCTTCTGCGACCTCCACAGGTGCGGGAATGCTGTCGCGCCTATGTCCTCTACCCAAACTCGACAACGGCCGCTTCTGCAACTCCTTCTCCACTTCTACGGGCTCGCACCTGCAATGAGACATCCGTAGGTGCGATTATGACAGCTGAGTTCAACTTCAGCAGCCTTCCAAATTCGAAACTTTTTCCGTAAATCACTCGAAATCAACCCGAGGCCCTCGGGACCTCAACCAATCATACTAACACATCATATAACCCCATACAAACTTAGATGAACCTTCAAACCACTAAAACAACATCAAAACACCAAATTACCCCCGGATTCAAGCATAAGGACTTCTAAACTTCCAAATTCTGCAAACGATGTTGAAACCTATCAACCACATCCGAATGACCTTAAATTTTGGACACAAGTCAGAAATGACACCACAAACCTACTCCCACTCCTAGAAATCCCATTCGACCCCGATATCTAAATTTTTACTACCGGCCAAAATCGCCAAAATTTTAACTTTTGCCAATTCAAGCCTAATTCTAGCACGGACCTCTAAATCAAATTCCAGACGCACTACTAAGTCAAAAATCACCTACCGCCGGAGCTAACGGAACCGTCAAAATTAAAATACGAGGTCGTTTATACATAAGTCAACATCCGGTCAACTTTTCCAACTTAAGCTTTCAACTAAGAGACTAAGTGTCTCAATTCACTCTAAAACCACTCCGGACCTAAACCGGCTAATACAGTAAGTCACAACACAGTTGTAGAACACAAAAGAAATAGAAAATGGGGGAATGGGGCTATAACTCTCGAATCGGTTAGGTCGTTACATTTACGTAGGTGTCCTGTTGTAGCCTCGTCACTACCTCGTCGAGGTTAGGCTCGACACTTACAGATTAAATTGGTTCGGCTGTACTCATACTACACTTCTGTACTTCTTGTGTAGATTTTGGTATTGATCCCAGCGGCGTATAATGCGCGTCATCTCGGATCATTGCATACAAAGACTTGAGGTAGATCAGCTGGCGTCCGCTTACCTTGAAGTCCCCTTCCTCTTCCCTCTTTTACTGTTGATTTCCTTCGAAAAATTATATTTATTTCAGACTTTGTTGGTAGAACTTCTAGTTGCTCGGGTACTCGTGACTCCGGATTTTTTGGGAGTAGATTGTATTACATGACTTATGCTGGTATTGTATTAGATTGAGTTCTTATTCCTCGCTATTTACAGTCATTTGCTTAAACTATTAAAATTTGGCTATTTAACTATCTCACGTCGGCTTGCTTAGCAAGTGGATGTTAGGCGCCATCACGACCCCGAGGTTGGAATTCCGGGTCGTGATATTTATTTTATCTTAACAATGCCACTTGGGTTTTTTGTAGTTCACTTGGCTTAACGAGATCGCTTTTTCTTCTATTTTTAATTATAGATATATATATAAATTATGCGATGTAATTATAGGTTTATTATCTAGTTGTAGGTAATTTTCACAAATTAGATTCGATAACTGTTTTAAAGGTTTGAGAATTAATAGCATATACGAAATTATAAATTATTATTTGTAGAAGAGAATTAATAATCCAAAGAAGGATGTAGATAACTTATTTTAGTGTGAAAAAAGAAGGAGATAATTTGAAGAGTTACAAGACATTACACAAAGAAAAATTTAAAAACGAAAAAGTCAATATGATTCATGTATATAATATCTTTAAATTAATAAGAATGGTAAAAGTTAGAAACAAAAATGAAAAAAAAAGTTAAATCGGGAAGGGATAATTTGAAAATATAAATTTATATTGAGAATTTTTTTGTCTTGAATAAATTAATTTTCTGCTTCAGCTTCTGCTTTTGATTCTTGTAAGACATTAGAATTTTATTCTTCTTCCCAAAAGGAGAAAAACTGCTTCTGCTGCTGGCCAAAAGTACTTTTTCATCTTGGCCAAATAAATTAAATTTTTGAAATAAATCATTTTTGAGGAAAAAGAATACTTTTAATCTTGCAGAAGCTTGGCCAAACAGACCCCATCTCCTAGTGATGAAATCATAAATTTGTGTCACATGCTGCGCTAGAGTAGGTTTACCTTTATAAATTTTATGAAAATGAACATTAATACCTCTTCTAGAAAATATGCAATGGTTACTGCTCGATGTTGTAAGACGTTGTATTAGAGTTTGGACTATACTAGGTAGGCCGGCACAACTGGCGTCCATTATTGCAAACTCTAAATAACGAATTAATGCCATCTTCACTAAGCATTGGATCCATTATTGAAGGAGCCACGTACTACGTAGTACAGATATTTATGGTTTTAGCTAGCCCTTCTAGAATCTAGCTAGCGTTGCAAATTGCAATATCAAGATTAAGGAAGCTATGTCACTGTTATGACTCCAAAACTAACCCGGTCGTGATGGCGCCTATCATGGAACTAGGTCAGCCGACACAATCCCAAAATATCATATCACTCACTCAGGGTACCCGCGCTCATTGGGGGTGTACAGACTCTGAAGGGGCTCCTACATCCCAAGCACTATAACAAGCCACCTCGTGGTATAAATGTATCAGGCATGCGGCCCCACAAAATCATGAATCAATAAAAACATGTTGCGGCGTGCAGCCCGATCCCATAAATATCCTTACCAAAAACAGTCCCTCGGCCTCACTCAGTCATTAACCTCTCAAGCCACTCGCGCTATCAGTAAAACAGGGCGCTCAACCCAAAAGAACATTTTTTATGCATCAAAACGAAGTAATAAAGACTGGGTTATGAAATCAGTAAACATAGCATGACTGAGTATAGATTTTTAAATCAAAACAATGAGGAAACAATAAGAAAAGTCCCCCAAGGGTCCAAACAGCTCTGGCACAAGGCCCAAATATGGCATTCAGCCCAATTTATAGGAAATTCTTTCTAAACACATAAGTATCATATAATTTCAATCAAATACGCAACTTTATATTTGCTACGGGACGGACCACAATCCCCAATGGTGCACACTACACGTCTGTCACCTAGCATGTGCGCCACCTCAAAGTAGTAAAACAATGCGAAATTTGGGGTTTCATACCCTCAGGACTAGATTTACAATCATTACTTGCCTCGAACCTTTCAAATCCCTACTCCGCGATGCCCTTGCCTCTGTAATCAGCCTCCAAATGCCTCGAATCTAACCAAAAGCAACACAATATGATCAATGTAGGCCAAGAGATCAATTCCAAACGAAAAACTATCAATTTATACCAAAAATCCAGAAATTCATCCAAACCCGCCCCCCGGGCACACGTCTCAGAATCCGACAAAAATTATAAAACTAGAAACTCCTTTCACTCCTGAGTCTATACATACCAAAATCATCAAAATCCGACCTCAAACGGTCCCTCAAATTCTCAATGTAAACTCTCTAATTTTCAAACCCTAATCCCTTCAATTTCACCCCAAATTCTCACTAATTTCATAATTAAACAGTATGAAATCATCATAAACACAAGTAATAAAGCCCAAGTAACTTACCCAACTGATAACCCTCGATTCCTCTAGAAAATCACTGCCCAAAGCTCAAAATCCAGCCAACAATGGTGAAGAATGGGTAAAAATTCGCGAAAGAACCTATATATACATTCTGCCCATCAATTTCCGCATCTACGGTCCTTCTATCGCACATGCGCAACCGCTTCAGCAGTCCAATCAACCGCACTTGCGTTTTTTACTTAAACACCCAGGCCCGCATCTGCGCCCCATGCACCGCACATGCGTTCCCGCAGATGCGTCCAACACACCGCATCTGCGGTTTCTCCTCTTGGCCCTCAAGTTCGCATATGCGGCCTCCACACCGCTTTTGCGACCTCGCACCTGTGGTCCCCAATTCGCAGGTGCGGAAATAACAGAAGCAGCAACTTCAACTGCACTGACTAAATTCCAACTCTTCCGTTAACCATACGAATTCATCCCGAGGCCCTCGGACCTCAACCAAAAATACCAACAAGTCACATAACACCATTCAAACTTATCCAAACCTTCGGAACACTCAAACCAACATCAAAATACCAAATCACCCTCGGATTCAAGCCTGAGAACTTCCAAACTAACAAATTCCGCAACGTTGCCGAAACCTACCAAATAACCTTTGAATGACCTTTAATTTTACACACACGTCACAAATGACACTACAGACCTACTCCAATTTCCCGAATTTCAATCTGACTCCGATATCAAAATTTCCACTACTGACCGAGAAACGCCAAATTTTCAATTTTGCCAATTCAAGCCTAAATCTACCACGGACCTCCAAATCACATTCCGGACGCACTCCCAAGACAAAAATCACCTAACGGAGCTAACCAAATCTTAAAAATCCAAATCTGAGATCGAGTACTAAAAAGTCAAAACTTGGTCAAACCTTTCAAATTTAAAGCTTCAAGCTGAGAATCATTCTTCCATATCTGTTTCGATTAACTTGAAAACCAAAACCGACAATTTACATAAGTCATAATACATCAAAACAGGGCTAGTCATGCCCAAGAACTGGCGAGCAAAGTGCAACTGCTCAAAACGATCGGTCGGGTCGTTACATCCTCCCCCACTTAAACATACGTTCGTCCTCGAACGTGCCCAGAGTTGTTCTGAAAACCATCAAATCGCTGTATGACCTTACCATGCACATACTCGGGGGTGATCCCATGTCACCCTATCCCATATAGGTCTGATAACGCAACATGACTGAAATTTCGCAATCCAACCAAGCCCATGAACCTTAGAACCGAATTTCCACTTCCGAACTTATCTATAAGATCAGAATCTCACATCTATACGCTGTATAAGTGTAAACAAGCTGCGTCAAACCGTATCCGTAACCCAAGATGTAATCACAGGATATACCAGATAACTCAACCACTCGTAGCAATAACTTCTAATCACACCAGCTGCTCAAACAACCCAATACCGGTAATAAACTTCTTATCAAACAAAGCCTCATTTCAACACTTTCGTATACTGCCGATGATGAAAGAAACACGCAGAAAGTCATAACCATTCCTAAGATCAACCAACCATGGAGCTCCCTCTCCTTCGGCAAGGACTATAGTAAATTTCTAGGCCAAATTTCGATATTATCCTTCCAACATGCTGAAATCGAATCCAATAGTATTCATTCTAAGTCCAATGACCTCATCTCATCCAGCATGGCTACTCTGGTGACATGACACACCTAAAGCCACGACCCGTGCAATCCGTACACCAATAAGCAACAATCCAAATGTACACAACTCATGGAAAATGACTCAAATAAGAGGGCTGCATCGCAAGCTCACCAGTACTGCCTCAACACGATGCTAAGAATGCATCACACGCCGAAGAACCAGAACTTCGCTGCAATGCGCGACCCTATCCAAACACTAATCCACATGAAACACCTCAAGCCACCATGCTCAAAATCATCAACCACGCGCAATTTGATGTCTAGTACCAAAAATTAATTACCATAACTACGGAGAAGCAAATGATGCAATGTCATACCAGCCCGAAAGGACATATCCAATTCGCAATCCATCATGCAACACCCAAATACCCGTCTCACTCAAACTCCGTTATAAAGCCCAAATAGAACCATATCACTTGTGCATATAATCAACGAGTCACAATCTCACGTAGCTTACAAGAGTAACTCACAAAAAATCTCGGGACATGAATAAGCTTATCAACAACCGAATAGCACCTTCCTCAACAATAGCTGCTCGAAGTCAACAAATCTGACCCCGTGTAGAACATACATCCATACAGGCCTACCAATGAACCCTAATTAACTCTGGTCACCCACAATAGATAAATAACTCTTTAAAAGCTCATAATGACTGAATCATGGCTCATACTAACATCTGACTAGCTTTGCCCACATCTTCACAGTCCACAACCACGAAATAACCTGTTTATGAGAACTCCAAGTCTCCAAATCCATAAGGCACACGAATTACCATATTCGATCTCCACTCCACCGCTTGAATGCCCACGCTTCGCCAATTACACATTCACCCCACGAGGAATACTCCTTAAATTCTTCTGTGCCACAAAGCAAAATTTGAACTCCAACAGTCGATCAAACAAGAGAGTGCCACAATACTAATGAAGTATCCATAACTCGAACACATCTCCCTTTCTGAAATGTATACTCTCATCCCACCATACCAATTAGTAATATCATTTACTTGGTCACCTGAAACTATCCATGCTGCCTAAGAATTTATCACCTTCCTTTCAGAACTGAACCATGAACTTACACATGCACATCTCAACCCTACACAACATATCGCATATACCATGCCATCCTATGATAAATATGAGAGCTTCATAATCCACTCCAAGTCATAAGAAACTACATACTCAACTAGCCAAGAGTTTTCCATTTGATCACATCTAGAAGAAAATCACTATACATCCCATGCTTCTCACGCCAGTAGAAAATATACATCTCTAACCGTCGTAAAAACCATCAAGAACTCTCCGAATTCCACTTGCACAAAATCAAACCGTCAGGACTGAATCCTTTTAACTCAACCAAACTACGCAGGCCACCAATAACCCAAGAGCATTGCCACGAAATACATGTAGAAACTCATTAACTCATAAACACCCAAAGAACTAATCATACACATTGCCATGCCGATCCCACCTACTACCAAGCTGTCCTATCTATCTGAGTTCCTTCTGAATTACCTTCAAATTGATTCTTCTTCTTGCCACAATACCAAAATCCTAAACCAAAACACACCACGTGAGACCCTAGCACAAAACCACACCGCCCTAAAGCTCATAAGCCGTTGAATGTTCTCTTAAGCATCCCAAAAGTACCACAACTCAATTACTTACTCCGAAGAGACTCCCTATGAATTTAAGCTATTCTTTCCCTTTCCTGATACCGAAATGTAGGATCCACTATGATATAGAAATGCCACAAATCTTGACTCCTTTCAATGTAAGTATCAGTTTCTAGCCAAATACACATCCTGAAGATTCCCCAATTGGTACATATGAATCTTGAATCCATTAAAACCATTCTAGGGAGTCATCCACTCTACCCAGGTCCCAATTAAACTGATCAAACGAACCGAACGCCCTATTCCCTATTAGTACAGCAACACCTAAGGAAGTAACCCATCCTTCTAAGCAGCCGAGTGATTTCCTACTCCATAACCATTACATCCCTTACAACAACAACCAATTTTTCCAACTTTTCTCATATACCCATAAAGCATAACACAACCCTTATCCAAAATTTCCTTTACTCGAGTCATCCTCGATCTCAACCTCTACAAGTCATAATCAATCCATAAGTATACCTCAAACTGAAACCCATACAACACGTAATCGTGCAATTAACTGATCACGAATAGACTCCCCCACCTGGCTCAAAGCCATAGATCAAAACACACAATAACTCACGACAACCATACTCTAAAACTGCCATACTGCCATAGTGATATTCAACTAAATCATTCATAAGCTCATGCAACACAACCCATCTAATACCTCAATCATTTGCAATTATCGTATTCACCCTCGTAACAGTCAAGCCAACTCTCATACGCGATCCAAACTCAAATTGTAGCACATATAATTCACTGGTAAAAGAGGACACACTACAAAACAAAATAGGGATCACACGCCCTCATGACACTCCGCAGGAGATAACTCGCCTGCTCCGCCTCAAACCAACATCTCTTTATACCCTTCCACCGTCATAAACATCACGCAGTTACTTAATCTTCCTGAGTCTGAACTCATATAACGACATGAGATCTACTTTATTCCCCAACTAAACAACATGAAAAGATCCTTCAACACACCCATAACTCCGGGTTATACATGAAATCAAGATGGAAATCAGGCACCAAATAATTCCTTCTACCCTCAAGAAGACTCTTTTCGCCATATCTAAATCATATGAACACATCTCGCAGTCACGTCATACTCATCACGTAGCCATCCAGCCATCACCTCCACCAATAGGGACACTACCAAACATATATATACCAAAAACACGTGCTCACACAATCAACACCTCAGTGTTCAAGCTACATGCAAAACCCGGCCTCAAGTCCTCCAGACGGGCCCAACATCAACACACAGGAATCACGTCTCCCCCCTCATTCAGGGAATCACAAGCCATCGATGCACAGCTGATACTGAGTGCTCATGCATGCACATAAATACATGGAAGGAATTCAAGAAGTTACGCTTCAAGCTGAATCAATGACGCACGATACGAAATCAAGAATCTGAAGTTTTCCTAAAGGTTCTGCAGCCTCTCGAAGATAAGTACAGACGTCTCCGTACCTATCCGCAAGACTCTACTAAACCCGCTCATGACCCGTGAGACCTATGTAACCTAGGCTCTGATACCAACTTGTCACGATCCCAGAACCAACTCGGCCGTGACGGCGCCTATCATGGAACTAGGTCAACCGACACAATCCCAAAACCAATCAATGTTTACATTTTTACAACAAATCCAAAGCTATTTAATAATAATCCTTCGTAAGGAGTTTAAATTAAAAAAAAAACAAAACAAAATTGCGGAAAGAAAGCCCGAAATCGGGGTGTCACTAGTCATGAGCATCTACTATAACCGTCTGACAATATCAAGAGTAACATAGCCGGGAAATCACTGAATACAACTAAGGGAAGATAAGGACGGAGAAAATCAAGGCTGCAATTACCAGGCAGCTATCTTGCTAACTCCGATGAACCTGCCACTGAGTAATTAACACCCGCTACCGCGTTCAAAAATACCTGGATTTGCACACAAGGTGCAGGGAGTAATGTGAGTACGCCAACTCAGTACGTAATAAAGGTAAATAAAGACTGAGCAGTGGTGACGAGCAATAAAACATATAGAGCTCATATTATGAAATCTCATTAGAACACAGCAGGCTTCCAAAATCGGTTTTGAATCAACACAGCTCATTTAAATGCAGTTTCAGTAAAACCATTTAAAACATCTTTCAACAAATTTCAAACGAAGTGATAAAATAGTGAGAAGAAATGGTGAAAACATAATGAGCCCCTCGGGCAAAACTCACTCGTATAGAGCCCATCGGGCAACATAAATCATAAACAGACCTTCGGGCAAACATGAATCATATACAGCCCCTCGGGCAAAACATCATATCACTCACTAAGAGTACCCGCGCTCACTGGGGGTGTACAGACTCCGGAGGGGCTCCTACAGCCCAAGCGCTATAACAAGCCACCTCGTGGCATAAATCAATCAGGCTTGCAGCCTCACAAATCATGAATCAATTACAACATGCTGCAGCGTGCAGCCCGATCCCATAAATATCCTCACCAAAAATAGGCCTTCGACCTCACTTAGTCATAACCTCTCAAGCCACTTGGGCTATCAGTAAAACAGGGTGCTCACCAATAAAATAACATTTTTTATTCATCAAAACGGAGTAATAAAGACTGAGTTATGAAATTAGTAAACATAGCATGACTGAGTATAGATTTTTAAATCAAAACAGTGAGGAAATAATAAGAAAAGGCCCCTAAGGGTAAAACAATGCGAAATCCGGGGTTTCATACCCTCAGGACTAGATTTACAATCATTACTTACCTCGAACTGGTAAAATCCCTACTCCGCGATGCCCTAGCCTCTGGAGTCAGCCTCCAAACACCTCGAATCTAACCAAAAGCAACACAATATGATCTATCGGGTCCATGCTTTCACTCCCTATTTGGCTACCCTCTGTGGTCCCAGCCTTGGTAGCAAACTTGACCCTCTACTTGGTGCATCTTCTAAGTCTGATAGCGTGCAATCACTTTGTAACTCACCATGCTCTTCAACTACATCCGCCCAACTTTTCTTGCTACCACCATGCTCTATTTCCATAGCGCCAAGATAGGCTTTGGAATGCCTTAATATCGGCTTACATTCCAAGCGCATCCCTCCAATGCACACGGTCCCTCTTGTGTCACCCTTATGTGCCTGAGAAAAGTTCTCGATCATTGTCGCAAGCTTCCCCAACTCTGGTCATTCACTTGCCCGATGTGATCCTTTACAGAAGTAGCACCCTTCCTTAGGTGCGTACTCAATACTTCTTCCGGCCCCTTGCTGTTTCTCTAGTACCCCTATCTGTTATAGGATGGCCCATTTCCACTATCCTTGTATACCTCAGCTATGACCTTCATGTTGTCCTTGTCATGATCTACCCCACGTGTCTTGGCATTGCCTTCTTTGGACTTGGTAGGATCCATCTTGAAGAAAACAAGCGACTCGGCTACCGCTATGGCCTTGTCCACGTTGGCTACTTGATGTCTTCTTAACTACTACTTTGCCTAATTTCACAACCCATCCATGAAATAGAAGAGGTAATCTTACTCGGACAACCACGGGATTTGCAGTATTAAGGTAGTGAACTCGCGCACATACTCTTGAATTCTGGCCGTCTGTCAGAGCTCCCTTAGCTTTTGCCTAGCCTCATACACCACATTCACGGTCTAGAATTGCTTCTTCAACTCTTACTTGAACTGATTCCACATATTAATCTTCCATAGCCCTTTCTCCATGTTAGCACACTTTCAACGCCACCATAATGCGGCAATCTCTATGAGGTACAATACAACGGTGTTGATCTTAGCCACATCGTCCCTCACTTTACCGTGCCTGAAGTAGTTCTCCAAGTGCCAAAGGAAGTTCTCCACTTCTTGTGCATCACGAATACAATTGAACACTTGTAGGCATATAAATTTTATTAATATTAAATCCATAAAATAATTTGAACTATATTTTAAATTCAAGATATATGTTAGTACAAATATATATTATGGGCTAATATAAATGAATTAATTTCCAATATATATGGATTAAATAAATAAGTCTAAATTCATTGTGCTAGCCCATTTAGTCGGGCTAAAGTGATGAGCCCACTATATTAAGCCCAATATGCCATCTTCCAAGAGGCCCTGTTTGGTGCCACGTGTCAAATGATGTGGCACGCCATGTCAAATGGAAGACTCAGTAGGATCATGCCACGTGTCCAAATGACAAGGCATGTCAAGTCACATTAGAAGGCGAATAAAATCGTGCCACGTGTGCAAGTGACACGTTCCGGCCAATCAAATGCGGCCATGTCATCTCTTGCTCCTGCAAATCAAAAATTTCAAGTTTCAAGATTATCTCTTGTGATGGTCGGGTACTTCAAGTCTCGTCTTCAAGTTTCAGCAAGTCTACACCTCGACAAACCTTGATGTAGGGGACATTTGTAGACACTAAAATTTTAACAGATCAAGATAAATTCTAAATTCAAGACAACTCTTAAAAAATTAGGAGTCTATTAGGGTTCCTTGGTGGCTACTACACCCTAACCCTAATTAATGCTTATAAATAAGGCTATATATGTTTTTAAAAGACAATCGCAGCAATTCCAAAAACTCTCTAAATATGCACAAAGAGATGAAATATGAGATCTCCGAAATTCCATGAAACTCTTGAAATATTCATTAAGAGATGAAAGACATTTCAAATATGTCTTGCTTAAAGTCCTACGCTCGAGAAATATGCTGCTAAGGCCCTCGAATCACGGATAACAAAGCGGGGGGAAGAATCAAGGGATAAATAGAATTGTACCCACATTGTTTATCAATAAAATTGTGTTTCTTCATATTTATATTGTGGTTATGATTTTTTTTGTATCACAAATAATTTTTTACAAACAACATCGACGGTTTGAGAGCCTCGATCTTGGCCTCCCTCGTCACAACAACATTTTTGTCTGCCTCGGTCACGCCAACATCGACACGCTCCTCGAGTGCCATTATCTTTGCCTTCATGGCATTGATAGTGCTCAGCGTCTCCATGAGAATGCACTCCAAGTTAGTGATGGTTTGTCTTAGGTCTATCTCGGCCTGCATGCGCCCCTCCAAGTCATTTCGGATACTCTCAATCTCCTCAAGAGTGTGTCCCTCAAGAACGCCTGGGGTACCTTCCACCTTATCCAAGCATTGTTCCAAAAAATCTAGGCGATATCCATCCCCTCGTTCACCTTCATCACCCACTCTTTATCGAGCGAGATGTCCTCCGGCAGGACCTCTACTCCATCCTCACTCACCACAGTGGCAGATGGTTCTTGGGATATAAGCCCCACGTTTGGCACAACCTCGGGCGATAACTCCTGGCTCTTGATCTTTTTTTTGTTACGGCTGTCACACCTCCTTTTTTACTACTACACCCCGTGAAGGGTATAATAAAAGGAGTTTTTCCAATTAAAGGACAATCGAAACGGGATTTGTTTATTAAGAAGTTCACAGTCGCCACTTGGGAGATTTATGGTGTCCCAAGTCACCGGTTTAAATCCCGAATCGAGGAAAGCGTTTGACTCTGTATTAACAGTCGCGAACCAGAAATCCGGGTAAGGAGTTCTGTTAACCCGGGAGAAGGTGTTAGGCACTCCCGAGTTCCGTGGTTCTAGCACGGTCGCTCAACTACTATATTTGGCTAAAATCTGATTTTAATACATGTTAAACCTATAGTGCAATTTTAGAATTACTTACCGCTTTTAGTCAATTATTAAGAAAGTGAACGTCATTTAAGAACGTGTTTTCGGATCACGTCACATGAAATGCACCCGGATCCTCGACACATTCTTATTCAACGTTTTGGGATTTGGATTTGGGTCACATGAAATGCACACCCGTATTTATTATCTTTGTGGGAAGCCGTGAAATTCACTAAACGGCACGCCCGGATTCTAAATATTTTGATATAAGCATTTAATGAGGGCCCCGCAATTTATGCATTTTGTTTGGCGAGGCTCATCTCGTTTTATTATTTAAAGGCCAACCTAAAGCAAACTACGATTCTCTATTTATTTATTTTTCTCTAAATGGATCTAATTAATTTACATTTATACATTGGAGCCTCGAATTCAAGTCCGAATTCAAACAAAAGGGAGGACCCTTTTAATTTGAACCCACCACCTAATTCGAATACCAGAATTTATATTTGCAAATTAATCCCCTATCCCTAATATTTTTTTTTAAAAAAAGAAGAGTTTTTGGTTTATAACGGTTTTGGGCCTTGAACCGTTGGCCCAGGTGTGATATCTGAAGCTGTCCAGAAGCTGGGCTTCATCAATGCCCCAGTCGTGAATTTATATAACCCAAGAATCAGATCGGCAGTTTGGGTCATTAAGCAAGCGATGGGCTCAATTTCACAGCCCAATCGTTAGGAGCCCAGGCATTTAACAGTAGGATCTAATTTATGAAAAAAACAAAATTAATTATCAAACAAATTGACTCAACAGTACTAATCAGATTCCAAACATTATCAACGCTATAACCAGTTTTATACCATCTATTCACAGTGGTTGAATTTTTAGTCGCAGATTATGATTTCACAGCCTGTACTCATTCTACATTACCTATTGGAATCACATTAAACATGAAAACTTGAACAAATTAGAGCATGGCATCTCCTTTTATTAGAATTCAACACTAAACAGTCACATTACACCTAATTAACGGCTATATGGAGTAAACTTAATAGAAATTAACTAAGCTAACACGAGCTATTTTATCCATTTAGCATGAGATTGCTTTCAGCTGAGAGGCTCAAACAGATCCGTGAGATAATAGTTCATTCAATCCAATATGAGCAGTCCTAATTTAATTACATGCGAGGGAAGCCATGCTTGATTGAAAACTTAAGCGACATCAATCTAAGGGGGACACTTAGTCTAATACTACCACATGTAGGCATAGCATATGAAAAATACTCTATTATTCATAATACATATGAATGAACAAATACATAGTCAATCAGACACCCAGATCAGCCTTCCATTTCAATTTTAAAACTTCGATTAGAAGTGTCCTTAGCCCTAGGCTGTTGAGAGTCAAGCAAGTACCTGGAATTAAACCAATGAAGGAAGAAAGAGGAATCAGCAGGCAGTTTTGGCAAACAGCAATCAGATCTAAGCTCACAACCCAGCAACCAGTATCAGAATCACTCCAGATTTGAAATGTGAAAACACAACACCAAGGTTCAACCAAATAGACTCGGCTAAATCCCAAATTGATCAAAATTAAACCCAGGAAGAACTTCTGAAACTTCCAGCAACTAGGAATTGAGCTAAGAGATGAAAATCGACAACTAACACTCAAAATCAATCTAGAAATGCAAGATAACAGTATTTTTTTTGGTTTTTCTATAGTATTTTCTGTTTGTTTTGGATTTTTGGGCAGAATCTAAAATCTAACAGAGGAGTTTGAACTTCTATTGTTTTGAAATTCAAATTTTTGAGCTCAGATCTGCAGAGAGGGCTTTGGGGGGGATTTTTGGGGTTTCAAACTTGTTTAACAAGGCAATACCTACTGCCTTTTATAGGCAAAACTAAAGGGGAACTTCAGATTTTCAGTTTTCCCTTTTGATCCTTCCTTAATTTTCATCTTTGCTTAAAAGTCCCTAAAGAACTGACTTATTTTTCAAGTTATCCTACTATATTTCCTGAAATTCTAAATTGAACCCTATTCTAGAGTGTTCTAGAGCTTCCAAATTCAGTTGCTATCCTATTCCCTAAGTAAACTACCTTTACTGCCCCTGTACTACTCATGAAATTACTAACCTAGTTAAACCAAGCCCCAAACCTGTCACCTTAGTCAAGAGGTGACCCTAGTTACTTACTAAAGCCTAAGCTATTCAGCTATAACCAAATAATACCAATAAGCAAACCTAACAATTGACTAATTAATCACACTAGACTAACTCCTAATTAACACTAAAGCACTAAAGCCAAATTTAAACCCAAGTCGAATTAGTATCAAACACCAAACTCAAAAGAACAATAATACGCTTCCAATCGTCAAACTCAATAACAGTTCAAACTCAAACCCAGATCAGATCAAACAGAATTAAAACAAAGATGAAGGATTCAATAATCAGAACAGCAGTTAAGTTGAACTCCTAGGGTCAAATTTTAAACAAACGACTGAATCAAATGACAGGAGAAAGATTAACTACACATGAGACGAGTTAAAACCCTAAATTAATCCTAAAATGAAAGAGGTGTTGAAGATGAACAGAATTCATATATGTATAACAAAATGACACATAATGAAGAAAAAGAAATTAAGAACACTTAATAATTTTTGGGCCTAAAACTCGAAAACACAGGCTCTAGCCGACTCTTTTGAAGCTCCAGCTTAAATCAAAATTTGAAGGGCATCAATGACAGATGAATCCTGAGGGAGGCATAAGGGTCACAGGGTATTGCTTTGGAGCGATTTGGAGGTGGCTCCGCCACTGGAGCAACTGTGGCGGCGCTAGGGTTTTACACATTCGAAGAGACCTGGTGTGATTTGAGAGATAATGGTAAGGGATTCGTGATGAGGGAGGGGAGAGGGTGATTTGGTGTTAATTTGGCAAAGTTTGGAGATGGTATGATTTTGCCGGAATCTTAAATTTAAGATTCGACGAGACTGGTGACGATTCAAAGGAAACTAGAGGCGGATTTGGAAAGAGGGGAACGAGGAGAGGTTGTGGTGTAAATTTGGGGTGGTTTGGAGACTCGCCGCCGTCGTGAGGCGATTTCCGGCGGCTGCAGACGGCGGAGACGGTGACGGAGGAACAGGGTACGATGAAGACGAATTTGGTCTCTGTATTTTCTGAAGATTTTTGGACACTTTTATCTAAAATTAGAGATTAAAACCGGACCGTTGGATTAGAGTGGACGCATGGCCCAGATTTGACGACACGAAACGACGTCGTCTCACTAAGGGGGGCAGGCCGGGTTGAGACTCGCTTTGGGCCTGGACTGGGGTGGAAATGGTTAAGGGTTTTGGGCTGGGGGATTGACTTGAAGATTGGCCCAAAAATGGTTGGCCTTATTTGCTCTTCTTTTTGTTTTCTTTTAAATCTTTTATTTATTCTTATTTTATTTTTGTTTTCATTTGTTTATATATTTTTTTATATTTTCTGACTTAATAAAAATGCAAAAATAAAGACCTAATATATTTAAAAGTTAAACTAATTCCTAAAATGTTTAAAAACTATTTCATGGTAAATTCAACACTTAAAAATACAAAACTGGACTATTTTTGTTATTTTCTTTATATTTTGTTCTAAAAAAAACCACTTAGCCCCCTAACTAATCCTAAAATATGAACTAAATCATAAATGCAAATGCCAAATGTATTTTGTATATTTTCATATGAACTAAAATGTGCAAATAAAATGCAAACAATTAATTAGAAAATGAAACAAAATTCAAAAAATTGTAAAATAATGAAAGAAAAATTATTTTGTTTGACTTTTTGGGAATAATTCACATAGGGCAAAAATCACGTGCTCACAGCTGCCCCTCTTTGCTCGGGAACATGAAGAGTTTCTGTGCAAAGATAAGTGAGCGGAAACGAGCGATTTTTACCCGTTTGAATATTCCGTGTGAAGAATTTTTGAAAAGATTTGACCGCACCCCGCTTCAGTGTAGTTCGGGAAGGTTTGGTAGCTGAGACTACCCAGAGCTGTGATTTCACTGCTGTTGCTGTTGCTGTTGCTAGTGCTTGCTGACCTCCTTATTACACCGTGTCAAAATAAAAAGATGCTAGCCTAAGCTATGAACAACAAAAAGGTCCTATCTATGTCTTATAACTTGCTCTTTGTGTTGCCTTGAACTTGTATTCTTCCACTGGAATTCTTGCGTTGTTGCCTTGCATTGTGATTGGAGATGTTTCGCCATTCCTCCGAGTGATGCTAGACTGCTGAAGTTTGAAATATGTGCCTCTATTCTCCAGGCGGGCTCCTGATTGCTGACGCTTGGAAAGTATTCCCTTGTTCTCCAGGTGGGCTCCTGACTGCAATGCTTGGAAAGTATTGCCTTGTTCTCCAGGTGGGCTCCTGACTGCAACAAAACAAACAAAGAAAATTTTCTACCCCAGTTTAGTGGCTGGGCACATCATGTTATCAAATATTAAAATTAAAAGCTAAAACTTGACTTCCCTTGTTCTCCAGGTGGGCGCCTGACTGCTGAAGCTTGAAAAGCATTCCCTTGTTCTCCAGGTGGGCTCCTGACTGCAACGCTTGGAAAGCATTCCCTTGTTCTCCAGGTGGGCTCCTGATTGCTGAACTTGAAAAGTATTCCCTTGTTCTCCAGGTGGGCTCCTGACTGCAACAAAACAAGCAAAGAAAATTTTCTGCCCCAGTTTGGTGACTGGGTACAGCATGTTATCAAATATTAAACGCTAAAATTGGAATTGTACTTCCCTTGTTCTCCAGNACTGCTGAAGTTTGAAATATGTGCCTTATTCTCCAGGCGGGCTCCTGATTGCTGACGCTTGGAAAGTATTCCCTGTGTTAACTGAATTATCTACCAACTATAAGAATTTGAAAGCTAAGTCCTATTATCCAGGGAGGTCCTGAAAACTTCTAATAATTATGAACCTAAGCTATATCCTCTGAAGGTATTACTCCCACTACAAAAGGGTCATAAACTACTCCCCATTATCCAGGTGGGTCCTGACAACTTCTAGTTAAAAGATAATTTTAACCTAAGTTATATCTACTGAAGGTACGACTCCCACTATATCTTGTTATCTAAACAAACTTGAAAGCTACATCCCATTATCCAGGAGGGTCCTGAAAACTCCTAATTGAATCCTATCTTAAACGTGCAAACTTTGAAACCAGCTTATATTCCTTTGGGGTACATTTATGCTAAATTATGCTACTCGTGATTGTTTTGAAATTTAAACTAAGTCCCATTTTCCAGGAGGGTCCTGAGAATTTCCCGTCATACCTGTTTTGGTGCTTGCTTTTCCTTGCGGAGAGTTCCTCCGAAACCAACGTAAACTTTCTGCCCCTGTTTCAATCAAAGAAAAATCTTGTCAGTTTTAAAACGGTGGTGGCTGGTTTGTGGCCTTGACTTTGAGGGTGATTGCTTGAAAATACCTCTTCTCCATTCAGACCCAACACCCTCTATCTGTTGCACTGCTCATGAACTGGCATCTACCCAGCCACGTCCATTACGCCCCCACTCTGTGTATACGCTGTTCTTTCTTGACTTAACCACTGGCTTCGGCCTTGAGGTATGTTGCTCCTTCATTTTGATTTCCATTCGACGACCTTAACACCTCTTCCGTTCAGCCCAATACCCCTTATCTGTTGCACTGCTCGTACCGACATTTACCAAACTTTTGTGTTTCACCTGGACTCCCAAACATATTAATTTTCACCTAACACCCTCATCCGTTACATTGTTCATGAATTGATATGTACCAAGCCTTTGTATTTTGCACGAATCCCAAAGCATGTTGATTGTTACCAACTCGGTGCGCTTGTTGTTCTTTCTTGACTTATGACACTTTAATGTACTAGCCAGATCCCGTTTAGTGCAATTGGAAAGCTGGTGGCAAATTTTGAAATCATTTCTCACTTGTTATGACCGAATTGACTCGGGAAGAGGAAATAAGCAAGACAAAAGGAACAGAGTAGAGGACAATGAAAAGAGATGATTCCTAACAAGAAAACTACAAAGTAGAAACCTATCGGATGTGGATGCACCTGCGGCCTGTTCTGTTGTTCAGCTCTTATTATATTCCCAAACTATGACACGAGGCTTCGGTGCTCTCAATCCTTATTTGACTTGTGGTGCCCGTAGGGGTTTTCACCATCAAGCCTCTCTCATTTTGCTCTTTCTCTCAACTTACAGTCGCCTCATGGTGCCCGTGAAGGTTTTCACCACTAAGACTCTCTCTTTTTTTATTTCTCTCAACTCCCGTCGCCTTACGGTGCCCGTGAGGGGTTTCACCAATAAGACTCTCTCATTTTCATTATTTTTTTCTACTTGAACCGGAGTGTTGCCCCTGACATGAATCACCCCCACTTGCTCGACTTGGCATCGCTCGAAGACTGATCGGAGGGTCTTTCTTTGGACCGTAATGCAGGCTTTTGGACAGGGTTAGGAAGGAAGGGTATCAAAGGCTCAAAACAATTCAACTTGGGTTCAAAAATTACAACTTTCGGAATCAGATTTCTCACGGCAACCACAACTTCTGCCCCAGTTTCTTTCTTGGGGACTTTTGGATTTTATTTTGGTGTGACTGTACCTCAGAGAGAGGCTGCCTACGTACCCTTTCGGGATCAAGTCAAACGTAGTTCAGGTCATAGAATTACTTTGTTGTTGCGATCTTTCCTTTCTTCCACTTTTCTTTTATTTCTTTTCATTTCTTTTCTTTTCCTTCTCTTTCTTTTCTTTTCTTTTCCTTTTCTCTTCTTGTTTTCCCTTTCTTTTCTTTTCTCTTTTTTTCTTCTTCTTTTCTTTTTCTTTTCTCATCTTTTTTTTTTTTCACTGTTTTTCTCTTGTTTCTCCACTTACTTTCCCTGCTCGGGCTTACGAGTTTTATTATTGATTCCGAAAGAGGGGGTATGCAAGAAAATAACCGAGGCTCAAAGGGGTAACAAAGGATAAAGTGTTTGGATAGCAGAACAAAATGCCTTCGTCATTCCAATCTCCAAAACATGCCAAGTACAAACTACACAATTAAACAAACATGAGGAAAACATACGTAACATCGTTTGATTGCACCAGAATTACTAACCATAACCACACATTTGCCTTCTACATTTGTCAATTACCCAACACCATTGGACAACAATCTCGGTACCACGAGCGGCCCCTGTAGACTTGGGGGCAAACTTGCCTTTGGCTTCAAACCGATGTGGCATAATGCATCTCAACAGTATTTCTTTATGTTCCGTCTGACCCAGTTTCACACAATCGGGCTCGAAGTGATCTCAAAATCCCTCGACTGTCCTTACATCTTCAACCTTGTTTTATTGCTTTATTACTAAACTGACTTTTAAAAACCAAGCTGAGAATTATGCGTGCATGTCATGTCACCAAAACCAGCATGAAAAGAATTGCAAAAGGAGAAAGGAACTAGATAAAATGACTAGAAATGGCGGGAAACAGAGAATTGCATTAGACTGATGGTGAAAGGGTTTAAACAACGAAACAAGCAAACTAGGCTAGAGTTACAAACCTTGAACAAACCTAAACCGCACTACACAAGCCACTACGACGAGACAAACAAGACAAAGTGAAAGGATAGAAGGGTTTGAGTCACAAGACAATATCCGTATTACAACCCTAGAATAACTCGGACAACAAAAATGACAACAAAATAAACCACCAAAACTCCAAGAGATGGAGCGTCTTCCCAATTACCAAGCACGGCGTCTTTGCCACTGAATTTCACACAACGATTGCTGGAATTTTCAGAAGTCTTCATCACATTGTTCTGAGCGGACTGCTTCTGAGTTTGTTCTGCCGGCTCACTCTCACGATCATATCATACCCACCATATACGTCTCATTGTGCACAGGAGATGGATCTTGGCCCGTGTTTGTTGCATCTGGATTTTGCACGACGATGTCGCCTGCATCAATAAGCTTTTGAATTGCATTCTTCAAATCCCAACATTTCTCTATGTCGTGCCCCAGGGCATCTGAGCAATATGCGCACCTTTGAGAAGGATCAGACTTCTTTGGGAGAGGGTTCGGCATTTTTATCTGAATCGGCTTCAACATGTCAAATGTCCTTAGCCTCTGGAACAAACTGGCATATGATTCTCCCAATGGAGTGAAGGTCTTCTTCTTCCATAACCTCTCATTCTTAAACGCTGGATTGGGCCGAAAACCTGATCCGGAGTGTTTTTGGTAAGCTCGCGGGGGTAGATGGGCATTTTGAGGAGCTGGGTACTGAGAATGTAATGTGCGACTTTGGGATTTCTGTGGAGAGAAGTAGCGTCGAGGAGGGTCATTTAATGCACAAGGATAACCACAGGGACAATGTCGAGGCTGGAACTGTTGATCAGGAAAACCTATCGGATCGTCTTTTCTGTTCCTCTTTCTTCCAACCAAGCTTACTGGTACGTTCTGAATGGCTTCCGAACGACTCACGATTTTGCCTGACTTGATTCCTTCCTCCACTAGCTCCCCCATTTTAACACATCATTGAAAGGCTTACCCAGGGCCGGGATCAAGTGACTGTAGTAGGTGGGTCCCTGGGCCTGTAGAAAAAGCTTAACCATTTCTTCTTCGCTGATCGGGGGACTGACTCGAGCAACTTGCTCCCTCCATCTGAGCCCAAACTCATTAAAGCTTTCCTCCGGCCTCTTTTCAATCTTAGATAGCGAGGTGCGGTCTGGATAACACTTGATTTGCATTGAAAGTATCGGACAAAGTCTTGAGCCATGTCACCCAATGTAAGCCACTCATCGACATTTTGTTGACCATGCCAGTCCAAAGCTGCCCCAGTTAGGCTTTCACTGAAATATGCCATCATCACGTCATCTTTCTCTCCTACAATCCTCATTTCGTTGCAATAGACCCTCAGGTGGGCTACCAGATCTCCACGCCCATCATACAAGTTAAAGTTTGGTACTTTGAATCCTGGGGGCAGGCGGGCGTCATGTGGCACAATCAGTCCTTTGCAAGTTATGCTACCCTGACCTCCCACTCTTCGCTTGTCCCTTAAAGGCTGTTCTGTGCTTGTCAATTTCCTGGGTACCTCATCTCGCCCTGCTCTTCCCGTAACCCTTTCATTTCTACCATGAATCTGCTCATCCCGGGAGCTCTTCTTGTATGGATCAAGGACCCTGTGGGCAACCTCTTGAGGGTGAAATCGGGCATTACGCGCTTTGAGTGGGTATTCATTGTCTGGGGTAACGGATATGACAGGAGGGCAATATTGGGGAGAAGTGACTGAAGGATGAGCGATGGAGCTACTAGGGTAGTTTGGGCGAGTGTGATAAGCGGTTGTATCTGGAGAATATGGAGGATCATCTGGTATTATGTTGGGAGTTTGGGTAAGGGTAGTGTCCGGGAAAATTGATGGTGGCGGGGGTGGCGCCTTTCCAGTCATCCTTGATACATGTCTGTCATGTGTTGTCTCAGCATTCGCACCTCTTCAACCAACCCATTATCCCATTCCACCAACTGTTGTCGAACACCGGTATCAACCAACTCAGTTCTCTTGTTGTTTGCCATTGCCTCTTGTCCTTGTGTTGTGAAGCAGAGTTACCACTTTAAAACCACAAACCAACCACCTTGCTGGAATTACATGACAAAATGAAACCATCACGTTAGCGTTAGGGCATTTAACATATTGGTACCCGCACATTTGGGGAGTGAATGCACCTAGGCAGTCAACAATTCCTATTATGCTTTTGATCAGTCGCATGCGTCATCCCGGCCTTTTCACTTTTCTTTATTTGCCATGCCTTTCCTCTCAGTCTTCCCTCGTGTTTTCCATTGTTTGTTTCTTGCCTTTCCCTCTTTTCTTTTGCTTTTCTCTCTTATTTTTCCCTCTTTTCTTTTCCTTGGTTTGTCCTTGTTCCTATTCGCTCCTTTCCTCAAAATTGTTTTTCCGCTCTTTTCTTTCCTTTGTTCCCCTTTTATTTTCTCTTGTTTGCTTTTATTTGGTTTCTTATTTTCTTTTTGTTTTTCTTTCCTTTCTTGTTTTTCACCTCGTTCCTTTCATTCTTTTCTTGTTTTTCCTTTTTCATTTAGTTACGGTCCAATCCTATGGAGATTGCCTACGTATCACGACCCCGCGTGAATCAGACCGAGCGTAGTTCTTGCAAATTAAATTCAAAAATAGAGAGATACTTTTTTGGGATTTTCAAGTTTTCATTAATAAACGCCGATTACAAGAGATACTAGACTATTTGTTTTTCTTTTTCTCAAAAGGAAAATACAAAACAGACTCAAAAACAAAAATACAGACTCGATTAACTAGGAATACATCAAAGCTTCAAACCCTGGGGCCCGCGGGGCATCATTCGGCATCGCCGCGGGCCTGCGTGCAAGACCCCTTTGCAACTGCTCCAAATCATTCATGACCTGTCGAACAAATATCATCACTGAAGCAAAGAAAGTGGTACAACCCATCCGCTCACCAACCTGACACTCCGTAACAATATAGTTTGCAATGCTTCTGATTCTTTCCCTGATTTGGCCCTTTTCTTTGAGTAGTCGACTTATCTATTGGGTACGAGCCTCTAGCACCTGAGAATCCTGGAAGTGAAGGTCTTGTAACAATTTCATTTCCTTTTCCATTTCGGCGATTAACCCATAGCATTGCTCCCTCTCGGCCTGAAATTCTTTGTCCCGCCGAGCGGCCTTTTCTTCAAGAGTATTCATTTTCTGCAGTGCTCGAAGTCTCGCCATGTTCCCCTCGGATTTCTCCAATTCTTCCTGACAGTCCAGGACTTGCTTCTTTAACCTTTTTATCAATCTCTCGTCGGATAGACTTCTTTCTTGGTTCCTGGCATCTATTTTCATTTGTTGAATTTGGGCCTTGAGAGCTTCATTCTCCTGGGCCAATATCTTTTTCTCACCTTCATCGGCTGCGCTGGGCCTCGTTAGTGAATTGTTGTACATGTGGCCTTTTGGCGGGTCTCTCAGGAATTTGAACTTCAATAGCAGGAAGCCATCCATAAGCCCATTCAACTTTATCTGCGGTCAGGGATCTTAAGCATGACGACCAGGCCTCAGTACCATCAGGGAACTCAATACCTGTCACCCGGGTCTCGAATTCTGCAATACAACTCAACCTGGTTAAACCGTAGTTCATATAGCCTGTGCGGTGACAGAGGTGTTCCTGTATCCACAACTGTAAGAGCAAATTGCAACCTTGAAAGAATTTCACACCTTCCCGACATTTGGTCAAAGCTCGGTATATTTCTGCTACAATCAGGGGAACCACTGTGCTAGTAGGTTTTTTCAGGGCAACATCTAGCATCCCTAGAAGGCCGAGGTCTATGTGACCATCTTTTCTCGGACAAACCACCACTCCCAGAAAGGCTACCATGAAGGCTAATCCCCGTCGGGCTTCCCATTTGTCTTTATTTCCGGCATGTGTCAATCCGGTGTTGGGTTCCTCGAAACCTTTTGGGTTACCATACCGGTGATATAAGAAACGCAATGTACAAATCCTTCCGCCAGGTGCGGGTCTTGAATATCCCGGCTGATGTTCAACAAATCCAGGAACCTATGAAGGGTTACCGGTCGTGGGGCCAATAGATACCTACCTCGGAGGTTCCCGTTGAGGCCCGCGTATCCCGCAATCTCTTCTAATGTAGGTGTGAGTTCAAAATCTGAAAACCGGAATACATTACGGGTCGGGTCTCAGAATGGTATCAATGCCTCAATAATATCTTTTCTTGGTTTGATGTTCAACAAATTGACGAGACCACCCAAAACCTTGATCACGGTTTCTCTGATACCTTTCCCCAAATCATTCCACCACATATGGAGCTTTAAAGGGGTCTCACTCAGGACTGAGAAGGTTTCAATGTTACATGGATTCATCCTGCACATTTATTTAAAGGGGTTTAATGACTTATTTTGACCTAACAAAGGAAAATGGCTATTTTTGCAAAAATTTCTTTATTTAGAAAACAAGGACTTGGGTTTTCAAATACGGCCTTTCAGCACTTCTGGGAGGAAGATTTTAAGGCTGTGTTCGCAAACCATTTACAATGACTCAGTGTGGCTTTTTTACAAAAGTTACAATTTTAACATTTTTGGCTATTTTTGCAAAAGGGTGGTTGGACCCGATGAGGGTTGCCTACGTATCTCACATCCGGTGAGAATCAAACCAGCGTAGATCGGCCAATAAACCTAACTATTTTTGAAAATAAGACTCTTTTGTTTTTGTTGGAAAATACACTATTTCTGAAAGCAAGATTCTTTTTTATATTTTCTTTTTCAGTGGCAAATAAACAAACTAATTTGAAAATAAAACTTTTTTTGTTTTTCTTTTCCATTGGTAAACAAATCAAACTTAAAGAAAAACTACTTTTCTTCTTTTTCTTTCATTTTCTCAAAAATCCGGCAGCATTTCGGCACTACTTGGACATTGTTTTTTTAGGTAATTAACTCTCTACACTACTATTTTCTCCTTTTCTCTTTTTGTTTTTCCAAATTTTCCCAGATATTCAAAGCCGGTCAACATGCGAGTCCAAAATAGATAAATGCACAAGTAGGATGCATCAGGATGGTCCATTATTCCGGGTACACCTGTCCTAGACGGACCCAACCCCTGTGTTGAGTCCCCTAAGTCAAATGCACATGATGCAAACAAACGTCATACTAGGGATCCGACATGAGGTTATTGTTCTTCTAGGCTTAAACCCTAGGTTTATTGGTCTAGACCTGGCTTACCCGAGCGGACAACTCGGACCGAGGGGGAGGCAGCATACCGGGGATACAGAAGCTCCGCCGGCTTAGCAACTTATCCAAACCTCGTTCTAAATGGGAAAAGACTCTAAACAGAAGAGAAGCTACACGAAGTGCACCCTTCTCCATGATGTAGAAGACTCGGAGAGAGGAAGGGATTCGCGACAGTTTATATACAATTCAACAAATATAAAAGCGGTAAAACATTTAGCACATAAGGCATGGAACATGTAACAAAATCAAATAAAGCCAAATATAACAATTTAACAGAGCTCGAATTCTTGAACCCTGAACCGAAATTCTGGGTTCTTGTCCCCAGCAGAGTCGCCAGAGCTGTCACACCTCCTTTTTTACTACTACACCCCGTGAAGGGTATAATAAAAGGAGTTTTTCCAATTAAAGGACAATCGAAACATGATTTGTTTATTAAGAAGTTCAGAGTCGCCACTTGGGGGATTTATGGTGTCCCAAGTCACCGGTTTGAATCCCGAATCGAGGAAAGGGTTTGACTCTGTATTAACAATCGCGAACCAGAAATCCGGGTAAGGAGTTCTGTTAACCGGGGAGAAGGTGTTAGGCACTCCCGAGTTCCGTGGTTCTAGCACGGTCGCTCAACTGCTATATTTGGCTAAAATCTGATTTTAATACATGTTAAACCAATAGTGCAATTTTAGAATTACTTACCACTTTTAGTCAATTATTAAGAAAGTGAACGTCGTTTAAGAACGTGTTTTCGGATCACGTCCCATGAAATGCACCCGGATCCTCGACACATTCTTATTCAACATTTTGGGATTCGGATTTGGGTCACATGAAATGCACACCCGTATTTAAGAAGGTGAAATTATTAAAGGCGCGCCTAATGTGGCTAGCGTGTTATTATCTTTGTGGGTAGTCATGAAATTCACTAAACGGCACGCCCGGATTCTAAATATTTTGATATAAGCATTTAATGAGGGCCCCACAATTTATGCATTTTGTTTGGCGAGGCTCATCTCGTTTTATTATTTAAAGGCCAACCTAAAGCAAACTACGATTCTCTATTTATTTATTTGTCTCTAAAAGGATCTAATTAATTTACATTTATAAATTGGAGCCTCGAATTCAAGTCCGAATTCAAATAAAAGGGAGGACCCTTTTAATTTGAACCCACCACCTAATTCGAATACCCGAATTTATATTTTCAAATTAATCCCCTATCCCTAATATTTTTTTTAAAAAAAAAGAGTTTTTGATTTATAACAGTTTTGGGCCTTGAACCGTTGGCCCAGGTATGATATCTGAAGCTGTCCAGAAGATGGGCTTCATCAATGCCCCAGTCGTGAATTTATATGACCCAAGAATCAGATCGGCAGTTTGGGTCATTAAGCAGGCGATGGGCTCAATGTCACAACCCAATCGTTAGGAGCCCAGGCATTTAACAGTAGGATCTAATTTTTGAAAAACAAACAAAATTAATTATCAAACAAATTGACTCAACAGTACTAATCAGATTCCAAACATTATCAACGCTATAACCACTTTTATACCATCTATTCACAGTGGTTGAATTTTTAGTCGAAGATTATGATTTCACAGCCTGTACTCATTCTACATTACCTATTGGAATCACATTAAACATGAAAACTTGAACAAATTAGAGCATGGCATCTCCTTTTATTAGAATTCAACACTAAATAATCACATTACAGCTAATTAACGGCTATATGGAGTAAACTTAACAGAAATTAACTAAACCAACATGAGCTATTTTATCCATTTAGCATGAGATTGCTTTCAGCTCAGAGGCTCAAACAGATCCGTGAGATAATAGTTCATTATATGAGCAGTCCTAATTTAATTACATGCGAGGGAAGCCATGCTTGATTGAAAACTTAAGCGACATCAATCTAAGGGGAACACTTAGTCTAAAACTACCACATGTAGGCATAGCATATGAAAATTACTCTATTATTCATAATACATATGAATGAACAAATACATAGTCAATCAGACACCCAGATCAGCCTTCCATTTCAATTTTAAAACTTCGATTACAAGTGTCCTTAGCCCTAGGCTGTTGAGAGTCAAGCAAGTACCTGGAATTAAACCAATGAAGGAAGAAAGAGGAATCAGCAGGCAGTTTTGGCAAACAACAATCAGATCTAAGCTCACAACCCAGCAACCAGTATCAGAATCATTCCAGAATTGAAATGTGAAAACACAACACCAAGGTTCAACCAAATAGACTCGGCTAAATCCCAAATTGATCAAAATTAAACCCAGGAAGAACTTCTGAAACTTCCAGCAACTAGGAATTGAGCTAAGAGATGAAAATCGACAACTAACACTCAAAATCAATCTAGAAATGCAAGATAACAGTATTTTTTTTGGTTTTTCTATAGTATTTTCTGTTTGTTTTGGATTTTTGGGTAGAATCTAAAATCTAACAGAGGAGTTTGAACTGCTATTGTTTTGAAATTCAAATTTTTAAGCTCAGATCTGCAGAGAGGGCTTTGGGGGGGATTTTTGGGGTTTCAAACTTGTTTAACAAGGCAATACCTACTGCCTTTTATAGGCCAAAATAAAGGGGAACTTCAGATTTTCAGTTTTTCCTTTTTATCCTTCCTTAATTTTCATCTTTGCTTAAAAGTCCCTAAAGAACTGATTTATTTTCCAAGTTATCCTACTATATTTCCTGAAATTCTAAATTCAGCTATAACCAAATAATACCAATAAGCAAACCTAACAATTGACTAATTAATCACACTAGACTAACTCCTAATTAACACTAAAGCACTAAAGCCAAATTTAAACCCAAGTCGAATTAGTATCAAACACCAAACTCAAAAGAACAATAATACGCTTCCAATCGTCAAACTCAATAACAGTTCAAACTCAAACCCAGATCAGATCAAACAGAATTAAAACAAAGATGAAGGATTCAATAATCAGAACAGCAGTTAAGTTGAACTCCTAGGGTCAAATTTTAAATAAACGACTGAATGAAATGACATGAGAAAGATTAACTACACATGAGACGAGTTAAAACCCTAAATTAATCCTAAAATGAAAGAGGTGTTGAAGATGAACAGAATTCATATATGTATAACAAAATGACACATAATGAAGAAAAAGAAATTAAGAACACTTAATAATTTTTGGGCCTAAAACTCGAAAACACAGGCTCTAGCCGACTCTTTTGAAGCTCGAGCTTAAATCAAAATTTGAAGGGCATCAATGACAGATGAAGCCTGAGGGAGGCATAAGGGTCATAGGGTATTGCTTTGGAGCGATTTGGAGGTGGCGCCGCCACTGGAGCAACTGTGGCGGCGCTAGGGTTTTACACATTCGAAGAGACCTGGTGTGATTTGAGAGATAATGGTAAGGGATTCGTGATGAGGGAGGGGAGAGGGTGATTTGGTGTTAATTTGGCGAAGTTTGGAGATGGTATGATTTTGCCGGAATCTTAAATTTAAGATTCAACGAGACTGGTGACGATTCAAAGGAAACTAGAGGCGGATTTGGAGAGAGGGGAACGAGGAGAGGTTGTGGTGTAAATTTGGGGTGGTTTGGAGACTCGCCGCCGCCGTGAGGCGATTTCCGGCGGCGGCGTAAGGCGGTGCCGGTGAAGACGATAGGGTACGAGGAAGAGACATACTGTCTCCAGGGTTTGGGACATTTTGATGTAAAATTTGTATCAATTAGGAGCCGTTGGATCAAAGAAGATGAACGGCTAGGATGGACTGATGCCAAAACGACGTCGTTTTAGTTAGTGAAGGGGGAGGCCGGGTTTGGGACGTTTGGGCCGAACTGGGGGTGTGGATTGGTCCGGTTTTAGAGTCATTTGGATTGAATGGCCCAAATTCAACCATTTTAATTCTTTATAAGTGTTTTCTTTGTTTTCTTTTCTTTATTTTTTTTATTTTGTATTTATTTTATTCATTATTTACAATTTCCTGATTTTTATGGAATTAAAAATAAAATCAAATTGACTTCTAAAAATATTATTCAATTCCCAAATATCCTAATTTCTAATTAAGCACAAATTAAGACAAATTAAAACTAACAATGCAAAAGACCATTTTTGTTATTTTCTTTATTTTAAGCAATTCTAACTACTACTTAACCCTAAAATGTGACACTAAATCCTAAACAAATGCCAAGTGTATTTTTGTATATTTTCATTTGAACTAAAATGTGCAAATAAAATGCAAACAATTAATCAGAAAATGAAACAAAATTCAAAAAATTGTAAAACAATGAAAGAAAAATCATTTTGTTTGAATTTTTAGGAATAATTCACATAGGGCAAAAATCACGTGCTCACAGAGTGTTCAGGCCATATTTGGACATGTTCGTGATAGTCTTTATTGATGATATTTTGGTGTACTCTCGCAGCCAGGAGGAGCACGAGCAGCACCTTAGGGTGGTTCTTCAGACTCTGAGGGATAGTGAGTTATATGCCAAGTTCTCCAAGTGTGAGTTCTGGTTGAGTTCGGTTGCATTTCTAGGTCACGTTGTATCAGTAGAGGGTATTCAGGTGGACCCGAAGAAGATATAGGCGGTCATGAACTGGCCTCGACCAGCATCAGCTACAAAGATTCGGAGTTTCTTGGGGTTAGCGGGCTACTATCGTCGGTTCGTGGAGGGGTTTTCATCTATAGCAGCCCCGATGACCAGATTAACCCAGAAGGGTGCCCAGTTCAGATGGTCGGATGAGTGTGAGGCGAGCTTTCAGAAGCTCAAGACAGCTCTGACTACGGCACCGGTATTGGTTTTGCCCACAGGTTCAGGTCCTTACACAGTCTATTGTGATGCTTCCAGTATTGGGCTTGGTGCAGTATTGATGCAGGATGACAAAGTCATTGCATATGCTTCGAGGCAATTGAAGATCCACGAGAAGAATTATCCGATTCATGATCTAGAGTTGGCAGCCATCGTTCATGCTTTGAAGATTTGGAGGCATTACCTATATGGTGTGACGTGTGAGGTGTACACTGATCACAAGAGTCTTCAGTACTTGTTCAAGCAGAAGGAGTTGAACTTGAGGCAAAGGAGATGGTTGGAGTTATTGAAAGATTATGATGTTACTATTTTGTATCACCCGGGGAGAGCCAATGTGGTGGCCGATGCATTGAGTAGGAAGTCCGCCAGCATGGGTAGTCTTGCTTATATTCCGGTCAGCCAGAGACCGCTTGCTTTGGATATTCAAGCCTTAGCCAATCGATTTGTGAGGTTGGACATTTCTGAGCCTAGCAGAGTGTTAGCTTGCACGGTCGCTCGCTCTTTATTATTGGAGCGTATCCGTGATCGGCAGTTTGATAATCCCCATTTGTGTGTCCTGAGAGACACGGTGCAGAGTGGAGGTGCCACGAAGGTGACCTTAGATGATGATGGTGTTCTGAGATTGAGGGGCGAGTTTGTGTGCCCAATGTCGATGGGATTCGAGAGTCTATCTTAGCGGAGGCCCATAGTTCTCGGTATTCTATTCACCCGGGCGCCGCGAAGATGTATCAGGACTTGCGGCAGCATTATTGGTGCCGTAGGATGAAGAAAGATATTGTGTTCTCCAGGTGGGCTCCTGA
>NC_031989.1:72185652-72240709 GCF_001879085.1 Nicotiana attenuata | reverse complement strand
ATTTGGTTTTGAAGTTTGAAATTCAAATTTCAGATCTGTGGAGCTTGCAAAATACCTCTTGGGGGAATTTTTTTTTAGATTGAAAACTTGTTTAACAAGGCAATACCTACTGCCTTTTATAGGCAAAACTAAAGGGGAACTTCAGATTTTCAGTTTTCCCTTTTGATCCTTCCTTAATTTTCATCTTTGCTTAAAAGTCCCTAAAGAACTGACTTATTTTCCAAGTTATCCTACTATATTTCCTGAAATTCTAAATTGAACCCTATTCTAGAGTGTTCTAGAGCTTCCAAATTCAGTTGCTATTCTATTCCCTAAGTAAACTACCCTTACTGCCCCTGTACTACTCATGAAATTACTAACCTAGTTAAACCAAGCCCCAAACCTGTCACCTTAGTGAAGAGGTGACCCTAGTTACTTACTAAAGCCTAAGCTATTCAGCTATAACAAAATAATACCAATAAGCAAACCTAACAATTGACTAATTAATCACACTAGACTAACTCCTAATTAACACTAAATCACTAAAGCCAAATTTAAACCCAAGTCGAATTAGTATCAAACACCAAACTCAAAAGAACAATAATACGCTTCCAATCGTCAAACTCAATAACAGTTCAAACTCAAACCCAGATCAGATCAAACAGAATTAAAACAAACATGAAGGATTCAATAATCAGAACAGCAGTTAAGTTGAACTCCAAGGGTCAAATTTTAAATAAACGACTGAATCAAATGACAGGAAAAAGATTAACTACACATGAGGCGAGTTAACACCCTAAATTAATCCTAAAATGAAAGAGGTGTTGAAGATGAACAGAATTCATATATGTATAACAAAATGACACATAATGAAGAAAAAGAAATTAAGAACACTTACTAATTTCTGGGCCTAAAACTCGAAAACACAGGCTCTAGCCGACTCTTTTGAAGCTCGAGCTTAAATCAAAATTTGAAGGGCATCAATGACAGATGAAGCCTGAGGGAGGCATAAGGGTCACAAGGTATTGCTTTGGAGCGATTTGGAGGTGGCGCCGCCACTGGAGCAACTGTGGCGGCGCTAGGGTTTTACACATTCGAAGAGACCTGGTGTGATTTGAGAGATAATGGTAAGGGATTCTGATGAGGGGGGGAGAGGGTGATTTGGTGTTAATTTGGCGAAGTTTGGAGATGGTATGATTTTTCCGGAATCTTAAATTTAAGATTCGACGAGACTGGTGACGATTCAAAGGAAACTAGAGGCGGATTTGGAAAGAGGGGAACGAGGAGAGGTTGTGGTGTAAATTTGGGGTGGTTTGGAGACTCGCCGCCGTCGTGAGGCGATTTCCGGCGGCGGCAGACGGCGGAGACGGTGATGGAGGAACAGGGTACGATGAAGACGAATTTGGTCTCTGTATTTTCTGAAGATTTTTGGACACTTTTATCTAAAATTAGAGATGAAAACTGGACCGTTAGATTAGAGTGGATAGATGGCCCAGATTTGACGACACGAAACGACGTCGTCTCTCTAAGGGGGGGCAGGCCGGGTTGAGACTCGCTTTGGGCCTGGACTGGGGTGGAAATGGTTAAGGGTTTTGGGCTGGGGGATTGACTTGAAGATTGGCCCAAAAATGGTTGGCCTGATTTGCTCTTCTTTTTGTTTTCTTTTAAATCTTTTATTTATTCTTATTTTATTTTTGTTTTCATTTGTTTATATTTTTTTTTATATTTTCTGACTTAATAAAAATGCAAAAATAAAGACCTAATATATTGAAAAGTTAAACTAATTCCTAAAAATATTTAAAAACTATTTCATGGCAAATTCAACACTTAAAAATACAAAACTGGACTATTTTTGTTATTTTCTTTATATTTTGTTCTAAAAAAAACACTTAGCCCCCTAACTAATCCTAAAATATGAAGTAAATCCTAAATGCAAATGCCAAATGTATTTTTTATATTTTCATATGAACTAAAATGTGCAAATAAAATGCAAACAATTAATCAGAAAATGAAACAAAATTCAAAAAATTGTAAAATAATGAAAGAAAAATCATTTTGTTTGACTTTTTGGGAATAATTCACATAGGGCAAAAATCACGTGCTCACAGCGGTCGTTGCCAGTATTATCCTGGATGACGTAGTCTTGGGTAATCGCAGTGTTAATTTCATTGTCCTTCGCCATTCCCTTAGTAGGAACCTTTGATCTGATACCATGTTGTCACGTCCTTAGACTTAAACTAAGCGCATGTGAAGCACTTGACAATTTTCTTACGATCTTGCGCAACTTGCTCACGATCTTGCTATTCCAAGTCACCCTTACTACGGTAAAGATCGCTATGGGAGTGTTAGAACAAATGAGCATTGCCAAAGGAAGTTTTTGTATTAGAGAGAACTTGATTTTTTTGCTTTGTGATTTACAAATGAATATCCTCCTTTATATACTAGTCTCCTAGGGACTAGTGAGTAAATAAAAATTATAACACAATTCCTTTATTAATTACAAGTAAGTCCTTTCTCCAGAATTTTCTACATAGCTAGAATTTTCGAAGGACTTTTCTAGCAGTTTTATAGGGTTCAAAAGTCTTCCATGAGAAAGCTCCATAATTTTCTAGAACCTTCCCACATATGCTAGTCTATTTCATATGTAAGCTTTCTATATAGCAAAAATATATGCCAAGTAGCACCTACGTGGCATGATAATGTGACAGGCCATGACAACTAGCTACTAATAAATAAATACTCTAGATACGAATACCTTTGCGTGTCGAAGTAGTGACACCTAAGTGCGCGCCTAACAGCAAACACCAAAACATGATCATCTTGGTTAACACATTAAAGAAACTTGAGGAAGCGAGTTGGTCCAATTAATGCATATTCATCATATTGGAAATTTCTTCATTGGTTTCGTAGCTAGTTCTAGCATCTAATTAAGCACGAGACTAAGAAAGATATGACTAACGTGTTGTTTCATTACTGAGCCCAAAAATTTGTAACAAGCAGACCTATTAATTGGTCGCGCCATCTACTATTTTGATTGTTTAATCTTATTAATTTATTAACTTTCGCCATAAAATATCGATCAATATATTTCGGCCAATTGGTATCTTGTGGTCCCACGAAGATTAAGGGATAGACATTCAAATTATATGCACTATTAATAGTTTAAAAAAATATATTATCGGATCATTGTTACCTGTCTTATTTTTAAAATTACAATTTTTTTTCTATTAAAGATGCTTACCTATAATTATTAGTCTCTCCGGTCCACAATAAGTGGTTTTTTAACCCTTTTTTGTGGTCCAAAATATTTGATTTTTTCAGATTTCAAGAATGAGTTAATTAATTTTTTCTAACATTGCCCTTGGAGTAAATAGTGTTGGAGTATGTTTTAGGTGTGTTTATGTGAGGAGATAGTAAAGGTTAATATGGTCAATTTCATTGCTAATTAATGTTAAAGGGTAAATTTTTTAATCTGTGTGAAACATCTAATAAATCACTTATTGTGGACCGAAGGGAGTATTGGATAAATACTCACTTGTACATATCTTAAACTCTTTATTTATGACTAGTATCTTAATATGCGGTTTGCGTGTGTACGAATATTTCACGACCTGGAATTCCCACTAGGGCCGTGATGGAGCCTAACAATTCACTTGTTGGGCAAGCCAACGTTAGATGTAAGTATTAACCAATTTTAACAAGTTTCAAATAGGATGTATCAATAAAGGAAAACCGAATAGTCTGAAACAAGGTAAATAAACTAATAAGTGCCGAAATCCAAATACAAATCCCGACCTAGTGTCGCGCATACATGAGTGTCTAAGATACTACAAATAATGGTTTGAAATAAACATACCGTTCAGAATCAAATGAACAGCTAAAAGAAGTATTAGGGGACTTTAGAGCTGTGAACACTTTGTAGCTATACCTCAAGTCTCCTCTTGGTAGGTGGAACCGAGCAAGTCTACAGTACGCCACTGGGACCATCTCCGGTATCTGAACATGAAGTGCAGAGTGAAGTATGAATACCACCGACCCCATGTACTCTATAAGTGTCGAGCTTATCCTCGATGAAGTAGTAACGAGACTAAGGCGGGCCAACTACATTGATTTGTATGCAATAATAATAATAATAATAATAATAATAATAATAGCAAAGAAGACACGAATAGAAGTAAAGCTGGTAACTCATATCAACGAACTAAAAATCAGCTAGTAGAGAGTTCCGAATGGCAAGTCTTATAACACATCTCAACAACCAAGGCCAATCCGACAATCACAAACAAGTATTACTTTTATCAACATATTGCAGTGTGCAACCCGATCCCACAATATCAACTTTAAACTGTCTGTTTCGGCGTGCAAACCGATTCCACCATATAATCCCGTCAATATCATAGTCCATCCTTATTCTGATATTTCAATTCGTTAGCTTTCAATTTCCGTTGCGGCGTACAACCCTATCCCCAAACAATGTCAATTAACAATGGTAACTCAATAACCAAAAACTACAAGAAATCATGCATCAAGAGGACCAACGTACGAGCAATGGAGAATAACATGAAAACCAAAGAGACTGGAACTACCCGGATGTCACAAGGAAATTTAGATATTTTAGGGAATCAGTTAGAGACAAGTGGTAAATAAGTATGGGATCATGCCAGGGATGGACAAGTTAATACAAGAAATTCTAAATGGTATGTAGCAATTGTGGCATGGAAATCAAATAAGCTTGTAGCAATTAAGGCATGGAACAAGATATACTATGAACTGATGCAAATAAGGAAGCAAATAATGTAACGTTGCACATACAATCGTTACCTTGCATATATGTCGTTTCACACCTAATTCACATAACATGTATTTCAAGGTTCCCTAATTCCCTTAAATCAAGCTTAGACCCAACACTTACCTCACTCTGCAATAACCTCAAAGTTCAACCACGACCTTGCCTTTCAAAATTAGCTTTAGAAACTACTCACGAATGAAAGAGCTTCAATTTAGATCATTATTGAAAAAGTTGACAAAGTTAACCCCGGGCCGCTTGGTCAAATTCAAAATTCGGAACAAAACCAGGATACCCATTCACCCCTGAGCTCGGTTATGTAATTAGTTTCGAAATTCGACCACAATTCGAGGGCTAAATCCTAAATTTACAAAAATCCCTAATTTCTACCATGAAAATTCTAGATTTGATGTTGAAATATGATGAAATATAATGGGTAATTGAAAAGAAGTAGATTAAAGTTACTTACCAATGTATGTAAGAAGAAAATCTCCTGGAATAATCGCGTCTAGGGTGTTTAGGGTTGAGAGTTTGAAAGAAATGAGCTAAATCCCATTTTTTCCTCTTTTACCTAGCTGCAGTTATTGCAATTATGATGATCGCAAAAGCAATCAACCCTTAGCAAATGCGAAAAGTCACCGAGCCTACTTTCTCCGTAAATGTGACACTTTTTGTCGCAAATGCAAACCCAGGTCAATAGCAAATGTGACCAATTCTTCGCAAAAGCGAAGCAGTGCCAAGTCAGTTAGTGGTCGCAATTGCGACCAAAACCTTCGCAATTTCAAAGAGCCAGAGTCCGCAAATGCGAAGTATTCCCAACCCAGCCCATGCTCGCAAATGCGAATCATTGTACGCAAAATCGATGCTCGCATTTGCGAGCCAGACCTCGCAATCGTGAAATCTGCTGGTCATACCAGAAACAGAAGATGCATCAGCTATTTCAAATGTCCAAAAATCGATCCATAGCCAATCTGAAACTAAACCGAGCCCCTCGGGCTCCAAACCAAACATGCACACAAGTGTAGTGACATTATACGAACTCGCTTGCATGATCAATACACCAAAATAATACCTAGAACTATGAATCTGACACCAAAATAAATGCAATTTTCAAAGAAACTTATGAATTTCAATTTCTCAAACGGATATCCGAATCACGTCAAATCAACTCCGTTTTGAACCAAATTTTGCAGACAAGTTATAAATACTGAAATTAACCTAAACCAAGTCCCGGAATCGAAATTTGAACCTGGTAGAAACAAAGTCAACCTACGATCAAACTGACAAATTCTGTAAACCTTTAAACTTTTAGTCTTCAACAAATTACGTTAAATCAAGCTAGAAACGTCCGAATCAGATTTTGGACATACACCCAAGTCCCAAAATAAAGATACGGACCCACCAGAACTGTCACAACACTGATCCGGCTTAGTTTGCTCAAAACATTGACCGAAGTCAACACAAATGAGTTTTAAAGCATGATTTCACATTTTCATAAATTTTTCTCATAAAAAATTTAAAAGGTATGAACTATGAATGCAAATCGAGAAAGGCTAAATGGAGCTATTTGGGCTTTCGAAACATAGATATGAGGGCTAAAATTGAAAATGACCTATCGGGTCATCACGTTTTCCACCTCTGAAACAAACGTTCATCCTCGAACGGACATAAAAAGGTACCTAGACTAGTGAAGGGTGTGGATATCTAATCTGCATGTTCGACTCAAACTCCCACGTGGCTGCCTCGATCGGTTGACCTTTCCACTACACTCGAACTGAAGGATAACTCTTACACCTCAACTGTCGGACTTGATGGGATAGAATAGTCGGCAGCTCCTCCTCATCAATCAAATCGTTGTCCAATTGGACTAAACTATATCTAAGACATGGGACGGATCACCGTGATTCTTCTGGAGCATAGACATATGGATACCGGATGGACAACTGATAAACTAGGTGGCAATGCAAGCCTGTAGGCCACCTCACCCACTCTCTGAAGAATCTCAAATGGTCCGATATGCTTGGGGCTCAACTTGCCCTTGTTTCCGAACCTCATTACACCCTTCATGGGTGAAACCGGGAGCAATACCCTCTCATGGATGCAACATCACAAACTCTACAATCGGCATAACTCCTCTATCTGGAGTGAGCTATGCGAAGTCGATCATGAATAATCTTGACCTTATCCAAGGCATCCTTGACCAAATTAGTGCCTAGCAATCGAGCCTCTCCCGGATCAAACCAACCAACGGGCGAACAACATCGACTCCTGTACAATGCCTCATAGGGAGCCATTTGAATTCTAGACTGGTAGTTATTGTTGTAGGCAAACTCAGCAAGTGACAAAAAGTTATCCCAAGAACCCCCCCGAAATCCATAACGCAAGCGCAAAGCATATCCTCTAATATTTGTATAGTGCGCTCGGATTGTCCGTCCGTCTGGGGATGAGTTGTACTCAACTCAACCTGCGTGCCTAACTCACACTCTACGGCCCTCATGAAGTGCAAGATGAACTGCGTACCTCAATCAGAAAACGATAGACGGGGGCACACTGTGAAGACGAACGATCTCGCAGATGTAAATCTCAGCTAATCGCTCTGAAGATTAAGTAAATGCCACTAGATTGAAATGTGCCGACTTGGTCAATTGTCCATAATGTGCCATACTGCATCGAACTTCTTCTGAGTCCGTGGAAGCTCAACCACAAAATCCATAGTGATACGCTCCCACTTCCACTCAGGAATCTCTAGCTTCTGAATTAAACCACCAGGTCTCTGATGCTGGTACCTTACATGTTGAAAATTTAGACACTGAGCTACATATGCAACTATATCTGTCTTCATTCTCCTCCTCCATTAATGTTTCTGCAGGTGATTCATCTTGGCAGCACTCGGATGAATGGAATATCAAGAACTATAGGCCTCATCAACAATCAACTCACAAAGCCCATCAATATTGGCACACAGATGCGAGCCTTCATCCGTAAAACCCCATCATCTCCAACAGTAACCTTCTTGGTACCATCGTGCCACACCGTGTCCTTAAGGACAAACAAATGGGGATCATCATACCGACGCTCTCTGATGCGCTCATACAAGGAAGACCGAGAGAATATGCAAGCTAGAAAACGACTAGGCTCCAAAACATCTAACCTCATAAACTGATTGGCCAAAGCCTGAACGTCTACTGCAAACGACCTCTCACCAACTGGAATATACACAAGGCTACCCATACTCACAGCCTTTCTACTCAAGGCATCGGCGACCATATTGGCCTTCTTCGGATGATACAAGATGGTGATATCATAGTCTTTCAACAGCTCCAACCACCTCCTCTTCCTCAAGTTAAGATCCTTTTGCTTAAACAATTACTGCAGACTCCAATGATCCATGAATACCTCGCACGACATGCCATAAAGATAGTGCCTCTAAATCCTCAGTGCATGAACAATGGCTGCCAACTCTATGTCATGAAAAGGGTAATTCTTCTCATGAACCTTCAATTGCTGCGACATGTATGCGATCACCCTGCCATCCTGCATAAATAATTCACCGAGCCTAATATGAGAAGCATCACAATACACCGTGTAAGATCCTGAACCTGTGAGCACCACCAACAGTGACGTCGTACTCAAGGTAGTCTTGAGCTTCTAAAATGTCAACTCAGACTCGTTCCACCATCTGAATGGGGCACCCTTCTGGGTCAATCTAGTCAATGGGGCTGCTATGGATGAAAACTCCTCCATGAATCAGCGATAATAACCTGCCAAACCCAAGAAACTTCGGATCTCTGTAGCTGAAGTAGATCTAGGCCAGTTCTGAACTACCTTAATCTTCTTAGGATCCACCTTTATGCCCTATGCCGATACAACATGCCCAAAAAATGCGACTGCGTCAAACCAAAACTCTTACTTTAAGAACTTGACATAAAACTGACTATCCTTCAAAGTCTGAAGTACAATCCAAATATGTTGTTCATGCTCCTCTCCACTGCGGAAGTAGATTAAGATATCATCAATGAATACAATCACAAAAGAATCCAAATAGGGCTTGAACACCCGATTTATCAGATCCATAAATGCTACTGGAGCATTCATCACCACGTATGACATCACTAGGAAGTCATAATGCCGATATCGAGATTGAAAAGCCGTCTTAGGGACATCAGATGCCCTAATCTTAAACTGATGGTAGCCATACATCAAATCAATGTTCGAAAATACCTTAGAACCGTAAAGCTGATCAAATAAGTCATCGATCCTCAACAATTGATATTTGTTCTTGATAGTAACTTTGTTCAACTACCGATAGTCTATACACATCCTCATCGAACCATCTTTCTTCTTCACAAACAACACGGGCGCACCCCAGGGCAGTACATTAGGTCTATTAAATCCCTTATCAAGCAAATCATCCAACTGCTCCTTCAATTCGTTTACCTCCGGCAAAGCCATACAATATGGTGGAATAGAAATAGGCTGAGTGCCTGAAGCCAAATCAATACAGAAGTCAATATCTTTGTCGAGGAATATAGAAGTCAATATCTCTGTCCGGTGGCCTTCCCGGCATATCAACAGGAAGTACCTCTGGAAACTCACAACAACTGGTACAGACTCCATGGAAGGTACCTCCACACTAGAATCGTGAATATTATCCAAATAAGCTAGACACCCTTTCTCGACCATACGTCGTGCCTTCACATAAGAGATAACCCTACTAGTAGAATGGCCAAGAGTCCCTCTCTACTCTAATCGAGGGAACCCCGGCATGGCAAATGTCACCATCTTGGCGTGACAATTCAATATAGCATGATAAGGTAACAACCAATCCATACTAAATATGACATCAAAATCTAAAATATCAAGAAGTAGAAGATCTACACTAGTCTCAAGACTCCTAATAGTAACCAGACACGAGTGGTAGATGCAATCTACAACAATAGAATCCCCCAACAGTGTGGACACATACACAAGAGCACTCAAAGAATCACGAGGCAGGATAAGTAGGGCCCAGATAAAACGTAGAATAGGATAACACGTAGGAATAAGTAGGGCCCAGATAAAATAGAACTGAAGCATATCTATAACAAACTAGAACAATACCTGATAACGATGTCAAATCACTCAGCCTCAGGCCTAGCTAGGAAAGCATAAAATTGGGGCTGGTCCCCACCACGCTAAACTACGTCTAGGACTCTAGTTAATTGGCCTGCACCTCTAATAGCCTGACCTCCACCTCTAACGGCCTGACCTCCACCTCTAACAGCGTGACCTCCTCATCTGGCTACCTGACCCCTGCCTCTAGCTAGCTGAGCAAGCGGTGGAGCAACCGGTGCCGGTATAATGGAACGAGAACCCTCCTAAGATCTGCTGCTCGAAAATCTTGGGTAATACCTCGTGATGTGACCTATGCTCCCACACTCAAAGCACTCTCCCGGCTGCTGAGGTTGTTGAAATAAAGACTGACCCTGATGGTTCGAATGGCCGATGTGGTATCTCTGGAGCAGTGTTGCACTGATAAAAGATAAATATGCACTAAATGCAGGATGCTCATGACGAGGCCCGTAAGAACCACGACCGCCCGAATCACCGTAGGCTACCTAAAGAGCTGACTGAAATGGCCTAGGAGGATGGCCCCTACAAAAATAACCCCTGCCTCCAGATGAGGCACCACTAAAACCACCGAAATGACGAGGCCTCTTATCAGACACCGGACCCTTCTCCTGAGCACGAACCATCTCGATCCTTCTGGAAATGTTCATGGCCCCATGAGAAGTAATATCATCTCAAGTCTCCTTGGCCATCTATAGCCTGATGGTGTAAGTGAGCTCATCAATAAATCTCCTAACCTCTCCCTCTCAGTAGGGAGCGAGATATTGGCATGGCGAGCTAGGTCCACAAATCGAGCTTCGTACTGGCTAACAGTTATACTACCTTGCTAAAGACACTCAAACTGCCTGGGGTAATCCTCTCTCAGAGTTACAGGAATGAAGTTCTCTAGAAATAGCTGTGAGAACTGATACGAAGTAAGTCCAGGCGACCCAACTGGTCTAGTCAACATATAATCCCTCCACCACCTCTTGGCGGAACTAGTCATCTGAAACACTATAAGATCGACCCCATTAGTCTCAACTATACCCATGTTCCGCATCACCTCATAGCAGCGGTCAAGATAATCCTGCGGGTCCTGAGAAGGTGTACCACTAAAATGAATAGGGAAGAGCTTGGTAAACTTGTCCATCCTCAACAAAGCCTCAAAAGATATGGCAGGCCTATCACTGGCCGGTGCTGCAACATCTGGGTGAACCACCCCAACTGGCTGGGCTGCTGGAGTCTGATACTAGGGAGCCACCTGCTTCTGGGTATGAGTAGCGGGAGTCTATGATCCTCTCCCAGCCTAAGAGACAGCTGGTGCCACCAGGAACATACCGGGCTGGGCCACACCGTCCATAAGGCCCACCAAATGGACTAGAGCATCCTAAAACACTAGAGTGGCTGTGAACCCCTCCGGGACCTGAGCTGGTCCGAAGGGTACAGTCTGAGCTGGAACCTCTTCATCAAAATCTACCTGAGGCTCCACTGGGGGTGCTGATGTTTGAGCTCTAGGCTGAGCTCTGCCTCTGGCATGGCTTCTGGCTCGGCCTCGACCTTTGCCCTCAGTAGGAGCTGACAAAGGGGACTCTGGCTCCTGTCTTGCTACTGATGTTGTGCATGTTCTTGCCATCTCCAGGAGAATAATAATAGAATGGTTCGATCATCAATGATAGAATAAAATCGCATTATAGAGAAGGAAAGAAGTGAAAGTTTTCCTAAACTCCATAACCTTTGGAATATAGGTACAGATGTCTCCGTACCGATCCTCCAGACTCTACTAAACTTGACCATGATTCGTGAGACCTAGGCAACCTAGTGCTATGATATCAACTTGTCACAACCTGGAATTCCAACCATCTAGACTGTGATTGAGCCTAACAATTTACTTTCTAGGCAAGCAAACGTTAGATGTAAGTATTAACCAATTTTAACAAGATTCAAATACGAAGTCAATAAAGGAAAACTGAACAGTCTGAAACAAGTTAAATAAACTAATAAGTGTCAAAATACAAATACAAATCCCGGAACAGGTGTTACGAATACATGAGCGTCTAAGATACTACAAATAATGGTCTGTAATAGACATAACCGTGTGAATCAGATGAAAATCAAAAAAGAAGTAGGAGGGGACTTCAAAGTTGTGGATGTTGTACAGCTATACCTCACGTCTCCTCTGGGTAGCTGGATCCGAGCAAGTCTACCGTACGCCGCTGGGACCAACTACGGTATCTGCACAAGAAGTGCAGAGTGTAGTATGAGTACAACCGACCCTATGTATTGTGTAAGTGTCGAGCCTAACCTCGACGAAGTAGTGACGAGGCTAAGGCGGGTCACATCCATTAACATGTATGCAGCAATAATAATAATAATAATAATAATAATAATAATAATAATAATAATAATAATAATAATAATAATAATAATAATAATTATAATAATAATAATAATAATAATAATAATAATAATAATAATAACAGAAGAGACATAAATAGAAGTAAAGCAGGTAATTCATATCAACGATCTTGAAATCAACTTGCAGAGTGTCCCGAATGACAAGTCATATAATTCATCTCAACATCCGAGGCCAATCCAACAGTCAGAAAAAAAATATTACTTTTATCAATATGTTGCGGTGTGCAATCCGATTCCACAATATCAACTTTAAACTATCTGTTGCGGCGCGCACCGATCCCACCATATAATCATCTGTCAACAGTCCATCCTTATTATGACATTTCAATTCGTTAGCTTTCAATTTCCATTGCGGCCTGCAACCCCTCCCCCAAACAATATCAATTAACAATGGTAACTCAATTAACCAAAACCTACAAGAAATCATGCATCAAGAGAACAAGCATACGAGCAATGGAGAATAACATGATAACAAAAAGACTCAAACTACCCGGATGTCACAACTTCACCGACTCACGGTATCTACCTTTTAACAATTCATACAAGTCAAACTACATCAACGAAGGCACAAATTAATACGAAACTATCAGGCAACAAAGCATAAGGCAATTTACATATGTAAGGGAAACAACTGAGACAAGTAGTAAAAAGTATGGGATCGTAGAAGGGATGGACAAGTTAATACAAGAAATACTAAATGACAAGTAGCAATTATGGTATGGAAGTCAAATATGTTTGTAGCAATTAAGGCATGGAACAAGATATACTATGAAGTAATGATAATAAGGAAGCAAATAATGTAACATCGCATATGTACTCGCCACCTAGCATATACACCATGTCACACCTAATTCACATAACATGTTGTTCAAGGGTCCCTAATTCTCTCAAATCAAGGTTATACCCAACACTTACCTCACTCAGAAATCAACTCAAAGTTCAACCATGGCCTTGCCTTTCGAACAGGCCTCCAAACCAACCAAATCTTGCAAATTATTGACCAAATAATTCAAAATAAGCTTTAGAAACTACTCATGAATGAAAGAGGTTCAATTCATATTATTATTGAAAAAGTCAACCCCGGGCTTGCTTGGTCAAAATCAAAATTCGGACCAAAACCATAATACCCATTGATCCCGAGCCAGGTTATGTAATTAGTTTCGAAATCCGACCTCAATTCAAGGTCTAAATCACAAATTTACAAAAATCTCTAATTCTACCCAAATCCCTAATTTCTATCATGAAAATCCTAGATTTTTTGCTTAAATCTTATGAAATGTAATGGATAAATTAAAAGAAGTAGATTAAAGTCACTTACCAATGTATTTAGGAAGAAAATCCCTTGGGAAAGTCTCCTCTAGGGTGCTTAGGGTTGAGAGTATAAAAGAAATGAGCTAAATTCCATTTTTTTCCCTCTTTTACCCAACTGCGAATATCGCAATTGCGACACATAGTTTGCAATTTCGATGATCGCAAAAGTGATCAACCCTTCGCAAATGAGAAAAGTCACCGAGCCTGCTTTCGTCGCAAATGTGACACTTTTGGTTGCAAATGCGAACCCAGGTCCGTTGCAAATGCGACCAATACTGTGCAAAAGCGAAGCAGTACCAAGTCAGTCAGTGGTCGCAATGCGACCAAAACCTTTGCAATTGCAAAGACCAGAGTCTGCAAATGCGAATAATTTCTCGCAAATGTGAAGTATTCCAAACCTAGCACATGCTCGCAAATGCGAATCATTGTTCACAAAAGCGAGGCTCACATTTGCGAGCTACTCCTCGATAAGCTATTTTAAAAGTCTAAAAATTTATCCGTACCCTATCTGAAACGCACCCGAACCCCTCAGGCTCCAAACCAAACATGCACACAGGTATAATGACAACATACGAACTCGCTTGCGCGATCAAAACATCAAAATAACACCTAGAACTATGAACCGAACACCAAAACAAATAAAATATTTAATGAAACTTATGAACTTTCAATTTCTCAACCGGACGACCGAATCACGTCAAATCAACTTCGTTTGCACAAAATTTTGCAAAACAAGTTATCAATACTGAAATGAATCTATACCAAGTCCTGGCACCGAAATTCCAACCCGGTAGCAACAAAGTCAGACTACGGTCAAACTTAAAAATTCTTTAAACCTTTAAACTTCTAGTTTTCAACATATTACGTTAAATCAAGCTACGGACTTCCGAATTTTAATGCCGGCATACGCCCAAGTCCCAAATCACGATGCCGACCCATCGGGATCATCAAAATACTGATCTAGGGTCGTTTGCTCAAAACGTTGACCGAAATCAACTCAAATGAGTTTTAAAATATAATTTCACATTGCCATCAATATACCTCATAAAAATTTTTGGAAAAAGGGACGGACTGCGCACGAAAATCAAGGAACATTAAACAGAGCTATTCGGGATTTCGAAACACAAAAATGAGGGCTAAAACTGAAAATTACCTATCGCGTCATCATAGAATATTAATGAGTACAAAATTGTAAATAATCACACAAATACAGTCCAATTCTTCATAATAGCCACCTTACATACATTTCAATGTAAAAGTCAAGTTCTGTTGGAACTATTTTTTTATGTTAGATTTCACCTTTCAATAATAGTTTTCTACTTGCAACAACAACAATTGTCTTTATAACAATGTATTCTTTGTAAAATTAATGCTATAATAATTATTTTAGTAATATCATTGTCATCCTTATAGATTTTTTTTCATCAATTTTAAAATAATTTAATTTTCAAGTAGCTTTAAAATGTGCACCTTAGAGTTTAAATATTTTTATATTTAGTTATGAATTTATTAATGATGTACTAACTTTTTTCAATTTTTAATTCGTTAGACATGCATGTCTTTTGAGATTTTAAATTTTAATAATTTTCTTATCTTAAAAAAATTAAAAAGTTGATACTTTGGATAACTTTTATCTGTAACAACAAAATAATTCTTAAACATCAAATGTTACTATATGTATATAACAAGCAATTGCTATAAAGCTTAAAAAATATCGAAACAAATAAAGTTGTTATAAAGAGATTTGATTTTTATTATCAAATAATGTGTTTGAATGCTAACATAAAAACAAAAATAATATTAGGTTTGATTATAAACCAATTCAACTTACATCCAATACCATCAAAACGATAAGTGAATATGTCACGACCTAAAATCCCACCACAGGCGTCATGATGGTATTTAGTCTCTAAGACTAGGTAAGCCAATTACTAAAACAATTCAAGCCATCTGTCACGAACTCTAACCCCTGTCAACTAGCCTTAACCAAAAAAATGATCCAAACGATTTGAACCTCATCCGAAACTCATCTGAGCCACTGGGGACCATGTCCGAATATACCAACAAGTCTCGTAGTATAGCACGGACCTACTGAGTCCTTAAATCATATCAAATAATGTCGCAACCACGAATCGCACCTCGAATCAAAATTATGAGTTTTCAAATCTTCCAACTTCTAAAACTCGTGCCGAAATATATCAAATCAACCCGGAATAACCCCAAATTTTGCACACAAGTCCCAAACAACATAAAGCAGCTATTTCAATTTCCAGAAAAAAAATCTGAACCCGAAATCATCAAAGTCAACTATGGATCAAACTTATAAACATTCAAAACCTTCAAATTTCCAACTTTCGCCAATTAGTGCCAAAACCTTCTAGGAATATCCAAATGCAAGTCCGAGCATACTCCCAAGTGCAAAATTGCCATATGAAACTACTGGAATCATCAAAATACCATTCAGTAGTCGTCTACAAAAAATTCAAACTCCGGTCAACTCTTTTCACTTAAGCTTCTGAAACAAGAATTATTCTTCCAAATCAATCCCGAATCGTACGAAATCAGAACTCAGACACACACGAAAGTCATAATACATAATACGAAGCTGCTCGAGACCTTAAGCCACCGAACAAGACGCAAATTCTCAAAACGACCGGCTGGATCGTTACAGATTACCCCCCCCCCCCCCACCCACCGATTTTCCTTTATAATAATTTTAGGGTATGCGTGCATCAATGAATTTATTTGAACAATATAAATAATAATTTAAAGATGTTTTTGAGTTATAAAGAAATATATATTTTTTTGTCAAATGATAGATATTGATCTTTGGATCTACTATAGTGATTCTTTGTCCAGTTTGCTCTCAAAGGAACTGGACAATATTTAGAAAATAATTTACTAAAAAATCAAGAGAAGATAACAAGAATGAAGAATCGTAAATATTGAATAGAAATAATGGGAAATTTGACGAGTTAATGATTGAAGAGATTATTTGTAATGACTCGATTGGTTGTTTTGTGTAATTGTGCCCCGTTACCCCCTTTTTATTGCTTCATACTTGTGTGTTAATGATTTCATGACTTGCTGGGTCGGTTAGTTTCGTTCTAGGAAGCTTTCAGTTGATTTTGGAAGTCCGTAGGTTGATTTGTGTTGATTTACCAAAATTTGGGAATTTAAAGTTGAAAAGTTTGATCGTAGGTTGACTTTTAGCTATCGAGCTCGGAATTTGATTTTGGTACTTGGAGTAAGTCTGTTATGACATTTAGAACTTTTCTGCAAAATTTGGTATTTTATGGAGTTGATTTGATAGGATTCAGATGTTTAGTTGTAATTCTAGAAGTTCTTGAAAATTTCCTTAAAATTAATGCATTTTAGTATTCAATTCATAGTTTAGATGTTATTATTGTGTTTTGATTACGCGAACAAGTTCATATGATATTTTTAGACTTGTGTGGATGTGAGCACGTAATTTTTTCCCTACAGAAAAACATTCCTACAAAATTCGCAAATATATTTTTTTATTTTTTTATAATTATTTCAATTTTTAATAAAATTTTTAGGAATTTCTTATTAATTGTTGTTTGTATTTAGTTGCATATATAATATTTTAATCAAGAAATATACCATAAAATATTCAAAATTTCATGCATTACATTTTAGGTTTCTATTTGCATTTTTAGGAATTAATTACTCTTAACAAGGAAGCATGTAAAAAATTCTCTCACACAAGAATTCACTGTCGCCTTTGTTCATACCACCTAAACCTCCAGATATCTCCATTCCTTCATCCTCTTCAACTCCACAATCATTCAAAGAGACTTCTTCAATCCCACTTGACAACAATATGATCATGATCCGACTGAACATATTGTACACCCTTCCAAAACTCTACCCTCATCTTATCTTCATACCCTACTTTCACATAATATCTCAACTCCAAATACTTCCTTAAATGATCATGTTGCTCCTGGCCAGGTTATCAATGCAGAATTGGATGCACCCACTGACCCTAATATCTTTATTCCACTTTCCCTTGAAGAAAAGGAAAGAATTTATAAACCTTGGCAGCATGCGGTGATTATCAAGCTATATGGTCAGAAAATTGGATATCAATTACTGAGGCAAAAAATATATGCTCTATGGAAACCTACGGAGAATCTACCACTTGTAGACCTAGGCTCAGATTTTTACTTGATGAAATTTCAGAAAGAGGAAAATAAGATTCATGCTATAAATGATGGGCCTTGGTTTATTCTTAATCATTTCTTATCTGTTAGGCCATGGGAGCCAAAGTTCATGCCATCTGAAACAATAATTGATTACTCTGCTGTATGGCTACGTCTACCTGAGTTGCCAATTGAGTTTTATGATTTTTATATATTGAAGAAATTGGGCAATAAGGTTGGCAAATTGCTAGCCATTGATAACTGTACTTCCTCCACAATAAGGGGACGGTATGCTAGGTTGTGTGTCCAGGTTCCCTTGGATCAACCACTTTGCACTCATGTTTTTATTGGACATGATATACAAACTATTGTATATGAAGGGCTTAATTTGTTTTGTGTTAAGTGTGGTAGAATGGGACATAATCAATTAGTTTGTTTGTACAAAAAAACTATTGTTTCTAATGAGCCTACTACTGCTAACCAAGATACAAATTCTAATTCAATTAACCATACTGCTTCTCCCAATGACGAATGGAAGGTGGTTACTTTTCCTACTAATTCAGCAAGGAAAATTACCCGTGTTAACAGGAATCTACGCAGATCAGGTATGCCTTTGGAACATAATAATACTCCTAATACTTTGCCTTTTAATAAACTGTCCCTAAATAACATTAATCACTTTTCTAACTCAAACAAAAATGGACTGCCTTCTAGAGAAGTAATTCCTATTAATAATGTTAATCCCTTTAACGCACTAGAGTTAGAGGACAATACTAACACTAATCCTACTAATCCTGACCTAACTATTTCCTCAAAAAAGGAAACTGCCACTCCAGCACACCTCATCCCCCCTATCTACAAGGCCCAGTCACACTTGGTTCAGCATCCACCTCAGCCTATCACAAGGCATGCATTAAGCCACGACCAACTCCCTCACATGCAAGACCTCTTCCCTCCCTTACCCATTAGTCGGTCAACTACATTAAATGATACCCAACAAAAGCCACAAACAACACACAAACAAGACAAAGGCTTTATTAACTCTTCACCGTCAACTTTTTCAAACCCTAGGCTAGTCTCCATGCGGGAACACAATCATGAGATATACACCACCATATCTCATTCTTATTCAAAGACACAACCTTCAACACCATCAATCAAACCGCCTATATCCTCCATTCACACTCCTCCGGTTATAGATATACTGTCATCTCCCTCATTAGACCTATCTCATTTATTCACTCCTTCAGCTACTCCCACTCAAGTATACAATGCTTGCCAACAATTTTAAATACTTGAGAAGGTCACAGCCCCACCCACAAAGACAGAACCTCCATCATCTAGTTCGCTCAAAGTATCCTCTCTCATTTCTTCCCTCCCACTTGATAATGGAGCCCAACACCATAATATACACAGCTCAGTCACCACAAGCTCCATTAACACTAGCATCTATGCTAGAAACGGGACTCCAGAACCATGCCTTAACATTCACTATGGAGGTCAATCACCAAGAGGTGACAATCCTCATAAACAACCCAACAGACCTTGCATAGATAATATCGGAAGGCATGCAACTAGGGACAAAGTTGTTTGCACGTTATCATTGGTCCATGATGCAAGCTCCACACCTCTCCCCATATCAACCTCTAAACCTCCCAGTTCCGGTATGGGACCCTACTCATCTTTACCCATATCGCATTCGAATGCCATTTTATCCACCTCCACCTCCAACCCCTTCAACTCCATGGATACAGCCTTATACGAACCCACAACCTCTACTGCCTCAATTGGAACCTCCAATACTACCCACACCTGCCCCATCTCCAGTCAACTCACCCCCACCCAGTCCCAATCACGAAGAATAAGACAACAATTTCCAGGCGGAGCTCGACGCAGCAATCGTTTACAACAGGGAAACTCGACCAATACATGCATGGCTCGATGGGATCAAAGTGTTTGTGCAAAAGGAAGAATATGAAAGTAAAATTTTCGTAAGGTGTCCCCCAACCGTCAGGAACTTCTCTCTTCGAATAAGACCCACCACCAACCCAGAGGTGGGAAAATATGCTATGCTCATACTACCAACCTTTTTCCCACGTCCAGGAGAGAGCATGAGTAATTGGATAAATCGAAGCAGCAGCCCTACGGGTGTCCTAGAAGATAATCATATGAATTTTATCATATGGAACTGTAGAAGAGCACTTTCCATGGAGTTTAGACATAATTTTAGGTCTCTACTAGACTATAATAGGCCATCGTTAGTGGTCATTTTGGAAACACACTGTCAAACACATCAAAGTGTGAAGGATGATTTTAATTGATGGTATGATTAAGGTGGCTGGCACAGGTCCTTCTGGTGGAATTGCGATTTTGTGGTTAGCTAGTGCATTAGATGTTCATCCAGTTGCCAACACCACACAAGAAATTCACTGCCAAGTCCAGGTTAAACCTTTACCTTTTACATTATTATTTATTGCTATTTATGCTAGTAATGAACTAGTTAATAGACAGTTGTTATGGAATAATCTCATGTCTGTACATGATAATTACCATGGACCTTGGTTAATTGGCGGAGACTTTAATGAAATCACTCATGCAACTGATAAATTTGGTGGACTTCCTATAAACAATTCATGTTCTAATAAATTTTTGGACTGCCTTAATTATTGGCACATGACTGATTTAGGTTTTAAGGGTAGTCGATATACATGGACTAATGGAAGACACAAGAAGTATACCATACTTGAACGTATTGATCGTATAGTTGCTAACTACGATTGGATTAATCAGTACTCAAATGCTCTTGTCACACACCTTCCACGCACACACTCAGATCATTGTCCCATTAAGTTAGAACTTCATCACTGTCCATTGCCTAGGACAAAGGTATTTAGGTTTGAAATTATTTGGACTAGTCATCCTGCTTTTAAGGATGTGATTAAACAAGCTTGGCTGGATAATGTAACACTGCTTCCTGCGATTGATAATTTCACAACAATAGTACAACAATGGAACACATCTATTTGGTAATATTTTCAAACAAAAAAGGACTATACTTGCCAGATTAAATGGGATTCAGGCTTCTATCCATTATCCAACTAGTAATTTCTTACAAAATTTGGAAAAAGAACTTATGTTGGATTTTAATCGGATACTTAGGTTAGAGGAAGAGTTTTGTAAACTAAAATCCCGTATTGACTGGCTAAATAATGGGGATGCCAATACTAATTTTTTCCATCTAAGTACTATTAATCGTAGAAGGCATAATAGATACACAGCTATTCAAGACCAGGGGGGAAATTTGATAACACAACCTACAAAAATCCTTCAACATATTTCCCTTTATTATCAAAATTTATTTACCATGCAGAAAACCATATCAATTTCAAAATCAACACTACTCCCTTCTAACATATTAACTCATGCTGACCATGAATCCCTAATACAACCTCTACAAAACTTTGAAATTCTTAATGCTATCAAGTCTTTCAAACCTATGAAAGCTCCTAGGCCAGATGGACTTCATCCCCTATTTTACCAAAATTATTTGGACACCATTGGGGATTCTGTGCTTAATTTCTGTCATAAGGTGTTCACTGACTATGAAATTGATCCCTCAATAAATTCTACCTTTATTTGTCTTATCCCCAAAAATAATAATGCTTCCACAGTTGCACAATACAGACCTATTAGTCTTTGTAACACTATTTACAAAATTATCACAAAAATTTTGGTAAATAGATTAAAACCAATATTGGAACACATCATACATCCTACACAATCTACCTTTCAACAAAATAAAAGGGCTGCGGATAATGCTATCATAGTACAGGAAATTATCACTATGTTTCAAAAAATGAAAGGAAATAAACTTAGTATGTTTCTTAACATTTATCTAGAAAAAGCGTTTGACAAATTAGAATGGTCCTTCATTCGTAATACTTTGGTAAGTTTAAATTTTCCGGCTCAGTTTATTAAATTAATTATGTCTTGTGTTACTACCACTACTACTTCTATATTAATCAATGGTAGTCCAACTGATACCTTTCAGCCCACACGGGGTATAAGACGGGGTGATCCTTTGTCACCCTATTTGTTTATCATTTGTCTTGAAATGTTGTCTAGAAAGATCAATACTGCTGTTGACTATCAGGCTTGGAAACCAATATCATTAGCAAAAAATGGGCCTTCCATATCTCATTTATTATTCGCAGATGATATTACCCTCACTTCACAAATCACAGCTAGTACATGCCAAACAATGGTTAGTACTATTACTCAATTTACTAATCAATCAGGACAATCTATTAATTTTCATAAATAAAAAATTTATTTCTCCAGAAATTGTCAACCCAATACTAGAAATAAAATTTTGCAACTTTTCATATGAAAGAGGGTCGTAGTTTTGGAAAGTACTTGGGTTTCCCAATTTTTACATCCAGACCTACAAAATCTGACTATCAATTCTGACTGGATAATTTCAAAAAAAAAAATTGGCAGGCTGGAAAACTAATTTTCTTTCTAGAGCGGGAAGATTAACTTTAATAAAATCCACCCTTAATCATCTTCCAAATCGCTTGATGCAATTCATAAAAATTCCTAATTATATTCTAAGCCTTCTTAATAGGTACCAAAGGAATTTCTTGTGGGGCACAACTGTACAGAAGAAAAAATTACATCTCCTTAAGTGGTCCACAATCACGCAACCTTTGGAACTTAGGGGCCTAGGTATACAAAGTCTTGATATAAAAAATAAGTCACTCCATGCAAGTCTTGCATGGAAAATGTTCAATAATCCTCAAGAGTTATGGGCACAAGTCCTCTTACGCAATTATGTAAGGCCAAAACCCCTACCAAGTTACAATAGCTCTACTATTTGGCGTAATATTATTAACGGCTGGAAATATTATCGATTAGGTTATAAACGGAGTATTGCAACGGGACAACATGTCAAGTTTTGGACTGACCCATGGCTCACGCATAATTTTATACTTAGAGCCTATATTAATGGACCTATGCCCCGATTTGAGGATAATAAATTAGTTTCCAATTACTACTTTGATAATAAATGGCACCTAGACACCATGCCATTTGAGTTTCCTTTGCATATTATTTCTCTTATTAATAATATATATATGCCAACTGAATCTATTAGATATGACAAAATCTACTGGAATTTAACTGAGAATCGAATGTTCTCAGTGAAATCTATGTACAGGTGATTAACCACTATTAATACATCCACCACTACAACACGACCAAATTCCTTCAACTGGATTTGGAAACTTCCCATTCCCCATAAAATATCTTTTTTTGCTTGGCTACTATGTCATAACAGACTCCCAACAGCTGAGTATCTTACACGTATAGGTATTACTAACTCAGCAAACTGCCCACAATGTCACCAAGACACTGAAACAATTACTCACTTATTCAAAAATTGTGCTAATACAATACTTCTTTGGAAATATCCTAAAATAGCATCTCCTACTATCACAACATCTGCTTCTCAAAATGACATTATGACTTGGTTGTATAAACTTATACATACACCATTGCCATCTACACCATACAACATCCCTTCTACAACTATAATTCCTTTTGCTTTATGGGAAATTTGGATAAAAAGGAATAAGTTTTTTTATGAACATAAAGTAAATGACTTAAATAAGTCTGCCTTACTAGTAAAGGTAGCTGAATATTACTTCTTAACAAATCACTCTAATAAGAAGAAGTCAAAGTCTCCTATCTATATCAAATGGCATCCACCTGATCATATGTTTTACAAATTAAATATTGATGGATCTTGCTGCCCGACTCTATGCACTTATGGAATTGGTGGAGTTATCCGCAACCATCAAAGCAATTGGGTCATAGGATTTGCAGGATCTGCCAGACAAGGCAACTCTATACAAATAGAACTTCTTGCACTCCTCAAAGGCTTACAAATTGCTATCAAACTCATCATTGAGACGGATGCACAAACTATAATTGGTATGTTAAAATCACCAGCTATGAGCTGTATTAATATTATTAATGATTGCAGGTCCTTGCTCCAACAGTTGGATAGCGCATCTGTACAAGTTATCTACAGAGAGCAGAATTGTGTAGCAGATAAATTAGCTAAATATGGTGCAACGCATGTATAGGAGCAATGCCTACTTTTAGAATCACCCCCACCTTTTGCAATGTCTTGTTACTAACAAGATCACCAGGGCACACTCCACAGCAGGATGTCTCGGCAGCTTAGTAGGAATGTTACACATTCTCTCTCTAGTTCAAATGAAATATCTAGTATGTGTAATAGAAGAACTCCTTTAGTACTTACTAGTTCAAGCACTAGTGTTGTTTCCCTAGGAGGGGAAAACAACTATCTGGCTCTACCTTTGTACAAAGGATGCCTTGTATGCATCCAAGACTCTAAACTTATGTAAATATTTGTTATGATATAATATTGCCTATCTTTCCAACCAAAAAAAAATTACTCTTTAATTGTTAGAATTAATACATAAAAAAAATCAAAAAAAATATTTTTTAATTTTACGTGCATTTGTTAATAGTTAAATAGAATTAATTTTGTTAATTAGATTAAAGTAATATTTTAATTTTTTAGAATTTCAAGTCAAAGGAAATTAAAACATAAAAAAAGGGGAAATAAGAAATTTGTTGCTCATATGCAAAATTGGGCTAAGCTTTTCAATGGCCCAATTTCCACGAACCTGCGCCAGCCCAGAAACCAAACCCAACCGGTCCAACCCCTAATAAATGAAACGACAGCGTTTCATCTACTTTAATCCCAGCCGTTGGATCATTTGATCTGACGGCTTGCAACTTACCACCAAATCCCTTATAATTGTCCTAACCTACTCCTAACCCTAGAAACCCCCTCACAGACTCGTCTATCACCCCTCTCTTAACCAGTGCCGCCCGCCGCCGCCGGAAATTGCCCTCGGCGGCGGCGACACCCCAATCAACCCCAAATTTAAACTATACAACCACCACACTCCCCTAAATCTTAGCCTGTCACGGCCCAAAAACTGACCTGATCGTGATGGCGCCTATCGTGGAACTAGGCCAGCCACTTATTTCCAATTACTCCATTTTTTCAATTTAAAGCCTTAAGAAAAATCGTATTTTAACAGAATTCCAATAAGATAAAAATAGACATCCAAAACCAGCAGAAAGAAATACAAGCCCAACCTCGGGTGTCACTAGTCATGAGCAAAAGTACTACAACTGTTGGAAACAAACAAGACTACATAGTCTGAGAATATCCTACAATTATGCTAAGAGGTAGATAAGGAAGGAGAAGGCGAAACTGCAGTCGCCAAGCAGCTACCTCATAATCTCCAAGGAATAGTCCAAAACGATATGATCAACAGCCGCTACCGTGACCCGAAATGCCTGGATCTGCACAAAAGGTGCAGGGGGTAACGTGAGTACACCAAATTCAGTAAGTAACAAGTCCAACCTATGGACTGGCAGGTAGTGACGAACCAAACCTCAGCAGGCAATAACATATAACTAAACAGGAAAGTAGACATGCTTACAGTTCAGGTAAAGCTCAATAGCATTTAAATGCAACTGAACAGTACGAAGTTCAAAACTCAGAGATTATATATATATATACCAATGCACAATTAGCATGATCATTTTTCCATGAACCTCCACTCACAAGGGCTCAACCACTCGGTGTGATGACCCAAAAGGTCATCGCTTGATTTGAAAGTAAATTCTGTGTTCTGAGACCTTAAAACCTCCCTTTTTCACCTCGATTTGCATGTGCAGTCCGAACGTGTATCCGGAATGTCACGACCCAAAATCCACTAAGGGTCGTGATGGATCCGGACACCACTGTCAGGCAAGCCAACCAAATTACCTAATTAATTTCTCGCTTTAAATATTTCTGAAATCTCTCCTGTTATACATTTAAACTATACATAGTAAATTTCACTGAATAAGAAATGAAACCTTTAACAACTTTTAAAATTCTGAATAAACCCATAGACATCCCCAGAACCCGGTGTCACAAGTGCATGAGCTATTTCAGAAACAATACAATAAAACATCCGTTTGGGATACAATTGGACAGAAAGTAAATACAATTATGAGAGAGAGACTATACTAGCTGCGGGTCGCCTCGAGGAAATACAACTCACCTAGTCTTCGGGTCGCCCGTGCTGCTACGCCCACTGGACCAATAGAAATACATGTACCTATGCAACAAAATGCACATCAAGTGTAGCATGAGTACGTAGACAACGTGTACTCAGTAAGTATCCCGCCTAATCTCGATGAAGTAGAGACGAGATGGCAACTTTGACACATACTAATGGTGAAATAATAACATTATTAAAGAGATGACTCACGAATTTATTAAGGACAGCGGTAGATTCAATTGAATTACTAAACATGTAAAAGTTCCTTTTTATTAAAAGTCTCCGGATTCATAATCCATTAATTAACAATTATCCGAAGTCGAGGAGAGCAGATGGCAATATAAATAAATCTCAAGACAACAATTCAAACATGCGCAACTTATGCCGAAGTCGTACGGCCCGATCCAACATAAACATAAAATGTGCACTGACGATGGTCGAGCGGCCCGAACCATAGATGCATCTATTACCCCGCTCGCGAATCATAGATGCGACACGGTCAAATATAAATAAACACAACAATCAGTCAATCTTGAATTTATCAGGGAACAATTATCCAAAGAAAAGCCAATTCTCTTTTAACAATTCAAGAAAATGAAGTTTAACCTTTTTAGAAATTCATTTACCAATTCGATAGGATTTAAGAAATTCAATTATCAGTAAGGTAACAGATATTTCAAGTATAGCATGCTTTTGGGTCCTAGACTACCCGGACTTACACATATTAGTAGCTATGCCACGACATATATAAGTTCTGTTCCAACTCTCTCAATGCCGCCACGACGGAATGGATGTGTAGAAATTCATAACCGACTGCCGAATCAACGATTCATAGGGTCTATACTCCTGTCAAGAACCATCACCTCTTTCTGAACCAAATAATGGTCTTTGCTCCTTAATATACTTCATATATTTAGATCGCACTAATCCTAGATCCAGTAACCTTATCTTATTCTGTACGAACTGCTCAGGCAACAAGTCACCCCTGACATGACCAAAAGACTCATATGATGCCACAACGTGCCAATAGGCTACCAACTCGAACGCGATACATAAGGGAAATGAACTCTGGAAGGGACTACTCAAATCACGCAACTAATATGAACTTTCCTCAGAAAACTGGAGAAACAAAACACATAGAATAGAATATAAGGGACTGTAATTATCATCACACTGTTGCGGCGTGCAACCCGATCCGCACATAAAACTCACATAAGGAGATACACATCGAGCTGAATTGCTCATTACAACAAGATACCGAATATCGATCACAAGCACGCTAAGTGCATAATACCACCCCTGAGGGGACATATAGTGCCATAAGCTACAAACTCAAACACAACTGAGGTGCGATATACGATCTGAATCTCAAGAGCCATTTTTCTCATATAACATCATCTCTACGCGGAACCTCAACACACAAGCAATTTCCCAAGCCTTCTCACAACTCACACGGTGCAATGTATCATTACATGAGATATCTGACGACGAAATAACACCCTAACTACTCCTCCATAAGGAGCGCATTACTGAGATGAACACGTCTGACCTGATATAGAGCCCATATCCACATTTAAATCCATCCACAGACCTCAAGCTGGTTCTGATCGCACCGAACTAGGCTAATAACCTCTCAAAGGCCCATAAATACTCCCCTTTTTCTCATAACACATAAGGACAACCATCATAACCGGAGTAATCCTCCACATCCCACAACCCAATAAATCGAGTGCCCTCCAGGCATCCATTTCGAATTAGCGATATCACCACAATCTTTCTACTTGGTTTAACTCTTCAACCAATCAAGTGACTACATCCACACTTATACAACCTTCCCGTGACAGATAACATGTCTGTACATCCAGACCACCGATCGCACTAATGCTAAGGAGCGACCTAGAATCCTTTACCAGGATGCAAAGCCTTTTTCACGAAACACCGATCTCAGGTGATGCTGAATACAATACCAAATTACTTTAAACATCGAAACTACTTTCCTGCTCATCCGAGCTCGTGACATCCATGTCAACATCGAGCTGCAATCTTGATCCTCACTTCAATTTCCATGCCCCTCACTGCACCCATCATGCCAACGTACGATAGAACACGATCTTTCGTCATAGATCCGTAACCACAAAATGGATAACACTTCATCATATAAAACTCTTGACTTATCTCACTTAAGGAGAACCATAGCAACACACAGGTGAACTCTCATAATCGTAGAATATGCAAATATCTAAGTAGTGGTCTAAGCTACCATAGCCCTTCCAGAGTCCGCCTACGCATGGCAGGCCATAGCAGTAGAATACTTCTGAATAACATCAATTACGGCGGCCGACAAGCCTCGCAAGTGCTGCCACAATTCACTTGCATAACTCAATCGCGCTGAAGGAACTGATCACTGCCACCAATATGCCAATTCAACTACGGCTAATCAATCTATCCTCTTCCAACTTATCCTTTATTGCCTTAGAAATAATAATACTCCATCCCACACATAGCATGCTCCATGGGCACTCATCCTGAGTGACCCTGAATCATGAGACCATGCCGTCTCAAACCCCACGAACCATTTCATACCTCCCAAGAGCTACACTGCAAGTCAAAACATCATAGAACATTTTGTGCCCTTCTCATAAGCTGCTACCAAGCTTGATTCTTAACCGTACGTATAGGCTCGAAATCACTAGGCACTACGCTTTGCCCCTTTGAATCCACTAGGACCATTGCTGAGAGCCACCCACTCTGACTTGGCCCCGAATACTAATCAATTCCATAAATCTTCTAGCACATGAATACCCTACGACGAACGCACCGAACCAACGAAGTANTCATCAACCACGTTTACACGACCGATCTCCTTGTTGTATAGCCAATAGAACCCTTTGCAGAAGCCTCGCCAACCATGCGACCGCCGACCTGCTCACTAGAGATATCCCGCCTGTGGAATCTACGTGCCGACGTCTCCCAACGCTGCTACGCAGGGCGCAATTACCCCGACATTAACGACCCATCCTGAGTCCCAACTTACTCTTTAGCTGCACAAGTTCATTCACCTCTCGTGGACATCAATTAAGTGCGTGACAACATCCTTCCAATTCAAAGTTAGGTCGTATCCTTCTTCATTTCAAGCAACTCCTTTCCGTTAGATCAAATCTCATGCCGCATAATAGCCCACACTTCAAATAAATCTGTGGGCCCAAATCACCAATCACAACAATTCCCAAATCACTCCTAACTCTCCCACTTTGGCGAAACTCACCTCTTTAGTTGACTACTCGACTTTTGCTTCTTATACCTGGCCTTCTAGAAGTTTTAGCTACCGCCCGACACTCCCCACATGTCATTCCTCGTCCGTTGCTGCTCAGTTGTTGCCTTAAATAAAATCTATCTTCGTGGCACTTGAACCCACAATTGTTGCTAACTTTACACCTTTCGGAAGATCATCTTTCTCAAACCGTCGACATTTGAAACACTGATTCAATTCTAAACTACCGCACCCTACGATATCTGACAGTCGCATCGTCAATAGTATTTCACAATAGCTTACCCCAAAGGCGAATTGTAGAAGATCATAACACCGGCGAACTTAGTACGTTCAATTAGGAGAACAACACCTCATCATAGAAGAAAACTCCACCACGCTCGCAAATACCAAGTCTCATTACTCCACCAACCCACATCTGACCATTCTCAGTCTGATTGCCTTTCCCCTGCCCGGAATAAAATACCGAATCTCTAGATCATGCACTGAGTAAACCTCCCTTCAAGTCATTCACTGCCCGGACACGTAAGCAAACATCCTACTATCGTATCAGCACTGCGGAACAATCGTTCATAGCATCATGGCAACTTGTGCCTAGCCTCAGAGCTCTCAGAAGTACCACCACTGAGCCGAAACGATAGCACATCCTTCCACAAGGCGACGATAATAGCTCAGACAACTATGCAAGGAGAAAGATCCCGCACCAAATCAGTAGTACCATTACAATTAAACAAGCGGTTCGCGTCGCATAAGATTGAATAGGGAGGAATTAAAGGCATAGCCTCCAAGGATCAAATCGCACGATGAGGAATCAAGAAGGGAAGTACTCCTAACAGTCCTACAGCCTCCCGAGGAAAAGTACAGACGTCTCTTTACCGATCCGCGAGACTCTACTAGACTTGCTCATGATTCGTGAGACCTATGGGAACCTAGTGCTCTGATACCATGTTATCACGACCCAAAATCCACTAAGGGTCGTGATGGCGCCGGACACCGCTGCCAGGCAAGCCAACCAAATTACTTAATTAAATTCTCGCTTTAAATATTTCTGAAATCTCTCATATTATACATTTAAACTATACATAGTAAATTTCACTGAATAAGAAATGAAACCTTTAACAACTTTTAAAATTCTGAATAAACCCATAGGCATCCCTAGAACCCGGTGTCATAAGTGCATGAGCTATTTCTAAGAAACAATACAATACAACATCCGTCCGGGATACAACTGGACAGAAAGTAAATACAATTCGGAGAGAGACACTATACTAGCTGCGGGTCGCCTCGAGGAAATGCAGTTCACCTAGTCTCCGGGTCGCCCGTGCTGCTACGCCCAATGGGCCAATAGAAATACATGTACCTGTGCAACAAACTGCACAGCAAGTGTAGCATGAGTACGTAGACACCGTGTACTCAGTAAGTATCCCGCCTAATCTTGAAGTAGAGACGAGATGGAAACTTTGACACTTACTAATGGTCAAATAATAATATTATTAAAGAGATGACTCACGGATTTATTAAGGACAGTAGTAGATTCAAATGAATTACTAAACATGTAAAAGTTCCTTTTTATTAAAAGTCTCCGGATTCATAATCCATTAATTAACAATTATCCCAAGTCAGGGAGAGCAGATGGCAATATCAATAAATCACAAGACATCAATTTAAACATGCGCAACTCCTGCCGAGTTCGTACGACCCGATCCAACATAAACATAAAATGTGCACTGCCGAGGGTCGAGCGGCCCGAACCATACATGCATCTATTACCCCGCTCGCGAATCATACGTGCGACACGATCAAATATAAATAAACACAATAATCAGTCGATCATGAATTTATCAGGGAACAATTATCCAAGGAAAAGCCAATTCTCCTTTAACAATTCAAGAAAATGAAGTTTAACCTTTTTAGAAATTCATTTACCAATTCGATAGGATTTAAGAAATTCAATTGTCAATATGTGATGTTCTAAACGTCAATACCACACAAGAGGGGGGTGATTTGTGTGGTACCTAATTTTCGCTCTAGAAGAACCTGGTTCTTCTAGGTGTACTTACTACTACTATTTGCGGAATTAAGAGTACATAAAATAAAGAACAGAGAGATTTTTACGTGGAAAATACCTGGCTCAAAAGGTGAAAAAAACATGACCTACTACTCAATAGGATTTTTCCGAACTTCCACTAGAATCACTGAGCCAAAACAGCATTTACAAAACTCTTGTAAACCTAAGGATTTGTCACGACCCTAACTGGAGGGCCATGACTAGCACCCGGCCATAATTACCGAGCACCAACATACATTTTATCTAACCTTCTTTATTATCTTTTAGGGCTGACGAGATCAATATAAATGGTAGACATGGGTCATGGACAACCAACAATAAAATATGATGGCATGAACATACATAACATGGGATGACAAGACAATCAAGAAACTATATATAAGGTACGAGCTACCACACTACCATGAGAGACTATACAACAAAAACCAGCCGACAAGGCCTACCAAACTATACATGAGTCGACACCTGTCTATGAGCCTCTAAAGGAACATAAGTGTTGCAACATAGCCGGAACAGGGCCCCGACATACCCATAATATCTATAACAAAAATGCATACCAAGACCAAGGCAAGTCCGAAGAAGGGATCTCGCCAATCACCGCTGAACTGGACAGCCTACTATGGTGGGGGAGCTGTGCCTGCCTGTCTATCAGGACCTGCAGCACGACATGCAGCGTCCACAAATAAAAGGACGTCAGTACGAATAAAGTACTGAGTATGTAAGGCAGGGAACCATAAGTACAAACAGTAATATAAGCAGGGATAGAGAATAAACAACCTATAACATCTGGGTACCTCTAAGGGCTACTGACATGAAATGCGTGATACATATGTATATATACATAAACTTTTAAAACATACGGCTCTGTGGGCATCATCATCATCATATCGTACCCGGCCGTAATAGGCTCGGTAAAAATGTACCCGGCCACGTGGAGCTCGGTAAAACCCAATTGATCAGTGGTTGCACAATAGGTGCCGTACCCGCCGACTATAGCGCGGCTCGGTAGAGTAAAATAGATACATATATATAATGCATGCTCGGCTCATGGACTCACGTTCTAAACCTTTCGGAGTAACGTAAGGTCGGTATCCTCTGTACACGTTATTAGGACTAACTCTTCACCATGAACCTTATAAGAATCAGGAAGTACCAATAACATTGATAACATAAGAATAAGAGAAGCAACATCAACATCAATCGTTCCATAAGAGGGGAAACAATGTAAGTACTGCTAGCTTCTAAGAGTAGAGTATCTTTGGAAGCTCGTTCATTACATTATGTACAATCAGAGTCGTGCAAAAGAAGGAAAGGGATAGCCTCACATACCTTGTATATACTGCCCCAATCTCAAGCTATGCAATTTTCACGACTCCTTAGTCTATAATAAGAGAAACGATACTATAGTTACCATTCAAGCGTCATAACTATTATGTATCGACCACAACCTATTTTACGATGAAATGGACAGCACCTCCCCTATATATATGACTTCACACAATTCCAAACAATCACCAAACAGCCCAAACAACATCAATAATAATCATATTGAGCCTCCCAAAACAGTCCACGCACAACCAAATCACTTCATACATACGACGGCCACCGTAGTCGTGTCAAACAACCCGGAAATGTTACGAAGAACTACCAGCCCACAACCCTAAATCTATATGGTGTTTCTCCACACCCTTCCTCCTCCAAAACTCCACAAAACAGTAGTAAAACACGCAGCCCAACAGCAACACAAAACAGTCCACAAAACAGTCCGCTACAAGTGAATAACTCGAACTCACGGCTTCCGATCACCGTCCCGTGAGTTCTTACATGTATAGAACAAATTACCATGAATTCACAGCAGAATAAATGTATGAAAGATAGCAGTAAACTCACCTTACTTGTTGGATATCTCAGCCCTTATCTTGGTTCTTCAAACTCTAGGGTTTACCCCCAATTTGAACTTGAAAGAGAGGGAAAATCAATTAGGGTTTGTGGATAATTTTTGGGAGGAAGTTTGCAGGGGTTTAGGTCTGGTTATTTGTGAAATATAATGAGGGATATATTGCAGAAGATGAGCCTTTTAATGGGCTCTTTGTCTGACCCGAAATTGCCTCTTTTTGGGCTATCATTTAACCATGTAGGTGACCCACCTACTTGTCACCTAGCAGCTTGTGCAGTCTCGCAAAAATGTCTATATCTCTCTACTCCAATGTCGTATTGATAAAAGGTTAAATGTGTTGGAAACTAGACTCATAGATCTTCAATTTGGTGGGTAGATTACCCCGTAATTCCAAGTATATTGGGAGAAAAGCATAATAACATTTGACCTAAAGTTCAAGTAAAACTATAAACTTAAGTTGCAACAACTCTTGTCGACTTTTGTTTCATAACTCGTTTGACTTCAAGACTATGATACGGATATTTTATGATTCATATAACTTAAAATACGACCTCTTAAGAGTATTAAGCACCCCTAGGTTTACCCAAAAATACGGCTGACAACATCCTTGATTCGTTTAACTTCTTATACTTGTTAACCACCCTTATACACCTTTGTATCATTTAAGACCAATAGGATTAACCTCTTATCATCTCAAAGATAACCTCTTCATGGATTTACGTCGACGACCTTATGGCATGAACTAACGTATGTGAATATGGGTTGTAACAGGATTAAACTCTAATCCCAGTGTGGCATACAACCTCAACTGTTGCGACGCCTTCAAGTTAACTCTAACTTGAATACTCAAAGTACCTAATACAATTGCTTCTATGAAAGCTGGAAAGGTACAACTTTAAAACTCCTACTAAGATTGAACTAGAATAAAAGAAAGACACAATGGAATTGGTTCTTCTATCTTGTCAAAGTAGCTTCAGGAATGCACACTTGAATCTCACATAAATTGCTTACAAAACTGCCTCGCTCATTTGCTCTCAATTTAGTTTAACTTCTGTGTTTGTGCAATACTTGTAAAAGAGAACAATCACTGTTATTTAATGAGTTAGTAATCAGAGTTTGATTGAGACTCAATTGCTGATCTTCCATCAAAGTTGAGTCCTTGAACAATACAAACTCCAACCCTATCCTTTATCCGGATTGTGTCCTCTTCCTATGGGGAGCCTTGCTCTCCTCCTCCAATATGCAACCTTTTCGATTAGTTCAGGAGATATTGCTGCTTGATCACTGAGACTTATCTCCTTCACGCGTATATCACATGTCTAGGTTGATAAATACTGTGCCTCACATGACGAACCTGGTCCATGACTGAGTTCATTTGTCATTCTTCAAAACTTCACCTGAACTTGGGCCAACAAATTCCCCCTTTTTGATGATGACAAACTCTGTGCTTTTATGAATAAAAAAATCTGTAAGAACTCAGCTTAACAATCAACACTTATTTTAGAATTTTAACTTATCATCAAGGACCAGGTTTAATTAGGTTATAAATATCACATTATTCAGAATAAAGATTAAAGCACAATATCTCTTCCCCCTATTGGCATCATCAAAAAGTTGCATACATTGTGAATCCCAGAATTTAGTAATTACTCATGGCCACTTGGGCAACTGCAAGTGAAAACATGGATTAAATCATCAATAATCAACAAACACATTTAAACTATTAAGAACAAAATCTTCATTGAACAAGAGAAACAGCAGTTGTCATTGATACGATATGTTTCCACCTACAAACCACAAAAAGAAAGAAAAACTTCCAAACATGAGCAAAAAACAGAAAAAGTCCCTAATCTGGGTCACTGAGGGGTTACTAGACTGGTTCAGAAGATAACAATAGGAGGACCTAAGGCTTGGAGGAACTAGAGGGCTGGAGAAGGTTGAGCATATTCTGAAGCATCCCCTCACTTTTCTCCTTTTCTTTTGCTAGCTCTGCTCTAAGGCCATCTCTTTCAGTTTCCAATTCAGCAACACGAGCCTGAAGCCTAGCAATTTCAGCATCCTTAGTTCCACACTCTTGAACCAAAGCCCTAACCTTGCTGTTCACAGGTGCCTTCAGAGATGAACCAGGTTCAACTGGGGTGGCATTGATAGGATAGTCACAAGCCAATAAGGTCTTAACACCAAAATGCTCCTTGCTTGATGCCATCTCCCATTTCTTCAAAGGCACCCTTAGCCTGTCCAGCACAGTAGTCAATATGAACCCATATGGAGTTGCATGTGCCTTAGAGCCATTAAGGACCCTGTCTAGTAGTTTGACAATGAAAGCAGGCCAATTTATCTGCAGTCCCCTCACAAGGCACTCCATAAGCACTAGGTCCATGTAGTTGGCAGTATGCCTCCTCTCTTGTCTGGGCAGCAAGCACTTGTTAACAAATTCAAACAATACCTTGTGCTCAGGTCTCATCTTACTTTTATGCACAAATCTGGCTTCAGGTACATCTTCAGCAGTAACAACATCACAAAAATTTCTAGTAATTTGAAGAGCAGTGGGGAGAGAATCCAGACATGGCCACCTTTGCCTTGTATAATCATCATACCCTTCACTAGGTATGCCCAGAATCTCACCCCAGTTTGATTGCATCAAACTTCACTTTTACACCCTTCACCAGGCTAGAGACTACCCCATTTTTCACAGTGGCATTGGCCATAAACTCAATCAATTCATTCCTATCCAGCCTCCCATCCATCTCAAGGACCACGTCCTTCCATCCTTGTGCAGTAAGAGCATCTACCAACCTCCTCATTCCTGGTTCATCCAGGTCTTTCAGCAGCCTTCCTTTCAAAAATTTTCTTTTGCAAAAGATGGCAAACCTGTCTTGTTCTTTCTCAGATTATTCTTCTTCTCCACCACTCCACTCTTCATCTTCTTCAACAATTTTCTTTTGTTTACCCTTCACAGCAGACCTAGTTCTTTTGGCTAAAGAAGATTCAGCAGGTACAGGTACATAGGAAGACTTCTTGAAAGAAGTCTTAAAACTTTTAGTTTGGGTGTGGGAACCTCTTCGGTTGTTCCTCTTTCTTGATGGACCAGTTCCATCTCCTCTTCTTCTTCTTCTGCAACCTCAGAACTCTCCACAACCTTTGCTTTTCCCTTTTCCCACTTTTTCTTCCTGCTCTCTTCCAGAGCTTTCTGCAATTCTGCTTCACTTTGTTTGACTATGCTTCTGGTAGCTCTTCGCATAGGTAGTGAAGCTACAGTAGGTTTTGGGGACGACATTTTGCCTTTCTTTGTTGGCTTTGAAGAAGTTGGAGCCTTTTGTGTGGAAGCCTTGCGCTTCTTTGGATCATAACTGGCACCAACCTTCTTCAGAAGATCTGCCAAAGTTTCCTCAGCAGTTGAACCCGGTTCATTTTGTTGCTTGCTTAAATTAACAAGCCCTTCAGCCGCCTCCCTAGAACTACTTCCCCCTGACTTGTTGCCACCTTCTTCAATACCTCCACAGATAGCCAATACTTTTTCATTCGTATTTCCCCTCACCTTACTACTGACTCCCTCTCTCTCTTTTTCTTTCTTTTTACCTCCTCTTCTACTAGAATCAGCCCCCTGTACATCTTTAACAGGACCAACCAAGACAAACCTATTTTCAACCTTTTCAACCACATCAGAGAATACCAAGCAAGTATTTACCTCACCAGGGTTTTCTTGAATATTTTCAGTGTCAGAAGACCTATGTTCTTCACCTTCGCTGGCAGAAATAAAATCATCAAACTCAGAGTTTGAGTCAGATTTTTGAGCATGACTTTCCTTCCTCTGGCTAGCCTTCAATTTCTCACTTAGAGCTTTCCTTAAAGCTCCAGAAGCTACAGTTTTTCTAGCTATCATTTTCTGCCTATGAAACCTAGGTTTTGGGTTTTCAATAGGAGGAGTAGATGAGGATGTGTTCGAGGGAGATGCTGGTGGGGAAGTGTCAGGATTATCTTGGGGGTTAGACATGGTGGATTGTTTCTTGAAAAATTTGGGAATTTTGGAGAGAAGAAGGATGATCAGAACTTGAGAAGAGTTTTGACGATTATGGAGTAAAGAAGAAAAGGTGTGGTGTATTTAAAGGTGATTAGACTTAAATGCAGTAACGGTAGCCTTTTCAGGGGTCAATTAGAAGTCTACTCAAGGTGTAATTTCGGTCTCTTAGTGATTATTAGGCATCGCTAGATTTTAGGCAAAAATCCCGGTTTTTTGAGTTCTAGGAGAACGAAACTGGTTCAATGCACAACGGATAGAATTTTTTTTTAGGAATTTGTTGAATGTAGGACATCTGCTCATGATTGGAAAAATAATCTTTCTAATTGTGCAGAGTATAAAAACATACCTAAGCTTTTCATATGAACACATACTGATGAACCAGGTTCTTCATTTAGAACTCTCTTGAACATGCCTCAAATGCCAAAATAGAAGAAACTTTGTAAGAGATTAGTGAATCATATATATACACATGTCACAGGAGTATACTAATTAAAGTATGAAACTGAGTAAGAATTGATCTAGATATTTACACAAAGTTAGAACTCCTAACCAAAAAATAAATTTTTTTTTTCACTTTTTTTTCAATTTTTTTTTAATTTTTTCATTGTGCATTCTGAACTGGACCTATTAGGTGATGTTAATCATCCCTAATTCCAACCTGTTCCTCTCGAAGTTTTCTCTACTCAGTGCTTTAGTAAAAATATCAGCTATTTATTTATCAGTAGCACAGAATTCTATTGAAATCAATCCTTTCTCATAGTTATCTCTTAAGAAGTGGTGTCTAACATCTATGTGCTTAGTCTTCTTATGATGAACAGGGTTCTTTGTCATACTTATAGCACTAGTGTTATCACGGAATATTGGAATACATCCCACTTCAATTCCAAAATCTACCAGCTGTTGTTTGATCCATAGTAGTTGAGCACAACAAGAAGCAGCAGCAACATATTCAGCTTCAGCAGTAGATAGGGCCACAGAATTTTGCTTTTTGGTAGCCCATGACACAAGGCATGAACCAAGGAAGTGTACCATACCTGAAGTGCTCTTCCTGTCCACAAAGAACCCTGCATAATCAGCATCAGCATATCCTACTAGATCAAAATTACTACCTTTAGGATACCAAAGGCACAGATCAGTGGTGCCTTTCAGATATCTCAGTATCCTCTTGACAGCAGTCAAGTGAGACTCCTTTGGATTTGCCTGAAAACGAGCACAAAGCCCTACACTGAAAAACAATGTCAGGTCTGCTGGCAGTGAGATACAAGAGTGAACCAATCATACCCCTATACAACTTTTGATCAACTGATGAACCAGGTTCATCAATATCTAATTTAGTGGCAGTTCCAATGGGTGTGTCTATTTCTTTAGATTCCTCCATTTTAAACTTTTTGATTAGCTCTTTTGTATACTTCTGCTGATGGATCATGGTTCCATTTGGACTTTGTTTGATCTGTATGCCTAAGAAGAAATTAAGCTCACTCATCATGCTCATTTCAAAGTCACTCCCCATTAATTTTGCAAAGTCCTTACTTAGCTTGTCAGTGGTGGCCCCAAAGATTATGTCATCAACATATATTTGTACGACAGGGAGATTTTTACCTTTTTCCCTTAAGAATAAGGTACTATCAATTTTACCTCTCTTGTAACCATGCTCCAGTAGGAATTTTGACAGTCGTTCATACCATGCTCTTGGGGCCTGCTTTAGTCCATAGAGAGCCTTGTCTAACTTGTACACATGTTCAGGACATTCCTTGCTCTCAAACCCTGGAGGTTGTCTGATTGCCTCTAGTCTTTCAGGTAGCCATTAAGGAAGGCACTTTTGCCCTCCTCCTGGCTGTAACCTATGGACCACCAATCTTGCTTTGTTTCTTGTAACTGTTCCATCTTCATCAAGTTTGTTCCTGAAGACCCATTTTGTACCAATGACTGATCTGTCCTTGGGTCTTGGAACTAGATGCCAAACTTGACTTCTTTCAAACTGGTTAAGTTCATCCTGCATTGCATTCACCCAATCTGCATCCTGCAAAGCCTCAACAACATTTTTAGGTTCAATGATAGATAGAAAAGCATCAAAAGCACACAGATTCTTTAATTGTGATCTGGTTTTGACTCCAGATGTTGGATCAGTGAGAATGTTCTCAATGCGATGAGAACTTTGATACTTGTGAGGTTTCACAACCAACTGGCTTTTGCTAGATGTTTCTGCCATTTGCGGAGGAACGGGATCATGAACAGGTTCCTTCAAAGAATTTATTTCAATTCCTCTTTGATTAGTTCCCCCTGTCAGGTTGCCCTGTATGGAAGAACCTGTTCCATCACCTGTTCCTTCTGTTGGTGCCACTTTGACCTGAGCTGATGCTTCAGTCAAGTCATTTACCAATCTGATGGCTTCTTCTTCATGTTCCTGTCTCTCAGAAAGAATGTTAGTTTCATCAAATACTACATGCACACTTTCTTCTACACACAAAGTTCTTTTGTTGAACACTTTATATGCTTTGCTATGTGAAGAATATCCCAAGAATACTCCCTCATCACTTCTGGGATCAAACTTACCTAGGGAGTCTTTTCTATTATTGTGCATATAGCACTTGCAACCAAATGCCCTAAGATAGGATATGTTTGGTTTTCTCCCTTTAAGTAACTCATAGGGAGTCTTCTCTACCAGAGGTCTGGTCATGCATCTATTGATTATGTAACAAGCAGTGTTTACAGCCTCTGCCCAGAAGCTGTGAGGCAATTTACTAGAAAGCAGCATGGTTCTAGCCATATCCTCAAGAGTTCTATTCTTTCTTTCAACTACTCCATTTTGTTGAGGGGTCCTAGGGGTCAGCAAACTTGGAATTTTCAAATTCAGTTCCATGATCAGACCTAATGGATGCAAGTTGATTTCCTAATTGTTTCTGAGTTTTTCTAACAAATGCAGTGAACATGTCAAATGCTTCATCTTTGGAGGTTAGAAATAGAACCCAGGTAAATCTAGAATAATCATCAACAAGCACCATTACATATTTCCTTCCACCTCCGCTCATGGTTCTCATTGGACCACATAGATCCATATGGACCAGTTCCAGCGACTTGGTTGTACTTACCATTTTCTTGCTCTTGAAGGATGATCTTACCTGCTTCCCCTTTGCACATGCCTCACAAACTTTGTCTTCCTTGAACTTGATATTAGGTAACCCTATCACCAAGTCTTTAGAGACTAATTTGTTAAGCTGATTTAGACTTGCATGACCAAGTCTTTTGTACCACAAGAGGGGATCATTGACCAACACACTTAAACAAGTGAGTTCACTTTCTGAGAGAGTAGACAAATCTACAATGTAAATATTGTTAACTCTTTTTCCCTACAAAACAATATTGTCAGTGGTAAGGTTAATCACAAAGCATTTGGTGGAGGTAAAAGCCACAAGGTTACCTCTGTCACACAATTGTGACAAACTTATTAGGCTATATTTCAAGCCATCTATCAGGTAGACATTCTCTATGGAATGAGAATCTGTCTTTCCTACCTTTCCAACCCCAATGATATCACCTTTCTTTCCATTACAAATGGAGACATTACCTCCTTTTAAGTTCTCAAGTGAAATGAACTGGTCCTTGTTCCCAGTCATATGTTTTGAGCAACCACTATCCATATACCATATTTGGCTGCATCCTTTCACTTGGACCTACAAAAGAAATCAGGGGTTAGTCTTTGGAACCCAAACAAATTTGGGTCCCTTTCTATAGGCAAAAGGATGAATCAAATTCCTTCTTGCCCATCCAGGCAGCTTAGTTTTCTCTTGAACAAAGGCTTTGTTCTTTTGACTGGCCTTTACTTTTGCATTACATTCATTTTTGTAATGGCCAGTCTTGCCACAGTGTGTGCATATTTTATTCTCACGAAGTGTGAGGTACTTACTTTTAGGGTCCCACTTTGGTGCTTGAGTCCCATAGCCAAGTCCTCTTTTGTTGCTACTGTGACGCTCTTGCAACCAAGAGAGTGCATCAGAGGCCTTGTTCCATTTGCAAGTTCTGTCTAATTCATGTTTCACTTTTCCTAGATCTTCTTTTAGGACTTTGATTAGTTCATCCTTTTTATACAATTCATCCTTCATTTTTCCTAGGTTTTCCTCTAGAGTGAGATATGTGTGATCAACTTTCTTCTTTCCAATTCCTAGTTTGAATTTTAAGTTTTCATACCTAGTTCTAGGACACTGTTATCAAGTTCAAGAACCTGGTTCTTCAACTCAGCATTTGTGTTATCACTCTCATTGACCCTAGACTCTAGACTTTTGCATTTTGCTTTTAGGATCACACATTCCCTAGACAGAACTTCCTTCTCATTATTAATTATCTCAGACTCATCAATGAAGTCTAGTAATAGCTCAACCAACCTTTCTTTAGACAAAAATTTAATCTTGTCTTTGAGATGAAGAATACTTACCTCTTGTTCATCATCTGATTCTCCGATGGCCATCGGTGCTTGCTCTTCTTCAGCTTCATCTTCTGAGTCTTCATCTGAGGTTTCTCCCCAAGCAGCAACCATAGCTTGGTTGAACCTTTGTTCCTTTTTGGTTGAACCTGTTCCTTCTTCCTGTTCCTTCGTTCAGCCCTTTCTTTCTTCCACTCAATTTCCCATTGAGGACAGTTCTTGATCATGTGATCAGTCTTACCACACTTGTAGCAACCCTTATTGGTCTGTTTCTCAGGAGCTCTTGTCTTGTTGAAGGTTGTACCTCTTGAAGAACCCTTTCCTCTCATCAAGTACTTTTTGAAATCTCTAGTGATCATAGCCATCTCATCATCTTCCAGATCTGAGCCTTCAACAATTCTGAGAGCTAAGCTTCTCTCCTTCTTGGGTGTATCTATCTTCATGGTTTGCCTTCTTATTTCATAAGCAGTAAGATTTCCAATCAGTTCATCCAGTCTGAGAGTAGCAATATTCTTGGATTCATGAATGGCAGTGATTTTGCTTTCCCATGTGACTGCAAAACCATTGTCAGAATTATCTCAACCTTGTCTTCTTCAAGAATGATCCTTCCAAGAGATTGAACTTTATTTGTCAGTGTAGTAAACCTAGTATACATTTCTTGAATTGTTTCTCCTTCCTTCATTGTGAAGTTCTCATATTGAGAATACAGCAGTGTTCCTCTGGACCTCTTTACTTGAGGTGTTCCTTCATGAGCCACTTGCAAGGTGTCTCAGATTTCCTTAGCAGTGGTACAGCTTTGAATTCTGCTGTACTCATCAGGACCTAGTCAACACACAAGCCATTTCTTGGCGTTAGCATTTTTCTCCCGCTTCCTCAGGTCTTCAGCAGTGCAGTCAGCCCTTGTCTTTGGCACATCAACTCCTTCAGCATTCTTCTTTGTGGTTGCTAGAGGACCATCAGTGACTATATCCCAGAGTTCATAGTCTTCCCCTATGATGTGATCTCTCATCCTGTTCTTCCACCAAGAATAGTACTGACCATTAAAGAGTGGAGGCCTAGCACTGGACTGCCCTTCCCAGTATCCAGGTGGTGCACTCATTTTGATCTTTTCCTAAGGTGTTAGCCTCTTCAAGGATAACCTGCTCTGATACTAATTGATTTTCTAAACGTCAATACCACACAAGAGGGGGGGGGTGATTTGTGTGGTACCTAATTTTCGCTCTAGAAGAACCTGGTTCTTCTAGGTGTACTTACTACTACTGTTTGCGGAATTAAGAGTACATAGAATAAAGAACACAGAGATTTTTATGTGGAAAACACCTGGCTTAAAAGGTGAAAAAAAAACCACGACCTACTACTCAGTAGGATTTTCCCAAACTTCCACTAAAATCACTGAGCCAAAACAGCATTTACAAAACTCTTGTAAACCTAAGGATTAAACTCTAATCCTAGTGTGGCACACAGCCTCAACTGTTGCGACACCTTCAAGTTAACTCTAACTTGAATACTCAAAGTACCTAATACAATTGCTTCTATGAAAGCAGGAAAGGTGCAACTTTAAAACTCCTACTACAATCGAACTAGAATAAAAGAAAGACACAATGGAATTGGTTCTTCTATCTTGTCCAAGTAGCTTCAGGAATGCACACTTGAATCTCACATAAATTGCTTGCAAAATTGCCTCGCTCTTTTGCTCTCAATTTAGTTTAACTTCTGCGTTTGTCCAATACCTGTAAAGGAGAACAATCACTGTTATTTAATGAGTTAGTAATCAGAGTTTGATTGAGACTCAATTGCTGATCTTCCATGAAGTTGAGTCCTTGAACAATACAAACTCCAACCCTATCCTTTATCCGGATTGTGTCCTCTTCCTATGAGGAGACTTTCCCTCCTCCTCCAATATGCAACCTTTTCGATTAGTTCAGGAGATATTGCTGCTTGATCACTGAGACTTATCTCCTTCACGTGTATCTCACATGTCTAGGTTGATAAATACTGTGCCTCACATGATGGACCTGGTCCATGACTGAGTTCATTTGTCATTCTTCAAAACTTCACATAGGACTTGGGCCAACAATAAGGTTACATATATTTCACATATAGCATGCTTTTGGGTCCTAGCCTACCCGGACTTACACATATTAGTAGCTACGCACGGACTCTCATCGCCTCATGCGTACGTAGCCCCCACAAATAGGAGCACATAACCGTTTATTTCACCTATGGGGACAATTCCCTCTTACAAGGTTAGAAAGGAGACTCACCTCGCTCCGAAGATCCATAACCGGCATTCCACGCCCTTCCGAAGACTTGAATCGATGCTAAATTCTCCAAAACTAGCCAATGATTATGCAAATCCATTAATATACGATAAACTACTCATATTAATACAACTTATAACAATTCCTAACCCCGATCGAAATGTTGACAAAAATGCCCTCGGGTCCACGTGCCCGGATTCCGAAAATTTCTGAAGATTAAGCTTACCCATAACTCCGCGAACTCAAATATATAATTTACTCTCAATTTCATACCCAAAATCGTGGTCAAATTCCAAGAATATCAATTTCTAGGTCTTTCCACCAAAACCCCAAATTTCTACCAATTTACATGCTAAAATCAATACATAATCAATGTATTTAACTCAATATAGGTGGGATTAACTTACGTCCAAGTTGCTAGGTGGAAGTCCCTCTCAAAAAGCTTCAAAATTGCCCTAGTGAAGAGAAAAATGGGTGAAATGAACTCAACCCCGCTTTTTAAAACATTGTGCCCAGCGACTTCCGCACCTGCAGACTCCTCGCCGCTTTTGCGAGTCTGCATCTGCGGAGCTCTAATCGCACCTGCGCCAATCACCGCTTCTGCGGTCCTTCTTCTCGCTTCTGCGCCCCGCACCTTCAAATTTCTATTTTTAGCCAAATGATCCCTAAATGAGCCCAGGGGCGTCCGAATTCACTTTCGATTGCGCTCCCAACTCCAAAATCACCATAAGGAGCTACTCCCAGACTCGGAATCCCAAACGGACATCAATAACACTTAAGTGCACTTCAACCCAAACTTATGAAATTTCTTCCAAAATGATAATTTCCACAATATGCGCCAAAACGCTCCCGGGTCACCCAAAACCCGATCCGGGCATACGCCCAGGTCCGAAATCATCATAAAAACCTACTGGAACCTTCAGATCCCGATTCCGAGGCCGTTTACTATGAAATCCAATCTTAGTCAATTCTCTCAACTTAAAGCTTCCGAAATGAGAATTTCCTCTCCAAGTCAACTCCGAACTTCCCAAAATTTAATTCCGACCACGCGTACAAGTCAAAATGCCTGAATTGAAGCTGCTCATGGCCTCAAACTGCTTAACAGCGCGCTAGGGCTCAAAACGACCGGTCGGGTCGTTACACGGAAAGTCATTATGTGAAAATCTGTGAAAAATAATGAATTTTGCCTTTAAAATGAATTCGGGTTGACTTCGGTCAATATATTGGGTAAACAGACCCGCATCTCGTGATTTGACGGTCTCAGAGGGTCTGTAGGAAAATATGGGACTTGGCATATGTCCGGAATCGAATTCTGAGGTCCCAAGCCCGAGAAATGAATTTCTAAAGAAAATTATTTTCTGGAATATATATGAGTTTTTGGAAATGAAATATGTTTGAATTTGATGGTATCGGGCCCATATTTTGGTTACGGAGCCCGGTATAAGTTTGAAATAATAATTTGGTTGAATCTATAAAATTTGGTAAAGATCTGGATTGGTTTGGTATAAAACGGACTTAAAGCCGAGAAACTAGAATTTTGGGTGCTCTTGGATGATTTCATGACTTTGGGGTTCGATTCATATTTATTGATGTTATTTTGGTAATTTGATTGCATGAGCAAGTTCGTATGATGTTTTTAGGTAGGTGTGCATGTTTGGTTTGGAGCCCCGAGGGCTCCGGTGAGTTTTATATAGGACACGGAGTGAAATTTGGACTTAGGAACTGCTGGTATGTTGCAGGCCTGCAAGCTTCGCATTTGTGAATCCTGGCTCGCAAATCTGAGCTCGCAAATGTGAGAAAACATCGCAAATGCGATGCTCGACCTGGGCTGCCTTGGTCGCAAATGCGACTTTTGTATCGCAAATGCGATATCGCATTTGCGAAAGGTCCCTCCCAAATACGAAGGTGATCGAAATTAAGCTGGGTCGCAAATGCGACATTATCTTCGCAATTGCAAAGAGGACAATTTTCTGAGGGGTTCGCAATTGCGAACCCTGGTCGCAATTGCGACATCTGCAACCTGCAAATTCATAACTTAGCCGAAAATCTTTCATTTTCAAACCCTTTCCAAAACCTGAACACCTTTGGGAGATTATTCAACGACAAGTACTCTTCTAAATCGATTGTAAGTCATTTCTAACTCGTTTTGGATTAATCTTTAATAACTTTTCGCGTGATTTCAACTCAAAATTAAAGGTTTTCATGGGGGAAATTGGGTGTTTTGGGTAAAACTTAGGTTTTTCAAATTTTGGGGATTTGGACCTCGATTTGAGGTCCGATTTCAAAACAAATTGTATATTTAGGTTCGTGGGTGAATGGGTAATTGGGTTTTGGTTCGAAGCTCAGGTTTTGACCATGTGGGCCCGGGGAAGATTTTTGACTTTTTGGGAAAAGCTATAGAAAATCTATTTTTATGCAATAGAATTGATTCATTTAGCATTTATTGATATAGTTAAGTAACTTGTGGCTAGATACGAGCAAATTGGTGGTGGAATCAAGAGGTAAAACGGTAGTTGAGGCTTGAATTGTGTTCGTGGCATCGAGGTAAGTGTTTGGTCTAACCTTAGTTTGAGGGATTAGGAGTTCTGTCTTATTTTCTATGTGTTGATTGTGGAGTACGAGGTATAGGCATGGTGACGAGTATTTATAGGTCGGTGTCAAGCATGCCTTTAAGTCTTGTATTGTAATTATTGTCACTCCGACGTGGATTATTCATGCTTAATATGATGATTTGTATTATTGTTCCCTTGCCGGGATGTTGTTGTTGTATTATTGTTCCCTTGCTGGGATTCTTCTATGATTGGTGTTGATATATGAAATGGGAGCGGGTTGCATGCTTGCAACGGTAATATATGAAATAGGAGCGGGTTGTATGCCTGTAACGGTAATATATATGAAATGGGAGCGGGTTGCATGCCTGCAACGGTAATATAAAAAATGGAAGCGGGTTGCACGCCTGCAACGATAATATATAAAATGGGATCGGGTTGCACGCTTGCAACAGTTATATATGAAATGGGAGCGGGTTGCACGCCTGCAACGGTAATATATGAAATGGGAGCGGGTTGCACGCTTGCAATGAGATATATTAAATGGGAGCGGGTTGCACGCTTGCAACGAGATACACGAAATGGGAGCGGGTTGCACGCCTGCAACAAGAAAGAAATGAAAGTGAATACTGTGTTTGTTTTCCTCATTATTGTTGGCAACTAAGTTATGGTTCCTTTACATTCCTCTTTGGTATTTTGTGGTATCTGATACTCCCCGTAGCATGTCTTCCCCTCCCCATATTTAACTGTGAATATTTGCTTTTATTTTCCGCTGTATATGATTTAACTGCATATGTTTATTTTGTAGTCTGGTCCTATCCTCGTCACTACTTCACCGAGGTTAGGCTAGGCATTTACCAGCACATGGGGTCGGTTGTGCTGATTCTTCACTCTGCACTGTGTGCAGATACTGACATCGGAGCGTTTGGACCGCAGTGAGGTTGCTACCTTCAGTCTTACAGGCGACCCGAAGTAGTCCTGCAGACGTCCGCGGGCCTTGGCGTCTCCGTCTATCTTCCTATACTTTTTCTTCTATGTATTTCTGAAACAGCTTGTATTTTTCTTTCGGACCTTTATTTGTAGTACTCTTAGACAGTCTGTGAAATTGTGACACCAGTCTTGGATAGTTTACGTATGGATTTGGTATTGGCATCTTTATTAAAATATTACATTTCAGTCTTCCGCTTATTAAATTTTGTTATTTTTCTAGTGTCGGTTATTAATTGTAAAAGGATTAAAATGGGAAAAAGGTAAATAATCCAAATGATCGGCTTGCCTAGCTTTCACTAGTAGGCGCCATCACGACTCCCTAGGGTGGGAAATCCGGATCGTGACAAGTTGGTGTCAGAGCTCTAGGTTACATAGGTCTCACAAATCATAGACAAGCTTAGTAGAGTCTGAGGGATCGGTACAGAGACGTCTGTATTTATCCCAGAGGCTATAGAGTTAGGAAAAACTTCACATCTATTCTTTCCAGTCGTGCAGTTTTGTTTCTCAATGCTAATCGAATTTCTACTCTGATCTTTTGCAAATGGTGAGAACACGCGCTTTCTCATCCACCGATTAGCAGCCCGAGCCCCCAGCGGCAGCTCCCACGAGGAGCAGAGGCCGAGGCCGAGGCCGAGGTAGGGGCAGAGCTCAGCCTAGAGCAGCAGCACCAGCGGCGGAGCCTCAGGTTGAGTTTGATTATGAGGTTCTGACCCAGGCAATTCCGGTGGGCCCAGCTCAGTTCCCATAGGGGTTCATTACTACCCCAGTACTCCAGGATGCTCTGGTCCATCTAGTGGGCCTTATGGAGAGTGTCACCCGGGCACGCTTGCTTCCTGTGGCACCAGCCGTCTCTCAGGCTGGAGGAGGAGCCCAGACTCCTGCTACCCGCACTCCGGAGCAGATGGCTCCCCAGTTTCAGACTCCAGCAGCTCAGCAAATTGGAGCAGTTCAGCCGGGTGTGGTGGCTCAGACCGGTGATGGAGCAACTATGTTTGCTGATGCCTTGTGGAGATTGGACAGGTTCACCAAGCTCTTCACTACCACTTTCAGTGGTGTATCTTCTGAGGATCCCCAGGATAATTTAGATAGCTGTCATGAGGTTCTTAGAAACATGGGGATAGTGGAGACCAATGGGGTCGACTTCGTTGCTTTTCGACTGTCTGGATCCTCCAAGACTTGGTGGAGAGATTATTGCTTGGCTAGGCCAGCTGGGTCACCAACTCTGACTTGGGATAAGTTTTCTCAGCTATTCTTGGAGAAGTTTCTCCGTATCACTCAGAGAGAGATCTACCGGAGGCACTTTGAGCGTCTCCAGCAGGGTTCTATGACTGTTACCCAGTACGAGACCGGGTTTATTGATTTGGCCCGTCATCCTCTCCTTATACTTCCTACTGAGAGAGAGAGAGTAAGGAGGTTCATTGAGGGACTCATTCAGCCTAGTCGACTTTAGATGGCCAAGGAGACGGGGAGTGAGATTTCCTTTCAGGATGCGGCCAATGTGGCCAGGAGGGTTGAGATGGTTCTATCGTAGGGGTGGTGAAGGGTCTGACAGGAGGCCTCGACATTCGGGCAAATTCAATGGTGCCTCATTTAGGGGCAGAGATTCTTTTGGTAGAGGCCATCCTCCTAGGCCTTTTCAGTAAGCACTTCAGGCTTATCACGGCGCTCCAAGTGGCCGTGGTTCTCACATGCAGTATTCTGATCAGCAGTCCTTTAGTGCATCGCCAACTCCTATCAGTGCACCTCCGCTTCAGAGTTTTTAGGGTCATCAGTCCCAACAGCCAAAGGCTTGTTTTACTTGTGGCGACACGAGGCATATTGCTAGATTTTGCCCTCGAGCACCGAGCAGCTCTCAGCACTAGAGTTCCCGTGCCATGGTTCAGGCACCGAGTGTTCCACCGCCCGCTCAGCCAGCTAGGGGCAGAAATAGGGGTGCTAGAGGTTGAGTTAGAGGTATTAGAGGTGGAGGTCAGGCCGCTAGAGGTGGAGGCCAGTTAGCAGGAGGCCGTCCCAGAGATGTGATTCAGAGTGGTGGGGCCCAGCCCCGATGTTATGCTCTTCTAGCCAGGCCTGAGGCTAAGGCTTCCGATACAGTTATCACAGGTACGGTCCTGGTTTGTAGTAGGGATGCTTCAATGTTATTTGATCCAGGGTCTACATACTCTTATGTGTCATCTTATTTTGCACCGTATGTGGTCATGCTTAGTGATTCTTTGAGTGCCCCTATATATGTGTCTATACTGGTGGGTGATTCTATTATGGTGGAGCGTGTCCATCGTTCCTGTATAATTATGATTGGGGGTCTTGAGACTCGAGTAGATTTGTTACTATTGGATATGGTTGATTTTGATGTCATATTGGGGATGGACTGGTTATCACCTTACCACGCTATCTTGGAATGTCATGCCAAGACTGTGACCCTAGCCTTACCGGGTTTACCTCGTCTTGAGTGGAGAAGGACTCCTAGTCATTCTACCCGTAGTGTTATCTCATATATGAAGGCTCAGCGTATGGTCGAGAAGGGGTGTTTGGCCTATTTGGCATATGTTCGTAATTCTAGTGCGGAGGTTCCTTCTATGGATTCTGTGCCTGTTGTTCGTGAGTTTCCTGAGGTTTTCCCTTCAGACCTGCCGGGTATGCCACCGACAGGGATATTGACTTCTGCATTTATTTGGCTCCAGGCACTCAACCCATTTCTATCATGCCGTATCGTATGGCCTCGCCTGAGTTCAAAGAATTGAAGGAGCAGTTGCAAGACTTGCTTGACAAGGGCTTTATTAGGCCTAGTGTCTCGCCTTGGGGTGCGCCGGTGTTGTTTGTTGAGAAGAGGGACGGAGCGATGAGCTACAGAGATCTGGAGTTTCTTGGGTTTGGCGGGTTATTACCGTCGGTTTGTGGAGGGGTTTTCATCTATTGCAGCCCCGATGACCAGGTTGACCCAGAAGGGTGCCCAGTTCAAGTGGTCGGATGAGTGGGTGAATGGGTAGTCGGGTTTTGGTTCGAACCTCGGGTTTTGACCGTTTGGGCTCGGGGTCGATTTTTGACTTTTTGGGAAAAACTCTAGAAAATCTATTTTCATGCATTAGAATTGATTCATTTAGTATTTATTGATATAGTTAAGTAACTTGTGGCTAGATACGAGAAAATTGGTGGTGGAATCAAGAGGTAAAGCGGTAGTTGAGGCTTGAGTTGTGTTCGCGGCATCGAGGTAAGTGTTTGGTCTAACCTTAGCTTGAGGGATTAGGAGTTGTGTCTTATTTGCTATGTGTTAACTGTGGAGTACGACGTATAGGCATGGTGATGAGTATCTATATGTCGGTGTCAAGCATGCCCGTGAGTCTTGTATTGTAATTGTTGTGACTCCGTCGTGGTTTATTCATGCTTAATATGATGATTTGTATTATTGTTCCCTTGCTGGGATGTTATTGTTATATCATTGTTCCCTTGCCGGGATGTTGTTATATCATTGTTCCCTTGCCGGGATGTTGCTGTTATATTATCGTTCCCTTGCCGGGATGTTGTTGTTATAATATTGTTCCCTCGCCGAGATGTTGTTGTTATATTATTGTTCCCTTGCCGTGATGTTGTTGTATTATTGTTCCCTTGCCGGGATTCTTCTATGATTGGTGTTGATATATGAAATGGCAGCGGATTGCACGCCTGCAACGATAATATATGAAATGGGAGCGGGTTTCACGCCTGCAACGGAAATATATGAAATGGGAGCAGGTTGCACGCCTGTAACGGTAATAAATGACATGGGAGCGGGTTGCACGCTTGAAACGGCAATATATGAAATGGGAGTGGGTTGCACGCTTGCAACGAGATACATGAAATGGGAGCGGGTTGCACGCTTGCAACGAGAAAGAAATGAAAGTGAATACTGTGTTCGTTTTCCACATTATTTTTGGCAACTAAGTTATGGTTCCTTTACATTCCTCTTTGGTATTTTGTTATATCTGATACTCCCCGTAGCATGTCTCTTTAAATATGAATATCTTCTTTTATTTTCCGCTGTATATGATTTAACTGCACAAGTTTATTTGGTAGTCTGGTCCTAGCCTCGTCACTACTTCGCCGAGGTTAGGCTAGGCACTTACCAGCACATGGGGTCGGTTGTGCTGATACTACACTCTAAACTGTGTGCAGATGCTGACATCGGAGCGTTTGGACCGCAGTGAGGTTGCTGCCTTCAGTCCAACATGCGACCCGAGGTAGTCCTGCAGACATCCGCGAGCCTTGGCGTCTCCTTCTATCTTCCTATACTATTTCTTCTATGTATTTCTGAAACATCTTGTATTTTTTATTCGGACCTTTATTTGTAGTACTCTTAGACAGTCTGTGAAATTGTGACACCAGTCTTGGGTAGTTTACGTATGGATCTGGTATTGGCATCTTTATTAAAACATTATATTTCAGTCTTCCCCTTATTAAATTCGTTGTTTTTCTAGTGTTGGTGATTTATTGTAAAAGGATTAAAATTGGAAAAAGTAAATAATCCAAATGATCGGCTTGCCTAGCTTTCACTAGTAGGCGCCATCACGACTCCCGAGGGAGGGAAATCCGGGTCGTGACACTCGGTACTGTATATGGCCATCGAGCACAGGAAAGATCCATCCCGGAATATATATCACTGACCGCAGTCATCTAGTACCGAGGACAAAGGCCAATCTAGCCTCAAGGATAAGATCCATCTCCCGGTATAATACTTTGGACAAGATCCATGTCCAGGGAAGATTCATCCTGCAATATCATCAACTGAACTCACTGGGGGTGTAAAGACTCCGGAAGGGCTTCTCTCATTAGCCCAAGCGCTATAACAAAGCCAACGAAGGCTTGTTCAATATCTTGCTGCGGCGTGCAGCCCGGTCCTATACTGCCACTCAATATCAGGCTTTCGGCCTCACTCAGTCATAACTCACTAGTCTCACACACACGGGCTCAAAATGTCATGATACTAGCCCGGACAATAATATGATATGCCAAATAGCAATAACCGAGACTGAGACATGATATAATATGCATTAATAGGACTGAGTACAGAATATCAACAGAACAAATGATATGACAACAAGAAATGACCTCTTGGGTCTCAATAATATTGGGGTGAAGCCTTAACATGATAATCAACATGATTCACAGCTCATCAACTAAATCACGTAATTATAACACAGATATCCGTAAGAAAGAACCACTAAGCGGTGCTCTGGAAGGATCCAGGCCGCGTTTCTTATGGTGCACGCCCGCACTTAGTCCATTTCTATTCCACCGTATCGTATGGCACCAACGGAGTTGAAGGAGAAGCTTTAGGAACTCCTTGATAAGGGTTTCATTCGGCCTAATGTTTCACCGTGGGGTGCACCTGTTCTGTTTGTGAAGAAGAAGGATATCACTATGAGGATATGCATTGATTAAAGGTAATTGAACAAGGTTACAGTTAAGAACAAGTATCCACTGCCTCGCATTGATGATTTATTCGACCAACTTTAGGGAGCGAGGGTGTTCTCCAAGTTGATCTCCGTTCAGGGTATCACCGGTTGAAAATCAGGGACTGGAACATTCTTAAGACGGCTTTCAGGACCCGATATGGTCAATATGGGTTCCTCATGATGTCTTTTGGGCTAACCAATGCCCCAACAGCGTTCATGCATTTGATGAACATCGTGTATCGGCCTTATCTCGACTTCTTTGTCATTATATTCATTGACGATATTCTAGTATACTCGCGTAGTCAGGTGGAGCAAGCGGAGCATTTGAGAGTGGTATTGCAGAGATTGAGGGAGGAGAAACTTTATGCAAAATTCTCCAAGTGTGACTTTTGGCTCAGTTCAGTGGCTTTCTTGGGGCACGTGGTGTCCAGCGAGGGTATTCAGGTTGATCCGAAGAAGATAGAGACGGTTGAGAGTTGGCCCAAACCTTCCTCAACCACGGAGCTTTGCAGCTTTCTTGGATTGGCGGGTTATTACCGTCGGTTCGTTCATGGATTATCATCTATTGCATCACCCTTGACCAAATTGACTCAAAAGGGTGCTTTATTCAGGTGGCCGGATGAGTGTGAGGCGAGCTTTCAGAAGCTCAAGACTGCCTTGACCACAGCTCCAGTGTTAGTTTTGTCATCAACTTCAGGTTCATATACCGTATATTGTGATGCTTCGAGAGTTGTTATTGGGTGTGTTTTGATGCAGGAGGGCAAAGTTATTGCTTATGCTTCTCGTCAGTTGAAGCCCCATGAGAAGAACTACCCTGTTCATGATCTGGAGTTGGCTGCCATTGTTCACGCGTTGATGATTTGGAGGCATTATCTGTATGGTGTGTCTTGTGAGGTGTATACGGATCATCGTAGCCTCCAGCACTTGTTCAAGAAGAGGAACCTGAATTTGAGGCAGCAGAGATGGTTGGAGCTGCTAAAGGTTTATGATATTAGTATATTGTACCATTCGGGGAAGGCCAATGTAGTGGCCGATGCTTTGAGTAGGAAGGCGATGAGTATAGGGAGTTTGGTGTATATTCCTGTTGGGGAGAGGCCTCTTTCAGTTGATGTTCGATCTAAGGCCCCGTAGAAATTTGTTCTCAAAACCTAGTAGCTCGTTGGGTCAGGTTCTCAATATGTGTTGGGAATGTGTAAAACTCTTCCCAACAAAGAATCAAGTTTTCCAGAAATGTGCAATTTTGCGGTCCAGAATGAGGTTGCAAATCATGTATGCGGACCGCATTTCTGCCGCAGATTGAGTCAGTGGTTTGGTTAAAATTAAGGTCAAATGCGGTCAATTATGCGACCGCATAACTGATATGTGGACCGCATTTCTATAGCAAAGTGAGTCAATGTGTCAGTCAAATTTGAGGTCAAAAATGCGGTGCATTATGCGACCGCAAATTAGGTATGCGGACCGCATTTCCACCGCAGACCCAAACAGGACGATTGGATTTTTGGAGCACTATTGCGGTCCATTCTGCTGACTGCATTTCATCCTTTGCGACCGCATATCTGACTCAGGTACCTATTTTTCTAAATTTTAAACCCGACCCCCTTTTTAATAAAACACCCAACCCCTCATTTTAACGAGTCTTCTGAACAAAATAAGAGAGAGGAAGAGAGGGTTCTTGAGAGAGAAAGTCATCTTCATCCAATTTGATTCTTCAAAACTATCCGGGCAGGGGAATTTCAAAGTGATTATCTTCATCCCCATTCTTGCAGGTAAAATCCCTAACCCTTTTTCATTGATTTTTAAGTTTAAACTAAGGGGGGGAGTAAGTTGCATAATTGACTGAAACTACTTGATACTACCATATGTTAGAAAGTATTACTATGTTTTGGGCTGAATGCCATATTTGGGCCTCGCGCCAATTGTTTGGACCCTTAGGGGCTTTCTTTACTGAAATTCCTCACTGTTTTGATTTAATAATTGTACTCAGTCATGCTATGTCTTACTATTTTCATAACTCAGTCTTATTTACTCTGATTTGATGCATAAATGATATTTTGGGTTGAGCACCTTGTTTTACTGTTAGCCCAAGTGGCATGAGAGGTTTCTAATTGAGTAAAGCTGAGGTCCTGTGTTGTGAGGATATCATGGGATCGGGCTGCGCGTCGCAGCAGGTTGTACTGTTTTTTGTGATATGTGAGAGGCCGAGGGCCTTGATTTTATTATGCCACGAGATGGCTTGTGATGCGCTTGGGC
>NC_031989.1:72178420-72185253 GCF_001879085.1 Nicotiana attenuata | reverse complement strand
TGAAATCATTGATGTGAAATAGTTGAAGGGGAAATGGAGAGATTGTAAACTTGCTTGGCTTGATTATTTCCTTTCATGTGTATTTAATTGTCGATTCCATTGTTACTTGTTACTTGTGTATGGTTTGAGTTTGCTTAGGGCAAAGTTTGTTCATACATACCAGTACAATTCAAATGTACTGACGTCCCTTTTGCCGGGGTCGCTACATTTGTGTTATGATTGTAGGTGGATCCATAGCAGGTACTCCAGTCCACCGACCGTAGCTCCCCTTTACTTCCCGTCAGCTGAATTGGTGAGCCCCCTTCCTCTCGGGGCCCTGCGTGGCTCATGCCGCTTTTATCTCGGAGTCATGTTTTAATATTTGTGTAAGGTATAGCCGGAGCCTTGTTACCGGCAAGTATTATATTATCCTTTTGTATCCTTAGAGGCTCCGTAGACAGTAAATGTGGGTTACGAACTTATGTAATTATGTATTTTGTATGTTGGGCGATGCAAGTTGTAAACCTCATTATGTAACCATGTATGTTATGTATGTTTTGTAAAAAAGGTGTTTAATTTATAAATGGCTAATTCCTTGGATACTGAGCAATGAAAATACGGGATAGGAAAGGCACCCAGGTCCGCTTGACTGGGGCTACCCGGTCGGGCGCCGGTCATGTCCCTCGGTTTGGGGCGTGATAGTTCAGGCCTTGGCCAATCGATTCGTGAGGTTGGATGTTTTGGAGCCCAGTCGGTTGGCGTTGCGTCACCTTTATAATAATCATAGAACACATCGTTTGGGGTTTCGAAACCTCAAAACCAAGATTGGAAGCGTTACTTACCTCAATCCAAGCCAAACTCTATCCCGCGACGCCCTTTCCTCTCGACTTGGCCTCCAAATGCCCCAAATCTAACAAAAATCAGTATATAACCATCAATATACGCTAAAGGAGTGAAACCCATACGAAAATAACCAAATTACATCACAAATCCCGAAATTGGCCAAATCTGACCCTCAGGCCCACGTCTCGGATTCCGATAAAATTCACAAACCTAGAATCCTTACACTCTCACGAGTTCATACATACCAAAACACCAAAATCCGACCACAAACGACCTCTCAAATCCCTAAATCAAGTTCTCAAATTCCAAGCCCTAAACCCCCAATTCTAACAACTAATTTCCACAGATTTCATGCTTGAACAGTAAATTATCACCATAGAAACAAGTTTAGGTTCCAAAAATCTTACCTCCACGAAATCCCTTTAAAATCCCTCTTCAATTTGCTCTAGATTTAATATAATGGAAAGGAGCCGCTTGAATGAAGAAGGATACAACATAACCTTGAATAGGAAAGATGTTGCCGCACATTTAAATGATGTCCACAAGGGGTAAATGGACCTGTGCAGCTGGAGAGTGAGCTTAGACTCAGGACGGGTTGTGATGTCGTAGTGATTGTATCCCGTGTGGCAGCGTTGGAAGATGCCGGGGAGAGCTTTCTATAGGTGGGTTACCCAAGTGACCAGGTTAGCGGTCGCGTGGTCGGCGAGGCTTCTGCGAAGAATTCTATCGGTTGTATTGCAAAGAGATCGGTTGTGCAAATGTGTTTGATGAGTCAGAATATAAGAAGGGGGTTTTACAGAAAGATTTCGAGAATTTTTGCGGTTGATTTCCCAAGGTTATGTCCATAAGAGATTAAGAGGACGAGTGAATTCCAGATTTGTGAAATAGTGGCTTCATGCTAAGTGGGAGAGTCCCACCGCTTATGATTGGGTTGCATGGTTAACTACTTGCGAGATTTTTGGCTATTAGCATATCGATGGGCTATTTCAGCTATGGGAAAGGACCATATGTGGTGTTTGAGCAAAGGAAGTATTAAAGGTGGGCTTTCGTTGGCCCTATTGGCCCATGTTCAGACTGGGGAAAGATTCAGGATTTTGCTTTGTATAGATACGGGCTCCAAGGGAAGTAATTCGGCGGGTTCTTCGCCAAGGGGGTATTCATGTGATGGAAGACTCATGGAGTTGATTATAGGGCCAAGTCAGAGCGGGTGGCTCTCAACAACGGTCATGGTAAATTCACAAGATGAGGTGTGATGCCTAATGATTTCAAGCGTATAGTTACGGGTAGGAATCAAGCTTGTTAGCAGCCTATGAGAAGAGGCACAAAATGTTTTGTGATGTTTCGGCTTGCGATGTAGTAATTGGGAGATGTGAAAAGAGTTTGTGGGATTTGAGACAGCATGGTCTCGTAATTCAAGGTCACTCGAGATGAGTGCAGATGGAGTATGTTATGTGTTGGATAGAGTTAGTATTATCTCTAAGGCAATCAAGGATAAATTGGAAGAAGATAGATTGGTTAGCCATGATTGAGTTGGCATATTGGGGGTGGAGATCAATTCCTTCCGTGTGATCAAGTCATGCAAGTGATTTGTGACGATGCGTGTGAGGCTTGTCAGCCGCCGTAATTGATATTATTCAGAAGCATTCTTCTGATATGGCCCGTTATGTGGAAGCGGATTCCGGAAGGACTATGGTGCCTTAGACCACTACATAGATTTTTGCATATTCTACGGTTATAAGAATTTGCCTGTATGTTGCTATGTTTCTCCTGAAGTGAGTACAGTGAAAAGCTTTTATGTGATGAAGTGATGACCGATTAGTGGTTCCGGAGTTATGATGAGAATCATGTTTTATTGTACATTGGCATGTCGGGTGCAGTGAGTAGTATGGAACGGGCCGAACGCCTTGGCAGATTAAATAGATGCATCTATAGGCGCGTCGTCGACCCTCGGCAAGTGCACAGTTTATTTCTGTTGGATCGGGCCGTCGCTTCGAGTGATTTGCGCATGTTATATTGTTGGTTGAGAAATTTAAATGTGAATTGTGCCCTTTGTGGCTTGATATAAATTGATAAGATAATAAAGAGTAAACCTTGGAAATCCTTGATTATTTGTTGAAGGAGTTTACCTGTTTTCTGGCTTCGTGAATTAGGACTGCTATATAAATCCATGATTTCCTCACATTTTTAGTATATTGTCAATTGACCTCTAGTAAGTGTCGAAGTTGACCATCTCGTCTCTACTTCTTCAATATTAGACGGGATACTCATTGAGTACACGTTGTTTACGTACTCATACTACACTTCTGTGCATTTTTGTTGCACAGGTATATTTATCTCTAGCAGCCCACTAGGCATAGCAGTACGGATGATTCGGGGACTAGGTGAGTTGTATTATTCGAGGCAGCCCGCAGCTAGTAAAGTCTCTTCCAGCAAATTATATTTTCTTTCTGCCCACTGTATTCCGGACGGATGTTGTATTGTATTTTATTTTCTTATCAATAGATGGTCATGCACTTGTGACACCGGGTTCTGGGATGGTTTTTTTTAAGTATTCTTGTATTGATTGCTAGCATTTAAGTTGAATTGAAGCAGTTATCTTTTTACTTATGAAATTTAAAGGAAAAATCTTGGTTTTCAAAATTGTTAAAATTGGAGTTTAATTAAGTATTTGGTTGGCTTGCCTGAAAGCGGTGTCCGGCGCCATCGCGACCCTTAATGGATTTTGGGTCGTGACAACTGAGTACCGTTGTGGTGTACTCATGCCCTTCCTGTGCATTTTTTTCATGTGCAGATCTAGGTACTGCGACTCGGACTCATCAAGCTCGAGGCGAGGCGTTGTAGAGACTCCGAGGTATATCTGCCACGTCTGCAGACCGAAGAGTCCCTTTCTACTCTTGCTTTAAGTATTAGCCCTTCTGTTTTTCCTTCTTTGTTAGATATTATGGAGTTAGATACTATTAGACATTCAAATGCTTGTGATCATGAGATTCCGGGTTTTTGGAAATGTTATCGGTTTCGAGTGTTGATATTCTGTATGCCGGGCGGCATTTCAAACATTATTCTATTTCACTATTTCGTTTTCTAAGTATTTCTTCTGCAAATGTCATTTATTTTACGCATTGTTAGGCTTACCTAGTCGTAGAGACTGGGTGCCGTCACGATGGTTCGCGGAGGGCGAACCGGGGTCGTGACTCTATCAATGAAGAGATGGCATGTAACAATTAAAAGAGGCAACAAGTTCAACAAAAGCAGTGGAGTAATTTAGCAAGTAGGATGTAGAATACTAAACATGTCAATTAAGTCATGTAAGGATAGTTTAACACTATCAAGGACAAATGTCATACCATAATTTAGAACAAGATATGGCATTTTAATTAAAGCATGAAAATATTCTAAGTATCCTAAACCGGTCAAATTCCACGTACAACCCGTGTACCCACTCGTTACCATGCGTACACGGATTTTACTTAGCACAATTGAATCAAGTAATACCAATCCTAAGAGGTAGTTCCCCTATACGAAATTAGGTAAGACACTTACCTCAATTAGGCCAATTCAATACTGGGAAATAGCTTTTTCCCTAAAATACGCCTCCACACGGCTCAAATCTAACAAAAATCGACTCAATATCATAAAAAAATGCTAGGAAATTCAATTGCAATAGATAAAGTTAAGCTCTTTATACTTTTTCCAAAAAGTCAACAAAAGTCAACCTGGGGCTTGCCCGGTCAAAACTCGGGTCCAGTGGTAGATTTTGTCACACCTCCTTTTTCTACCTGAAAAGGGGGTATTAAGGGTATTTTTCCAATTAAAGTGATAATAATCGAAACAGGATTATTTATTTCAAATTCAGAGTCGCCACTTGGGATAATTTATGGTGTCCCAAGTCATCGGTTTAAAATTCCGAATTGAGGAAAGTTGACACTTATTTATGGTCTGCGAACACAGAAATTCGGGTAAGGAATTCTGTTACCTCGGGAGAAGGTGTTAGGCATTCCCGAGTTCTGTGATTTTAGCACGGTCGCTTTAATCATACCAGGTTATTAAATTGTCTAATTGCTTATTTTTAAAACCTATGTGCATCTACCCCCTTAAATGCTTTTAATTGATTGATTAATCATAAATTTGGAATTGTCTTAAAACGAGTCACACGTACGTGTATTCATTCATTTGGCGCGTCAAAAATCGTGTCACGCATAAGTGTCCACAATTAATCACGCTTTATTATTTAAGATTATTTCGTCCAAAGTTGCGCGAACGCATACCTTGATTCATTTTTAGAATCGAAATTATGTCACGCAAACGTGCACACAATCACGATAATAAATTCAAGCAAAGTATAAAGTGAAGCAACAATATAAAAAGATGGTTTCCGTATTTCGGCGATTACTTCATGATTTGTTTTAGTTGATTTGATTAAGAGGAAATGGATGAGAATAGGGAAGCCTATATTTTGTACTAATGTAGCTAACCATTTGCTATTTCCTCCTTTAACAAAATATAATCTACCTAAGAGTGTACCTATAGCCTGGCCAGATAGAACAAATGTTGAGTAAATAACCATTTGGATCCACCATTTGTACCGTACGAAGGTTGGAGCTTTTGACTGATCATTAGAATCACAACTCGTTTTGACACTTAAACATACTGGTCGCAAAATTATAAATGACATGGAGATGTGATATAGAAAATGTTGTCTTACAACTTCAAATAACGATGGAACAATCACTAGGATAAGAAGTAGACAATCAATTTGCTAATTCTATAAATTTTAGAAGCAAATGGCAACAACAACATATTCTGGAAAAATCAATTATCCAAAGTAGCATAAAAGAAATAATGACAAGAGGAGAAGATGGAACCTTCACTGACTTAGTTTTCCAAAACAACAAAACGAGCCTTCATCGGCGACCATAGATGAAATAGTTGACGGAACCTCACCGGCGACCTCTGACTTTACCCGGATTTCAACTCAATGTAAATCCAAGATTTGAAGAAACGGGCAATGATAGCAGCGGGCACAATGAATCCGAACTGGGAACAACGACTGGCGATGATGAATGGAACACCTTGATTGATAAGATCATTTTCAATGTATTCTCATATCGCAACTCGATCACTAACAACAACCAACAAACAGCTCAAAATAAACTCGACTCACTCAAACTCTATAGTCTAAGTCCAAATCTGTTGGGAAAAAAAATAATTTGGGAGAGCAAGACAACAAAACACTCAAACACTCACAACTCACTTTAAGAATGGAGAAGAAATGATATTTTTCATTCAACTTGACTTGTTCCAAATGGCTAGCATACATGGGTATTTATAGTAGAACTGCTACATGTATCTGGCCTAAACTTCATGTAAACACACTAACTAAATTCACATTAGTCTACACTAGTTCATACATCTCATAATGAAGTTCACATTAGTCTACACTAGTTCATACATATAATGAAGTTCACATTAGTCTACATGCTAATATGAACTAATCTAAACATATTTAATACAAATGTGAACTAGTGGAAACAAGTTTATTATAATTTTAACATCCCCCCTTAAACTTGTTTCATCACTCCAAGCGCCATCCTTAGCTTTTGAAAAACTTCAATCTTTAATGGCTTGGTGAAAATATCCGCAATTTGATCTTGCGACTTCACATGCTCAAGCTCCACAACTTTATTAGATATACAATCTCTAATAAAGTGATACCTTGTATCTATATGCTTGCTCCTTTCATGAAATACAGGATTTTTGGCTAACTCGATAGCCGACTTGTTGTCAACAAAAATCTTTGTGGCATCCTTTTGTGGTTGGTGAAGTTCCTCCAACAAACTTCTTAACCAAATTGCATGACAAACACATGAGCAAGCTGCAACATACTCCGCCTCACAAGTTGACAAAGTAACAATTGGTTGTTTTTTAGAATTCCATGTAAATGCAGAATTTCCAAGAAAGAAAACAAACCCAGTAGTACTTTTACGATCATCAATATCACCAGCCCAATCACT
>NC_031989.1:72094552-72178320 GCF_001879085.1 Nicotiana attenuata | reverse complement strand
AGGAGCCCGCCTGTATAGCAGAGGAATACATTTCAAGTTTTGAAGTCAAGAGCCCGCCTGTATAGCAGAGGAATACATTTCAAGTTTTGAAGTACATTTCAAGTTTTGAAGTTAGGAGCCCGCCTGTATAGCAGAGGAATACATTTCAAGTTTTGAAGTCAGGAGCCCGCCTGGATAGCAGAGGAATACATTCAAGTTTTGAAGTCAGGAGCCCCGCCTGTATAGCCTGTATAGTAGAGGAATACATTTTCAAATTTTTGAAGTCAGGAGCGCGCCTGTATAGCAGAGGAATACATATCATGTTTTGAAGTCAAGAGCCCGCTGTATAGCAGAGGAATACATTTCAAGTTTTGAAGTCAGGAGCCCGCCTGTATAGCAGAGGAATACATTTCAAGTTTTGAAGTCAGGAGCCTGCCTGTATAGCAGAGGAATACATTCAAGTTTTGAAGTCAGGAGCCCGCCTGTATAGCAGAGGAATACATTCAAGTTTTGAAGTCAGGAGCCCGCCTGTATAGCAGAGGAATACATTTCAAGTTTTGAAGTCAGGAGCCCGCCTGTATAGCAGAGGAATACATTTCAAGTTTTGAAGTACATTTCAAGTTTTGAAGTTAGGAGCCCGCCTGTATAGTAGAGGAATACATTTCAAGTTTTGAAGTCAGGAGCCCGCCTATATAGCAGAGGAATACATTCAAGTTTTGAAGTCAGGAGCCCGCCTGTATAGCAGAGGAATACATTTCAAGTTTTGAAGTCAGGAGCCCGCCTGGATAGCAGAGGAATACATTCAAGTTTTGAAGTCAGGAGCCCGCCTGTATAGCTGAGGAATACATTTCAAGTTTTGAAGTCAGGAGCCCGCCTGTATAGCAGAGGAATACAATCAAGTTTGGAAGTCAGGAGCCCGCCTGTATAGCAGAGGAATACATTTCAAGTTTTGAAGTCAGGAGCCCGCCTGTATAGCAGAGGAATACATATCGAGTTCGACAGTCAGGCATCCAGCCGGAGAAAGAGAAAACATCTCAGTTTACAATTCAAAGCGGCAACAATGGATTTCACCGAGAGAATACAAGACAACAAGGCAACAAGAAATACAAGAGCAAGTTTGAATATCTAGATAGGATTTTTGTAATTCATAGATCATAGCTTAGTCTAACTTCTTTTTATTTTGACATGGTGTAATAAGGAGGTTCAGTAAGCAGTAGCAGCAGCAGCAGCAACAGTGAAATCACAGCTTCATGGTAGTCCCAGCTACCAGACATTCCCGAACTACACTGACCTGATTCCTTTTTAGCCAAGGATATGTAGGCAACCACAGAAGCAGGGTGCGGTCAAATCATTCAAAAATGCTTCACACGGAGTATTCGAACGGGCAAAAATCGCTCGTATCCGCTCACTTATTTTTGCACGAAAACTCTTCGTGTTTCCGAGCAAAGAGGGGCAGCTGTGAGCACGTGATTTTTTCCCTATATGAATTTCTCCCAGAAATTCAAAACAAAATAACTTTTTTCAGTGTTTGCAATTTTGTGGATTTTTTGTGACATTTTCTGTTAATTGTTTGCATATTTTTGTTTGTGCATTTTAATTAGTGAAAAATACAAAAAATATGTGACATTTGCATTTAGGGTTTGACTTTGCATTTTTAAGAATTAACTAGTAATTAAGTATTGTATAAAATAAAAATAAAAAGAAAAATCACAAAAATGGTGTAATTTGCACTTTAGTTTTAACTCTTGTTTTTTAAGTAGTTTTTCTTTTAATTTGTTTCTAATTAATTGAGTTAACTATTATTTAGGGACTTTATTTGAGTTAATTAGTTTCTTAGAATTATATTAGGATTTGTATTAATTCTGGAAAAAAAAAGAGTAAGGGAATTAAAAGAATTTAAAAAAGAAAAAAAAGAGAAGAAAATGAATTTTGAAGAAAAAAGAATTGAAAAGGAAGGAGACAAAAGAAGGAAATCCATTTGGGTTGCCTCAGTCCAATTTCCACAGGCCCAAACGCCCATCTGACCCAACCCCAAATCACCCATAACCCGGTCCATTTCTACCCCAGCAATATTAAACGACTCCGTTTGGCATCAGGCAAATTCTGTCCGTCGATTCGTTTCAATCCAACGGCCCAAAACCTCTCCCCTCTTTACATATTAGTGTCTGAAAAACATAGAGACCAATTCAGTTCCAAACACACCCTCATCTCCCTTCTCTTTCCGTCTCTCTCATCTCTCTCATTTTTGAAACCCTGTCAATCTTAAGGTCTGCCATTGTTACAGGCGCCGACCTTCCCAACACCCTCCAAAATCTGACCATACTGTCACCGTTCACCCCTAAATCCTAGTCCACCATTATCTTCCCCAAATTCCAGCCAATGCGGAGCCGGTTTGAAATCTAAAAATGGGTAGAGAAGCAAAAGCAGAATCTCTTCAAATCTTTATGACCGGTTAGGGTCGAAATTGGTGCTTCTGACCGGTTTTCAACAAAACCCGTGACGAATACCAATTTTGGTTTGAACTCGGATGTTGGAAGTCCGTTCGAAGCAATGATGGAAGCCCGTCCACTTGCACTTAGGTATTCCAGTTTCTTTTATTCTTTCTTTTAGTCTTTCAGTTCTAGTTCCACGCTTTGTTTGCCCCCTCTCTTCTGCTCTCTATCATTTCTTACTCGCTCTGAGTCGACCATGCATGCTTGTTTAATTTGAGAATTATTATCTCATGTTTGTTTCAAGCGTAGTAGTTCTGTCGTCTTCATTTCGTCAATGTTTTATTTGCAAGAAAAATAAGTTTTGAGTTTGTTGGGGTAATTCCCTTTAGCCCATTTAGTCTTTTGAGTTCAATTTTGGTTTGGGGCTTTATTGATTTGAGGCCCAAGGGAAAGGGGAAGAACTAGTTTGATAAAACCCAATTTGGCTGGGTATTTGGGTCAGCTTGACCTAGTTGGCTTTAATAGTAATAACAGGGGTACTGGGAGGGTAGTATAGGTAATCTAACATGGGGGAATCTTTTGCAACTGATTTTGGAAGTCTCTAGTAGGGGTTTTAGGAGAATTTCATGCTTTTAGTTGTTTAACATGAGTAGAAAGTCAGAAATTTAGGGTCACCTAGGCAAAAATGAAAATTTGAAAGGGGGCAAGGGGTAAAAAAACAAAATCTGAGGGCTGCCCTATGGATGGGCCGATAAAAGATATTATTCTTGCCTTTCAAGGGAAGATAGGGAGAGAAGGAGAGAGCTAGGGAATATAGAATCAGAGGCGGCTGAAAAAATCAAGAGAGTTTTCACTATTCTATTGAAATCTTCCTGAAATTCTTAAGGGTTTTGATTCTAAAATAAGCTCTGAACATCAGAAGTTTGAAATGAGTTGAATCAATCAGGTATTGGAGTGTTTTGGGTCGATTTGGTTTTGATTTTGATGGCTGGGTTTTGTTGATGCTATTGCTGGATCCAGATTGGTTTTAAGTTGGGTTTTCTCAATCAATTTTGGGTGGATTTTTGCTTGCTGAACACTGTCCCTGTTGCTGCCCTATTGCTGACTTCTCATTTCTCTGTTTTGCTTTCAAATTCCAGGTACATTACCCAAACTTAGCCTGGAATTGAACCTTTGAATAGCATGTATGGAGCTTTAGAAGTTCGAGTTGAAAGTCGAATAAATATTTCAAGTTCTGATGTACTTGCTATTAATTCCTACCATTTTATGTTCTTTTAAGGCTTCATATTGTTTGATTTAGTTTCTGGTTTGGTTAAGTGTGGAGTCATGTTAATAATTGGTAATTTGGTTACTTATAGTTAGTGCATGGCTTTAGGGTGTTGGGACTGATAGGAATTTAATAAGTAGTATTATCATTCCAGCTAGTAATATGACTCTTGCCTCTTTTATTCATGCTTGGGTTTAATAATATGGATGTGCTCATGGAAATTGTAGCTGGAAATTCTTTGGTTCAGTAATTAGCTGAAATAGTGTTTGTTTGAGTGTGAAATGTATGAGCTATGTTGGGACTTTGGGCGTGATTTTGAGGATCAGTTTGGTTTCAAATCGTGGGTTTATTGTCAACATTGAAAAAATCTAATTGAACATGTTGGGCTTTTTCTTTTATTATTCAATCCTTTAAGTCATGTTGATGTGAGGTTAATTAAGGCTCAAGTTCCAATCAGTACTTCAAGATAATTAGAGACTTCGAAAAATGGAGTTGCATGTCTACATTTCTTTAAGGATTAGTCTTTTAATCATTTTCAAAAACCAGAATATTACTAAAGCTTTCATGGTCAATTACAGGTTGATTTAAAATTGTGTTATATGTGTTGGTTCTTTGATCAGCCGTTTGGATTTATTTCTATCTTTTGTTGTTTTTATCATCGTTTCTACACTGTGGTGGCCTGATGTGAAGTCCTGCTTGAGGTAGCTTTGGGGCTTTGATTTCAGGCTCACCTTGGGCCCAAATACTTGGGAACAAAAATGGGGTCCCTTTCCCTTTAGGCCCCGTCTCTGATTAATAGCACATGTAGACCAAAGCCCATTAGTTGTGAGGCAAGTTCGGATCTCTATCAAAATATGATACCTATTAAACCTTTCCTCGGTTAATTAATCGGTTTCCTAATTAGAATAATTTGGGGGTGTGCAATGCCAAATAAAAATGACAATTGCATGGCCCTCGTTTAATTAATTCTGTATTGATCCTTAGAATTCGAGGCGTGCCATTTAGCAAATTCCATGTCCCTCGCAAAGTGCAAACGCGTAGTTGCTTTAGACGCATATTTTAATAATCTACCTTCCTAAACTCGGGTGCACATTTATGTGACCCAAATCCAAATATTAACGATGTTAAAATATGTCAAAAATCACGGGTGCATTTATGTGATGTGGTTCGAGACGTGTTTTAATAACGTTGCAATTTTCTCTAAAAAAATGAATAAAAGCGGTTAAAGTTAAAATTTGCACATAGGTTCATAATTGTTTAAAATCAGATGATTAAGCCAAATATAGCAGTTGAGCGGCCGTGCTAGAACCACGGAATTCGGGAATGCCTAACACCTTCTCCCGGGTTAACAGAATTCCTTACTTGGATTTCTGGTTCGCGGACTGTTAAACAGAGTCAATCTTTTCCTCGATTCGGGATTCAACCGGTGACTTGGGACACCATAAATCTCCCAAGTGGCAACTCTGAATCTTTTAATATAAATCCCGTTTCGATTGTCCTTTAATTGGAAAAACTCCCTTTCTTATACCCCTTCCGGGGGGTGTAGTGAAAAAAAGAGGTGTGACAATCCCACCTATAGGTCTTTAATTTGGTTCAAACGTGTTCTGCTAGAAATCATGCCTATAGGATATTGAATGATTAACATCTCAATGTGCACATAGGATTCTGTTAACTTATACACTGCCTAACTTACAATTTAGATATCATGCCTAAAGGATCTGAAATCAGTTTTAATTATAGAAACCATGCTTATAGGATCTAAATCAGTCATGACTATAAAAATCATGCCTATAGGATCTAAATTAGTCTTAATTTTTGACATGTTCGTCCCATTCAAGAGTTTTCAACACTGTGCCAATTATCATTATTAGAAACCATGCCTATAGGACTCGATCAAGCGATTCTGAACATATTCCTGGTTGATACGTGAATTATCTAGACATCATGCCTATATGTTTAACCTCTTATACGTATAATCAGTAGGCAACTGCGTAGAAATCGTATTAAGAAAAATGGCTTTTACATATGAAACTGCTGCATGTATTAAAATCCAGAATCACGTAGGAATCATGCCTATAGGATTCAATGATAGTTTAAAAATGTGCAATTGTCAAATGCTCAATGTGTTTGCGTGCATTCGTCGTCAAAATGTGGAGGTTAAATTGAGCCCTTAACTGCTTTTATATGAAGCCCAATCTGTTTTGTGTGACGATTAGTTTTATCATTTTGAGCAGCCTAAGTTGAAGTCTAGAACCATCTAAATAAAGGTCCAAAGCCTCCTAGACCATAGGCATGGGACGGGTAGTGCACGCATAGGATACGGTTTAGAATCAACTAGTGCACTTTAGGTAACAACTTAAAGATAGTAATCGGGTAGCAGGAGATGATAGTCTATGCTCGCTATATAATGAGTAACACCCCATCTTGAGGGAGTAACAAAGTATTATTTATGTTGCACGGGGTGATCCTTTAGGCTAAAAAATTTAGGACCCCTCCCCCCCCCCCCCCACACACCTTGTCTTTCATTAATTATTTGTGTTCAATATGAACTTCCCGAATTCCTTGTTTTCTTAGCTCTGATCACATACACTAATTCATATAATTGAGTTCGGCTGGGACCCACAGTTGTGGACCTCAAAGAGTTCCTAACACCTTCTCTTCTAGGTAATTTCAAGCCTTTACCCGATCTTTGGTGATGTAGACTAGTCAAACAGAGTTATGTGCAAAATATTTGCCCTAACGCACCTCAAACCCGTTAGGTGGCGACTCTCTCTTTTAACCCTCCCTTCCTTAAAAGAGTTATCACGTGTCAAAACCTGATTTCGCGAGAAAAAGGGGCGCAACAATGAGGTTCGGGAAGATGGGCAAGTTGAGCCCTCGGTACATTGCTCTATTTGAGGTTTTGGAGAGAGTAGGTGAGGTGGCTTACAGGCTTTCTTTTCCCCCCAGCTTGTCGGGAGCTCATCCCGTGTTTCATGTTTCCATGCTTCGGAAGTATTATGAGAATCAGTCATATGTGTTAGATTTTAGTTCAGTGCAGTTAGATGAGAACTTGGCTTATGAGGAGGAACTAGTGGCTATTGTGAATAGGCAAGTTTGGAAGCTGAGGTCAAAGGATATTACATCGGTGAAGGTTCAATGGAGAGGTCACCGTCGAGGAAGCGGCTTATGAGATCGAGCATGATACGCGGAGCAGATATCCTCACCTTTTTGGCATTCCAGGTATGTTTCTAAACTTGTTCGAGGAGGAACATTTGTTTAAGAGAGGGAGAATGGGACGACCTTGCTGGTCGCTTTATGTATTTGAGCCCCATTCCCCTATTTGATGCTTCACGTATACTTTTTTTTCTTTTGCGGGGATGGTTGGTCAGGTTTTGGGAAGTCTTGGAATGAATTAGAAAACTTAGTTCCAATGCTGGGAGCTTAAATTATAAGAGTTTACCGATGTTTTGCTTTTGTGTAAACAACCCCAGAATAGTATTTAATTGTCCCAATTGGTTCGTATGGTGATTTTGGACTTAGGTGTATGTCCGGATTTGGATTTGGAGGTCCTTAGGTTAATTTAATTCTATCGAAAGTTGAAAATTCAAAGGTTTGGAAGGTTCATAGGTTTCACCGAAATTGACGTTAGTGTTATCGAGTTTGAATTGTTGTTTCGGGAGCTGGAATATGTTCGTTATGTAATTTGGAACTTAAGTGCAAAAATTGAGGTGATCCCAAGTTTGTTAGACATGGTTCAGCATGAGTTTTGAAAGCTGGAAGTTAGATTAGTTCATTAAGCTTGAATTGAGGTGCGATTTATGGTTTTGATGTTATTTGTTGTGATTTGGGACCTCGAGTAGGTTCGTGTTAGGTTTTGGGACTTGTAGGTGTGATTGGACGGGGTCTACGAGGCCTCGGGTTTCAAATTGATTTCAGATTGTTTGGTGTTATGCAGGCATTTCTATTCTGGTATTGTCACACCTGCGAGGTTGATCTGCAGGTGCGAGTCCTCAGAAGCGGATAGTGGGGTCGCAGTTGCAGAGAAAGGCTAGGGTAGGAGGAGTCCGCGGATGTGGGAGGGCTGGTTGTAGAAGCGAACGCGCAAGTGCGCTACTTGGTCCACAGAAGCGAAAGGGCAGAACTTAATAAGAATCTGCATCTGCAAGGTATTTTCCGCTGATGCAGTACCGCTGAAGCGAGCTTTTTGTCCGAAAAAGCAGAATCGCTAGGCAGAGTAATTGTTTCGAGGGTTTAGCTTATTTTGTCATATTTTGATATGGGAGCTCAGATTGGGGCAATTCTGAGGCCTTCTTCACAACTTTGATTGGGGTAAGTGCTCTTGACTTCGATTTGATTTTAGTTCATAATTCCATCTTTGATTTTGGCCTTTGGTTGATGAGATCTAAAAGAGAAATCAGGAGTTTTGGCAAAACTTGTCTAAAGTGAAAAAATAGAGATTTTGGATCCCGATTTGGAGTCGTTTTGTATGAAACGTATATACTTAGACTCGTGTTGAAATATGTGTACAGTATTTGTGACTTTTGTCGGGTTTCGGGAGGCGAGCCCGGGTTAAATTTTTGGTTGATTTTGTGCAGTTGATTAAAGATTCAATCTTTATTGTTTGGGTTCGATTGCTATGGCTTTATTTGACATTATTGAGTTGTGCTTGTCTAGATTCGGCATGTTTGGAGGTTGATTTGAGAGGAAAGGTTATTTCGGGAGATTAGAGGCTACTCGGAGGAGGTAAGTCTCTTGGCTAACCTTGTTAAAAGGGGAAACCCTAGGAATATGTTTAAGGTATTGGGGTAGTAAATACGTGGTGGCGAGCATATATGAATTTACCAAGTTTGTATCATGATCGGGGTAGAAACTGAGATATCTTATGCTTTGTCTGATTATGTGCTCATTTGATTCATAATTTATTTGGCTTATGTGTCTACGTTTGCTCTCTTATTCATGCTAGAAATATGCCTAGGCTTATGATCAATTGTAAAGGCATGAGAACTCATTCTGGATATGCTTAATTGCCCGTAGTCACAAAGATAATTCATGAGCACATATCCGTATCATAATTATTAAGTCTCGGTGCATCTTTCACCTGTAATTCTTGAGCATATTTATGCATTTTAAATATTGAATATGTGATTTGGGTTGAGGATTTGGCACGAAGGCTAAGCGTGCGGATGAGATACAGTTATGGCAGATTGGATAAGATGATCGGATATCTATTTATGAGGGATGTTATTATGCCCCTCTTTGCACTTGGATTTGGATCCATCCTCCTGAGTCAGGTGATAACTCATGTTACTGTCACGCCCCGACCTCGGGGAGCGCAATCGACGCTCAATCGAGATAACTCAGCCGAGCAAGCCTGCTAGATTTCCTTCTACCCAACTCACCCATAAATATAGAATGGATACATTTCATTAATTAGACAATGAGATAGTCATGTGTACCAGTGCCATTAGTTGCATCATTTATAATTCTCCAAAATAATACATTTCAAAACCATAGTTTAACAGTGGAAGCATGTGATACAATTACAACATTTTTAGTTTAACCTTCCCAACACCACTACACAACACACACTATGTCTACGGAGCCTCTAATAGATACAAAGGAGTACAATGATGGTGCCGATAACAAGGCTCCGGCTATACCTCAAAACATAGTAATACAAATGGAACAAAAGATGCACGCCCCCGGAATGAAATGGGGCTCACCAAATCAGCTGGGAAGAATGTGTACCGCTATCACTGGTCAATGCCTTCTGTTGTAGAACCACCTGCATCCATTAAAGATGCAGCGCCCCCGGTAAAAGGGACGTTAGTACATGTCGAATAGTACTAGTATGAAAACCAAACATCTGATCAAGGAATTGGAAATACAACATGAATATGATGGATCATGGTAACAATAGAATGGCATAGATAGCCGTTAAAGCCATAGAAAATTTATCAAGAGCTTTCAATAACATTCATAAATTTTAAGTCGAGATCCTATATAACCACCTTTACACAAAGCGGCCCCACCACCTCACCCCAATGTAAGCGGGTGGAGGTGCATTAAAAATACCACAAACTCTACACAGAGCGGCTCTACTGCCTCACCCCAATATATGCGGGTGGAGGTGCAATCACAATACCACAAACTCTACACAAAGCAGCCATGTGCCTCACCCTAATGTATACGGGTGGAGCTGCAATCAAAATACCACAAACTCTACACAGAGCGGCCATGCTGCCTCATCCCAATGTATGTGGGTTGAGGTGAAATCACAATACCATAAACTATACACAAAGTGGCACTGCCACCTCACCCCCAATGTATGAGGGTGGAGGTGCAATCACAATACCACAAACTCTACACAAAGTGGCCATTCCGCCTCACCCCCAATGTATGCGGGTAGAGGTGTAATCATAATACCACAAACTCTACACAGATCGGCCTTGCCGCCTCACCCCAATGTATGTGGGTGGAGGTGCAATCACAATGACAATCTCTACACGACTTCACATCATAGCATTCATTTGAAATGTGACTCGGATTTATAACATTTAGATATGCAATCCATACTTTGAACACATTCTCAACTAGTAATACAACATAATAATAACATTTGGAACAAGTATTGAACATATATATTATCTTAACAAGCTTATTCAGAATAATCGATTTATGATGAACAACTTGGAACTTACAAGGGTAATGTGGGGTTCAATTCTAAAAGAAGAGTTTAGCCAACATACCTCACTTGAGCTTTCTTAAGCTCTAAAATGTTCCAAAAATCTTAGCAACTTCGATCTACTTTAGAAATATAACAAATTGAACCAAAAATTAAGAAGATGATTATGGTTCCAGCTCATTTGAGCATTTTATCAAACACTAAATGTGCATTGATGTTTCAAGGTCCTCCTATGGTGGATTCTATCATCCCACAACTCATTACCTACCATTTTTAGCTCAACAATCTTCCTACACCCTTTGATAACACATTCATGCATGATGAACTCCCACACCCAAGAATTGCCTTACTAATTACCCATTTTTAGTTAAATTTGAAAATTGAGGGTCAGGGCGTAGAATCTTACCTCTAGAATGAAGACCTAGCAAGTTTCCCTTGTTAATTTTCCAAGATTCGAGCAAGAACTGCGGACCAATTAGTTGAGGAATCCCTCTCACACTCTAGAGCACTTCCCCCACTCTCAAAATATAAGTTGAACCTTCTAAAACGACCCCCAATATGGTTTTATAAGAATAGGGTAGGGTTTATAAAACTAGAAAATGAAGCCCATAACACAATCTGCGGTCGCATATGCGACTGCATAACGCTTCTGCAGTCCTCGAAATGGGCCGCAAAATGGCCCTCCGGAACTGGGCACCTCTGCCTGGGTATGCGGTCGTTATGCGGCCCGTATACCTATTCTGCGATCGCATAATGCACCGTAGAACTTCCCTCCAAATTTCTTCCATGCTGGCTCTTCGATTGGTGTGCGGCCCGCGAAATGATTTTGCCATCGCATAATGCACCGCAAAATGTCATCCAAATTTGCCCAGTTTTCTGCCTCACTATGCGGCCATTCTGCGGCCCGCAGAGCGATTCTGTGGTTGCATAGTGGACCGCTGAAATGCCTTTTTCTGCCACAAGTTTTCTTCAACTCCCCATCGCACTGCTCAACCCAAAAGGTCTGTATCTCTACAATAATTAACACTTAAGTCTACCTTAGCACCACGAAATCCCGGGTTTTAGGTAAGATTTTTACGGGGCCTTACAGTTACTTTGTGCCCTGTGAGCATGGTGTACGTGGATTTTGTACTGGGTCGATATGGATTTTTTATCAGCTTATGTGATACATGGATTATGTATCGGGGTACATAGATCTTGTACTGATTGAGCATTCATTCTACTAATTGAATTGTTATGGAGTATTTATTTCACTGTGAACTGTTACTTCACATCGTTATATGCTAATTAGGAGTCCTGGTTCTGTTATTTGAGCATGTTATCTTTTATTATTATATCTGAGCAGTGATAGGGTTAATTCTGTGCTAGAAAAGCATACGTAGTACCTTTTCAATTTTTGATATTTGTGATACCTTGATATTATGATATTATTTATTATTTCAATTGTTATTATTGTATTACATTTGTGTGGCAAGTATTCGAAAGCATCTAGCCTTGCCACTACTTCTTCGAGGTTAGACTTGCTACTTAGTGGGTACCAATTGTGATGTACTCATACTACACTTCTGCACATCTTTTTATGCATATTCTTAGGTGGGTCTAGATGAGCTTCCTGATTTGAGCTTGGACACTATACGGAGACTTAGGATGAGCTACACTTCATGGTTTTACTGCGCAGTTCCTGAGTCTCTATTGTTTTCCTTTATTTTTGTCTATTGTATTTCAGACAGATGTTATGTATACAGACATGTTCTCATTTTCGTAGTTTGCTAGTATACTTGTGCCACCTAGTCTTGGGAGGTGTTGTATTGGCCGTGTTTAGGCCTTATTTGGGATTTTATCGGATATTACTACTATTGTGGACCATTATTGTCTTGATTTTATGAAGTATGTTTTTGTTAATTATAGGAAATAAACTTTTAGTTGTTGATTGTGAGTTGGCTTGCTTAGCAAGTTCAGCTAAGCGCCATCACGACCTCGAGGTGGGATTTTAGGTTATGATACTATAACACGTAGCAATCAAGTCCAATTCTAGGGGTTTCTCTCTTAACAAGTTTAGTCAAGAGACTTATCTCCGTCCGATAAGCTAAAGATCACCAAAGATGCCAGATCGTCAGAAATCCAACCCCAAACAGACTGAATCTAGTAATATACAACCCAATATCGTCAAACAAAGCCATAAAACTCAATCCCAAACGTTAAACTTCAAATCCTTAATCAAATACACAAAGTCAACCGAAAAGTCAACCCGATCCCGCATTCCGAAATCCGATGAAAATCACAAATCTCAAACACGCATTTGAATATGAGTCCAAATAAACAAGTTTCATTCAAAACTAATTCCAAATCAGGGTTCAAATCTCAATTATTCACTTTCCAATAGTTTTGCCAAACCCCCCTCCCCCCCACACCACACCCCAAATTTCACTATAAATCCAAGTTTTTTGGTGTAGAATTTCATGGAAAAACATGATATGAAGTCAAATCCAAGTGTAGATCGCTCACCTCCAAAAATGTAGTGAATTTGTTCTTCAAAATCTCCCACTCTCGAAGTCTAAAACTAAAAGTCCTGAAATCTGAACTTAAATAATCTGCCTAGGTATACACATCACGATTGCAAAGACCAAAATCTGCCTAGCTGAAAACTCCTCTTTGCGAACGCAAATACACACTGGCAAATGCAGTCCTTGCCGAGCTAAGCCTACGCAAACGCGAGACCCTCTCCGCGAATGCGAAGACAAACCTCCTACCTGGAGCCACTTCATCACGAATGCGGCCCTTGCATGCGAACGCGAAGCTTCTGCTTCCATCCCTCCGTGAACCGGACCCCTTCGTTGCGAACGTGAAGAAGAAAATTTGTGTGCCAGCTCCCCCTTCTTCCCGATCGTGAGACAAGCGACGTGATCACAAAGCACTGCTAAACACCAGAAAATCAGCAACTCTAAATAAAGGGAAAATGAACAGAAACTACCCCGAATCACACCCGGCACCCTAGGACCCTGTTCAATCATTCCAACAATTTCTAACACATAATCCAAACTTTTCAAAGGGATCGAAACACCACGAATAACATCAAAACCAATAATCGACGATCAAACCCAATCTCTTAAGTTCAAGAACTTCCAAATTGCAACCAAGCGTCCGATTTTCAAGCCTAACTAATCAGGATTCCAACCAAATTTTTCGCACAAGTGCCAAATTACATAACAAACCTACTCCAAGTTCTAGAACAACATCCAAGCTCGATATTATCAAGGTCAACCCTCAGTCAAATCTATGAACCATTCAATCCCACAAATTTCTAACTTTCGGCAAATAGATCCAAAATATCCTAGGAACCTCCACATCCAAATCTGAACATGCACCTAAGTCCAAAATATGATACGAAACCTATTGGAATTATTAAAATACCAATCCGAGATCGTTTACACAAAATTCGAATATTGGTCAACTCTTACAACTTAAGCTTCCAAAAATTGACACTAAGTGTTCAAAATCACTCCCAAACCTTCCTGAAACCAAACCAGCCATCCCCATAAGTTACAAAATAACAAATAAATATAAGAAAAATATCAAACAGAGGAACGAACTCAAATACCTAAAACGACCAGCCGGGTCATTATATACGTAAAATAAGTGTATGACAAGAAATTAACGAAACAGTCTGTAAGCACTATCAAGTCATGTTTTTATTTGAAAAAGAGGTACATATTCAAAGTTTCAAACCTAAATTGCAAAAGACACAGGTTCAAACTCTTGAAAATTGTGTCTTTTGAAAATGATTGTTTTTGTGACTCTTAGTGTTTATATAAAAAAATATCAAAAGGGATTTGATTATTTTTTAACTAGTACTCTATCACTTGAACAAATATTTTAAGTGATAATAAACTGAATTAGCGAGTAAATGAAGAATATTAAGTTGAACTAGCATCATTAAAAGGAGCCAATATAGGTATATATATAAATTAATATTAAAAGGAAAAGAAAAAAAATTTATGCACGGGATGCTTCCGGTAGCGATACTTTAACTATGTTTGTGCACATTCTTTCATCATTTTGTGTATTTGTTTGTACACGTACAATTTCATTTTTTGTTGCGGTTAAACATCATTAGGTAGAACACTTGCTTATACATTAAATTCCTAAAAGATTGTGTCTACTAGAATACACACCTATTTACGCAGGTTCTATCTTATGTAAAATGACACCCATTCACCCCTCAAATTAATTCTTTTCGTCCTCTTGTTTATTCGTAAAACGGTGCAATTAAATTTCTAACGTAATTTATAAATACATGAATTAAATTGATCCGAGAAATAATATAATGAAGGGCAAAAACGAGTAAAATAAGAATAATTGAAGAAAAAGGCAAGCCTGGACTTTTGAATTGATCTCTCCAGAGACAAGAACAATGCCAAAAACTATATATTAGCATAATAGAGTTTTGCAGAATAAGAGAATGGTATTAGCCTTTTTTCATTCAAGTAATTTGTATCCTTCAATGAATACAAATTTATGTATTTATAGCTAAATTAGGGGAGACAAGACCCCCAAATCATGCTCCTCTTTAAGGCGAATAAAAACCCCTCTTGATAGCTACATAACGATTCAGAGTAAATGCCATGATTCTTCCTAACGGCTACTCCTTTACTGCTACCTTCTTCAACCGGTGCCCTGATTTCGAATCCTCTTCTTCGGTTTTGATGCCTTCGGAGCTTATCCTACATCAGTCACATGTTTGTATCTAGTGTCAACTATTTGTTGACTTACCTCCTATCTGGTTTATTGCCATATGTCAACTCAAAAAACATCCATTTGTCATCTGTTAATTTTACCCATACAGATAGTCCCCCTACTTTTCGGTGACTCAACTTAATGTGACTGGAAAGTAGATAAGACCTTCTCTTTTATTGGCGGAAAAGTTAAGAAAGGAAAGGGAAAGTTTTTTCCTCATCAAAAATTATTGACTCCTCATACAAACATGACAGGCCTTCCGAAGGGATCTCCTGCCTATCCCATCGTCAAGGTTTCACATGATCCGAAGGTGGCACAACAACGGCTTCAAGAGTCCTTTGACCGAAAGAGGGCTCATGATGTCGCTCTTACTTCCGGTGAAGGAGCATCTAGCCCAGAGGAAAAAACCAAAAAGAAATCACACCTCTAAGACAAGGAAGGAGAAGCCCTCAGTCATAGAAGAGATGCTGGAATGATCGGCCACAATGGTCCTTAATGAAGATGAAATCGAGGACGAAATGAAATGGTCTCTTCAGAGAAGAAGAAAAAGAATAATTCTCACAACTACTCTGGAGGACATAGAAGGACTCTTTTAAGAGTTCGAATTAGTTGAGAATGCTGAATCCCGTTTCTAGGCTTCGATTGTCGCCTCCTGTCAGAAGGGTTCTGCTTCTGATACTCCTCCAACTTCAATTCCATTACTAGCTCCTTCCTCGCCACCGGTCGCCATCGAATATGAGCAGGATGTGCGTTTTTGCCTATCACTCGATCAGGGGAACATAGAAAATTTCTTCCCGACATCCATCCAAAACCCTAATGTTAAACACAGTGTTACATTTTCAATTTCGGATGAATTCCACTTGCCCTCCAAACCAGTTGGGGTAGCCAACTACTTGAAGCTCTAGCTTCGGATACAGATTGGAGGAAAATAGATGTTCTCCCTACTAAATGTCTAATCAAAGATAGTATGCATCTTGCTGCTTGTCACGCCCCGAACCTCGGCCTGAACGTAACACGACACCCGGTGTCTGACTACATGTGACCAAGTGAACCAACTGGCTGACTGAATCAATATGTGATATAATAAAATAATGAATATGGAAGCTAAACTAACGCATACTGATATACTAAAAGTCTGAATGATATAAATCAAAGTTCGAAAATACTAATATAATTCTGAAACATATTAGAAGTCAATATTGCATAACATGAAAATCTTGCAACAATGTCTAATTGTTACTCTAGTCAATGAAGCCTTTACTGAAGTACTGAAAATACTAACTATTTATAAATACCGAAAGACTGCAAAGTAATGATAATGCCCCGAAAGAACTAAGGCTCACAAAATAGCTGGTACAAGAATCCTAGCACTCTGAATCGTCAACCTCTACATCATCACCTGTATCGTGAGATACATGCCCTGGGAAAAAGGTACGTCATTATATTTGAATTGCACTGGTATGTAGACTAAGTGAAAGAAAGAACTATAAATGATGAAACTAAAACTGAGCTGATAACCAAGAATTGTTAACTAATAACTGAAAAGAAAACTGATAAAATTGAAACTGAAATTATAACTGATAACTGAAGGATAACTGATAACTGAACTGAACAAAGGATGTCAAGATATTAATACTTCCTCTTCTGAATGATGAACCAAGTTTGTTAGGCTCAAATTGGATCGAAAATATGTTGCACGGTGGCTTACCTTCGATACGTATGTTCTCGGGCTCTTACTCTTGCACATATGATCAGTCTCTAAGCCCCTAAAATTTTCCGCGGTGGCATGATCAAAATCATCAAAAGAGGTAACCATTGCATTGTCATCAGTGTTGATGATGAATACGATCGTGACTGGATGAAGAGCTTTGTTGTTGTCGCACCCGGGGATATTTTACTGGGGTCAACATCTCCCATCCCCGAAGCTTGAAACTATACATGTAACCTCTCTCAAATTTCACTCTTTTACTATTTTGATAGTATTTTCTATCTTAATTAACCTTTCCGTTCCTTCTATTCAGGCCACCCTTTGGGTTCCTCCATCAGTTGATAGCCTAAACCAATGGATTCAGAAAATTTTGGATACTTCTCACTGGATTCTCGTATGTGGAAGGAAATTTCAATCAGGAAGAACTAGAAGGGCAAGAATAATGATGAGGAAAAAAATTCCCCTTTCCTTCCTTAACTTTTATCTCCATACAGTATTTAATTATTGACTCCTCATATAAACATGACAGAACTTCCGAAGGGATCTTCTATCTGTCCCATCGTCAAGGTTTCACATGATCCGAAGGTGGTACAACAACGGCTTCAAGAGGCCCTTGATTGGAAGAGGGCTCGTGATGTAGCTCTTGCTTCCAGTGAAGGAGCATCTAGCCTAAAGGAAAAAAACCGAAAAGAAATCATACCTCTAAGACTGAGGAAGGAGAAGGCCCTAGTCATAGAAGAGATGCCGGAATGATCGGCCTCAATGGTTGTAACGACACGGTCGGTCGTTTTAAGAATTAACGCCCCGATCCCCTATTAACTACATTCCCCGTGTTTTTTCTGCTATTGTGAATTGCCGGGAAGATTTATTTGGAAATTCGAAGAGTTTTGGGACACTTAGTCCCTAAATGAGAGTTTAAGTTTTAGAATTTGGACCGTAGTCGGAACAGTGTGAAGACGGCCTCGGAATGGAATTCTGTTAGTTCCGTTAGCTGCGTTGGGTGATTTCGGGTTTAGGAGCATGTTCGGATTGTGTTTTGGAAGTCCGTAGCTTAATTAGGCTTGAAATGCCGAAAAGTTGAAATTTTGAAGTTTCCGGTTCGATAGTGAAATTTCGATATCGGGGTCGAAATGGAATTCCGGAAGATGGAGTAGCTCCGTAGTGCTGAATGTGACGTGTGTGCAAATTTTAGGTCATTCGGACGAGGTTTGATAGACTTTTTGATCGAAAGCTTATTTTGAGAGTTTTGAAGTTCTTAGGCTTGAATTCGATGTTAATTGGTTGATTTGATGTTGTTTGAGGTGTTTTGAGGACTTGTATAAGTTTGTTCAGTGGTATTAGACTTGTTTGTGTTTTTGGTTAAGGTCCCGGGGGCCTCGGGGTGATTTCGGATGGTTGACAGAAAGATTGGAAAATTTGAGTTGCAGCTGAAGTTTAGGACTGCTGTCATAACCGCATCTGCGGTTGAGAGGCCGCAGGTGCGGCTCTCGCAGGTGCGGAATCAAGCCGCAGATGCGGCCACGTGAAGGAAGGCCAATTTCCGCAGGTGCGGTAGTTTGAGCGCACCTGCGTGAGCGCTGGTGCGGTAGAAGAAGCACAGGTGCGGCCCAAGGGAATTTAAGTGGAAATCGCAGAAGCGGTCCTTTGACCGCAGAAGCGGTCTCGCAGATGCGCATGTTTGACCGCAGATGCGACATCCCTGGTCAAAAAAGCGGCAGAATCGAGGGTTTAAGCCATAATTCATATTTTGGACTTGGGAGCTCAAGAAATTGTGATTTTTGAAGAGATTTTCACCTGGGCGATTTGGGTAAGTAATTCCTACTCGATTTAGACTAAGTTCCATGAATCTACACTTAAATTCGTCCTTTAATTTCGAGTTTATGGTGGAAAATTGGGGGAAAGTTCTTAGACCTAAATTTCAAGTTTTGATTAGGGATTTGACGTTAGATTTGGATAATTTTGGTATGGTTAGACTCGTGAGAGTATGAGGATTTTGAAAATGTAAATTTTACCCGATTCCGAGACGTGGGCCCGGAGGGCGTTTTGGTCATTTTACCTAATTTCGCATATTAACTTAGAATTTATTTGTAGAATCAGTTACTTAAAGTGTTATTTACATTATGCAATTGAATTGAATAGATTTGGGTCATTCGGAGTCGAATACTCGTGGCAAGAACGTGGTTTCGGGTTGATTTGGAGCCAGTTCGAGGTAAGTGACTTGTCTAACCTTGTGGGGGGAAACTTCCCTTAGGATTTGGTATTATTGATGTTTGAAATGCCTTGTACGTGAGGTGACGAGTGCGTACTTGTGCTAATTGTTGAAAAATCCGGTTTTCATTAAGTACTTAGAATTGTGGTTCCTTTCCTGTTTATACAAACTACTTGCAATTTAAGCTTGTTGTTAGCTTAGGGAAGCATGTCTAATTGATTTGAATTGCTTATTTGTTCTACTGCCTTATTGAATTATGTGCAGCATGCTAGGTTAGAAATACCTGCCTTGGTGTGAAATTTGATTGCATTGAGTATACTTCCTAATGCTGTTGTGTATTTACTTTAGGACTACGGGATGGTATCCCGGGAAATCCCCCTGTATGTTTACTTTGGGACTACGGATTTGTATTCTGGGAGATACCCCTGCACTTTTTCATTGGAACTACGGGATCGCACCCGGTAGATTCCCCCAGTACTGAGTATTTACATTTGGGATTACGAATCGGGATTCCGGTAGATCCCCGCGCACTATGAGTTGGACTACGGGACGGTATCCCGGGAGATCCACTGGATGTTTATATTTGGGACTACAGGACGGTATCCTGGGACATCCCCGGTTGTTATCTCTATGTGAGCTGTATTCCTTTCCGTGATTATTTGTCTCTGTTATAGCTGTTGTTGTTCTTTATATCCTATGTACTTCTTACTATTGCACTTAACTATACTGCTTTATTTTACACTGTTATATCTTGTATTTCCTTTAGCCTCAGTAGGGCCCTGACCTTTCTCGTCACTACCCGATCGAGGTTAGGCTAGGCACTTACTGAGTACCGCTGTGGTGTACTCATGCCCTTCCTGCGCATATTTTTCATGTGCAGATCCAGGTTCTTCGACTCAGCCCTACCATCCTTGAGGCGGAGTGATCCATCATAGACTTCGAGGTATGTCTGCCGCATCCGCAGATCGAGAAGTCCCTTTCCATTCTCGCTCATAGTATTAGGACTTCTGTATTTACTTTTGTTTAGACACTCTGGAGTTAGAACGCTGTAGTTATTCCATAGCTTGTGATTTCATGAGATTCCGGGTTTTGGGAAATGTAGTTCATTATAAGAGTTTGATTTGTATTATTTCTGCAGTTTAGATAGTTTATTTCTGTTATTTCTTTTTCCGCAAATTGTTAGGCTCACCTAGTCGTAGAGACTAGGTGCCGTCACGACAGTTCACGGAGGGTGAACTGGGGTCGTGACAATGGTCCTTGATGAAGATAAAATCGAGGACGATAATGAAACGGTCTTTTTAGAGAAAAAGAAAAAGAAGAACTTTCAATTAGATGAAATAGAAGGACTCTTTCAAGAGTTTGAATTGGTTGAGAATGCTAAATACCGTTTCCAGGCTTCGATTGTTGCCTCCGATCATAAGGGTTCTGCTTCCGATGCTCCTCCAACTTGAATTCCATTACTAGCTCCTTCCTCACCACCGAACAAGAGCAAGATGTGCGTTTCCGCCGATCACTCGATTAGGGGAACATAAAAAATGTCTTCCCGACATCCATCAAGAACACTAATGCTAAACACAATGTTACATTTTCAGTTTCGGATGAATATCACTTGCTCTCCAAACCGGTTGGGGTAGCGAACTACTTGAAGCCTCTGGATTCAGACACAGATTGGAGGAAAATGGATGCTCTCCCTACTGAATGTCTAATCAACAACAGTATGCATCTTGCTGCTTGTCACGCCCCGAACCTCGGCCTGGACGTAACACGACACCCGGTGCCTGACTACATGTGACCAAGCAAACTAACTGGCTGACTGAATCAATATGTGATACCATAAAATAATGAATGTGGAAGCAAAACTAACACATACTGATATACTGAAAGTTTGAATGATATAAATCAAAGTTCAATAACACTAATATAATTCTGAAACATATTTGAAGTCAATATTACTTAACATGAAAATCCTGCGACAATTACTCTAGTCCATGAAGCCTTTAATGAAGTACTGAAAACACTAACTATCTGTAAACAATGAAAGAATGCAAAGTAATGATAATGCCCTTAAAGAACTAAGGCTCACCAAATAGCTGGTACGAGAATCCTAGCACTCTGAATCGTCAACCTGTACATCATCACTTGTATCGTGAGATACATGCCCTGGGAAAAAGGGACATCGTTACATTTGAATTGCACTGGTATGTAAAGCAAGTGAAAGAAAGAACTATAAATGATGAAACTAAAACTCAGCTGATAACTAAGAACTGTTAACTGATAACTGAAAAGAAAACTGATGAAACTGAAACTGAAATTATAACTGATAACTGAAAGGATAACTGATTACTTAACTAAACAAAGGATGTAAGGACATGAATACTCCCTCTTCTGAATGATGAACCACCTATTTATCTGAATATTAAACTGCGGCCTCAGGCCCAATATATATGAGCACAAGTTCCGGCCTCAGGCGCAAGTATACATATACATAACTGTGGCCCCAGGCCCAAAGATGCATATAGCATAAATTAAGGCCTTAGGCCTAAAGATGCATAAAGCACAAACTGCGTCCTCAGACCCAAATACAGGTTTTCAACATCCAGGGATTTAAAATCAGGAACTGAGAATCATACTGCAATACATGATATTGAAATACTGAAGTACTGAGTTACATGATACTGGAATACTGAATAGGACTACACTGACACATGTATCATGAACAAATTATGAAAACTGAAACATTAATTGTTTATGACATACTGAGTAATCTAGACTGAGACTCGTGGGCATCAAACCCAAGTCTATATTGATTGCGCACTGAGCTCACAACATTCAGAATGAAAGTCATGAACGAGTTACAAAGCGAGAGAATAGAAGTTTTGCAACTATTCAAGGAACTAGGCTTAACTATATTTCTCAGGCAATTAGTAACATAGTAAAAGAAATGTAGTGTAGGGAGAATCATTAACATTCCTAAACATAGAGAGTTAGCCTCACATACCTTGACTCTGGTCTTTTTTAGCGTATCACAATGTTTGTCGCCTCTTTCAACGAGAATCTATGCCAATATACATCAAGAGGAACCAATATTAGCACTAATGCTCATGTTTTAGTAGAATATGAATTTTATCAAACACCCTTTGGACGTAAAGCCTCATAGCCCTCATTAATGGTGTTTTTTTCACCCAATTCTCATTTTACTACTTCTAGGTGATTCTACAATCCCAAATAGATGTAACTAACACCGTTTCTCATCACGCAAATGATTATAACATTCTTAAGTCTACAGCCCAAAACCCTAGCATAGTTCATTCGATTCCCTTTATCAAACCCATCTACTATTCTACCAAACACTCATCAATTCATAGTTATAAATGATTAGGGAGTAGAAGCATTACCTTTTTGACGTTCAATCCTCTTGAATTTGAGTTCTAGGGTTTCTTTTCTCAATAATGGTGTCTCGATCAAATATCTATTAATTTGAAGGGTTTACCCATGTTAATATGGTGTTGGAGATGTTGAAATTAACTTAGAAGCATCATTAGAACTTACCTTGGATGATGGAGGGATCTTGGGGAGTTAGGTTCTTGAGAACTTCCCTTTTTAGAGGAAATCTACGTGTTTTTGGGTGTGAGACACAAGGTAGGGCTTTTAAATAAGTGTACGCATCCCAAAAATTGAGGAAATAAAAGTGGCTCAGATAAAAATCGTCGGCACGGGGCATCATCAGCCAAAATAACAATACAAGGTGCCATCAGAGGCGCCAAAACTACATGGCCTTGCACTATTCGGGGTACTAAGGTTAATGCTATGGATAGTGCCTTGCACTGTCTAAGGCTGTGAGCTTTCATGGCCTTGCACTATCTAAGACTATGAGTTTTCATGGCCTTGCACTGTCTAAGGCTGTAGGACGGACCTCCCATAAACTTCGTTGATTTTATTAAATTTTATGCACTTCACTCCCGGTCTAGATTCCAACACAATTGTTTCCCGAGGTACTCATCCCATTAGGACTTCACATGTCTAAAAGGTCACATTAATGCTCATTTAACGCATCCACAACTAATCTGGATTTACAGAGTGTTACATTATCTGCCCCTTGGGATCATTCGTCCTCGAATGATTACCCTGATTGTAACTACCTAACTCTGTACCTTAACGATGGTGGAAACATGTGAAAGTTGAACTGTCATGAAAACATGCGTACTAAACTAAATGAATACATGATTACTGAATTGTTGAGGTACTAAACTGAATAGGTAATGAACTAGATGGCTACTGAACTGACTAAATACTAAGCTGACTGAATACTGAAAGACTAGGAGATTATAATACAAGGTTTGAATGAGAAGGTTAGTTACCTTCAACATTTCTCCAAAATACCTTCCAACTAACGGAGCATAACACAATCCGCACAGGGCATCATAATACACATAACATGAAATATATATGTGAATATGGGTCTGTCATGGGTACGTGAATATTGAACTAGCATGGATATATGAATATTGAACCGGCACAAATATTTGGGTACTGAACTGACATAAATATACTGCGATGGCATGAATATCTGAATACTGGACTGACATGAGTATCTGAGTAATGAACTGACATAAATGTTATAACATGAGATTTGAATACTGGAAACATAAATGTCGTGATATGAGATCTAAATACTGAATACATGAATGTTATAACATGACACGTGAAATACTCAGTATACAATCGTCAATTCTGGTGGCAACTTTACCTCATAAGCTACTTTCCGGATCCTTCGTAGGATCCTATGCGGCTCATTTTATATGGGACTAAGTTTTTCTTTCTTCCCAAATCTTATAACTATACAGGCCAAAATCTACCCTAAGGAAATTTAGCGTAAAGTGGCATTAAGGAAAGGGTCTGTCGAGGTCGACCAGGAAGCAGCGAGATTCGCGGTCGGGCTAGTTTTTGTAATAGGATAGAACACTAACGGCTAGTTTTTATAATAGGATATTAAAGAGAATATTTAATTCTCTGCACTTGTACTATTAGGATTTGTTAGGGACATGTCTCATATAAATAGAAAAAGAGACATCGGTGTAAGGCACGTAACAGCCATTTGACAAGAAAAATTTTTGAGAATAAGATTTTCTCTCTCTCTAGCAAAGTTACAAACTTTACCTTTCCATCAAGATTCTTACTCACATTATCCCACACTTGTCCATCAGATCCCAAAATAGTACAAGCACTCTAGGATTTGTCTGTCATTTATCATTGTCAGGAGGAATAATCATCTATCTCATTCATTATTGGGTGAATAATTCTCCTTATTTACATAAATTCCATTTATTGCTAGTTATTCCTCCATTATTGCTCACACCTTTTAGAATATTAAATGTGCATTAGTTTAAATCTCCCACTAACTTTATCTTATGTTATCCATGCTGTTAAGTTGTATACCTAGAGATATTATCATTAACTAAGTTTAACCCCTATTACATAAAATTTAACAGTTTAACCGAAAGTTTATACTGTTTTATCAAACAATTTTGCGCCGTCTGTGGGGATTTCCTAGTTAAATCTTTCTCTAGATCTACAACTAGCACCGATTGCTAACAAAAAACCGAGAACAAAACTCCCTTTCCTTGTACGCACAGATCTGATATGGCAGGTAACAGGGAAGAAAGAATGAGGATAATGGGGGACCTCACAACCAACCTCTTGAACACCATCAATGAGATTTCTGAAACAGAAGGTGAGGACACCACGCCTAATGCCTCTCCCAGGTGAGGCGGATGACCCCCTCCTCACAGCAGCATCGCATTGTCTCGCGGTAAAGGAGCTTCCACGTCCGTGATGGAAGAGACGCCACCAGCAGTAAAAAAGCTCCTCGAGGCTTGGCTAACTAACACGCTAACTAGCATCCTCCACAAGCCCGCTCAAGATACAGTTGTGGAAAACGCAAGGACTTGCGTTACACCAACAACGGGCGAGCAGCACGGCCCGTTCCCTCCTTCAATGATAGGTATTACTCACAACATCGTTAATAGTGCAAGTGAAGACACCCTTACAGCCATTTTGAGAAAGATGGAGGAAATGGAGAACGAGAACAAAGCACTTTAGGACCAAATGAGAGAACACCAAGAAAAGGTCGACAAGATACCAGGTGCCCCGAAGCTCTTGCCTAAGAGAGATGCTGGTCGGTTTGTTGAGCAACCATATAGTGATGAGGCCGCCCCATATGCCATACCAAAGACCTTTAAAATGCCACCCTATCTGAAAATATATGATGGTACGACCGACCCCGAAGACTATGTAAACTCACTCTGTCACCGCCATGAAAGGCAATGACCTCGCCAAGGAACAAGTATCCTCTATTTTGTTGAAAAAATTCGGTGAGACCCTCACTGGAGGAGCATTGACATAGTATTCACAGCTGCCCGTGTGTTCCATTGAAACATTCGAAGAGATGATCGACAAGTTCGTAACAGCCCACACTGGGGCCAAAAAGGCAAAAGCAAGAGTAAATGATATATTCGCTATCAAACAATTGCTGGGAGAGGGATTGAGGGACTTCCTCGCCCAATTCAACCGAGTAAGAATGACCTTACCAAATGTATCGGAAGGAATGGTCATCGCAGATTTCCAGAACGGGCTGAGCAGAAATGGTTTAAGGGCGACAAGAAAGTTATTAAGTCGGCTATATGAAATATCCTCCAACTACTTGGGATGAAGTACACAACGCCTACTGTGCCGAGGTCCGAGCAGACGAGGACGACCTCAATGGGCCAACTCATCGATTAAGCTCGGTATAAGCCGAATCCAGGAAAGATCCAAGAAATGATATCAGGGGGGACCTCATAGCTCCACGACCCAACCGAGAACGGCATCTTCCATATGTCAAAAGTGCGATTGCGCCCCCCTCCCGCCACGAAGATGGCCCGCCCAGACCAAGGACAGGGACTCGCCGGAATAAGAGAGGTATTCCCCCTTTGTTATCTGCTCACAATTTTTGTGTGTCACCTTTAGAAGTAGTCTACGCATTGGAGAAGCTCAGACCGAAGGTAAAGTGGCCACAAAAGATGAGGTCAAATCCAAGCTCCAGAAAGTCAAATACCCTTTGCGAGTTCCACTAAGAATTAGGGCACAAAATCGAGGATTGCATCGCCCTAAGACAGGAGGTCTCAAACATGCTTCAACAAAGATACCTCAAAGAATTACTGAGCGATCGGGGAAGGACCAGCTTTGCCAGAGAATGCGAACAGCATCAGGGACCGCCAAAACTGCCCTCACCAACCCGCACCATCCAAATGATTATCGGTGGCAACGAAGACACTTCTATCAACAGCGTGAAGTTCACCACAACCCATAAGCTCAAACGGTCGATCACTCACAAACGGTATGACGAACTCGAAGAAAGTATCATCTTCGATAAGTCAGATACCCAGGGTTTGGTTTTCCCTCACTATGATGCCCTTGTTATCACTTTATAAATTCAAGATACAAATGTGAGACGCATTACAGTAGGCGACGGGAGCGGCACGTGCATTATCCACCCTCGGGTACTTGCATAAATAAAACTCGAGGATAAGATAGTGTCACGTTGCATCACACTAATAGGTTTTAACAATGCAGTAGAGCGAACATGTGGAGAAATCACACTCCCCGTCCTGGCTGGCAGCGTCACTCTGGAAACCACATTCCATATCATGGACCAGGACACGACATACAACGCCATAATAGTGCGACCAGGGATACACGCCATGAGAGCCATCACCTCCAACTTGTACCAAGTCATCAAATTTCCAACTCCATGGGGAATATTTATCATACGAGGAGAACAACGCACATATCGGGAAGGCTACTGCATCGCCCTGGATTGTACGGTCACTCAACAAATAAAGGGCAAGGCAAAAGAGGCATAGCAATTAACAGGGCTGAGGTTGGTCTGTGATGAGAGAAAGGACGTCATCAGAGACCCTGATACGGTAGAAGCCACGGCATTGACCATAGAAGACCTTGACCCTGTTCAAATAGATGGCAACGACCACAGCAAGAAAGCTTACATCGGCTGCAAGCTTCAAGAACCAGGTAAATTTCGTCAATTCTTAACTACTAACGTGGACTTGTTTGCTTTTAGTCATGCAGATATGCTAGGTATCTCAAAGGAAATCGCTAAGCACAAGTTGAACTCCGCGATAAATTATGTATTACGCGAGGAGGTCGAAAAGTTATTGGAAAATGGCTCCGTCAGGGAGTCAGAACGCCCAATGGGCCGCCAATATGGTCATGGTACAAAAGAAAAATGGGAAATAGCGAATGTGCATAGACTTTACAGATTTAAATAAAGCATGCCCCAAAGATTCAATTCCATTACCTCATACCAACCAACTTATCTACACAATGGCCGAGCATGAACAGCTGAGTTTTTGGACGCCTACTCAGGCTACAATCAAATCCTCAAAGAAGAGGATGATCAAGAAAAACCACTTTCATCATCCATCAAGGGACGTACTGCTACAAAGTCATGCCTCTCGGACTGAAATACGCAGGGGCGACGTACCAAAGGTTAGTAACAAAAATGTTCAATGACCAACTCGGCAAGACGATAGAAGTCTGCATAGACGACATGCTGGTCAAGTCCAAAAGGAAAGAAGACCACATCGACCACCTATGAGAAACCTACGACATACTCAGGCGATATGGAATGAAACTAAACCCAAAAAAATGTGCATTCGGTATGGCTTCGGGATGTTTGTCTTAGGCAACTAGTGGCTTCGATTGTGTCCATATTACTTCTTTAGGACTGCAGGTTAGATCGTAGGAGACTAGTCCGATAGTGTAGTGTCTTAGGGTGCTAGGGGCACTTGTTGTATCCATATTACTCTATTGTGTCTATAGTACTGTACCATTGTTATTGCTTATTGTTATTGATTTCTCTCTATTTTTTGGTTATTATGTTGCTAACGTTATCTCTCTTTCTTTCTTGCATACTCAAATATTACTGCGCCACTATCTCTTTTCATCTTCTTTAACCGAGGGTCTATCGAAAATAGCCTCCCTACTGCTTTGAAGTAGGGGTAAGGTCTAGGTACAAACTACCCTCCCCAGACCCCACTTGTAGGATTCCACTGGGTTGTTGTTGCTGTTATTATGGTGTGGCTTCGGGAAAATTCTTGGGTTTCCTAGTGTCACAGCGAGGCATCGAGGTCAACCCCGCCAAATCAAAGCCATCGAAGGGAGCACTTGACCACCAAAAACCAGGTTCAGAGGTTGACTGGCAATATTGCCGCCCTTTCGAGGTTCATCTCGTGATCATCTGATAGGTGCCACAAATTCTTCGGCGTACTAAAAAAGGATAACAATCTCCAATGGACCTCTGAATATGCCCAAGCCCTGAAGGAGTTAAAGGCTTACTTGTCGTCGCCTCCATTGATCTAAAAGCCATAACTTGGGGAGCGCCTCCTCGTCTACCTTGCTGTATCCAAAGTAGCTGTGAGCGCAGTCCTGGTCCGAGAAAATAAAGGTACGCAGTCTCCCTTCTATTACATTAGCAAAACACTAGTCAACGCCGAGACGAGGTACCCTCACCTCGAAAAATTGGCCATGGCCTTGAACGTAGCTTCACGAAAGCTTAGACCCTACTTCCAGTGCCACCCTATCTCGGTAGTCATGACTTTCCCCTTGAGAAGTATTTTGCATAAACCCGAGCTATCGGACAGGCTAGCCAAATGGGCCATAGAATTAAGCGAGCATGATATCATATATCAACCCCTAATGGCGATAAAGTCACAAGTCCTTGCTGACTTTGTCGCAACTTCAGCACAAAAATAATGCCCGAAGTCGAAAAAGAAGCCTCCCACGCTTCTCCCCAAACACGGGACCTCTGGATTTTGTACACCGATGGCGCTTCTAACGCGTCAAGGTCCGGACTAGGATTCGTACACGATGTCCCGATAGGCAAAGTGATTCGCCAGTACATAAGGTGCCCGAACATGACTAACAACAAGGCCAAGTATGAGGCCATGTAATTGCAGGATTGAGGCTAGCACTCAAATACAGGGCGAGACGGGTAAGACTGCGCTGCGATTCTTAACTTGTCGTCAACCAAGTCACATGGACTTTCCAGATCAAAGAACAAAGGTTAAACAAATACCAGGCCGAAATCTGTAAGTTGTTGCCCGAGTTTGACGAATGTCAGCTCGACCAGATCCCCTGAGCACAGAACACCGAGGCAGACGGCCTCGCCAAATTAGAAGCAGCCACCAAAAACATCACAGCCGGAGAGAGAAACTTGGTCCACCTCCTTCACTCATCGAAACCAAACTTGGGATTGCCGCAACCGTATTGTTAGATATTTGCAGGATGGCGTACTCCCAGATGACAAAAAAGAGGCCAAGAAACCTCGAATGCAAGCAGCCAAGTACAGTATCATTCATAACGACTTATACAAGAGGACATATGGCGGCCTAGCAAAATGCTTAGGCCCGAATCAGACGCAACGCTTCCTTGAAGAAGTCCGCGAAGGCCATTGCAGAGCTCATTCCAGCAATCGAGGTTTGGTCAGATGCCTCATATGGGCAGGCCCACCATAAAAAAAGAGGCTGCAGATTTCGTAAAAAAATGCGAGCAGTGCCAAAAGTACGCTCCAATGATCCACCAAGTAGGAGAGCACCTTAACTTAGTCACTTCCCCTTGGTCGTTCATCAAATGGGGAATAGACATCATGGGCCCCCTCCCGGCAGGGCGAGGTAATGTACGATTCCTTTTGGTTTTGACTGACTATTTTTCTAAATGGGTAGATGTCACGCCCCGAACCTGGGGAGGCGTGGCTGGCACCCGGTGCCGTGCTGGCCCGAGCTAACCACTCTGTAACTCATCATCGTTCGACCAAAACTAGAACATACATAGGTCGAGTTAGCTGGACTTATTCCTTTTGTAACTATCGTGGGCCAACATGGCCACAACTCGTAAGGCATAACTATAAGTGGGCAACACAGTACCAATAAACTATCGTTCTTAAAACATGAATACATATGGGCCGGCAAGGCCTCTGATATACTGTACAAAATGAACCTTTGTCTATAAAGACTCTAAGATTATTTGACATAAAATGGGACAGGGTACCGGCCTACCCATAAGTCTGTAGCAAAACTCTAACACGATGACTCATAGACTCAGCTGCACTCCGAATGAGGTGGAGTCTTACCGATCCTTCGCTGAATGCCAATCTCGTCTACTATGAGGGCTCGTCAAACTGATTATCTAAACCTGCATGCATGAATGCAGCGTCCCAACAAAAGAACGTCAGTACGAATAATGTACCGAGTATGTAAGGTATATAAATAAGTATATAAAGAACATGGAAGAAACATGGAGTAAAGGACTCAGCCTGTAAGTCTGGATAGCTCTGTAAATCATGAAATATTTATAATGTCATGCATATAAATGTCATGTAATGCATAGGTTTGTACGTACATAACATCATCAAGCCTCTGAGGGCATCCCATTATATCATCTCGGCCACTATGGGCAAATCATCAACGTATACCAGCTGATAGGTGGTGGTGCGTATATAACGTCGTAACCTTTTTCCATATCCCATATACATATATATACATACATATATACGCGTATATAATGCCATTTGATCATGGGTGAATGTACATGTATAAATGCATGAAATACATAAGAAATACGTTAATAAGATTTTTCCGGAATGCCATAAAAATCAATATGCCTTTTGGACAAACTTTATCAAATACGTATTTTTCTAAGACCCATGAGCAGAAGATATAATAATATGTCACATGGAGAATCAAGAACACAGAGACCCCTAGTATCTCTATGAATAGAGTCGTTTATGAAAATTGTGTGTTTGCTCGTTTCTTCTATATAATTTGGATCATGCCAAAAAGAAAGAAGGGATAGTCTTAACATACCTGGAGTAGGGAAAAATCCGTATGATATTCTTGGAAGAGGTTGCACCGTACTCCTTTAGAACCGCAAAATTTTACGTTGCTAATGTGCTAATGATTTTCGTTGGAATTGTTTGATTGCAAGACATTTTGCGTATTCTTTCATCTTTAAGTTCAGGTCTTGCTGAACGGTCAATTGTACCTAGTATCATTTGTTCTTCCTTCAAATCGTTGAAAAATACATCCAACTACTCATCTCCAGGAAGGTACCTTTCTCCAAATTATTGTCATGAAATAAACCACATTGAAGACTTTCTTTCTGAATTGCATCAACTTGATATGCTTATAACTCCGTCAAAAGTTGTAAAGCTATGTGATTATGTCCATTTGAGTTACATACTGTCTTTCTCTTGTAGAACAAAGCTATTTTGGTTAAATTATTTAACAGACTCATGAAGAAGAATTCAGATGCCAATGCACTTTTCTTTTTCCTAGATGGTTGTCCTTGCTTTAATTTTATATCATGAAGAGTTTTCTGTGTGACTCCTAAGTTAATTGAGCATAGGAATTCAGAACTTTGCTCCACACAAACCCAACTCAAAAGTGATTAAATTTGTGAGAATATTTGTTTAGTTACCAGGCTCAATGTCTTAGCCTACAAGATTTCACAGTTCAGAAACATGTCGACTCTCATGTGCTTTTTCGACATGTTGATTTGATGTCTTCAGCTTCTTGTCTTTCTTCTTTTCGACATGTGCTTTATACATCCTACTATCATGGTCATATGGTACATTGTATGGTACTAGTCCATCAATATCAGGTATTTTAGCTCGGGCCGTATTTTATCCCAAAATGACAAATTTCGGCCAACCTCATTTTCTTCAACTCGTTTACCCTCTCATCTTCACGACTTTACTTATCACTTGTTATAAATATCATAAATACTTATAACCTCAAAATATAGTCTTGTCCTCACCTTAAAGTACTACTATTATAATATCAAAATAATAAATCGTGGTACCATATAAAATCAATACATATACTATTATTTCGTTAAAACATCCATGTAAAAATACATACATTTTCTCAACTTTTAATTTTGCTAATCTCGTACAAAGAGTACAAATTCTCGTACGCTTAATTCCTAAAATGGTAAAAAGATAACCTTCTTTTCTTGTGAGAAAATAATTTCTATCTTTACAATAAAGAAATCTCATAAACTTTCTCATATTATGTGTATAATTTAAAATATATTCGAAAGTAATAATATTAATAATTATATAAAATTATATTTTTCAAACTTTTTACAAAAACGTTCCACTCAATATAAATACTATATCAAAATGTATCTAACGGTATCAAGGTTGTTAAACTTGCGGGGTCTTATGGTCACAAATCCTCTGTAGAAAAGTACGGGATGTAACAGTAGAAGCAGGAGCATTCGCCCAAATACGCGAGCAGGAAGTGATCGCCTTCATATGGAAAAACATCGTATGCCCTTTTGGCCTCCCCAAAGAGATCAGTTGCTACAACGGATCCCAATTTATAGAAAAAAAGGTCGCCGAATTTTTTGAGAAATGTCGTATCAAAAGAATACTCTCAACACCATATCACCCCGCGGGTAACGGGCAAGCAGAATCCTCCAACAAATCAATACTGAACATCATGAAGAAAAAACTTGAAGACGCCAAGGGGCATGGCCGAAATTACTACCAGAACTACTTTGGGCCTACCGAACAACGCCGAAGACAAGCACATGAGAGACGTCTTACTCATTAGTCTATGGGATTGATGTTGTAATACCGGTCGAGGTCGGAGAGCCCAACCTGAGAAACTCACACGAGAGCTGGCCGTGGAACGACGAAAGCAGAAGGCAGGAGCTTGACAAAGTCGAAGAACTAAGGGATATGGCCTACATAAAGATGATTGCCCAAAAACAACTGGCAGAACGTTATTACAACAAAAAGGCAAAGGTCAGACCACCCAAATACGGGGAATACGTGCTCAAAGCTAAAACACAAGCAAGCAAAGACCCACGGGAAGGCAAACTGGGAACAAATTGGGATGGCCCATACAAAATCAGAGCAACAGCAAATAAAGGGTCATTCCAACTAGAAACAATGGAAGGAAAACTACTACCAAACAACTGGAATATCACCCACCTCAAGTACTTCAACTTTTAAGAAAAAGTGTCCTCCAAGTCATACTCTTTTTTCCCTCACTTGAGTTTTGTCCCAATTGGGTTTTCTCAAGGAGGTTTTTAACAAGGTGGCGAGGGGGACACTTCAAGTTGAAGTGCGAACGGACGGAGGCACAGGACGGCTAGTTCATTGCTCAACCTCTCAATATACTTCTCCAGGTCGACCAATGAAGAGACTAGATAGACTGGGACTGGAATGTCAGTCAACACTAGATAGACTAGGACTGGAATGCCAGCCCGGAAAATATGTAAACTTCTCCAAGTGTATGAACAAATCACAAATGCATGAATTTCACCCATTTTTTCACCAAACGTACAGCTAAAGCAGCGTTGCCTCACACTTATTCGTCCCTCGGCCATAACTAAACATAGGTTAAATTCGACCTTGTTCGAATCAACACCTATTCCGCCCTCGGCCATAACTAAACATAGGTTACATTCGACCTTGTTCGAATCAACACTTATTCGGCCCTCGGCCATAATTAAACATAGGTTACATTAGACCTTGTTTGAATCAACACCTATTCGTCCCTCAGTCATAACTAAACACAGGTTACATTCGACCTTGTTCGAGTCAACACCTATTCAGCAGTCAGCCATAACTAAACATGGGTTACATTCAACCTTGTTCGAATCAACACCTATTCGGCCATCGGCCATAACTAAATATAGGTTACATTCGAACTCGTTCGAATTAACACCTACTCGGCCCTCGACCATAACTAAGTATAGGTTATATCGACCTCGTTCAAATTACCACCTATTCCACCCTCGGCCATAACTAAGTATAGGTTATACTCGACCTCGTTCGAGTTAACACCTATTCGGCCCTCGGCCATAACTAAGTATAGGTTATACTCGACCTCATTCGAATTAACACCTATACGGCCCTCGGCCATAACTAAGTATAAGTTATACTCGACCTCATTCGAATTAACACCTATTCGGTCCTCGACCATAACTAAGTATAGGTTATACTCGACCTCGTTCGAATTAACACCTATTCGGCCCTCGGCCATAAACAAACATGCAATATGTTCGACCTCGTTCGAACCAACACTTGTTGGCCCTCGGCGATAATCAAACCTAGGCTTTGTCTCAACCTCGTTCAGCCTAATTAAACCAAGTTTTTATGACTAAGGAAACCAAGCAACAAAAGAAAAGAGGCACACAACTCGAACAGAAGAAAAAGAATTAGGTACGAGTAATAGAACTAGCATTTCATACGTAGAGTATTCTTTTTACAAAGGCTCGAAAAGACGACCACAAAAAATGTACATAAGTCTGCGGCCAAAAAGAAAGCAAAAACAACTAATCACCGCCTGACCCAGCAGCACCATCAACTTGACCGCCTAGGCCACCTTCATCCGCCTCTCCGCCATTGCCATCGGGATACTCATCCTCATACCACGCGTCTTGTTAAATTCGATCCACGGTCGCATCCTTTTCGTCATGCACGCCCGCATCCTCCTCGTGACATGATATCTAAATACTGAAAACATGAATGTTATAACATGACACGTGAAATACTGGGTGTACAATCGTCAATTCTGGTGGCAACTTTACCTCATAAGTTGCTTTCCTGATCCTTCGTAGGATCATATGCTGCTCGTTTTGTCTGAGACTGAGTTTTCCTTTCTTCTCAAATCTTATAACACCTTTCATAGGCGAAAATTTCAGAAACACCCAATCATCAACTTGAAACTCTAGGTCTTTACGCTTCCAAAAATAGGTCTTTTGGCAACTCTAAGCCGTCTTCGAATGCTCTTGAATCAACTTGACTTTCTCCATAGCTTGATAGACCAAATCTGGTCCAAACAACTCTACTTCGCCAACTTCGAACCAACCGATTGGCGATCTACACCTTCACCCATACAAATCATGATTTCAAAATGAGCGAGATAATCTTGTTATGAGGTCCATATTTACCATCTCCACTAAAGGATATGTGTATTTTGTGGTAAAATATTAGGCTTCCTGATGCTCGACTTTCACTTGATGACAATTCGGACACTTGGCCACAAAGTCTGCGACGTTCTTTTTCATGTCGTTCCACCAATAAATCTCCTTAAGATCATGATACATCTTTGAGGAACCTGGGTGGATAGAACGCCTAGAATTATGGGCTTCTAACATGATCCTCCTTCTCTAAGTCCATCTATGTCTGGGACACACAATCCTTCTTGGTACCTCAAAGTACCATCACCCCCCCCCCCTCCTTGTTCAAAAGCCATCGCCTTATGCTTGTGAATCCATTTTTTCAGCTGCAACAAGTAGGTATCATCAAACTATTTCTCCTTCATTTCTTCTACTAAGGAGGAACTAGTCCTGTTTTGGACAATAACTCCACCATCTTCGGAGTCCAAAAGTCAAACTCTTAGCTTGGCTAAGCGGTGAACTTCTTTTACTATAGTTCTCTTGTCTGCCTTAATCATGAGCTATACTTCCCATCCTTGATTGTCTTTTTAAGATACTTCCTTAAAAAGGCTTATAGTATTGATGTGAGCTAAGTCTTTGACTAGTACACCGAATATTAGAGTCTCATGTAGTGGCACTACCCTCATGACGCATAACAGGGCATGATTTTATAGTTTTTATATCCATGCTAACTATGTGGGTTTCAAATCTCCAACTGGACTTACTGACGATTTTCTCATCTCCCCCTTAGACCAAAGGTTAAGGTCTTGCACTTGCGGATCCTTCTCTTTTGTTGGGATCCGGATAATTTTCCTTATTTTCTGTAATTCTTTGCACTTTACGTCAATGAGGACTCATCTTCCGACTTACTCTGAGTAATCTTTTCTTACTAGGAAAAACTAAATTACTTACATAGACAGAAAGCTAATCTATTCACAACTATCAAACACAATCTTAAGGATTTAACTCTGCTCACACTGTCAATCTTGGGGAAACCCCTTTTCGGTAACTCTTAAAGACTATCTTCTGTAGTTTGCTATCTTACTGCCTAGCTAAATTTTTTTTTCTTCCACTGTCATTGTACTTCGGGTTTAACTTAAACTCTTTGGGTTCTAACACGCGTTCGGTGTTCCAAACTATTACCTACTCACTAGTGTTAACCTATCTAAGTAAATCAAACGGTACCTCTACTAGCTCTACTGAAATTGCAAATTCATGGTATCTACTCAAAACTTACTTACTATTGTTTTACTAACCACCTGCTAGCATTATATTTTCTTGTTCTGCTTTGAATAACTAAAGTGAAGCATAAGGTTATTCCTAACTTCGCTCATCATCTGACCCTACTCTACAGTCGCATTCTATCTTCTTCTAATTTTAAACTATGTACACGGATCACACTTAGGGAAATTTCATTTGTCTTAAATTAAATTGGAATACCTAACCCTAATATTTCTATATACTTCATATTATACCAGACTATAAACATCCGGGATAAACACTTAGTCACAAAACCTATGGGGGAACTATCATATCTTTTATCTCACAATATAGTTGCTTCATATAGTAGATTACTAACGTGATACTTTTTAATTATGATTTGAATATATCTGAACAACTTAAAATCATTCCCTGAAATTCAATATCGGCTGCTCTTGGCTCTAATTTCGTACATCACATATTCTTAGTTATTTGCATGAATCGTACGAAAGACACATATTTGGTAATATCAAATGTTCCTGACTCCTAGGTATTTTTCCTTTAGGCTCTTTTCTGTCCAAAACTATAGTGATCAATTCTATTCATAATGCAGCTAAATTCTTAACTTGTTACACCATGGGGTCTGACATCAGAACTATCAACATCCAACATGTGGCTCCATTTCCAAGAATTAAAACGAAATTGTTCTTTGAGGTAAAACACATATAGTTACACTACCATACACAAACTTGTCCTCTATAGAATACCATCATCTGATAAATCACTTCATGCACCATCCGGTGACTCTTGGGTCTTAATCCTGACCTAAAACATGCAAAGATATTGCTATAATCACTATTACTTACATTTTCTTTTAGCACCCATATGCATCATTGTATACTCACAAGTCACCAAAATTTGGATACACTGAAAATTGGAGATTTGGTAACTAAATAACTGAATATTGGCGTACTGAATAACCATAAATATACTAACTGAAAGACTATATAACTGGTAATTGAAGTAAACTGATAACCATAAAACATGATAACTGCTTTTGTATTTTCTGATAAGGTTATGCTCTAGTCTGTACTACTATCCATTGTATCCCACTTTCAACATCCTCTCCAACTCTCATTTGTTACCAACCTGTACTCCATAATTATACCCCAATAGGCAATCATTCTCTCTAGCATGTTGGGTTTTTCCTGCTCGTCGCTTGGGCATTTGATATGTCAGGAATTCAATAGGAAGAAAAGGTTATCTATTTCTCTAAGCTTCATGGCACAATCTAGTAGAGTGGAAAGAAATGAGATAATTCTAAATGTCTTGGTAGTTAACCGATTATATGCATAGTCGGCACACACATATAAAAGAAACTCCACTAGACACAGCTTCAAAGACTCCCTAGGACAGTTGAAGCTAGTGCTCTGATACCAAGCTTTGTCACGCCCCGAACATAGGCCTAGACATAACACGGCAGCCTAGACATTACACGACAATCGGTGCCTGACTACATGTGACCGAGCAAACCAACTGTTGACTGAATCAACATGTGATATAATAACATACTGAATGCGGAAGCTAAACTAACACATGCTGATATACTAAAAGTCTGAATGATATAAATCAAAGTTCGAAAACACTAATATAAGTATGAAACATATTTGAAGCCAATATTGCTTAACATGAAAATCATGCGACTCTATCTAATTGTTACTCTAGTCTATGAAGCCTCCAATGAAGTACTGAAAATACTAACTATCTGTAAATACTAAAAGACTGCAAAGTAATGATAATGCCCTGAAAGAACTGGGGCTCACTAAATAGCTGGTACGAGAATCCTAGTGCTCTGAATCGTCAACCTGTACATCATCACATGTATCGTGAGATACAGGCCCCGAAAAAAGGGACCTCATTACATTTGAATTGCACTGGTATGTAAAGCAAGTTGTTGACATCATTGGGTGCCATATCTATTTTTTACTTACTACAGAAAAACTTCAAAGTATGTTAGTAAAAGATGAATAGATTAAAGTAATACCATAATTGTCTAGACCACACGGTGGGCGCCAAACTGTTTACCTGTAAAATAGTACAGTTGAATTTGTAGCTTGGTTTATAGACACATGAATTAAATTGATCCGAAAAAATAAATTAATAAATATCAAAAGTGAGCAAAATAAGAATAATTGAAGAAAAGACAAGTGTGGGCTTTTGAATTGATCTCTCCGGAGACAAGAACAATGCTAAAAACTTAATATTAGCATTATAGAGTTTTTGCAAAATAAGAGAATAGTATTAGCCTTTTTTCATACAAGTATTTTGTTTTCTTCAATGAGTACAAATTTCTTTATTTATAGCTAAATTAGGGGAGACAAGATCCCTAGATCATGCTCTTCTTTAAGGTGAATAAAGACCCCTCTTAATAGCTGCATAATGGTTGAGAGTAAATGCTATAATTCTCTGTAACGATTGCTCATTTAATGATGTCTTCTTCAGCTGGTGCCCTGCTTTCGCATCTTCTTCTCCGGTTTTGATGCATTTGGAGCTTATCCAACACCGATTGTATGGTTGTACCCGGTGTCAGTTATTTACTAACTCACCTCCTACCTGTCTTTACTATCATGTATCAACTTGAAGAACATCCGCATGTCGTCTATTAGTTTTACCCAATACACCTCCATCCGTGCATCTCTTACACCACAAAAAAGTGTGGTATTTTTCCTTTATGAAGCATCCATTTGAAAATTTTTAGTAACTTTTCCAATTAAACTTCTTTTATGTTATTTAATCTGAATGATATAACCCTCTCTAAATAAATTTAATTTTTTTGTTCATGAATTATGTTATCAATTTGCTGCATCGCATTAACTCGTTATCGTTTTTTTCATTTTATTTTGTTCATCGGTTGTTTTTTGGTCTTTTTGTAAATTAAATAACATACCCTATCCTTTTTCTTTTTAAAATAGTTGATATGTTCTTTAATATCTTATCTTTACATATTGTTCATTTACTACATATAATATTATTTTTCATTTAATTAACGATATGCGCATAAACCAAAAGGAACATGTATAAATGATGTTTTCTACTTAATAATTTGATTTCCACATACAACATGCGTGCGTAATAACTAGTATAGTATTTTAAGAATATAACAAACAAACACTCATGTCCTAACAGTCCTGTACCTTGAGGCTAACGTCCTGCCTCACAACAAATTACACGTAGTGCCTTGCAAACTCTGACCTTTAATTAAGCACTAGTTTTTCATTAAATGTTTGAAACATTTGGAGGAAAACACCAAAAACATTTTAGCTAAATTATCTAAAAGTGAAAAAAGGAATATAATTTTGAAATGCTAAAACTAAATCTTACAAGGCAAAAAATTGATTAATCTAGCATCTCAAACGTTGTACTCCAACTTGTACAACAATAAAAAGATTATCTCTAGAATACTCGTAGAAAAATCAGACTTTGTTGGGGCTTGGTGTGAGTAGACTGAGCTGATAATAAGGCCATCATATGCATATTCTGGGCGAATAAGTCTTGTTGATGGCAATGAACAGTTTCTAAGGATCCTAAATGAATGGCAGCCAACAAAAGATATAGAAGCTCACAAGATATGTCAAAGATTAATGTTCTTCAAAGTGCATCGTGAGAAGGTAACAATGAACGACATGACAGTTGCAAACATATCAAAATAATGTACAAAATACAGTATAAACATTTAACTTGTCCCAGTCTGAAAACACACCAATTTGCACATTATCTGGATCAAGTTCAATCATACATCACTGTATTTTCACAAACAAACATCACAACAGTAATCCAAACACACTGCAACATCACAGCCCCGATTGACAGGGTCTTCATCATCTTATCCAAAATATGTTTATTTATCCTACAAGTGCTGAAAATTAAAGTGCATTAAGGAGCGCCTCTTTACCATCCATGTCGCTCGATAGCAATAGAATAATAAGAGGCAGCCTTAACGCTAGCCAAGGATGAACTGCCCCATTGATAGCCAAGGATGAATGCCTTCAAGCAACCAAATGCTGGTAAGATCAAATTCCAATGCATTTGCATTAGGTTGCAGCAAGGACGAGGTCAGGCACAACTCGTGACACCTAACCCCGTTCTCAGCCAAGGCTATCAAACTTTGAGGTTGCAGCAGCTATCTGCTGCTGAAACCCACTTACCGGCCATGAGAATACCATGTCCAGTATTCATCATGTCAGGTATTGCCTGGACCGAAGGTCTCAGGTCCTGAAACAGAAAAGGATCAAGATTTCCCCTAGAGTACATGTTAGTGACCTCTGACAAATGGCAGAACCTGCTGCCAGTAGTTTCTTTAGGTGAGCTTAAATTGCTACTATCAGACTGCAGCACTTCAGAATTCTGGGATCCAGTGGGGTAAAAACTGTGAACGTCACCAGTCTTAACTGTATCGTTGGTTTTTCCACCCTTCATAGTTCCATTCATTTTCCTTGTGTTCAAGAAGCGTCCACCACAGCCCCTAGGTCGGCGCATTGCATGGAGATGGCGAGAGAGGTGCAAGTATGGCTGTAAGTATTAAGCAGTCAAAATTCAGCAACCACAGCAACCCCAACATTGACAAGGAATGTGGTCAAGAGTTAAAGTATTACATGAAAATTCATAGCTTGTGAAACATTGAAAACTGGACACAGAATAAATATCTGACCATTTTCACAAAGAACTTTTGTTCCGCTACTGCCCACAGGGTGTGTGTATAGGGATGACAGAACATAAAGGAAAATGGCTGGAGTAGGGAGGTAACTGTTGGCTAAAATTTTGTATCAGAAGCCAGGACTGCTGCTCTTCATTTAAAAACTTTCTTTGAATATTATCCGTATCATGCATATTATGCGTGGTGGTCTTAGAAATTAAAAAGAGTTGATGAAGATTAAATAAAATATCATGATGATATGTAGATCCACTGCCCATGATCGTAGAAATAAAACTTTACCTTGCGTGGTTTAAGAGCTTTCTTCTCCATTTCCTTAGCCCGGGACTTTCGACGCCTCAGTATCCCATGATACTGCTTGGCGTTTACAAAGATCGGGCCTTCATCAGAGGCCAAATTCAATGGAAGCATAACACGGCCCTGGAATGTTGAGAAGAGAAATTCTATGAATATCAGAGTCTCAAAATCATTCAGTTTGAAGGAGTCGTGATACAATATGCATGACGAAGGAGATCTCCAGAAATGAAGCACAAAAGAGAGTTAAGAATAAATGACACTACAAATGCCAATATTTTGAAGACATGTGTTTTCCGTTAATGCATGTCTACCAGTAATTATGCATTATTTCGAAACAAAATTTCAGGTTCCACCTTTTAATTTTGTTATTCCATCATTGTGCCTAATATTTTGAAACTGCTACTATTGTAAGATGATTTTCTGAATTAATCCAGGAAAGTAAGTTCAATCAGTTGACAAGTAACCCTTCCAATGTTATCAAGAACTGTGAAAACTTTCCTCCAGAGATAATTATCCTTTACCACTTCTCCAACTATACTTGACGTAATGAGCGAATAATCCCAGTCTTTTCTCCTTTACTCCTTTACTAATTAGTATAAGAACACCTTCATTTAGTAGATATCTCAATAGGTATTATAGAAAGCAATGAGCTAAGCATTACAAGGTTATGATGCAAACCAAAATACCATGTGAACAGAGTGACACAACATATTATACTCCTTTAATTATAGAGAAATGATAATTTAGCAACAGAGCTTGGTTGTCATTTATTCCTCTTTGTTATGCTTTCCTCTTCTTCTTATTACCCTTCCTGAGCCGAGGGTCTATTGGAAACAGCCTCTCTACCTGTTAGGTAGGGGTAAGGTCTGCGAACAGACTACCCTCCCCAGACCCCACCTGGCGGGAACATACTGGGTTTGTTGTTGTTGTTGTTGTTCAGAATCAAAATCATAGTGACAACATAATATACTGTGAAGATAGCAGATAAAAGCAATACAATTCCATCTGAATCAAACTGGCTTACCAGCTGAATGTTCAGCATCTGTGACACACCATATATAACATGACCGTTTCCTAGTGTTCTACCAAAACAATTAAAAAAATGTATAGTTAACCTAAATAGAGCTCGTCAAGGCACTGATGAAGAGGTCACTAACAAATAAGGACAATATTTTCTGGACAAAGAAAATACTTTGATCACAAGAACAGTTCTCGTCAAGATGGTGACCCTGGAATGGTCATTAGCAAATTATTAGAGGATCTCACCCATAGTTCCCAAGAAATAGCTATGCCCTACAGGTTGACAATTTGGAAGCAAATTTTTTGAGAATGAATTTGGAAGCAAACTTTTCTTTCCAAATTCAACTCAACGGGAGACAAATGTGATTCCAGTAATGTTTCTTTGCAAAATAAAATTATCGATCTTTAAATTTTTGACGCCTTTCATCTAATAAAGTATATCGTCAAACGCTGTACTTCCCCAACTAAAACAGGTACTCTTTACTTCAAATACAAAAGGTAAGTATGTTTTCATACAGTAAGGCGAATGAATCAAGTCATACAACAGTTTGTGCTTGGAACTTTCATAATTCCTTACAGTTGAGTTCATCTCCTCTATTAACAAGTAAAGCCATTCTCGTCTAAAACACCCTAAATCTCAATCATGAATGTTAGTTTTTAAGGTAGGGCAAGTAGCTGTAATTTGACTCACCATATTCACATGAAGAGTTTGTGCCCCATTCACGGTTGAGTTTTGTACATTGCGCTAATAAAGGAAGATTTCTCATATCAAATAGCTAAACTTACCAGATCCAACAGATAACTTTTAGCAATAAGAATTCTTGTTGCATGCTCGAGAGGTATTTAAAGGGCTCTCCTCTCTACTGACTCTGAACGCGCAAGGTCATGACCACAAAAATTAAAGTGAAAGAGATAAAGGCAAAACCCTTTGTTTGCAAGTACATAATAGGGGAACGATTCACGAAAAACCCCAAAAAGACCGACTGTAGTTGAGTGAAATGGAAAAAAACTTCTCTTTTAAAAGTCTTATCCTCCAAAATTGGATGGTAGAGTCAGTTTATTGGGAACCTATAAATACAGTGGAGCGACTTCTTACGCACTTTCATCTATTTAACGCTTACAAGCATGAGATGAATCTCTTCAGCCAAGAGAAATAGTGAGGTGAAAATTGGAGCCATTTTCTACAAACTCTCAGGTTATGGAATGTCTACGGAGGTGGCTTCTTCTATACATGAAGCACATTATAACATCTCTTTGTGAGAACAAACTTCATCATACCAATTATATCAGATGTTAAAAGTTACACCCATTTGTTACCATTAGTGCCCAACTTACAGTGCCATCTGGGCGACATCTTAGCCCAACCAGCATTTACATGCTTCTACAGACATTCAATTAAAAGGAGCGAATACGAGACCCAAGGACATTACTTTGCTCTTTATCAATCAATTGATCCAACTAACTTGCGAAATCAATGGGCATAAATCAAGATTTCTTGAGCCTTCTTGTGTCTTTTTCAACAAAAAAAAATATTGTCAACTTTGCTATTAGAAGCAGAAAGAACAATTTTGTCAACTTATCCAAATCAACCACATTAAGAGTCCAACCACGCTTACATATGATGTGCTAAACAAAATTTAGGCAATATTATCAATGATGGAAATATGATCACATACTCCGTCACATAGTTATTATTGATTACCATTGTAAGCTTGAAAAGATCTTACAAAGCTGAAGTTTGTTACTCCATCAAAGTAAGCTATGACAGCACAGCAGAAATGTCTACAGTAACAATGTTATTTCATTTTTAGGAGTATAACTAATTCCGAAGAAAGCATAAATTACCAAACCATCATAACTCTAGCGATTGGAAACTGGTGCTATGAGAAAGAAGCAGTACCGAAAGTTGAGGACCATAAGCTGAAAATAACCCGACGGATTGCTCTCCTCCGTAAGAATATTTTGCAGAGATCTACACCATTTAAGAACACATCAAATAAACAGAAGGAGTAAGCACAAAAATTGAGATTTATTGATGACATATGAGATTTTATGACGAATTTTTTTACCAGGGACTGACCAAACCCTAGCTCAAAGTGACTTCGATAGTCCATATTAGCTGAGGTAGCAGCAGCCTGAATGTTTGATAGGTTTTGCCCATATCCTGAAGATTTCCAATCACCTGAAGGAGATACTGTCAACATGTTCACGTGTGCTGTAAAAGATAAATCATCCCAAATTGAATATTTCACTACATAAAACTATGAAAATTTTTTGGTCAGTCCTCCTAAAGGTTTTGGCTTATTGTTAGTGACTGAAAAAGCACTACCAATTCTTTTTCTTTCTTGCCAAGTTCTGCATTTACAATAAATTCTAAGTTAAGAATTTTTTTACAAGAACTTTATCGACCAGAAGACAAATTTTCGGATTAACAATTGTAATCTCACGTTGGGCAAGAACTGAGTGTTTCATGAAAGAAAGAAAGCTGGCATATTGGTACTAAATATCATTTTGTCAGATAAATTAAGAAAGAATTGGATTTCAAGGCCACAATGCGAATGTTTTAACTAAGTCATTTAGATTGATGTTTCTTAAACAATAACTTCCGATCCTGTATCGCGATACAAACGGCAAGATAATCAAGTTCTGTTCAAGATGCATTCTTAAAAGTATTCGTTATCAAAAAGGAAAGATCTAAACTTCTCCTTACTATTAGAAATGCTTTGAGATTACCCTCCATTATACATTCAAGTCAGTGTTATTTCTTGTATTTGCTTTTGGTCCTAATGAAGCTCCAATGTAAATTGGTGAGCTTTGAACACATCAAACTTTTGACATAATGGATTCCACGAGTCAAAATACTTGAAGGAAAGATTCAAATTTATCCTCTACTTATGGGTTCGACAAAACCTAGTAGCTTTGGCACATATCTTGCAATTCATATTAAGAAAAACCACTTAATATGTATGAATAATTATCCAAAATTTAGTAAATTATTTTCTTGAATTCAGAATTCATAAACTTAAAGTTCTGGTTGTGTCTCTAATTAATTAAATAAATACAAAAGTAGAGTGGCAAATTTATACCATTTTCCGACACGTGGAATAAATTAAAAAGAAAAATGAGCCCCATAAATTGGCACAAGGGGTACAAGTTTTGCATAAAGATTAGTTTTTGTCTAGCCATTATTTAATCTCAACAACTTTGATACACATTAAATGATGCCATGAATTAGCTAAACTGCCATGTCTTTGTGTAAATAGCAATGTGAAAAGTAAAAGACTGTACAAGTACAACTATTGAAATAAGGACTCTCACAATAAACATTTCATACAGAATTGGTGATAGGACCAAGGCCTTCTTTATTGTGCTTTTGTTTTTTTTCCAATGTGGACATTTAATGTAAAGCTCAAACGGAGTAAGTAAAAGAAAAGATAGCTACTATGTTCAAACAAGAGGCTGCTACTTGTCTTTATGGCTAAGAAATGGTACATCAATGACAATATAAATAAAGTATTGAAAGCAAATTTTCAAAAGTCTTACCTAGCATGTTTCTGCCTCAAACAACCAACCAAATGATTGGAATCCAAGAAACAAGATAAATTTAACAACATTATTAAGTTGAAATAATAAAAAGAAATGGAGTATTAAGTTTTCAAAATATTAACAAAATAAAAAAAAAAAAAAAAAAAGCAATTAGTCAAAAGTCTTTTGCACACCAACTATTTAGATAAAATATTATGTTTGTTTAACATGCCAGATAAGAAGACAATATACCCAGGAAATTGCAAAATTTTATCAACAAGAAAGATCCTAAAAATTACAGAAAAGAAGGATAAATTGCAGAAGAAAGTACCAGAGAAAATAGTGAACTCAGTTGCATTCCCCTTTGGCAACTCAGAGTGTTCCACAGATGCAGATTTCAATTGGCCAAAAGGGTCAGACTGAGAGACAAGGCCACTATTCCACCAAGGAACAGTAGAGGACAATGTTGCAACAGGATTCTGAGCAATACCTTCATTTCCTTTGGAAAATAGAGTATGCATGATGCTCATAAATGCAAACCTCAAAAGCAATTCACACCTTTTTCTTGAAAATCTAAAGGAAGTTCCTGCAGCTCAATTTTTAAAGCAAACAATATTCATAAGTTCCCTGGAAAATAGAGCCTGCCTCAAGATAAAAAAGAGAAGTTCTAGAACTTTATCCAAAATTTACAAAATAATATAAACTTATTCGGAAATAAACAAACCATCAAGGAGGACAGAATGGAATTAAAAGCTACTGCATTTAGCAAAAAGAGTTCTTTTTAAAAAAAACAAAAAAAAAATTAAAAAAAATTGAAACTTGCAGTATGTAAAATAGAAATTCTTAAAAATAAGCTTTATCTGTTTCTTCATCATTGTACGTTCAGAAAAGGAAAGAAAAAGGATTATTTAAGAAACCCACATAAGCAACTAAGATTATCAGATAAAAAAAGTGGTGGTGGCAAAGGAAGAAACACTATACGAAGACCCACAAAAAAAAATCAGAATATGTAACCATCCACATGAGTTCTAAAGCATGAACCATGAATGGGCAAAAGAAGAAAAGAGAGAGAGAAAGTGAATATTCTTGAAAAAGAAGGGAGAAGAAGTAGAGTGTCATACCCAGAAGTAGTAGTTGTTGTAATACGTAGTAATAGTAGGAGGAGGAGGAGAATTAAGGCGTCTGTAATTGTACGGTCAAGAAGAGAAACCCCATTTGCTAGGAGCCATGTCGGTACAATTTCAAGCAGAAAGAGAGAGAAAGAGAAAGAGAGGAGAGAGACGGCAACAGGATGGTTTGTTTACAAGTGGAATGGAATGGAACTACACGGCACTGACCAATCAAATATACCCTTCATGCTACCACTTTGTTTTATGTGCTTTACATATTATTTTCTTCTTTGGCCATAAAAAAAATATTTTCACTTTTTTTTTGCGAAATTCGTGTTTGGCCATAAAATTTTTAGTTTTCGCTTGAAGATAGATTTTGAAATTTTTTAAAAATTTAAAAAATACCAAAAAACTATTTTCAAAATTTTTACTCAGATCACTCACAAAAATATAAAAACAACCCAAAATTATATCTATGTTCAAACATAACTCTAATTTTCAAATAATTTCACTTGAAAAAAAATCACTTTTTTTTCAGAATTTTACAATTCTTAGGTCCAAACATCCGCTTAATTATTAATCATCCAGCTCCCAAAAAAATAAGTTTGGTTCTTTTTTTGGGTTTTGTAGCATTGGTGTACGGATCTAACTTAGAGATAATTTTATCCATCAAGATTTAGATAAATAATAAAATCACCTGATATCTTTTATCTTTAATGAGATTTAAAATTTTTGATTTATCATAATTTCACTCATTTTATTGGTGATTGAACGTAGTGGTTGCAAAATGGATAAAAGAAAATAATTATTCACCCATATTATTCATTAAAACTAGATTGGATAATGAACTTTTAAAAAATGGGCCAAATATGGATAAGAACTATATAATCCACTTAGAAAATGGATAACTAATGGATTTAACTTTTTTATTTGTAAAGCTTCAAATTGGGAGTTTCTCAAGTTTAGGAGACTAGGAATTCTCCTAAAGGTGATCATATTCAATAAGCTATGGATAATATGAATATCTATTTTATCGTCGGTTAACTCATTTTTTATCTGTATTAAATATGGATCAGACCGAATAAGTTATCCGTTTTGACCTGTCCATATCCGACCCAATCCAACGTTTGCCACTCCTAGGAGGACGACACTCTTGTATTACTCTTTATATTTTTCCTAACTTTTTTTTGGGCCTAAAATAAGCTATGTAAGTTTGGAGCACTTACTATTACTTCCACTTCTCATTCTCAACTACAAAAAGTGGTGTGTATATTACTATATTTACAAAAAATGAAAGGTTGGATCACACTATCTTAAAAAGTTCGAAATTTTGTCAGCGCAATTTTTTATACAAATAAATATTACTTGTATCATATGCTTTTTGACACCTGTACCCTAGTCTAACATGTTCAAATCCTTTTGACATTATTAACTTTAGTTTGAAAAGAAAAAAGAAAAAGAGAAGGAAATCCACACAAGTGGATAGTACTTGGTACTTGTTAATGGATGGTAAAAGAATAAACCATGGAAATCTCGTAACTGTGTGGAGTTTAGTGGAGTACTCTTTTGTGACATAAATTATTATCTCAACTGTTTACAAAGCCAAGTGGAACATGCTGAGGGTGGAGGATGACTAGGGCTTTGGATGATTGAGCTCAATCTTTTAAGTATTTATCAAACAACTAATGCACAACTTTCCAGCAAGTGGGTTGCTATTATTAGTATTTTCTTCTTTTTAGGACGATAGAGGGAGTATATTTTTATTTAATTAGGTAAAAGGAAGGGAGACTTGTAGGTACGTGCAATCTATTGTATTTTTGTTGGATTTTTCAAGCTCATAATCATATCATAAATAACTATATTCACTAAAGAAGGACCAGTATAGAAGCTAGAAGTAGCTGGCTTATAGTAATCGGCTTTATAATATTTGTAGACATATTGGTGTGTTAGTTTCATCAATTGGAGTTTCTAGTTAGCAATGAAATAATTTATGGAAAAGTACTAAAGTGGACGATAAAAGTTCTGTTGCAGAAGTTACTTAAAAGCTAATGTGTATTAATTTTTGGATTGCACTTAATGAGAAGGAAGCTTTAGCTAGTAGCTAGATTACTATATGCGACTACCAAAAGATGTGGTGGGATGAATGAGATTCTTTTATTCTTAATCAAAGGTCTCGAGTTCGAGCCACGGATTGGGAGTAATAACTTCTTAATAGAAAGCGTCTTATCTCTTAGTGGGTCTATGGGTCGTGAATCAGGATTAGTCCTATAAGTAGAGCTCGGATACCAAATGGTTAAAGAAAAAATCTCCATATGTGATATGAGAAAGGGAAGAGAGTAAAAGGGTGGTATTTGTTAATTGTGAAGAGGAGGGTTGATAATGGTGCCACAAATAGGGCTGTGCATAATTTGGTAAATACCAAATTACCATATCGAAATCGAAAATTTTGGTATTTGGTATACGGTATTTTGGTATTTTGTATGGTATTTGGTTTAAGTTTTTAAAAAAATTAGTATTAGGTATGATATTTGGTATTTTAAAATAAAATACTCAAATACCGATACCGTACCGAAATATATATTATATTACATAAAATATATATTATCAACTATAACATAAATATAAAAAATCTAAAATTTTACTTTCCTTTATTCTCTAAGTTCATCAATTAACTCTAAAAAGTAACAAAACATTTCTAACGATCAAATATTCTTTTATGTACAATTTTCTCTATTTGGGTCGATATTTGCTAGTTTTGGACAAATTTTTTGTCAACAAACATTTTCGGTTTTGTATTTTTGAGTACTTTAATTAAGAATATTAGAGTCTATGGCTCAATGCACTAGTTAGTATTCAAACCGAATAAACCGAAGTTACCAAAACCGAATAAACCGAAACCGAACCATACCGAATTTAATTAGGTATTGGTATAGAATTTTAAGAAACCGAATACCAAAAATACCGAACCGAAATGTCTAAAAACCGTACCGTACCGACCGATGAACACCCCTAGCCACAAAGGATACCATGAGCTAGGAATGGTGAAAATTGTCCATGGTACTGGGAGCAGTTAAATAACATGGACCATAGTGAATTTGCAAAAGTAACGTTGAGTGAAGCAATTCACCAGACCACACTACAGGAAATCACGACAACAGTCGCTACTATAGCATAGAAAGCCACCGCAACATCCATTTAGTGGCGGCATTCGAGTCACTCCAAGTACTAAATTGAATGTTATTAAGTTCGAAAAATAATGGTTAATTAAGTTAACCAATCTAACTTAATTTTTTCAAAATTGTAGAGATATATAATATGCTACAGTCTCATGTTTATTGAATAAGAGTTCCGTAGAGTTTATATTAGGCAGAATAGCCTAGGAGATACTTGTACTTGTTCCGGTTTGTCATCCCGGTCCCTACACTCCATAAAGTTTCATCTAGACACTTCAACTTAATCAAAACAAGACATTTAAACCCTTCTGACTGTTGACCGATCTTATGTGGCATTGATATGGCTGAAGTAGACAAAATGAGTGACTTACACGCACATTAAGTGCGTGAGCTGATGATTTCTCTTTATTAAAAAAGTAAAATAAATAAATAAATAAATAAAAAATACTAACAGCTATTCTAGTGTGAAAGAGTTCGTTCTGCCCCCCCCCTCCAGATCGGCAGTTCTTCTTCGCATTCCCTCCCCCGTTCCTGCCCCCCCCCCCTTCTTCTTCAGCCCCTTCCCCTTCGTTCTGCCCCTCCCCCCTCCCTCCTTCTTCTTCAGTCTCTTCCCCTTCGTTCTGACACCCCCCCCCCCCTCTTCCTCGTCATCTTTCTTTAGATCCCCTCCCTTCCCCTTATTCTTCATCTTTCTTCATCCCTTCTTTCCCTTCTCTATGACTCCTCCATTATTTTTCCGGTGGTTTTAGCTTTTAAATTTTTTTATAGCCCTTTCAAATTGGGGTAGAGGAATAAGTCAAAATTCAAAAGACTTAATTCTCTGCTCATGTATTTTTTATGGATAGATAACTTTCTTTAAAAGAGGGGTGAAGGAAGTAGTGGTACTCATGGTGGAGGAGCCATGACAGGTGGATTATTCTTTTAAGAAGGTTGAGTGGGTGGGTTTGAAGAAGGGAGGAGGGGTTTTCTTTAATTTTAATTTTAATTTTTTGCTTTTTTATTTTATTTTTTGTTTATGAAATTAAGATTTTGTTAAACAATATTATTTTTGGCATAGAATATGATGTGGATGCTGAATTGTCATCCACATCAAGCAAGTGAGCATCACACGATTCCGGAGGTGTTTAAAAGTCTTGTTTTGATTAAGTTGAAGTATTTGGATGAAACTTTATGGAGTGTAGGGACCGGGATGACAAACCGGAACAAGTACAAGTGTCTTCCAGGCTATTCTGCCTTTATATTATTATACGCAAATCATTATATTACATTATAAGCGTTTAGACAATGTAGCATTTTTGCCGGTGATTTTTGCACTTCTCTTATCGCTTCGTATTCCTAGTTTCTTTTATCTTATTCCTTGCCATTGTTTTTTATTGTGTCCTTTTCACTGTTCTTGTGCCGAGGTTCAATCGGAAACAGTCTCTCTTCCTTCATAAGGTAGGAGTAAGGTCTGCGTACACGCAGACCCTGCGTGTGGGATTGCACTGAGTTTGTTATTGTTGTTGTTATATAAGCATAGCTAACAAAAGGACATGATCTTGCAATTTGAATACGATCTTATAAACAAATTTATATTTTTTTACAGGAGACTGTAAAAAAAAAAAAAAAAGATTATAACCAAAGTATTTGTAATGCACCATTAAATCATCTCCTTGTTCTAAAAGATGGAGAAATTGACGTTTTATTTTAAACAATACAGTATATATTAGTACGTGGAGAAGATATATTCAAGGATTGGTTGGCCTATTGAATATTCCAGAAATTATCCAGCAAAACAAGAGACTATCTGCTAACCAGGCCACATCCATTCCTGCATCGCTGGGATAACCATGAACTCTCCAAGAACTTAGCGATTGTGTTTTTGTTCTTTCTATTTTTTTGTTTTTCAATCTTCATTGTAAGAAAATATTCCAACTAAAGAAAGATAGTTGTTTTTCAAAACTTTATTACGATTGGTTTTTGTTATAAATGATGTCTTGGAGAACCAAGATCTTCCATTGTGTTTTAGGGTGTGTTTGGTACGAAATTTTCCAATTTTTTCATTTTTGGTTGGCTTAAATATTTTAGAAAACATTTTTCTCATGAACTCATTTTCCTTTAATTGGAGGAAAATGTTTTCCTCATCAAAAAAAAAGGGGGGAAACATTTTCCAAAACTCTTTTTCAACTTTCCCCACCCTATTTCACATACCCCCAACCTCCACCCATCCACCCTAACTCCACCCTACCCCACACCCACCCCTCGCCCCACCCCTCGCCTCCACCCCCACTCTAAATAGAAATATTATTGATAGTACTTTCTTTTCATGTTATAAATAGATTAATACTTTTTTTTCATTTCAACAATGAGTATTTTCTTTTCATGGTATGAAAAAGTTTTTTTTAAATAAAAAAAAAAAGCACTTTCTTTTTATGATGTAAAAAATTATTTTTTTTTATTTCAACAAAATGATGTAATAAAAAATATTGTCTTTCATTTCAACAAAAAGAGGCGTAATGTATTTTCTTTCATTTCAACAAAAATAGTATTTTCTTTTCATGACGTAGAAAAGCATTTTCTTTCATTTCAATAAAATGAATATTTTCTTTCATGATGTAAAAATGTATTTTCTTTTATTTCAACAAAATGATTACTTTATTTTCATGATGTAGAAAGAGTACTTTCTTTTTAACCAAAAAAGGAATTTTAGTTATGAAACACAAATTTGAACGTTATTTTGTATAAAAAGTAAAGCAGCACATTAGTTCCTTTGGGTTTGTGTGAATTTTTAGAAGAATAATTAATTTCTTGAATTTNACATGGGGACATGAGGGAAGGGGGTGAGGAGAGTAGCATAAAAATTATTTTCCTAAAAAATATTTTCTACTCTCTAACCAAACACTAGAAAATATTTTCCGGAAAAAAGTATTGCACTCACCAACCAAACAAGGGAAAATAAGTGATAAAACCACCCATTCTCCAGGAAAACATTTTCTATGGAAAACATTTTCCTTTATGTCAAACACACCCTTAATCTTGTCAATTTCTACTATCAAACGTATTTCCTTTTAACTCGCTCTTCGACCGTGTCAACAGCCAATTGATTTTGTGGCTCTTTACAATCTTGTTTTTAGTTTTATGACCTTACCTCTTTTTTTACATAGGAAAATATACTTTTACACGTAAGAAATTTGTTTTTTACACATAAAAAATTTAAAAAAATTATTTTTTTAATTTTAGAATTATAAACGGGCATGATGTACAAATAACGCTTTGGTGTTTACTAACAACTAAGGATGCTTTCTTCCGAGCCTTGGTTTCAACAATTGCATTATTATAGTAGAATATAAGGTTGGAACTTGGTTTTTTTCACTTAAACTTTTCTTCAAAGGCAGACCCGTACATCATATTCTATATATCTTTTTAAAACTACTACTAATTGCTTGTAAATTAATATGTATATTAATACAATAACTGGAATATTGGTTTCTAGTCATTGTCATTATATTAATCTTGTTTAAAATTTCTGTTTGCAGGGCTGTCAGTTTTAAGGATGTTTTAGCCAATTGTGTTTGTACGATAATATATAATAAATTGTTGTATATACCTACAAATATTCGGTTTTGAGATAGTTTTGTTATGTTAATGCCAAGTTGTTTCCAGTTTTGGTCATGAAATAGATACAATGTCTAAACAACAAATTAAATCACAAACACCATCTGCCACTTCATTATTATCTAGCTACCGTTGCAACTAATTAGTGTAAATTTTCACTAATTATTAATATACCTTCCCACTCTGATTTTTTAATTCAGTGTTATGTTGTTGATGGAGTAAGTGCATGCAGAACCCTATTGTATCGCTGAAATTGTATATTTATATTGAACTTTTCAATAATATTAAGTGACTTGAATTTATTAATTATAAACGACAAAGATGGAATTTTATTGTATATTTTACATTATTCTTAAGTCTATATATAACACTTATGAATAAGTAAAAGATTAAGCCATTTTATTCTGGAAACAACAATTAAAGTAGTTTTACTAAAATGACAATACAAAATTGGAAACCAAGCAAGTAAAATGATACAGATGCTTTTAAGTACTCCCTGCGTTTATTTGTTTATTTTTACTTGTCCATTATGGATTTTGCATACCCTTTAAAAAATTATAATTGAAGTGCATAATTTATCACTATACTCATATTAATTGATGCATATTTTAAATGGATTTGAGATGAGTAATTAATATTGTGAATATAATAGGAGAAAAAATATCTTTTCTTAATATGTTAAAAGTGACAAGTAACGGTAAAAATCTATTTTTAGAATACCTGCGAGTAAAAGTAAAAGGAGGGAGGAATTAGCATGAACTTTTTGGGAAGAAGTAAAAAGGAAAAAGAGAGCACGTTTCAATATCTGTGTTTGATGTAAAATAAAGTTAAAATGGTCCATAGTTTGAGATAATAATTGGAAAATGGTAGTAAGGAGATGCCTTAAATGGAACTCATTCTTCTTTCTCGAAGTCATCATTAAGGTCCACGTCAATACCTTTCATTTACAAAATAAAAACTCTGCACTTACACATTCACGAAATACATTTACTATTCTTTTATTCCCTTAATTTCAATATTCCCGTCTAAAAGGACCGTGCTTTTGCTTTCTTTTTCACTCGTTTTTATCTTGTTTGACTAAATAATGAATTTAGTACATATCACATTAGTAATTAATGGTTGGCAAAATAGGGAGCAAGATAACGACATATCAAACCGAGATTTCAGGAGTCTAGTTGATTATAAGAGGATACTCAACACTCTAGAATGATCCTAGTCGTTTGTTAAGGTTGTTGGTAATTTGAATTTCATACTCTTTTGTTAGCATTATGTTCATGTTTAAATGATGATAATTCACTACGTATGGAATAAGGGTACCAATTTAAGTCCAAACCTATTAAACTCGCTCAAGGTTGGGCCAGCCATTGATCTGTGGACTGTCGTGACAATTTCACGTGGTGTCTTATTTGGTCGTTCTCATTTAACTCATACCCATTTCTTTTTTAAAATTTAACTAGTATCCAAAGTACAGACAACTTCAGGCCTTTCCTCCGCTCCTCATATTTCTTCTTCTTCTTCTTCTTCTTCTTCTTCTTCTTCTTCTTAATCGTTGTGAAAATAAAGGTGACGGTGAATTAATATAGTGTTATGCGCAGGTTTTAAGGTGGTTTATAGTGTTTTATAGTAGTGAGATGATGTGGCTCTTTTCTTTGCTACCGCGTATGGTTTCTTCTATTGGTATTACTGTGTTGAAAATCAGAAAAGTAAACAAAAGTTAGTTCAATAAACAAAACGAAAAATAACTCCGAGCCCACTGAATGCACATTGTGTCCTGAAGGAATTTAATCCCCTCACTGTTGCCCAAGGTATACGGATTAATTCCTCCTAGGATATACCGAATAACTATTCTGTGATAGCGGCACTTCAAATCACAGAACTTCAGCGAACTCAACAAACGGAGCAAATCACACTTGACACTTATGTTTATTTAGAAAATAATGCAACAATGTAGAAAAGAGGGGAGAAGATTTCAGATTTTCCATGTCTGATTTCATGTCTCAAAAGTGAGGCCAAGCCTTTAAATTTATAGACAAAGGAAGGGTGATATGGAGAGGTGCAATCTAAAATGTGCCTCTTCCATTTCCCATTCACACCCCTTAATAAAAACGCAACAATCCCCCACATGAATGGGGAATGGTCATATGAGGAAAAACATGCATGAAAATACTGTGTGATTCACAAATAAGGATTAATCGCATCTGGATAAGTAGGTTTCCCTTTGAACTTTCCGTAGTGAACTTATGTCAGATTTACTCGGTCAATCGGTAGATTTGATATCTTTGAACCGTCGAACTTTGGTGTATACCTAGACAACCATAAATCACACAATTAACCCTTAACCGTCTTTGGTTCTCACGGTTGTGTTCGTTTCAGCCATGAACACCGCCTGGTTTCATGAGTGCTTAGAGAATGGGCATTTACTTTCATTCCCCTTAAAGCGGCTTACACTTAACACTCACATAGGTAATTTCTAAACGTGTAATCCTATAGACAAACTATCTGGTCATATCCTGCCAGACTTAGCAAATCATTAAAAAGCTTTAAGCTTTATTGACTCATCAAAAAGCCTTAATGCTTTACCTTGATTTCTGAACATTGTCTTTATCACGAGAATTGGTTGAATTATTTGACAATGTTGAACCGTCATTCATAACTTTGTTTGATCTCTTTGAACTTAGCTCTTGGGATCTCCAGTCTACTAGGTAGAGTTACCGCCATGATGACTTGTCCTAGGCCTTAGCCCCATTCCCTTCAATGATATTTCAACTGCCTCTCTAGATAGGCCTTTTGTAAGTGGATCCGACACGTTATCTCTTGACTTTACGTAGTCAATTGTGATAACACTACTAGAGAGTAGTTGTCTAACGGTATTGTATCTCCGTCGAATGTGACGAGATTTTCCGTTATACATAACGCTCCTTGCCCTGCCTATTACCGCTTGACTATCACAATGTATACACATAGGTGCCAAAGGTTTGGCCAAAATGGAATATCTTCCAAGAAATTTCGGAGCCATTCAACTTCTTCACCGGCCTTGTCTAAGGCTATAAACTCAGTCTCCACTATAGAGCGTTCAATACACATTTGTTTGGATGATTTCCAAGACATCGCTCCTCCACCAACAGTTTAGAATCGCGGTGATCTAATTTGCATCACTATACCCCTCTATTATCGCGGGATACTTATTGTAGTGCAAAGCATAATTTGGAGTATATTTCAAATACTTCAAAACTCGTTTCATTGTCATGAAAGTTCAAATGCAAACTTTCTTATGTTGTAGACTAATACGTCTCGACTTTCGATTGCATATCAGATTATTGACTACACTTAATGTAGTAATTATAACAACAGCTGGAATGATTGGCATCAGTTGTGGCCACAACCTTTTAATATATAACACATTTCGCAATCATTCCGCCATTTTTAAGCATTTGTATGCTATTCATTCATACGTCTATATGATATGCAAATTATAGCACCTTCATTTATGAAACAAATCCAACTTCAATGGATTTTGGTCATGTTCATCGGTTGGTTCACCTCATTATAGACCAACGTATTAATACGTTCGTTTATGAATGATCATGTTTATACAAGACATATAAACACACTTTTCATGAAAGGTCACAGTCTTCCAGGTGACACCCTTTAAAAAAAAGACTAAACATTATAAATGTTCAAGAAAGAACAAATCATTTGTGGAAAGGCACGTAAACAACTTTCGAATTTGTAGTTTCATCACTAGTCATCACTAAGACTGAACAAGTAATGAATTTACCGACTACCATATCAATATCCTTAAGGATTCGTGGGGTTCGAAGAATCATATCATCTAGTTCTTCTAAATAATATAGACATCACGTCTAACATTAGCTTTTGTTATGCATAAGCTAAATGCCCCCACATTTTACATGTTTCATGTGCCTTTTCTATCAACATATAATCCATATATAACCAAACAATGACTACATAATTTAGAGTATTCTTAGTGTAAATACACTAGTTTGAAACCATTTGACATTATTTTCTAGTCAAATTTCGAATGTCATTGTTTGGATGCTTGTTTTAGTCCATAAAGTGACTTAACAAGTCGACACACTTTTTTTTCCAAGAACCACGAACCCTTCGGTTTGTTTCATATAAATTTCTTCCTCCAAATATCCATTTAACAAGGTTGACTTTACGTTCATTTGATGGGTTTCAAGGCCATACACGGCGGCTAACACTATTACCATCCGAATAGATGTAATTCTCGTTACCAGTGAACATGTGTCAAAGTAATCAAGATATTCTCGTTATCTTAATCCTTAATCAATCTTGCCTTATATTTGTCAATAGTACCATCTCTTGAAAATCCATTTGGAACCCAAAGATTTATTTCCTGGAGGAAGATCAACCAATTCCCAAGTATGATTACTTGATATGGATTCTATCTCACTATTGACTGCCTCTTTCCAATATTGTGCTTCCGAGGAAGACACTGTTTCTTTAAACTTTTGAGGCTCATTTTTCAACAAGAATGTCAGAAAATACGGTCCAAAGGAAGTAGTTATCCTTTGATGTTTACTAAGTCTTGGAATTTTCTAATTCAACGTACTTTCCTTTGCTTATTCCCGAGTTCGCTTAGATATTTCACTAGACGACTCACATTCATTTTTATACGAGAATTCAGCATTATCTGATTCGATTACCGTATTAATATGAATGTCGGGATTTTCTGATTTATGAATCAGAAAACGATATGCCTTACTATTTGTTGCATATCTTATGAAAACGGAATCAACAGTTTTTGATCCGATTTTTATCTTTTGGGTTTAAGAACTTGCACTTTACCCAAATACCCCCCCACCCCCACACTTGGAAATATTTCAAGTTGGGCTTCCTTTCATTCCATTTTTCATATGGAATGGATTGAGTCTTACTATGGAAAGTATTCGGTTAGTTGTAAGCATAACTCCCCCCCCCCCCCCCACAAGTTTTGGATAAACTAGAACTTTATCGACTAGGCATTCATCGTCTCCTTTGACGTTCTATTCTTTCTTTCCGCAATTCCATTAGATTGCGGTGACTCAGGGGTGGTCGTTTGGTCAATAATTTCATATTCCAAACATATTTCTTCAAAAAGAGATTCATATTCGACGCCCCTATTACGTTGTTGAGCCAACCACAAGAACTGTTGTTTGTGTCACGACAGAGCCTGAATAAATGGTGAAGTTTTTAATCTTCAACCAATCTGACACAATCAGAATTAATAAACAATGAAGTTTTTAATCTTCTAATCGAGTAATATCTGATACCGGATCTAATAAATGGTGAAGTTTTTAATCTTCAAACCGAGTAATATATGACACAATCAAATTTAATAAACGGTGAAGCTTTTAATCTTCAAACCGAATAATAAATTAGAATAGAAAATCACTAAGATTTTAATCTCAAAACGAGTAGAAAGTAACTAAGACTTTAATTTCCGACAAATGATAGAAAGTCACAAAGACTTTAATCTCAACAATCGAGTAAAAAATCACACAGATTTTGATCTCGAAGCAGGAGTAAAAAATCACGAAGATTTCAGTCTCCATATAACACTTTACGAGAATTTTAATTCCCTTTCCAAATGGTTTTCCAACTAAACCGTTATAACACATTAAACAGTTTGATCTCTTTCTTTAACTAAACACATATATGTTCATCTTTACATATTTTATATTCATGATCTCAAGATACTTCAAGTATTACTCTAAGCCTAATTCATGCCTTACAACCTTGAATATAATTTCATGCATACTAACCAACAAATCAATTTTATTTGGTAAACAGAATAACAATTTTCCTTCGACAATATGTTACTTAATCCCAACACGCAAATAAGATATATTTTGAGATCTTGTCTACTTTTAATTTCACCACGGTTGAACACTCCAAAATTGACATGAGTGCTCGATGATAATATCTTTCCAACCGTATGCTAAAGAAGTCCTCTAATTGCATTTAGTAGAGGAACCAAGTCTTTCTTAAAACTTAAAAGTATCACATTGTCCCTTGAAAGTGTCAAAAATGCAATATGCAGTAACAAGGCAGTTTTGTTTTCATCAAAGTGACGCAATAGTTGCCTCACCGTCTACCTTCAAACGAAATTAGTTACCTTTCGCAATAGTGACATTGAGCCAATATACGCATCGTCTAGGCAAAAAGAAAAGAGAGGTCAATTTGACTCACTTCTATTAAATGATGAACACAGAAAAGTATTAAATTCCTTAAGATTGTTGGTATTACTGTGTTCAAAATCAGAAAAGTAAACAATCGCTAGTTCAATAAACAAAACATAAAATAATTCCGAGCCCACTGAATGCACCGTGTGTCCTTAAGGAATTTAATCCCCTCACTGTTGCCCAAGGTATATGGATTAATTCCTCCCAGGATATAACCAAATAACTATTCTGTGATAGCGGCACTTCAAATCACAGAACTTCAGCGAACTCAACAAACGGAGCAAATCACACTTGACACTTATGTTTATTTAGAAAATAATGCAACAATGTAGAAAAGAGGGGAGAAGATTTCAGATTTTCCATGTCTGATTTCATGTCTCAAAAGTGAGGCCAAGCCTCTAAATTTATAGACAAAGGAAGGCTGATATGGAGAGGTGCAATCTAAAAGGTACCTCTTCCATCTTCCATTTCCCATTCACACCCCTTAATGAAAACACATCATCATCATCATCATCATCATCATCTTCTTCTTCTTCTTCTTCTTCTTCTTCTTCTTCTTCTTCTTCTTCTTTAGTGCAAAATAAGTTTGTTATATTTGTTGTTGTTTTGGAAAATTAATAATTGGGGTTTGTTCTTTATGGTATTTGGAGGCTTGGTTTCAAATTTGAGCTGATTTGGAGTAGTTCTAGGTGTTGAATCGTGTGTTGGATTGTTGAAATTCGATAAACAAGTTTTTGTTTCTGGAAAATTTGCATTTTAGACCTATTTGACCTTAAGTGCATGAAAATATTGGTTGTACTTCAAACTTATTTGACCTTAAGTGCATTTTAAGTGTAATTTTGCACTTCAAACTTATTTGGCCTTAAGTGCATCAAATATTTTTTGCACTTGAGAACTATTTTGCCTTAAGTGTAATATTTGCACGTTAGACTTAATTGGCCTTAAGTGCATTATACTTCAGACGGAATTTTTTTTCTTCAACTTTAAGCCCGGCAAATTTGAAGTTGATCCTAAAGTGGATATGTCACACCTCCTTTTTTACACACCTACCCCGAAGGATAATGTATAAGGGAGTTTTTCCATTTAAAGTGACATTATTCGAAATGGGATTATTTATTTATTTTTAGAGTCGCCACTTGGGATAGGATTGGCTTTTGGTGTCCCAAGTCACCGATTTAATTTAAATCCCAAATCGAGGAAAAATTCGACTTCCCAATTGGAGTCTGCGAACCAGAAATTCTGAATAAGGAATTCTGTTGACCCGAGGGAAGGTGTTAGGCACCCCAGGATCCCGTGGTTCTAGCACGGTCGCTTAAATTATTATAAATGGCTAAAATCTGATTTTTGTACATGTTCAAACCTATAATGCAATTTTTTTAAGATTATTTACCGCTTTAGTTATTTTTACGAAAGTGAACGCCGTTTAAGAGCGTGTTTTTGGATCACGTCACATGAAATGCACCCGGATCCTCGACACCTCTTATTCAACGTTTTGGAATTTGGATTTGGGTCGCATGAAATGCACACCCGAGTTTAGAAAAGTAATATTATTAAAATTCGCGCCTAAAGTGACTAGCGTATTATTATCTTTGCGGGAAGCCATGAAAATTCGCTAAATGGCATGTCCCAATTTTTTAATATAAATATTTAAAGAGGGCCACGCAATTTATGGGTTTTATTTGGCGTGGCACACCTCGTTTTATTTTTTAAAGGCCATCCGAAAAGGGACTATTATTTTCTATTGAATTTGTCTCTAAAAAAGGCCTAATTAATTAGTATTGTGAACTACCATTTATTAAAACTAATTTAGGCTTCAAGTTCAAGTCCATACTTGAACAAGAGGAAGACCCCCCTAATTCAAATATGCTACTTAACTTGGACAGCCCGAACTCGGTATTATTTCCAATTAAGAATTAAGCTCTTAAGACCCACTCCAAAATGATAAAATTCAACAAGGTTTGGATGAAAGTCCACTAAGTCGTGGACTGTCATGGGGACCAAGTGGAAGATGAAATGGCTTTGATGAGTCTGGATTTAGACTCGGTAGAGTGAGCTGTTTGTGCGATTGAGCTCATTATTGAAGGGCCCAAGCCCAGGAGGCATTTTTTTTTGTACAAATTTCAGTTATGAAGCTGAACACTAATTGTTTGGGCCTTGCGTTTGAGTCCAGAAACAAAATTTAAATTGATGCAAAGTCTAGTGTTGATCCGAGATCGGATATTGAATTTAACAACTGACGATGCTACAACCGTTTTAAATTATTTGTTAAAACCTCCAGTTTGCTAGTTTAACTTTCGAATCCGTCCAAGGGTGAATATATAGATCAAATTTTTAAAGGCAAAATTATAAGCTAACGTCTAAGCTCACAGATGAAACGTGATTCCTCACTGAAATGTGATTCAACAACAGACTTAAACATGAACACTGAACGCTGAACACTGCCGTTCATGCTACTGAAATTCAAAACAATCCAAAACAGCTCAAAACAGTCCAACAGTCCTAATTATACAAATTGTCCTAGTTAATTCCAGTAAGTACTGGTTCACATGAATTTGTAACTAAATATTGAAACTAGTCATGGCTGTAGGAAAAATCAGAACGAAGCACCAAATACTTTTCATCATTGATTTCACAAGTAGCTTATACACATTGCTTTAAACTTCCAGATCATTGGATAATAGAAAGTGTAACTAGAAAATGAAATGCAATATGAAAAAGGAGGAATCAGTAGCAGATCGAGTAGTTAGCAGGCTCAAACAACTGGTCACAGCAGCAGGGGATCAGTTTGGACTTAGATATAAACCCAGGGACAATGTCAAACAAACCAGGACAATTTCAACCAATACATCACCCAAAAATAGCTTGAATAAACCCAAAACCACTCAAAATCACCCAGAATAATCCCTGAACCTCAGCAATTAGGAACGTATCTCTATCTAGGCTAGAACTTTGAACTAACAACTGAAACTCAACATTATCTAAGGGAATTTCAATGTAACTGTACTTTTTTGGAATTTTCTGTTGCTTTTATCTCTTTTTTTTTGGTTTTCTGAAGGAAAAACTGGATCTGAGATGAAATTTTTTAACTCTAGGAGTTCAGATTTTAGTATTTGACTTTGAAATTCAAATTTCAGAGGCTAGAACATTGCAGAAAAATTTGTTTGGGAGGGAATTTTAGATGCTGAAGCTTTGGGGAATTTTCAGGTTCTTTTTCCACCCCCTCTTCAAAGCAGAGGTGACTGCCTTATATAGGCAAACTAATGGGCAGCCCTCAGATTTTGTTTTTTCATTCCAGTCCCTTATTAATTTTCAGTTTTTAGCTTAAAATCCTTAAGAGACTGACTTCTTACCCAAGTTATACCACAAAATTTCTGAAAACTACAATTGAGGCCCTACTTTAGAAGCTTCTCGAGTATTCTAGTTTAGCCTACAGCATTCTAACCCATTTTAAACGCCCAAAATACCCCTGAATACCCCTGAAATTACTAAAATTTATCAGACCATGGTCTGGGCAAAGTAACCTAGTTCTGATGGGCCTACTGATCTCAAAACAGAACCCAAATCCTATTCACTAATCTGAATTCCTAAATAAAGGCAAAAGAACTTGAATTAAACTGAAGAAGATAACTAAACTAATACTAATTAAAGTGGATCATAGAACTAATTTTATTACTAAACTAAACTAAAAAGAACAGTAAAGAAGCAAATCAAAACAAACAATCATACTGAACGGGAGCAACTAAATCAGAAGAAATCATATAAACAGCAGGTGACAAAACGGAAATAAACCATGTGATTGTAATAAAATCAGAAACCTATAACTAGTGATTCCAATTGTGGGCGTAGAACACAAAACAAACAATTGAAATAAAAGAATGACTAAATAAAGGAAAACTTACTAGCTTGGGCTTGAAATATGAAGAACAACTCTGTTTTGACCTTGAAAGGATATAAATCGCCGGTTCTTTGTGATGAACAGACGAAAAACATCATCCCAAGATGAAACAGGCCAAGGATCTCGGAGTGTGTGAGCCTTCTGATTTTCAACCTAGGGTCTGGGGCTTGGATTTGAAATTCGAAAGTTTTTGAGGGGATTCGTAGGAAGCCGGGCAGATATTTGGGATGAAGGGAAGGAGGTGGTCGTCGGGTGTTGATTTGGTAGGGGAAAAAGTGGTAACGCCGCCGTAGGCGGCGGCGACGACGGCTAGGGTTTCACTGATTTGAGGGCTTTGGTTGGGATTTGAAAGAAACCGGTCGTGAGTCCATGATAAGGAGAAGAAGGAGATGCTACAGTGTAAAATTGGAGGCTGTTGGAGCTTTGCCGCCGGCGGAGACGATTTCCGGCCAGCGGCAGGCGGCGGAGGGGCAGTGGGGTTGAACAGAGGTCCGAGAAGGGTAAGTTTTGTCTCTAGGGTTTCTGAGGATTTTGGACAATTTTATTTAATAGCTAAGATTGAACCAGAGCCGTTGGATTAGAGTGGATGGAGGGCTTGGATTAATTTGGCATGCAACGACTCAAAACGACGTAGTATGCTTCCTATACTACGTCGTTTCGTTGGTCTCGAGGGCTTGGGCGTTTGGACCGGGTATGGGTGCGGATTTTGGGCTTGGTTTGGGCGGATTTTCAGTTGGGCTGAGGGGAATAAATTGTTTTAGCCCAAAAGTCTGATTCCCTCCTTTTCATTTTTCTTCATTCCAATTTTCTTTTAATCCCTTTTTTATTTATTTGTATTTTACTTATTATTATTATTATTATTTTTTTTTTAATTTTCTGATTTTATTATGTAAAATAACTTCTCCTAAAATAAGACCCAAATCAAATCTAAGGTGAGACTAATTAACTAATTCCTAATCAGAAATGTAAAATTTAAAATTGTAAAAAGACTATTTTTGTTATTTTCTCTTATTTAGTAATATTAATTAACTAGTAGAAATATAAAAATCAAATTTTAGATGCAAATGTACTATTTTTGTATTTTTTTTATGAATTATGCCAACTAAAAATGCACACAAAAATGCAATTAAATTCTAAAAATCAAATAATGAAAGAAAAATCCTAATTTTATGAATTTTATAGGAGTAATTTAAGTGAGGCAAAAATCACGTGCTCACAGGATATACTTGCAAATTTTTGTGCAAAGTGGGTATAACTTCAATAGCGTCTTTCGCTCTCTCTTATTAGAAGAAGGAAGGGGCGCGACCCCACTCAGCTCGAAGAACTAACTCTTTCGATTAATCCATACTTTCCTTTCCTTCTGGATTTTAGTAAAAAGTTTTTTAAAACATAAATTGATTATTTGAAGACCGATTTGAGGTCGGAATTAGATGAAATTGATATGGTTGGGCTCGTATCGAAATTGTTGTTCGGAATTTGTGAATTTGTTCAGGTTCGGGGGTGCGGGCCCCATGTTGACTTTTTGATTTTAGGTAAAGATCGAAACTTTTTTATTCGGAATCGTTCCTATGACTTTTATTTATGGTATTCAGTTATTTTTGGTTAGATTCGAGTCGTCCAGATGTTCATTCACACGGGAAGGGCTTATTAGATGATTGATTTAGCTTGATTGAGCTAAGTATCTTGCCTAACTTTGTGTGGCAGAAATTTTCCTTAAGATTTGGTCTAATTTAAAATATTTGTACTATGTGAAACGACGTGTACTAATCACGCCCAACTATGCCTTATAAAAAGGACTAAGCGGTCGTTGTAAATATAATCCGATTTACAAGTCGGAGTCGAATTCCAGGAAATTAACCTATTAAACACAGCTAATAGGCTCACACAAATTCGCGTAATCAATCTTCAGAAATATTTAAGTAACAAATTGGATGTTTACTGACTAAATATTACGTAATGAAAATGCAATAAATAATAACTAACTACGAACGAGTTTTAGACAAAAATTGGAATGATCTAAGGTTATGATTTCCCCTATTGTCGGAATCCTTTCCGCTACGTTTTCTATAAATTTTCCTAAGTCTTCTCTACCGATCATGAGCACTCTGACTGTCGTAACTCTCTTCCGAGTAATTACCATAATTTACTAGACATATTCTCCCGACTTATGCTAGCTGACATTAAGTACGGCTCAATCGGATCGCATCAAGGTTTCGTCATCCCTAATCTCACCTTTAAACCCTCTGTATTGATCCCTCATATAAGTTAGGAGTGTTGTTGTTCAACAACTACCTAAATATGCACTCTCTCCCGAGTAATACATACTAAATAGGCACAGTCGATTGAGGACCCTTCAATCAACAACAATAATAATATAGTTGAACAAATAGAGAAAAATACTACGGCAAATCTATATTAACGTAAAAAGAAAATCATCCTCCAATAGGTTCCATCAAAATCCTATATTAGGAGTTTAGCTACTCATACTCATAGTAACAATATCCAAAGTATTTTGCATAATTAAAATACAAAGTAAAGATGAAAGGATGTAGAAATCGATGATTTTAACTCCCAACGGGTATTCCACGAGTTATTCTTGCCTCCGGTTGCAAAAGTCCTTCAAAAGTGGCGTTTTAGGTCTATTTATATGTGTAGGAAAAGACCCAAACGTGTATGTCAAGTCCTAGTCAAACCAGGAGACGAAATAAGCCTTCAAAGCTCGGAATGTGCGCGCCCCAGACCTGGCCTCGCAAGGTCTACCGCCAGCTTGAGCTTGCCCTAGGCCTGGCGTTGCCAGCTCCAACGCCTGGTGGACCTCGCGTTACCCTTCGCCTGGCTTGCTCCTATACGTGCTAAAGGCTTGGCGTCGCCTGCTCTAACGCCAACTTTAGGCCTGGCTTCGCCAGCTTCCTCATTTGTAGGCTGCTCATTTCTTTCTTTCTTCTTTTCAGCTGTTTTCGCGCACACTTTGGACTTTCAGTATTCCTTTTGCTCTACTTTTACCTACACATAAAATAGACTCCGTTACGTACAATTAAAGTGTAGTTTATCATTAAAGCATGTACGAACATGTACACAAGGTGACGAGTGTGTACATGGGTGTATGTGTTGGTTATGACCGAATTAGACCTTAGGCTATTAATATGCCTTGATTTGGAGTTGTTTGTTATGTGAAATATGCTTTTATTTTGTTGATCACTCCCCACACCTTTATATTTTTGTTATGATTCTTGTGCACATTGTTGGTAAGAAGTGAGCTATATCTTGTTGTGGCATTGGTATTTTTATTGTGGTGATGTTGTGTCACGTGTGTACCTGAGGTGCGAGTGATTGTTATTGTTGTGTTGTGAGATATGCGCATGCGGCGGATTAAGGGTGGTGTGTACATTGATGCGCATGCCGTGAGATAAGGGGTTTTATGCGCGTATTGCTAGTATGAAAAATATTTTATTGTGAAGCACACGCGGAGAGATAAGGGAGCTTATGCGCGTGAAGCTATTTCGGGAAAATATTTTTACAATGTGAAGCTCACACGACGTCATGAGGGTGACTTGTGATTATTAGGTGTGGTACCTCGGGGTGATTCTTATTGTAATCTTGTATTGGAACGACTTAAGGATTTGAACATTCATTGTTTTCCTTAATTGATTCACTTGTATTTTAACTGTGTTTAGGTTAATTTGTTGTGTTATTACATGTTACTCTTTGTTTCCATTTATTGATTTTGCTTCCCGCAGTTAATTTTATATTGATATTCTGCACAGGTTTTATGTCTAGTGAGTGTCTTGACTCGAGAATCGTTACTGCTCCACCGAGTCTTGATACTCACAGGGTAGCGTTGTGGTGTACTCATACTATGCTTCTGCATATTTTTGTGCAGATCCAGATACCTCAGAGCATGCCGGACGTTAAAGCTTATGTATTATATTCCAAATAGTTATGTGTTTTGAGGCTTATTATGTACTGTTTGTAGAGCTTATGACTCAGTAGTACCGATTTTGGGATTTATGTGACTTTTGTATTTTCGACATTAATTCATCACACTCTTCAACTTTTCATTAATATTTAATTTGGTATTTTCTGTTGTTCTTGTTCTGTGTTAGACTTACGTATTATTAAAATTAAGTGTCACTACGATTTTCAAGGTGAGATTTTAGATCGTGACACTGAATTTACAAAGTTCAACATGTAAGACAAGCCTATAGTAAATATCCACCATCCATGTTTGAAGAAATGTCTATATATGCTTTGAGTACCCCGTGATGGACTTCAGTTTGAGTTTTGAAGTGATTATGAAAAGTACAATATTAGTTTCATGTCTCACTTCATATCTGTAATAAGTTCTGATATTTTTGAAAAATATAAAAGATATACTCTCGTCAAATTCACATTTATATTAATTTATTCATGAGCTAATTAAGAAATTAGATTTTAAGGGTAGGGTCCCAGTAAGTTAATGAATAATAGTATTGTTTACCCTTAAAATAAAAAACAACTGAACTTATACGCGGTTTAAAGTATACGTGATTTAATTTAATATAAATGATAAAAAAAAATTAAGTGATTGAATTAAAAGGAGATAAAACGATCAAACCAAATATGATGAAATAATTAAATCTAGCGTTAGATTTGAATGCTAGAGACCGGGTCAATCGAGCCCTAGAATAGACCTTGGTTGCAAATGAATAGATGAACAACCGAAGAACACTTCAACAATTGCTATAAGCCAAAATTAAATTTTATTGCTTTGATATGCGTGCCAATAATGACCCAAAAATGAAAAGGTTCTCATCTTTATATAGTAGAGGGGTTTTAACCCTAATACAAGTTTAAATAAGGTAAACATCCTTTCCTTCCTTTTCTCTCATGAAAACACGATCTTCAGACAATACCGAGCGTGATCTGTGCCGTAATATCCGGCTGATGGCGGATATTGCAGCTCTCCGTATGTTTTCTTTAACCGTTTCTTCTTTTACCCTCGGTTCTTCGTATTGCTCGAGCTGGAATCTTTCCAGGTTCGGCCGTGTTCGATTCCCAACGTGTCATTCATCCACCCCGACCCCGATATGTGGATACCTTCGGTCTCATTCGAACTTGTAACGAATAACGTTGTTCTTTGTTTCTTGAATGGAAAATCAGGATAACTCTATCCCCGATTTTACCGGTACAAATTAAATACCTTAAATGTGTAGTACAAATATCCTAAAGCACTAAGTGAGTCCTTTTGAAAGAAACATAGAAATCCACGTATAAGAAATTTTACAGAAGAGCTTACACCAGATACACCCTTTCGTATTTGGTCAATCTCCATAAATAGTTTCCTCCTAACTAGGGGTGTTCATGGTTCGGTTTGGATCGATTTTTCCCTAAAAAGAAACCAAATCAAGTAAGTCAGTTTTTCAAATATTAGAACCAAACCAAACCAATTAAGTCGGTTTTTTCTCGACTCAGTTTATGTCTGGTTTTGTCGGTTTTTCGGGTTTTCCGGTTATTTGTCAGTTTTTTCTTGAATATTAGACATACACTACCAAACACATATTTTGGAGACCACATTTTCAACGTTACACTATCAAATCAATTGCCCTCTGAGAAATCTATTATTTACCAAGATATATTGATGATAATTGAATCAAATAGTGATGAATAATTTAAGGACTCAATTAAAAATATATTATTTTTAACACGAAATGGATTCTTACTCTTAACAAAGAAAACTACCAATCAAACTAGAATGTAAAGGTAAAGAACTATACTAAAAGTGCAAACTATTAACATTTACCATTAAATTTTTGAAACTTTGTATAAAAATATACATATATATAGGTGTAATAATAAATTTGAAATAGCTACTCCTATAGTCGGTTTGGTTCGGGTTTTTTTCTGATTAAAACCAAAACCAAATCAAATTTGATCGGTATTTAAAATTCAAAACCAAAACCAAACCAAACCAAAAAGTATCGATTTTTTTGGTCGGTTTAGTTTGGTTTTCGGTTTGGTTCAATTTTTCGAGTTTTTATGAACACCCCAACTCCTAGCTGGTCCTCAAATTCCTAACGCCCTTTTTTGAAAAATACTTTTATTAACAAAAAAGGAGTGGAGCGTAAAACATTTTAGCTTTAAATTAGTAATGAAAGTGGCAACTAGTGTGGGGACTAAACTACCTTCTCTTCTTCCAGCAAACTCGGGTGGTCCAACAGCTTAAGCCCACTCTATCTTCACCCTTTTCAAGAAGTTTTACTATGTGCTTACACAATTGATATTAGTTGTATGAGAATCTTTTTGTCTTATAAATTTGTGGATCCCAATCTTACACTTCTGAGTCCAAAAAAAAGTTTGGATCCACAAATTTATCAGAAAAAAAAGAGTCTCATACAACTAATATCAATCGTACGAGGCACATAATAAAATTTATGTTGTAGTATATCTAAGTAATGGAGTAAAAACAGAAGAAAAAAGTACTTTACTCATCCATTATTGGAGCATGACGTGTTCCACGTGTCTATACTTGAAAGCTTGTTGGAACGCATGAGATGTCTACAAATGGAATCCTCTCACATTCGATATTTGAAATTCAATAACATGATTAATTCGTAATTTGTTGGGTATTAGACCCATTAAGGTTAAAGTACCCTCTTTTAAAAAGTTCTTAATTTTTAGATTAAAACAAAATTCTTCATTTTTCATTAAGAGTGAAGAGGTACAAGTACTGCCAACTTATCATATCTATTGACGAAGTGGAATCCTCTAATAAGAAGTGACCACACACAAAACAAAAGAAAAAAGAGAAAAGATCTCTGTGGCTAGATTTGCAATCCACATCAGAGTTAGCCGTCTTTTTGTTAAAAGCTTTATAGCTAACAAACACCCACCATTGGACTTGTCTAGGCATGTTTTAAAACCTTTTTTTAATTAATACCCATTTGAAAAATTGAACAACTTTGAATCTTGCTTCATAACATCAGCAATGATATCAGCACCAATTTGTAATAGCTTTCTCCTCATGGATCTTAGCTCATAAGGCTCCATACAGATATCAATGCCTTTTTGTTCTAGTATTTTTTGTATCAATCTGCTACTTTTATTTTTTATTAAATAAATAGAACATTACGATTGTTAAGAGAATAATAGAAATCGGATAGCATAAAAGTTGAGCTCCTTAGTTTGTTTTAAAGTTTTAGTTAAGAAGATTTTAGGCAGAATTTTTTAAGCTAAAATGGAAAAGAAATACTTTTCTGCTTTTCATGAAAATTACACCAGAAGAATTGATCAAAATTTTCGATTAGCTATTATTTTTCCTTGTTGTTGCTCGCTTTATGTAATGCACTATCCCAATTAATTTTTCATGTGAAGAAAAGGTTTGGACTTAGTGAAAAAGTTGAGTAGATCCGGTCACAAAGGTGTGTGCTGAATACTGAGATTATTTTTAGCTTTTACATAAACAGCGTACAAATTAAACTCATAGCAGTTGCTTTTCATAAAAGAAAACACATTCTCTAAACACATCGCATCACATCACATCACATCACAGGTGTCACTTAAGTATGAAAGTGGATGTCCATTTCCTTAGAGCATCTCGAACCCTACTGCATTGCATTTTCCCCCCGTCAGTTTTTGCCAAAATGTGGCTCCAATGCTTTTTCATTTTTTACTGCAAATTGAAGGATGAATAGTGTTACTCCAAATTTGGAGTGACACTGTTCATCTTCTTGTTTGAGACTCTTTTGGTAACTTCAACTATCGATAACGAAAAAGGTAAATCTTAGCCAAGTATAATTAGCTTCAGATCTAAAAGTGAACAATAATCAATGAAAAGTAAGAACATTCTGAGTTTATTGATCTTATAATCTCATCCTTCATAAGAAGAAAAATGAGTTTACATCTTTAACAATAAGAAATTGTAAGAGAAAAAGTAAAGAAGAAGAGTCCAGCCCCTTTTCCCGAGGATTCCCCTTCTATATATAGTTCTTGGAACTTTGCTCAGTGTTCTTTTACCAACGCGCTCACGTGACGGCCTTTTTTATCGTTATTCGAGTACCGTCCTTTCTTGACATATACTGTCAATGATATGTCTTCGAGGTTGGTCGTGGTGCTTTTCTTTGTTTCGCCACCTGGGCGAGGTCCCAGCTTGGTCGACCACTACGGTCAGATTTTGACTTATACAGTCAGTCCCTCCGTCCATTGAGGTCGTCCCATGGTGGGCTCGGCGGGCGGATTCTGTTGATTCGAAGGCTAGGAGATATCTGACTGTTCATGCCTTGAACGAAGCTTTTAGATCGAGGTGATGGCACAACGCTTCAACGATGCCTTTGGATCGTCGCATCCGTTCGGAGACGAAATGTTGCGTAGATTCGAAACGTCGTTTGTAGTTACTGCCATTATGACACACAATTCCCGGGGGATTGAACCGTTTTATGCCCTATCAGTTTTGATTGGCGACTCTTAGGTTTCCCTTTTGAGGCATTTATGTTCCTATAAATAGCGGGAAACACCATTCTATTGGCACACTTCTTCGATTTATCAAAAAGAATTTTGTGAGTCTTCATCTTCTCCGATACTTCAGATTTTTGATTCTCTCCTGTTAATCAGAAATTGACATCACCGTCTTCCCTCTTACCTCCCTTTGTTCATTCATTCTGTTCAATTGAGATAAATGGCTGGTACTTCTTCCCGTGCTGACAATCTTGCCGTAGTTCTGACGCTGGTAAATGATGCTCTTGCTCCCGGAGGAGCAGAAGTGGTAGAGGATGAGGGGGTTCCAACTGCGGCCGAAATATTGCCCCGTCCTGGGAAGCTGTGGACCAATTTCAACAGCCCTGCCGGAGAGGAACCGGAACCTGTTTCCTCTATCATGAATGAAGCGGCGATTGTGGAGCTGAAGGTCAAGTGGGGGATTCCGCACCACGTCGAGATGCTGCCGGCGGTAGGAGATGATATTATACATTTCGACCGCCCAGGATATTGTGCGTTTTACGCATATCCTTTTATTGTCGGATATACGTTTCCTCTCCCTTCCTTGGTGGTAGGTTTCTGCCGTTTCTGCGAGGTGTGTCCGGCTCAACTTTCGCCGTACTTATATAAACTGTTCTTTATGCTGCTCAAATTCGCGGAGCTTGCCGGTCGGGAGATCACTCTGGACATATGCTCAATATTTTTGCCCCTCAACTCATTCGAGGCACGATGATCCACATGCACCATCGAGGGACGAAGAGTTTGGTGGTGAAGATGGACGATAGGGCCAATCGTCGTTTCCACGAAAACTATTTTTATGTACGGACCGAGCACCTTGTGGCGGATTCTGCAGGGTTCCCCGAGAGGTGGAACTTCGCACGTAAGTTTTTGTATCATTCGTCCAAATGATAGTCGACCGTTCTTCTTTAGGCAGTGTTGAATTGTTTTAGCTTTTGCAGCCGCGAGACTACCCGCTACGCCCGTTGACGATATCTGCGAATGGGTGAATGCCATTCTTCCTTATACGGCGGGAGTTCGCGAATGGTCGTCCTTCTATGAGAAATATGGACGTAAGCCGCTTACTGGTAAGTAGTCTCCGCAGCTTCTATTTTCCGCTTTACAATTTGACTTTGTTGCTTATACGACTATTATCGTTATTAGGGAGAGTGCGAAGAGCGAGGGCTCCTCCACTTGCATTTCGTCAGCCGACGTCTTCTACTTGGCCCGTACCAAGGTCTGCTGTTCGACCAACGGCGAGGGCTGCTCAAATTGAATCTTCGACCGGAGCCGATTGTATGGAAACTGTTCCCCAATCTAGGGCTTCGACTTCTACTACCCGCTCACCGGGGGAGTCTTCCCGTGTTGAGTACGGGGAAGGGCCGTCAAAGAGGCGACGAGTGGAGTCCGAAATGGCTTCTCCAGCCGTAGTAGGTTCAGAGGGCGGCATTCCCTTGACGGAGTCTGAAATGGGAGGTGATGCTAACCCGTCCGTAGTGGTAGAGCCGGCGATCGTAACCAACCTGACGGTAGAGGCTTCGGCTGCTGTTATTGATCAACAAACTACTGCGACGGGGGGTCGGGATCCCGAGGCCGCTGTTGCCACTTTGGGCAGACCTTCATCTTCCGGACCGGGTCGTACTTCTTCCTCGGCCGCAGAAAAGAGGAAGGGTGTCGTGGTCGATGACTACGAATCTGAATCCGATCTTGATTCTGCGATGTCAGGATGTGCGAGGAAGGCCTTGCTCATACGGTGGTAAATGCGCGGGGTCCGACCCATATACTTGAAATCCCGTCGGAGATTAACATTCTGGGGGATACGGAGGACTTGGTGCCGCAACTTGACCTTTTGTGCTCTGCCGCATAGTGTGAGGCTCTCTGTGACGTCCGTGACGTTGATTTAATGTATGAAGTGGCCGCTATGGGCCAGAGGGTAAGTTTCTCTTTCTTTTTGTGTTCCTTTTATCTTTGGTGATCTTGGCCTTAACCAATCCCTTTCGTGTTTCAGACGTACATGGTGGAGATTGAAAGTGCCCGCAGGGCCGACACTCGGGCCAAAATTTTTCTTATTGGAGAAGTATCGGCACTACCGCAACAAGTGCCGTGAGATGAACGAACGGTTAAGGGAGAACACCGGTAATCAATCTCTCGGCGAGGAACTGGAGAAGAGGGATCAGGAGTTGGTGCAGGCTATTCGCAGGAATAGCGAGCTCGAGGAGAAACTTCGTGTGAAGGACGAAGAACTTGAGTTGGGAAAAGGGGTCGCCACAGAGTGTGAGCATCTTCAAGCGAAGGTGAGGTCATTGCAGTCAGAGTTGGATCTCAATGCCATCAGAGTCGAGGCGATGAGTGCGGAGTGGATGGGGAAGTTAACCGAGCTGGAGAGGAAGGTCTTCGAGTTGGAGCGTGTCGAGAGTTCCTAGGCATCGGCTTCGGCGAGGGCTGCGGCTTTAGAGGATACTATTCGCGTCTTTCATTCCGAGCAAGAGTATGAGAGGGCGACGGCTACGCTTAGGGAGGCGAGGCTCGAAGAGCACATTGGCGAAATCGACCGGGAAGCTTCAACCTTGGGAGACTGGGTCGCTGTTCTTAAGGCCGAAAAGGCACAATTGTTGGCCCAAGTCGAATCTGCCTCGGCTGCTTTTCCTCGTCGTTTTCACGAGCTATGGGTACATGTCGAAGCCCAGTGGGACATATATAAGAGTTTGTGGGAAGCGGACAATGTTTTTGAGGCCGCTTATGAAGGAGCTTAGGCGAAGGCACGAGAAGCTCGTGTTAATTGTGGCTATGATCCTGCGACGCCGGAGGCCGGCGAGGATGTTGATGCTGAGGAGGGATTTCTTGGAGATGGTCAAGAGGAGGACAGCGGTGATGACGCCGAGTGAAAAAGTTGTTACCTTTGTGTTTTTTTTGGTTTGTTGTTTTCTCTATACTGGACTGATTTCAGCCTTGTTAATCTGTGGCTATTGGCGCAACTGTTTAAATAAAGAGGAGTTTTCGTCGTTATATGTCCTTTGTGTTTCTCCCCCTTTTGCTTTGCATATCTTTGGCGTAAGCTTTCGGATTTTCGTATGGTGAACTCCCGATTTTTCAGGAAAACCAATTTCAACCGGACTGAGTAGGACTTCGTCGTGTGAGTCCAAATGGAGTCTCATTTGATTCGCCCATTTGGGCGAGATCGACTGGTGACTTATCGCTCTAAGCAGATTTTCCCGTGACTCAAACGAGGTTACATAATGGATTCGTTATTTCGGACAAAGTCGGTGTTGACTTGAGTCGTTCGAGAGGGGCCTAACTATCGTTGATTCGGGCAAAGTCGCTTTTCTTCTCTTTTTTTTTTTAATACATATTTGAGCGAGGTCGAACTTGGAGTTTGTAGCGAAGTCAAATTTTTTTTAGCAAGTAGAATGAAAAATGTACGACGACGACCGATAGCTGCAAAGGCGTTATTGAGGCCGAACTTTTCCTTTTGCGATGGCCTCTCGTCGTAGGGATATTATTTTAAGCTGGTCGAAATGGTAACCCGTTGCAATTCGATCGAAGTCGAACTCTTTTCTTTGGCGACGGCCTTTGTCCGTATCGGAGTTACATCGAGCCTACGTCGAAATGTTATCCCATTGTGACTCGAACGAGGTCGAATTCTTCTCTTCGGTGATGGCCCTTGGCCGTATGGGTGTTATTTCGATCTGACGCCGAAATGTTAACTCGTCATCATTCGAGTGAGGTCGAATTATTCTTTTTGGCGATGGTCCTTGGCCGTATGGGTGTTATTTTGAGCTGACGTCGAAATGTTAACCCGTCATCATTCGAGCGAGGTCGAATTCTTCTTTTTGGCGATGGCCTTTGGCCGTATGGGTGTTATTTCGAGCTGACGTCAAAATATTAACCCGTCGTCATTCGAGCGAGGTCGAATTCTTCTTTTTGGCGATGGCCCTTGGCCGCACGGGTGTTATTTCGAGCTGACGTCGAAATATTAACCCGTCGTCATTCGAGCGAGGTCGAATTCTTCTTTTTAGCGATTGCCCTTGGCCATATGGGTGTTATTTCGAGCTGACGTCGAAATGTTAACCGTCGTCATTCGATCAAGGTTGAATTCTTCTTTTTAGCGATGGCCCTTGGCCATATGGGTGTTATTTCGAGCTGACGTCGAAATGTTAACCTGGCGTCATTCAAGCGAGGTCGAATTCTTCTTTTTGGCAATGGACCTTGGCCATATGGGTGTTATTTCGAGCTGACGTCGAAATGTTAACCTGTCGTCATTCGAGCGAGGTCGAATTCTTCTTTTTGGCGACGACCCTTGGCCGTATGGGTGTATTTCGAGCTGACATCAAAATATTAACCCGTCGTCATTCGAGCGAGGTCGAATTCTTCTTTTTGGCGATGGCCCTTGGCCGTATGGGTGTTATTTCGAGCTGACGTCGAAATGTTAACCCGTCGTCATTCGAGCGAGGTCGAATTCTTCTTTTTGGCGATGACCCTTGGCCGTATGGGTGTTATTTCGAGCTGACGTCGAAATGTTAACCCATCGTCATTCGAGAGAGGTCGAATTCTTCTTTTTGGCGATGGCCCTTGGCCATATGGATTTTATTTCGAGCTGACGTNGTCAATCTTAGTTAACTTTTGTGGCGATTAATGTTGCCACTGAAAGCATATCTTTTGTGGCGACCAATTTAGCCGCGACAATTGAGTATCAGCCACTCACTACAGCCAACGACTATAGGGTCGCCACTGATGGTCTTCTGTGGCGACTTTTGCACTTTCAATGGCGACTTTTGTCGCCACAATAGGCCTCTTTTCTTGTAGCCCGTGTTTAACAAGTGTGTAAGAGGGATTTGAGTACAAAGTCGATGGGTAAAGTATGTATGTTGCCTTTTTCCACTTCTACTCCATTCGTCTCCAAAAGATTGGCACTATAACTATTTGGGAAGTCTACGAGGTTGTTCTTTTACCACGTTTTTCTTAAATTTTTTTTATTATTTTGAATTATTAATTATTATGACTTATAATACTTTGTATGTAGTTTCTGAAAATGTAAATTTTAATTTCAAAAATTTGAAGAATCTATGTCCAAATTTTGCAATCAAAGTTTAGTACTTTAACCCTCGTACTCCGAACTCCAATCTTTTTGAAACGAAAGGAGTAGCAGTTTTGTCTTAGGCCATCTCCAAGCCTTCCCCATTTTTTCATAATGGGGGCAACTTTTGTCATAATGGAGCTCCAACTCTCTCCCATTTTCGCCTCCAAAATGAGGCATGAATAGTGTTCCTCCAAATATGGGGGGACACTATTCATCTCCTCCATTACTATTCACGCATATTTTATTATTATTTTATTATTTCACTCTTTTAATTTAACTCTTTATATATTCCTAATTATGTTTATGTAATATCTTTATAATATTAATTTTACATCTTAACTTTGGCGTATAATTTTGATAAATTAATTTTCGTGCATTTATTATTTTTATGTAAAATTGTAAGTTAATTTTATTATAAGTTATAATTGTACAAAAAATATATAATCATCTCAAAAAATGAATGGTGCAAATGTAAAATATTAGATGTTGCTAAAATCAAAAGGTGCGAATATAAAATGTTAGATGTTGCTAAAATTAAAAAGTGAAAATTTAAAATACATTAAAATTGGAAATACATGAAAATTGAAAATACGTTAAATTAAAATACATAAAAGTTGAAACTACAGTAAATAGCATAATAACTTAGTAGGGAGGTATGTTGTTTCCAGATACACCAAAATCATTATAGTATTGAGTGAATGGGGCCGAATATTTTCTAATTGGACTATCTTCATATAACCTTCATCGATTTTTCTCTTCATTTTTTCTTTTTTCACCCCATTAGGCCGTTGTGTTGATATGGAATCACCTGCAACATCCTCATTTAAATTTAGTGAAAATGATGGTAAGTTAGGAAATGATAGATAGAGTGAATCGGGGGTAGAAGTCTCGGATTCCGATGATATATTAGCATAGCCTTGCTTTCTTGGGGTTTTTCTTCTAAGATCGCCATCGTTAAACTTCTCAAAATCCTTCATTACCGCCCACACATGATCAAATTTAAAATATTTTTTGAAGTTCGGATCTTGCATAAGTAAAACTTTTGCTTGTGTAAGCTGCAATATTAAAAAAAATTAAGAAAAATAATAAGTAAATATATACAAATAAAGTATAAGTAACTACAAAATAAATACTCATAATATTTTCATCACAAGCACCACCAGGATGCAAATTTTCTATTTGACGTACACATCCATTTAATTTTCTTATTGCCTTCTCAATCATTTGCATTCGGCTTTGCAATGATTTTTTGGTGCGACTCTTCCAAAAATCTTCTTTTGCATTATTGTATGCATCTACGACTCGACCCCCAAATTATTCTCTAGATTGATTGACGCCTGTTATTGGATCTTGAGAAACATCTAAATGCATTCGGCATAATAGAATATCATCATTTACATAGTATCCTGCAGATCGAATGGACCATTTTTTAAGTGATTAGAGGAAAAGTATATTATTTGTTTAAAGAAAAATAAAAGCCAATTGTGGTTATAGAAGGTTATGTTGGCACCTCAATATATAGAGATAAAAGTAGACATAATAATTTAGTAGATAAGAATATAATAGGTTTTATTTTGATCTCAGCCGTCGAGTGCATTTGGCTTCGTTCCTGGTAATTTGAATCGAGACCGAGAAGGTGCTGATAATAATTTATTTCTCGATTATTTTTCAGATAAAGCCCGCTTTAATGAGGGACAATTTCTTCGTAGATATCTGATGTCCCGGAGTTTATTCCTTCGAATTGTTGATGCAATAAAAGGTTATGATATGTACTTCGAACAATGCGTTGATGTGGTGGGTAGATTTGGATTATCTACTCTACAAAAAATTACTTGGCATACGGTGTGCCAGCGGATGCCACTGACGAATATGTGAAAATTAGAGAGTCGACTGGAATTGAAAGCATAGAGAGATTTTACCGAGCTATCGTAGAGGGTTTTGGCCAGCAGTATTTGAGATCACCAACAGTTAACGATGTTGCAAGGCTTCTGCACATCGGTGAACAACGTGGTTTTCCCGGAATGTTAGGCAGTTTAGACTACATGCATTGGAGATGAAAAAAATTATCCAACAGCATGGGCTGGACAATATGCAGGTGGTACTGGATCCCCCATCAATAATTCTTGAAGTTGTAGCTGATTATGACCTTTGGATATGCCATGCATATTTTGGTATGCCCGACACCAATAATAACATTAATGTTTTAGTCATCATATTTGTTTTCCGATCTTGCTGCAAGTATTATTCCTCTCGCCCATTATGTTATTCATGGAAAGAATATGATATGGGTTATTATTTAGCTGACGGTATATATTCAAAATGGTCAACCCTTGTGCAAACTATTCATGACCCACATTTGCCACGGAAGAAATATTTCGCGATGAAACAAGAATCATGTCGAAAAGATATTGAACGTGCATTCAGAGTTTTGCAATTGTTGCAGGACCATCACGTTTTGGAGAAAAGAAGTGATGCATGATATAATAACTACATGTATTATATTGCATAACATGATAATCGAGGATGAGCGTGATCTTAATGCACTAATTCAAGATGATTGGGAATGTCCACCTCCAACGATAGAAATGATAGTAGATAAAAATCACCGATTTGAATAATTTTTAGCTCGACACAAAAGAATTAAGGACAAAGATGCTCATTTTGCACTTCGTAATGCATTAACAGATCATTTATGGGAGCATATAGAGGTAGAAATTGAATATTTATGTAGTACTTAATCTGAATTTTACCATAATGTAATATGTATTTAATTATCTTATATCTCAATGATTTCACTTTTATTTAAATTATCCTTTAATATATATAATCTATAATATTTGCTTACAAATTATATTATTTAAAAATATATAATATAAAATAATTTTATATTAAATGGTTATATAAGAAAGGAATATAAATTATAGTAGTATGTGATGAATATGTAAAAAAGAAAAAAAAGATAAAAGTTCTTTAATAGAAATAAGAAGTAAAATTTAAATAAAAGATAATAATATAATATTGAAGAGTGAGAAGAATATAAAATGAAATATTCTTTTTGGAGTAAGAAATGGAATAATGGTTGAAGCAACTTTACTCTATTTTGAAGTTTACTCCATTTTAGAGGAAAAAATGAAGGCAAGGGTCGGAGGTGGCCTTAGTTATTTTCCCTCTCTCTTTATTTTGTTTATTTTTTAAATACAGTGGTGTTAAATCATGGATAGAGTAACTGTAAGAAATTAGCTGTCCATTTTTTTTTTTTTTTTTTTTTGTTAAGAATATCGTACTTGATTTTATTAACTTCAAAAGTTAATTCATGTAGCAGGGACGTGACCTTTGAAGAGGTAATAATCCAATCCCTCAACAAATATGGAACACTATATGACTCTTAAGTCATGTGGGACAGTATAACATATTTCTGTTAATATCTTTTACAACTCAACATATTAGATGTATTATTATATATAATATTAAGAGTTACAATTATAGAAATAATGTATTTTCTGAGTGAGATGAGGCCTGAGGGACCATAAAAATAATTGGGCTGAAGACTTTCTTGGATGTAGTATTTTATGAAATGCAAGTGTGTCAATATTTTTCAAAGTATATCATCATACCTGGGTCGGAGAACTCTATAACTACCAACAATTATAATATAAAATAAAATAACATTGTCAGCAGTTGGAAAACACTAAACCATTTTGGTTCCTGCATTGTTTTCTGAGCAGCTATTTTCTTTTTACAAAGCAGGCCGGCACGAAAACTTAAATGAAATTATCAATTAGAAGTATCAAAACTAACTGAGCAAGTATCCTTTTCTTAAAAAATAAATTCGGGATTCTGAAGTTGTAAAAGTTTGTGACACCTTCCGTGCCTTAACTGATACTTCCTCCGTTTCATATTATTTGAGGTAGTTTGACTCGGCACGAAGTTTAAGGAAAAAAAAAGACTTTTGAAACTTGTGATCTTAAAAGCTTAAGGGGTAAAAGGTTCGTGGGGCCATGCCATTTGTGTGGCTATAAAAGCTTCTCATTAAGGACAAAAAAGGTAAAATGAAGAGTTTAAAGTTGAATTATTTCCAAATTTAGAAATGTGTCATTTGTTTTGGAACAGACTAAAAAGGAAAGTACCTCATTTAATATGAAACGGAGGGAGTAATTATGTGCCTTTTTGTTTTGATGATTTAACAAACTTCATACGAGAACTAAATAGGGAATCTGATACAAAGTCTCTCCGTGCTCATAACAACAAGTCAAATATCTGGCACAAGTTCCAATGAAATCAGTCAAGGGAACAACAGAGGGAACAAATAGATATCAGTTCCTCCGGTCAGAGTACAAATCAACTCTTAAAGCTGTTAAAGATGCTGCACCGCACAAGCAACAGTGCAACAACACTGTTGAAGCATGTTGTGTAGCGGGCACTCCCTTGCATCATCTTTGATGACCTCACTTATATATTACCAACATGAGGCAAGGGATTACACACACTTACAAACCCTAAAATATATTTTACTCTCAAGAGTTTAATTCTTAGGTTACAATAGTTTGTAATCTAAAGTTGCTCAGTTAGTGAAGTTGAAATCTTACGAGTGTAGGTCATGGTATTTAATCCCGTGAGCTGGGAGTTTTTCATGTAAATATTGTTGTGTCATTTACTTATTGCTGTGTGTTCTGTGGGAACTGATAGAGAATCATATTCTCTATACAGTTTGGTGGACTCTTAGTTTACATCAATTGGTATCAGAGCGGGTTCTTTTTATAAGGCTAACACCTAGAAAGGATCTACATGGCTACTCCACCAAATTTTGAAGAAGGTCAATCAACCTACAGACTACCGAGATTTAATAGACAATACTATGGCTGGTGGAAGACAAGAATGCATGATTTTATCATGGCTGAAGATTCAGAACTTTGGGATGTCATCTGTGATGGACCCTTCGTCCCTATGAAGACCATTAGCGAGACAACAGTCATATTCCCAAAGACAAGGAAGGAGTATAATGATGCCGATCGTAATGCCATCGAGAAAAACTTCCGAGCAAAGAAGATCCTCGTATGTGGTATTGGACCAGACGAGTACAACCGAATCTCAGCTTGTCAATCTGCTAAGGAGATCAGGGATGGCTCTCCAAACTGCACATAAAGGTACCACTCAAGTCAAGCAGTCAAAAATCGACATGCTCACTATGAACTCTTCAAGATGAAGGAGGATGAGTCCATTCAGGACATGCATACTCGCTTTACTTCTACCATCAATAAGCTTAATTCTCTAGGAGAAATTATCCCAAGGAACAAACTTGTTAGAAAATACTCAGTGTGTTACCTGGTTCCTGGGAGAGCAAAGTCAATGCTATCATGGAAGCAAAAGATTTGCAAAAACTGACGATTGACGAACTCATTGGAAATCTGAAGACCTACGAAATGAAGAAGAAGGAGAAGGATCATGAAAGAAGAGAACCCAAAAAGGAGAAGAACGTGGTTCTCAAGACAGACAATAGTGACTCAAGTGGTGATGATGCTGACATGTCCTATCTTACACGGAGATTTCAGAAAATGGTTCGTAGAAATGGAGGTATTCCTAAAAAGGGCAGCTCTAGCAAAAACAAAAAAGGCTATGATTGTTATCACGAATGCGTGAAGCCAGGACATTTCATCAACGATTTCCCTCTCCAAAATGAAGACCATTACAAGCAAAACACAGACAAGACGACTAAGAGGAACCCGGTCCTTGACAAGAAATTCAAGAGAAGAGATGCCACTGATAATATTGTGAAACAAGCTCTTGCTGCGTAGGGAGATTCCTCTAGTGAATCTGAGGGTGATGATGAACAAGGCGACACCTCCATGATGACCGTTGAAAGCGATGAAACAGAATATGAATCTATATTTGCCTTATGGCAAAATCTGATGAGGATGAAGATGATGATGATGATGGGGTAAACATTCTAGACGTTCATTTGAAGTCTTATTCTCAAAAGAAGCTGGTATCTTTAGCTAATGTCTTAATTGATCCTTACCACAATCTCATGAATGATAAAATACTTTAACTGAGGAAATAGGAGATCGAATATGAGAGAGATGATTTACTGGATGTAGTTGTTGATTTGAAAGAAACAATAAAGGATTTAAAGAAAGAAAAAGATGTTCTAAGTGAGAAAATTGGAGAGATAGAACATGAGAGAGTTGACTTGCTGGTAGTAGTTGAGGATCTAAAGGAGAAAGTAAAGGAGTTAAAAAAGTATAATATTTTTGTAAAAACTTCAATGGAAAATTAAATGAACTCCTCAAAAGGAAAGGAAGTGGCGAGTGAGGCATACTTTAAGCTTGAAAATGAACTCAAAAAAGCAAAATTGAGTCTTTGTGCTGAACTTGAAAGAAGTAGACAACTTTAGGAAGATCTTAGCAGGGTTAAAAATGATCTAGATAAATCTCTGAAGTGGACCTGGTCCTCTGACACAATCACTTTCATGTATAAAAGTAATTGGGGGGGGGGGGGACGGGGACACG